>NC_086068.1:59384046-60114879 GCF_947568885.1 Cydia strobilella
CCTCAACCCACCAACGGAGCGGCAGCTGACGTTCACGAGGGTTCATTATACATAGCCGTTAACCACTATACGAGTTTTCGCCCGGGAGGCGATTGGTCATGGAAATCTGTTCCTGGCCCGCTGTCTAAATGTGAAGTTTTATATTATAACACTCGTAACAATGCATTAATGATTCAGCGGCGATATCGTTACTAGGTCGCCGCGGAAGCTGCTGATAAAACATGTGGCAGATCTAATTACATTTTAACAAATGTTGATAGCAAAATGAGAATAGGTATAAAACTATGAAAACGGATTATATCGCGTATATTGAATTTATAATACATCCCGACGTTTCGAACCCTTTACAGCGTTCGTGGTCAACGGCTGAATCACACAACGGGGGACAATATACGCAATATAATCAGTTTTTTCATAGTTTTATTTCATGAGTAACTATCGCGGTAACCGAAGACAATATTAAGTTACTTTAGTCTCATCGAATTTTCCAAGGTATCATGAAAACGAATTCTAGCATTGACAATTGAAGGCATGTTTACAAAAACAACATAACTACACTAGACATGGAAACGAAAAAAACTAAATATCTTCTTATATATTAGTTTTGGGACATAAACATTGTATAGGTGATTTTAGTAAGTGGCCAATAGTTCCGAAATATACGATTACACATTTCAAAGATCAGTATTTTTGGAAAAAAATTGAAAAATAAGTTCGTCACTTATGCTGTTTTTGTAAAATTTTATTAGTTATGATCTTTTTGTAAGAAAATAAAACAAGTTTCTGTAGAAATTATGTTTTGTATTCTATCAGAGAGGTACAGATTTATCTTACTTAACTAGTGGATTTATTTATTTTGGACAATTGGGGACATTTTTGGACACTATCTTTTGCTCTACGTGTAGATCCTGCTTAGACGAATGCTATGATACCAAAAACTCAAATACGCAAAAAAATGTTAGTTATGTTGTGTTTGTAAACATGCCTTCAAGTATTGTGGTATCATATGTACCTCATGCTAAAAAATACCACCTGCGACACAAATTATAACCAAAAATGTGTGCCCACGTTTTGTCGTGTTTTAGCTTTAAGTCGAATAACGGCACTAGTCGTGACATCGTCGTTCCGTGACGTCACAAGCAACGGGCGGAAAGATGGCAGATCTAACCGCTATTTCATGTCATAATAATAATTTCATCCATCCCCCGCTTGTCTCAACTCAAGAGCCGCCGCCGCGCCCTCTTGCGCGCCCCCTTAGTCCTTGCGCAGTGTTTAGCTTTATTAGCCTGTGGGTAAATCAGGCCCTGGTCATAATCCTGGGGGGACAGTTTGACTCGTCAACCATCAGGTTGACATGGCCTAAGACTAAGTACTAATAATATGTAGCGTGTTGAATTATTTTACAAGGAAAAATATAATTAGTAATATAGTAAAACAAATAAGTTAGAGTTAAAGTCTGCAACAATTTTGATAGGCAGTGCAAGTGTTATTTATACGTCATAATTTGATAGAAGTTTACATACATACATACATACATACATACATATAATCACGCCCTATTTGTCGGAGGCAAAGATAAATATAACTCCGTAATAGATGGATACAGTCTAAGGAAAAAACGTGCCTCGAAAATCAAGAAAATTTGATTCTCGTTCAGAGGGCGCTACTAGCTTTAGCTTACTGTCGTATAGATGGCGTTGACGGTTTCGTTTGTTATTTAACAATTTTAACGCATATCAGTGAAAGAACATGGGTCAAAATCATAAAAATAATTAATGCAAATAAATAAATCATTTATCCATATTTAAATACATTTTATCGTATTTTTATAAATATTTATTTTTAGTTTTAAAGTGTGTCGACAGATGGCAGAGAATTTACTGGGGTTACAAAATTTACTATGACAGTACCGCTCTAGTATAAGTTACTCTATGTCGGAGGGGAGGCAGAGACCACGCCTTTCCACTTGCTACGATCCTGACATACTTATCTCTTTCGTTTCCTTCACTTTCATAACATCCCTCATACACGCTCGCCGGTTTAGGGTGCTCTTGGTGGCTCTTGATAGAAGATTGACGTTTAAAATAACACTTGCACTGCGTGTGCTATCAAAATCATTGCAGACTTTTCTTGGTCTAACTCTAATTCATTTAAACCTGTAGAATATGTGCTCGTATCAAAAGTATACAGTGTATAATTTTGAGACTATTTACCTATGTAAGTAAAAGTGAGCTATAGCAACCCCGATACCGTCCGTCGATCTCGGTCAAGTATATACGCATGTAAACATTGGATAACTATATTACGCTAATGCTGACCGCGCATTTACTAAACAACTCTTAACTGAACTTAGACCTTAAGTCAATGCAATAAGATTGATTGTCACTTAACGGTGATGACGTGTCTACCCGCAGAACGCGGATTTCAGATGGGGAAGATGCAATTAAATTTTCCCCTCACTAGCTCGGAAAGCCATCTTTTATCCTTTAAAACAAGCGGGGGAAAACGCATTTTATCCACTAGTGGGGAAAGTAACTTGACCTTGGATGGAGCGTGTTTAAGTAGCTTGACAAAAATAAAACGTAAAACGCTCATAATAATGGTTCGTTCGATATTAATTATCATTAAATAAATGGTTTGAGAATCTAATAAAAAATACCAGATTTAGCTTTATTTAATGATTTTAAGTCATAAACCTTAAAATTCCATAATAAACGTTTGTTTTTTAATAATTATGTTAAATATAATTCTGAACGCACAAGTTAAGTCGATGCAATTTCAAAACGCATCATTGACATTTCATACGTCAGAAATGTCAACATTGTCAACAAAAATTTTACTTAAAAACTTCTAACGTAACAGTACAGAATTTCCAGAGTTTTTTGTTATAGTATCGTAAAAAATGAGTGATTCCAGTTGATGAAGATGATCTAACGCCTGTGGATGTTGCACTTTCCTCGCTATAGTGAGGGGAAAAGTTTTGTGTTACACACGGGTGCAAATGTATTTTACTTCTCGTGTGTTAAAACACTCGCTACGCTCAGGACTCTATTTTAGAACCACTCGCTTCACTCGTGGTTCAACTATAGAATCCTTTCGCTTGCTCGTGTTTCAATTCCACACTCGCGGGTAAAATACAACTTTGCACCCTTGTATAACAAATAACTATTCCCATTTATTGTTAAAAATTGCTCATTTTCTATCTATTTAACTCAAGGGCCTGACACTCTCTGATAGAGAAAGAAAGTCTTATTGCGATTTCTATAAGAGGAATGAGAAAATAAGTGCCATGCTTTGTCTTTATCACCGACCGGGCATTTTTTCATGATTCTGCCATACATGAAACTACATGACTACATGATACATGAATATGTCTTTCTCTTACCCCTGGTCGCTCGGTTTCATGTATATAACTACTTGTATATACTATGTCTATGATTTAACTAGTTTCAGTTATAAAATTCAACATGTGTCAACAACCCTATTACCAAAGATAGATATAACTCCGTAATAGATGTTTACTTACAGTCTAAGGAAAAAACGTGCCTCGAAAATCAAGAAAATTTGATTCTCGTTTAGAGGGCGCCACTAGTTTTGGCCCACTGTCGTATAGATGGCGTTGACTGTTTCGTTTGTTATTTAACAATTTTAACGCATATCAGTGAAAGAACATGGGTCAAAATCATAAAAATAATTAATGCAAATAAAAAAAACATTTATCTATATTTAAATACATTTTATCGTATTTTTATAAATCTTCATTTTAAGTTTTAAAGTGTGTGACAGATGGCAGTGAATTTACTGGGGTTACAAAATTTACTATGACAGTACCGCTCTAGTATAAGTTACTCTATGCTATTACTTAGATGTGGAATTAAAATATCGTTTTGCATAAGTATTCCTTATTAAACACAATTCTCGTATTGACCCATTTGTTTTTCAAAACAACTACTCATATGGATTTATTGTTAAACTGTGTTATCAAACACGTGTCACGAGGTGTGTTGACACAACACACACATTTTAATAACATACACAGATGGGTCATATTCATATCATAGCCAATATTAAAAACAAATTAAAACAAATCATGTACCTCCGCCGGCATTAAATATAATGGGGTTGGCCGGTCGACATAATTAGCAGATGGCGCCAGCATAGCTTGCCCTGTCAGTCCCTAGAATTGTGTCAAATTTTTGTTTAATGCCCTGATACGAGCCCTTTAAGCCAAATCTCATAGAAAAAGGGGCAAGCTATGATGGCGCCATCTCTGCAAACCTTTGACAGTTGCCAACCCCATTGGGCGTGCGATAGAAATATACAGTATACCGGCCAATAATATCCTTTGAGTGTTTTTGTATGAGCTTGTATAGAGTAAACAATATAGGTTAGTTTGTAGATTGCATATTTTACTAGTAATTTTATACAAATATATGATGAATATTGCATTGAAATACTGTGAAATACAATAGGATACTCAGCATATTACTAAAAAACCTCTAGTAAAAAAATGAAGTTAACAATCCATAAAAAAAAACCTCTATGGAAAAAACCATTACATGAGACCAATTTTTCTCATCGCCCGTACAAAGGAATACTACTAGACTACCCTAAAGCAGTGAGGTGGAAGTCACTCACAAATATATAAAAAAAGTTATACCGTAAAAACATGGAGGTGATATATTATCGGCCGGTACTGTAGTATGAATTATCTCAGATGATTTTACGGGCTCGGGTACTAATCCGTTATACAAAAGGTATTGTTTCCTATATGCAGTGGTTACACTGCTTAATGCCAATAGCTCCGATATAAATAACGGCAACAAGTCCGTTTAAAAAACAAATTTAAGGATTTGCCACACTGGATGCGTTCTGCGGTCAGCGGTCAGGTCAAACCCGCATTATGTATGAACAACATTGACAGCAACCTTTGAAGTTGGAGTTTGACCTGACCGCTGACCGCAGAACGCATCCAGTGTGGCAAATCCTTTACACTTCCCATTTGGAGATAAGTGATAACACGTTTTGTTATTTTTATATTAAAGGAAAAGGTTCTGGTAGGCTTCCGTAGCTCAATTGGTTAAGAGCAACGCACGGATTGCGGAGGTTGCGGGTTCAAATCCTGCCGGAAGTGTAACTTTTTCCATTTTTTCCTTTAATATAAAAATTTGGAATATCGCTCGCAGACGTATCTGCATGTTAAAAAATTGACGTTTTGTTATCTCCAAAGACCAGAGATTTTTTTCGTGATCAGAGATTTCTGATTTCTGATTCACCCTGATTGTTCTCTGAATGAGCTGTCACATAAATTTGAACCTTAATACTATCACGATAGTTGCTTTCTAAACGACATGGTTGCTTTGGCACGTGCTGAAGACCGCTCTTAAAAGAAGCAAAGGCTTTTGTTTAACTTATTAGGGCCCGAGCCCGAAAAAATCGTCTGAGATAATTCATACTATAGGAACAGGCGGGTCAATTTACGAAATTCTTCTTGCGTAGCGTCCTTACTTCAGTTAGTTTGCTACACTATATTTTATTAGGCTAGATCTGGGCGCGTGGCAGCTGTTAATCTGTGGATTGTATTTTTTTGCTTCTTAACAAACTACTATTGTTAAAACGGTATTATCAAACACGTGGCCGAGGTGCCGGTGACACAACACGCACATTTTAATAACAAACACGGGTGTGTCATAGCCAATTTAAAAACCGGCAAATTGCATTTATTGATTATATGTGAAAATTTCAAATGTTCATGAGATACAGCCTGGTGACAGACAGACAGACAGACGGACAGTGGAGTCTTAGTTATAGGGTCCCGTTTTAACCCTTTGGGTACGGTACCCTTAAAACCAAGTATATAGTTTGGCCAGGGATTGTCTCATTTCAAACACAGAGAATCATACTGTCTTTGTCTTATGCTAGTACTAGCATCCAAAAGAAAGGGATGAGTATAAGTTTTGTTCTTATTTATTGCCAAATTCGGTTTGCCAGACTATAGATAACGTATTTTCCGCTCCGCACCGCGCCGTCTTTATCGAATTGCGATTCGGCGCGCGCGCAGGGCCAATCTCTCCGATACCTACACTTTCTCCTGATAGAAAACTATACGTATCCGTTGCGCAACCGATATGTGCGTGTCAAAAGTCAGGTGTTACTTTATTATGGCGGCGTTAACTTGTTTTTGACGTTTTTTATGAAAAAAAAAATACAAATGATAAAAACAAAACAAATAAAAATTAACCTACACCACAGAATAAGTAATAGTATTATCACTACTTTTTTAATCAACTTACACTATGACGCATGACGCGTGTACAGACGTGCCGTTCACACATAGAAACGCAAGTGATGATTTGTTTTATAAACATCTAAACTATCATCTGACAAAGTATCAAACGGCAGGCGATGCCGCCGATGACCGAAAAGAATTTTCTTTTTTACATGTTCATGTGACCAGCTGACGGTTTTTCCACAGCGATACAATCGGCTGACGATTTTGTTTATTCACAATAGCATCTAAACTATCACCTGACAAAGTATCAAGCGGGAGGCGATGACTAATTTTTTTTATAAACTTTATTTGCTGCCATTCCTCAACCCACCAACGGAGCGGCAGCTGACGTTCAAGAGGGTTCATCATACATAGCCGTTAACCACTATACGAGTATTCGCCTGGGAGGCGATTGGTCATGGAAATCTGTTCCTGGCCCGCGTTCTATATGGAGAACAGAGCTTGCCGGGTACTTAAGAGCTGCTTTCTGCTTGATAACAAAATAAATTTTGTTATAGAACGGACGTCCTTCGCATTGACTCGTTAGAACAGTCAACGCGTATATTGACCCGACATTTTTCCCACGCGCCAAATAAAAGGAAATGATTAGATGTGAAGTTCATGAACGTATACAATTACAATTCTCGAAGGGAAAATTGAGCGAGATTTGAACTTGCGATATAAAAATCGGTTTAACCTAAGGTCCAATGTGCATTACAATGTACACTCTGTTTCAATCTAATTCGAACCTTCCAGAAACTACATAAAGTAGCATTTCTTTTGTTTCATTGTTTTCTAAAACAAACGAAAGTCACCCTAATCTACTATACAACAAGGTTAAAATTAGGGAATCCTAGTATGGTGGGATTGGTGGGCCTTACCGGGACAATTGAGCTATTGAGATGGTCAATTAAGAGGGGGCTACGCAATAATTGTGACGTTTTCAACCAAAAGGTACCACATTGTCGCTTGTCGATAAGGTTGATTTCAAATTGAAGCTATATGGAAATAGCGCCTTATTGACAACCGACAATAAGTACCCTTTTGGATAAAAATGTCACATTTACATTTTCACAGTTAAGACATTTCAATACAGTTTATCTTTATCCTGGCCGTAATTTGCGGTTTTTGAGCGCATCAAAGCTTTTTTCACCGAGTTACTCTTAAACGTGTGTCAAATCTAACCTAAATGCGAACTCGTTGCCATGGTTACGTTCTCCTGGGTCACTCTTACAATCCCGATTTTATGGTAATAAAAATAACCAAACATGCATTTTTGTGGTAGATATAGGGCCTTTCCACTGAGCTACCACTAATAAGCACGTTTGTAGATCGTTATACAACATTCCGTCTAACAAACTGTGCTAATGTCCCCTGGCTGACGGGACGCAATAACAACAGGAAATAGTTGATTCACCCACTTGGCTGGCGCGATGACCTAAAATGAGTCTTGGCGTCCAACACAAGTGTACGCCACTTTAATCGGTCCAGAGCGGTGTCACGCCGGCTTTCGCTCACTGAGATCTGCCTCCATCCGTCCAACGATATAGAATGACCAAAAATAAATGATAGAAGCCATCGGCAATCGTTTCTACCTATCTGTCGTTCTGACATTTACTGTCGCTTAACTTTAAACTCGGGTAAATCCAATCGACCCTCAGCAAATATCTACCCTATTAAAGTCCGCATCTTCTCAAATGACCATTTCGTCTAAGACGGTAATCTGTTAAACAAAAGCCATTGTTCATTTTGTGTGTGTCTCTGACAACGGTACGCGCCGTAGCACGCGCTCAGACTCAATGGTACACAATGGGCGACCGCTCGCACAAAATAAACAATGGCTTTCGTTTAACAGATTACCGTCTTAGACGAAAAAGTCATTTGAGAAGATGCAGACTATACTTTTTCTTAACACCATTATCTATAAATAATCTGACAGATGGATTTACCAGAGTTGGAAGTTAAACGACTCATTTGTACCAGTTTCAACCAAAAGGGTACTTATTGTCGCTTGTCAGTAAGGCGCTATTTCCGTATAGCTTCAATTAGAAATCAACCTTATCGACAACCGACAATGTGGTACCTTTTGAATGAAAACGTCACATTTGTCTCATAGAAAAAGATATAATTTGACAGAGATTTGCTACTGTATGAATGAAGGGGTTTTGTTTGTTGCTTATTTAGTTGCAAAGTTTCATTTCTAGTACAATCTTTTATCGCTGACTGTACTTTTCTTTCCACAGGCAACTACATCGAGACAATTCTAACAACCCCAAAACACAATTAGGTTGCGTTGTTTTATCACAGAGTACACATGGCTAACTCCTGTCTCCATCATCAGATCAGCTCGATTGTACCATAATACTCGTATTGAATCGTCACTCGACCTTCATATGCCTGCAAATTTCCAGCTTCACCGGAAACCGGGAAGTGGGTCAAATTTTCAATTACATACATACATTGCAAAGTTAAATAAAAGCTTGTAAAAATAGTTTGTTTTTTAGCTGTCAGGAAAGTAGATGACTTCAGTGGCGTTTGTCGGAGCGTGTCTCGGCTGCTGCTGTCATGATTTCTGTGATTTTGAGCGAAACAGAGCGGCCGGCAGAGCGCGAAATTAACATTTTAACCCTGTCGGCGACTTAAATGTGCCCCATTGCGAATAATACAAACAAAGATGTAGTTACGGTAAAACGTGGGGTTACTTTGATAGTTAAAAAATTTTTTTCGCGATTTCACGGTTGATTAAAATAAAAGTTGCTCAGTATATTCCCAAAACCTCCCTGGCAACGGGAATGCACTTAGTTTTTAGTCAGCCTGTATAATATTTATCAAAATCAAGTTATAACACATCGAGAGAGAAAACTTTCTCAAATAAATATATTACATATGATCGATTATACTACGAAACGTAACATGAGGTTCGCCCACTTGTGGTGTATTCCAATAGCTTGACGAGTACATATAACTACCGGCGATCCAAAAAATCAATCTGTGTAAGAATGTCCTATAATAAAAAAAAGTACAGTCAAACGGGGTGAATAGGGATAACTGGGGTGAATAGGGACAAAACTTAAAAGGTGATTTATCTAACAATTTCTTAAATAATTCTCACACAAATTGTATCATACAAAACCTAGGATTATTTTCAATCGAATAATACAATTTGTGTAGGTATTTTTTAGGAAATTGTCAGGTAAATCACATTTTAAGTTTTGTCCTTATTCACCCCGGTTGACGTTATTAATGGATGGCCGGTCGGAGTATTTTACAGATGACGCCAGCGTAGGTTTTATCTGACAATTCATAGTAGTGTCAATTATAGTTAACGCTATCTCTACTGAGCTCGTTCACTTACGTACTAACAATGGCATTCTGTTAAACAAAAGCCATTATTTCTTTTGTGCCTGAGCGCGTGGCCTTTGTGCCTGAGGCTCACACACAATAGCCACGCGATCAGGCACAAAGGCCACGCGCTCAGGCACAAAATAAATAATGGCTTTTGTTTAACAGAATGCCATTGTCAGTACAGGTAAGTGAACGAGCTCAGTAGATAGACCGCATACTATACTTATATATTTTTGGAATTTTATAGCCATGTTTTAACCGCCAACTCACAATAGTACATTGTGCAACATGGGATTTATAGACTCGAGTTTGCAATATTATTACGCTCCGAGTTACACACAATGTTTTTCATCACACTTGCGATACAAAAATGAAATATAAAGATAAAAAACCGTTAATTATAATAATAGAAACTTCATAACTCCCTAGGGAAAACGCTTTTTCTATAATTCCCGCTAAGCCTGCGTGCAATTCCACATTAAATGAGCGAGTGTGATGAAAAACTACTTTATTTTATGGGCCTAATATTGCCATAGACCGAGACGCGTGGAAGAAACGGAGGGAGGCTTGGGACACAGGCTAACAAATAAATGTGACATTTTAAACCAAAAGGTACCACAATGTCGCTAGTCGATAAGTTTGATTTCAAATTGAAGCTATATGGAAATAGCGTCTTATTGACAACCGACAATAAGTACCCTTTTGGTTGAGAAAAGCACAAATAAACAAATTACATTGATTAACGAGAGCCCACGACTTGTCCGCGTTCAGAACGTCCACGCACTTGACCCCCATCGACTTTCGCTTTCGATCGACGCGCTCGCATTCTTGGACATCTTTCTCCGAAAACTTGAACTCGGCGGCGGAAAGTAGACCTAGTCGCCTTATCTGTAGGGTTCAAATTTTATTGGTGATAATTTTACCATCGCTACATTGTTGCATTTGTTGCCTGATGGGTTGTGAATCTTATTGCTATGATTTAAGGTATATCAGTGGTCAGTTGAGTCGAATGTTGCTGTTAATACTTACGGAAGGGGCGCTGTCTAACATATGACTGAGGAGGACTCTTCGTGTTGCCTCCCTGTCACACTTTCGTATAAATTTACAAGCGCGACATAGGCAACACGTCGAATCGAACGGTCACCTTAAAGGATCGAATTAGTCAAATAAGGAACATCTGCTAAATTGTTTATACGGAACACAAATGTGGCTTTCCATCAGAAAAGGGTCCTTTTGCTTCATGTGCATAAGGGCCCTTCTCTGATGGATAGCCACAAATAACGAAAGCGCATTAAAGTTAGATCTTCTTCTCTTCGACCTAGCGTTTTCCCGGCGTGGCGCCAGGGTCCGCTTTCCTACTTAATCTTCTCCACTTTGCCCGGTCTTCGGCATCCTCAAGTGTGAGATTGTTCTCTTGCATGTCCGAATGTCTGCTATCACGAAGTCCAGCCAGCGCTTCTTAGGCCTACCGCGACCGCGTGATCTAGGGCGTGATTAAAGTTAGATACATTAAAAATAGTTATTTGTGCAACAAAGGAGGAAAGTTGGTTTTTCTTGCGAGTGTTTATTTTGAGTCCCGAGAAAGCGAAAGATTATATAATTGAATCATGAGCGAAGCGAGTGATTCTAAGTTAGAAGCTTGAGCGTAGCGAGGGACTCAAAAACACGAGATGTAAAATAACTTTGCTCCCGTGTTGCACACATAATTTTTCACCTCAGTAGTGAGAACATATTAAAGGTTCAAATGTATTTCGAATTACACAGAATAATACAGAGAAACAAAAAAAAATTAAAAAAAATACAATTGTAATAAAAGTATGAAGTGGCAGTTCATGGCCTTCACTAAATTAAAAAGCTACTTTGTTTCACTCCCTGAAGTGAGGAAAGTCGCACTTTCCTCACTCCAGGGAGTGACGAAAGAAGGCTTGTTCGAGCTGCTGAGGTGAATATATATATGTGTATCAGGGACATCGTCCACAGATCAACCTAGCCCTAGACTAAGCAAAGCTTGTATTATGGGTGCTAGGCGACGATATACATACTTATAAAAGTTATAAAGATAAATATACTTATATACATAGGAAACACCCATGACTCAGGAACAAATATGTGTGTTCATCACACAAAACATTCGGATTCGAAAGGACCATCGGCACAGGGCGGACACGCTATACATCAAAAATCACTTGCATTTCTATGTATGGATGGTATAGAAAGGATGCCAATCTCTTATGGCAGAATTGTTGCAAAAGTGACCGCTTTTAGCTTTAAATAATAGTTCCTAATCTCTCCGGTGGCGCTAGTTAGGCTCTGGAACATGAGTATAACATGAACCATATAAGGCAACAAATAACCCGACCAAATTACGTGGGTTGTTTTTGGTAGTATTTCGGTGTATGGTGGCGCCGCCTAATTACTGTTTTTTGATGGACACTTTTCATACATAGAGATTTGGCTCCTTTATACAGTCTCCATGTTTCTATGTGTGAACGGCACATCTGTACACGCGTCATGCGTCATAGTGTAAGTTGCTTAAAAATAGTACTGTGCGGCCGGCAAACGGCCGTCAATCTGGTGTCGCGGGGCGAGGTAATTCGAGCCGGGGCGGGGCGGTGCGTGGCCGTTCTGTATGATAATACTATTAGGTACTTATTCTGTGCCAACGGCTTCACAGGCAGGGTCACTACCCACTATGCCAGACCGGTCGTTCATTATTAATTTATTATTAAAGACATTTCTCCAGTCATCGAAAGTTATTCAAATTCGAAGTTACGTAAAATGTTCTTCCTACACACGATTAGGTTCATTGACATGTGTGTGTGTGTATGTGTATTTATCATCCGATGAAGGGAGAGTTAGGAGGGCGGGCTGGTAAGTTTCCGAAATGAAGTCGAAAAAATACAAAGATATTTGAATCTGACTAATTTATTTTTCTACATATGCTCCTTCTAGCTTGATATAACTAAACTAGAGACGGATATTCGTCCTGACCATAGGCCGAATATTCGGTATCCGACCGCCGAATATTCGGCCGGCGGAACTATACCTACATTTCGGTTTTGCAGATGCGCATTGTGCTGATTTTGACCTGTTTCGTAGTAAACGACGGACGGACTCTTTCGAACCTAGAAATTTTCGAAAGGTTCGAAAGAGCGCGTGCAAAGTGAGTGGAATGTTTAAATGGGGCATTTTCTATCAAAAGGGACCTTAATCGCACTTAAACTATCGTGAGACATATTTCAAGATCAGTAGGTACGGTTTTTACTCACTATTATTCACCGCCGCGGACACTCGTGCCTGAGGAAGGATTCCCAAAGAATCCGAAACATGTCGCCAAAAGCGACTAAAAATAATAGTGAGTAAAAACCGTATTGATCTAAATATTCTAAAAGGGATCTTATTGTCGATGGCGCTTACGCCGCACAGCGTCGCGCGGCATTGTATTTATATCGGAGCATCGTTTATAATGACGTAAGCGCCATCGACAATAAGGTCCCTTTTCATAGAAAATACCACAAATTGTTTTAAAATAATAAACAAGTACGATTATGACCGTCACGTCCGTGACTGTTTCTTAAATCCAATTTGTTTACTCCGAAATCATGCAGTTATGGTCCGAGAGCTGGTGGAAATTTGGAGTAGGTCCTTGAGGCAAGCTGAAAATTTACTTGATGCTTCTCCTATCTTACCCTACCTCAGCACTACAAGTCTGGCTGCAGGGTAGCGGGTCTAAACCAACCTATAAATTTTTAAAGAATTTTTTTTTTGGTGCCCAAAAAAGGTTCTTGAGGCAATCTGTAATTTCTACAAGTGAAAATTGAATATCTAAATAGTCATAAAAAAATTATGCCAGACGATTTGGCCGGGTCTTTAACCTTGCCAAACGCGTGCAAAATATTTTTTTTTAAATTTAAAAAAGGTTCTTGAGGCAATCTGTAATTTTTACAGGTTAAAGTTAAGTATCTAAATAGTCATAAAAAAATAAGCCAGACGATTTGGTCGGGGCCTTCTACCTGCCAGACGATCTAGAAAGTTACGTATGGCACTTACTCGCACGCAAAATTAAGTTTGTTATCCTGTATAAATGTATGCTAATACAAAGTTATTTTTGTAGTGCAGTAAATTAAAGGTAAAAGGTACAAATTAGGATGTACGATGTGATTGTGATTATTTTTTTTTTTTTTTTTTGCAAATATTGTTTACATATAATCCATTTACAAACAATAATTAAAACTAATAATCTAAAACTAATAAACTAAAGGTCTAATATGCGCCTCCACCCTGCATCGTACCCGGCTCAAAAGTCCCCATGATGCCTGCAGCATTCCCTCGCTGCACTGCAATTGAGATCTGTTGAACCAGGTACGATCCAGAGCGGGGGTCGCAGCCCCTCTCCCGTAGACGCCTCCCCAGTTCACCAATCAGACGCCGAGCCTCAGAGCCCCAGGGCCCCGCGGTTTCTATTGCCACCGGCACGAAGTCATAGCTTGATTCCAGGGCGGAGTATTTGGTGTGCTTTAGCTTAGCGGCGGATTCCGCCGCCGAGCCAGCACACCGTGAGGTTTGCCTCAGGTGGGACGCGGCAAAGGTGCTTACACAAGTCGCGTCCCACAAGAGACAACGCCCCCTCCGCCATGGAATCAAGGTCAGTCCGTCCGGCCTTTTCCCGTCCGTACGGCTCAAGCCAGGGGGCTCCAATATGCATGGCACGCTAGCCGACACCATTGCCCTTCGTATTAACTCGTTGATGGATTGGTGCCTAGGAAATCGCCCCGCGCACCTTTGGCAGCTCAGACCATGGTGTCCGTTGGCTTCTACCATTGCTCCGCATCTGCAGCGATGAGCCTTGTGATTATGATTATGAATATTTGTATATTTATGATAATTATGTACACTGAGTATTAGTAGGGATATAGTAAATGTAATATGACCGAATTTATAAGAATGTATTGTAATTTTAATAAATACATGTACAATTTAAATACAGAATAGTAATGTGTTGTAATTATTATAATGTGTGAATTTGTTATTTTATTATTAATGCTTGAATAATACAAATATGATGATGATGGTGATTGTTTCATGTACTCATAGGTTATTCAGTGTGTGGGGTAAAAGGGGGCGAGAATTTTATTATTTTTGCGCTACTACGCACGGTTTAGAAGCTAGAGCCATATATATATATATTTATTTTTCGTTGTTTTTAAATTTCATAATTTTTGCGCTACGACGCACGGTTTAGCAGTTACAGCCCTATAACTTTTTTTTTTTTTTTATCATTGTGTTTTTTATATCACTTATGGGTTCCTTGAAAGGGAACGAAAATTTGATTGTTTTTGTGCTACGACGCACGGTTTTGGAGATACAGCCCTATAAAGTTGTTTTTTTTTTTTCTTTTTGGTAATTTTTTATATTAACTCCTAAAGCTTTCCTAAAGGGGAGGAAAATTTTGATTATTTTTGCGCTACGACGCACGGTTTAGCAGATACAGCCCTATAACGTTTTTTTGTTGTTTTTTATTATTATTGTGTTTTTTATTTATCACATGGGTTTTTTAAAGGGGAACGAAAATTTTATTTATTTTACGCTACGACGCACGGCTTAGGAGATACAGCCCTATAAAGATATTTCTTTTGTTTTTTTTTTTTTTTCAAATATAAATTAAGGATCATATCTAGAGGGGAACGAAAATTTTATTATTTTTGGCGACGCATGGTTTAGGAGATACAGCCCTATGAAGATTTTTTTTTGTTTTTTTTTTTTTAATATAAATTAAGGGTCATATCTAGAGGGGAACGAAAATTTTATTATTTTTGGCGACGCATGGTTTAGGAGATACAGCCCTATGAAGATTTTTTTTTGTTTTTTTTTTTTAATATAAATTAAGGGTTACCTAGAGGGAAACGAAAATTTTATTATTTTTCGCTACGACGCATGGTTTAGGAGATACAGCCCTATAAATTTATTTGTCTTTTTTTTTCTTTTTTGATTTTCATTGTGTTCTTTATTATATTTCTTAGGGGTTTTTTAAAGGGGAACGAAAATTTGATGTATTTTACGCTACGACGCACGGCTTAGGAGATACAGCCCTATAAAGATATTTCTTTTGTTTTTTTTTTTTTCAAATATAAATTAAGGATCATATCTAGAGGCGAACGAAAATTTTATTATTTTTGGCGACGCATGGTTTAGAAGATACAGCCCTATGAAGATTTTTTTTTGTTTTTTTTTTTTTTAAATATAAATTAAGGGTTACCTAGAGGGAAACGAAAATTTTATTATTTTTCGCTACGACGCATGGTTTAGGAGATACAGCCCTATATTTTTTTTTCTTTTTTTTTTCTTTTTTGATTTTCATTGTGTTCTTTATTATATTACTTTGGGGTTTTATAAAGGGGAACGAAAATTTTATTATTTTTGCGCTACGACGCATGGTTTAGTAGATACAGCCCTATAAAGATTTTTTTGTCTTTTTGGTTTTTTTTTTTCAAATATAAATTAAGGGTTACCTAGAGGGGAACGAAAATTTTATTATTTTTGCGCTACGACGCATGCTTTAGCAGATACAGCCCTATAAAGATTTTGTTTTTTTTGCGTTTATTTTAAATATAAATTAAGGGTTGCTTACGCGGGAAAGAAAATTTGATTATTTTTGCGCTCCGACTAAAACAAATTTCAGCTGTTTAGCCCGTTCGCATGAACACAGATGCCATGTTTACATTAAAATAAAAAAAAATACTCAATTTCGTATGAAATTCCTTTAAGCGAGGTTTAGACTAGCAATAACTTGCATGCAATTTTCATTACATTGCGGTATCTGATAAACATTTTGAATGCAGTTTACCTTAGTAGTCGGTAATGTAACGTAAATTGCATGCAAGTTCTTGCTAGTCTAAACCTCGCTTTACAGTTCTCTCGAGTTGCTCCGCCCGAAACGTGATACTTTGAAGGCTGTTTTGACGCACATGAGGACGATATTTCATTGCATGTCAAGAAAATTAAACGATTAAAAACGATTATCGTTCCAAAAACTTGTTATTTAACTGTACAGCGAATAAAATAATTTAAATAACTTATAGTGACGTCACAAAGTTTGTGACTCCCTCACAACATGTCACATTTTCTTGACCCCCTCCCCCCCTAAACGTGTGATGTAATTAATTTTATTTCATTTATTCATTTATTTCAATCAACTTAGGATCATAATACATTACATTATAACATTACATAAAATTATTATATTACAGTTAAGATTAAAATTAAAATTAAATTAGACTAAAATTATATTAAACCCCTAAAATAATTAATTAATTATTTAATAAATTATTTATTATTTAATTATATTATATGATATATGAAAGATGAAAAAAAAATCATGAACACAGCCATGCACGCCATGTTTACATTAAAATAAAATAAAAATATTTCCCGGCCTAGGCCTTCGTCATAACTAATGAACTACCCATGTATCTACAATAGAGATACAGCTGGACATATTGTCGCTAATTTCATATGTACTATGCCCACACCCTATTCATACCCATAATTATCATAAATATATACTCACAATCACATCGTACATCCAAATTTGTACTTTTCTATCTTTAATTTTCTGCACTACAAAATTAACTTTGTATTAGCATACATTTATACAGGATAACAAACTTAATTTTGCGTGCGAGTAAGTGCCATACGTAACTTTCTAGATCGTCTGGCAGGTAGAAGGCCCCGACCAAATCGTCTGGCTTATTTTTTTTATGACTATTTAGATACTTAACTTTAACCTGTAAAAATTACAGATTGCCTCAAGAACCTTTTTTGAATTTTTTGAAAAAATATTTTGCACGCGTCTGGCAAGGTTAAAGACCCGGCCAAATCGTCTGGCATAATTTTTTTATGACTATTTAGATATTCAATTTTCACTTGTAGAAATTACAGATTGCCTCAAGAACCTTTTTTGGGCACCAAAAAAAAAATTCTTTAAAAATTTATAGGTTGGTTTAGACCCGCTACCCTGCAGCCAGACTTGTAGTGCTGAGGTAGGGTAAGATAGGAGAAGCATCAGGCAAATTTTCAGCTTGCCTCAAGGACCTACTCCAAATTTCCACCAGCTCTCCGTCTATTACTATCCGGTATACGGCCGTATTGTACGTCGCTATCCAGTTTCGGGCCGGATATTAAAATAAGGGCCGGATACCGGATAGAAACCGAATGTCCGGTGCATCTCTAAAGTCTAAACTAAACCGAGGCTTTTCCGGGGCCATTATTCCGTTTTCATATAATTTTCTGTAAATGCTCTCAAAATAGTCATTTTCGTTTTTTTTCGTAATTGCCACAATGAAATTTGGACATTACACGTAAGTCGCGGATGTAAAAAAAGCGCTGGTGGCCTAGCGGTAAGAGCGTGCGACTTTCAATCCGGAGGTCGCAGGTTCAAACCCCGGCTCGTACCATTGAGTTTTTCGGAACTTATGTACTAAATATCATTTGATATTTACCAGTCTCTTTTCGGTGAAGGAAAACATCGTGAGGAAATCGGACTAATCCTAACAAGGCCTAGTTCCCCCTCTGGGTTGGAAGGTCAGATGGCAGTCGCTTTCGTAAAAACTATTGCCTACGTCAATTCTTAGGATTCGTTGTCAAGCGGACCCCAGGCTCCCATGAGCCGTGGCAAAATGCCGGGATAACGCGGGGAAGATGAAAAGACGTAAGTCGCGGATGTCCAAATCCTGCAAATTTGGCAAAAGGATTATTAATTCAATGCAAAACTCTTCAATTCTTGGCGTCGCAACGTTATCAGCTATTGCTCGTATGATTTGAATAGTTCGGTGTACACTTTTTTCTCCTATTAGAATTGAAAGAGCTTGTGATTCTGAATAGGAATAACATAAAATATTCCAAATCGAAAAGAAAGTGTAGTGTAAACTTTAATTAAATTTTTTTATTTTATATTATTTTCTTTATTAGGGAAAAAACAGATACAGGCCAATAAGATTTACAGGCAAAGGCAAATGTCCCAGGTATAGGTTAAAGCGGGATTCCGCCAATGTGCGGCACTCCGTGGCACAAGCATATTCACAGCCCGCCTTTATTTACAGTGACACCTCGATTATTAAATATAATCAAATAATATAAACAAGTATAAAGTGAATGCGAGTATACTCCCGATATATCAAGGACACGACAGCGACAGATGCAGTTTAAAAAAAAAAACTCGTCAAGCGGGCCACGCACCTGTCCCGCTAACAATTCACTACGTGGTTTGTTATCGGTTGTTTGGTTGCTATCTTCTATACTGTAAGACGAAAGGGACTACCACTTCTCCAAACAAACGTAGTCTCCATTTTCCTTTCTTGATATTGACATTATAAAAAAAATTTAAAAATAAACATTTATTTCAAACTGCAAGGCTCATAAGTCATAACCAGTTATTACAAATGTCTTTTTTTTTGTTTTTTTTTTTGTATTACACATTATTATGAAAAATATTTTTACATATTTTGATATAAGGCTTGTAACGATTTTTTTTATTATTATAACTTATAAGAATGAGGGGCGAAAAATAAATTCAGTACATATTTTTACATGTTCGTATCGTTTTGTAACTTTTATTATAATTAAATATTCGAAATAATCTTACGAAGGGGCATAGCTGTGGTTGATATGCATCTTTTAATTTCTGCAACACTTCAGTCCTTGAACTTTCAAAAAAACTTGATTGTATTTAGCATGCATTTATAATCGCGTTATATAGAACCATGACGCGTTAAATCGTGTGAAAAAATCGTGATAAAATCGTACACCGTATCAATAACCAAGTTAAAGCGACGAGGTACCGATTGATAATCTAAAGGAGCCCACTGACTATCAGTCCGCCGGACGATATCGGCCTGTCAGTTAGAACAAAAATTTGACAGTTCCAAACAATTGACAGGCCGATATCGTCCGGCGGACTGATAGTCAGTGGGCCTCTTTAGATCAGCTCGATTGTACCATAATATTGCATTGTCACCCAACTTACATAATTACGAAAGTTTCAACTGAATCAAATAATGAGAAGTGGCTCTAATTTAGCTCGCAAGATTCGATCCGAACATACATACATACAAGTGGTTTAAAAAGAGTGCCAAATATTCAAAATTAAACAGATCGAAAAAATGGCACATTTAGACGTTAAAATACTTTTGTGTGTATTATAACGTATTGATTTTATAAAAATAAGCATAGAAGAATTTTGAGATCTGTTTTTCTGGACCTACATCTACAGTGGCGCCAACTGGTGAGCACAAAAACGGTAGCCCTCATTGTTTATTCTCGTAGTCATTGCTGCAAAAACTGCCTGTATCTGTGGACCACTTGACATAATAAATAGTAAACGTAACTTGCGTTTCTATGTGTGAACGGCACGTCTGTACACACGTCATGCGTAATAGTGTGAGTAAGTTGCTTAAAAATAGTACTGAGCGGCCAGCAAACTGCCGTCAAACTGCTGTCGCGGGGCGAGGTAATTCGAGTCGGGGCGGGGCGGTGCGGCCGTTCTGTATGATAATACTATTACTTATTCTGTGGTATCGCTACCTCATTCTGATGTTTGACACGCAACGCTCGGGGCTAGAGGCTACCTCAATGTAGATCATTTCACCAAGAAATCTGTTTTGCGCACACGCCATTGGTTCGTTGACCATTTTTATAAAAGAAATGTTTCAATTTATTCTATCTAAAATTTGCAACGTTTGCTTGTAATTTTATTACACCTTATTCCTATTTTACAAGCTTTTATTAACTTGCAATGTACCTATGTAAGTATAATGTACTTATGTATCACGTGAAACCCCACAACTCAATTACCATTTCGTCGCTATACTTTCTCATCCTCATATCTGCAACAATCATTCGATGGAAATGTCGCTTTTCTTTCATTCGGAATACGGGTGTTTTTGTCATCAAATGAGTGTTGCAGATACGAGGTTGAGTAAGTATAGCGGAGATTTTTTCCTAAGCCCGTTGAAGTATTGATCAACTCGCAACTAGGGCGTCCAATATCGGATGATTCTTCTCGATACCGGTATTGAAATCCGATATTAGCCCTCAATACCGGAATTATGGAATTAAGAGGAAAGGGGACGAGGTCCCGACCGCTTCTCAAATGAAGGGGTTTTATTTTCGTTTTTTTAACCCTTACGATAGAAATTTGTACGTGTTTTCCTCCTAATAAAATAAATAAATAAAAAATAAAAATCGTTTATTTCCGGTAAACATTCACTTGGATACAGATTTTGATTGAGAAGTCTAACGAAGTGACATAGCTATGGACGCTATGGTTAATGGGGCGAGGTGTTCAAAATTACCTTGACACGCTCTTATTCTCTTAACAACAATGTCGCGTCAAGATCATTTTGAACACCTCGCCCGCTTAGCAACTTCTGCTGCTGACTGTACAATAAATTGTGTAAAAATATTTACAGTACATATGGTGCTACTTTCTCGCACTAGTGCGTAAAAGAGCACTTTTCGTGCACATGTCAAAAGTTTAAAGGTCCATATGTACTGTAAAACGTTGTATAATACACGTGCGAATAGGTAATTCGCAACTCGTGTCGATTTAAAACACTCCCTGCGGTCGTGTTTTAATTTATCGCCACTCGTTTCGAATTTCCTCTTTTCCGCACTTGTATCGTAAATAACTATTTCTATAATGTCAATATCCAGAAAGGAAAATGGGGACTACGTTTGTATGTAGAACGTCCACTATTGTCTTAATACCCACTATATAAATAAAATAAAATGGGTGACATTTAATCGATCTGCAAATGTATGTCACGTGACGTTTCGCGCGTTTCGCTCACTATCTTATCGCGGGCAAATTTTTTATTTTATAATTTTACATTTAGATCAATAAATGTAAAATTATATACTTATAATAATAATAAAAAAAAAATGATAATTTAATAAAGGAAATGCATTTGTAACATGATATAACGGTAACAAACGTCCGGATAAAAAATATTTCGTTCAAATATAAACTTCATGCATGAGGCTAATGACGGTATCGGTATATTCAGTATAAAAATGAACACTATTAAATATTTATCATCAAGTCAATTCTACCAGCCGACATGAGGAAACAACTCGAAAGCATCGAATTACTTTGCAACTCTTGGGGATAAAATGCAACTTTATCATCAGTTCTTGAAGAATAAAGAGAACCTTTACGAGCTGGTGTGGTGAAAAATGTAAAAATACTATTAACGGCCTTGTCCTACAGACGGTTCTTGAGTCGCCTTCCGATTTCAAAAGATAAGTATTGTTTATCTCATCGATATCGACATCTGAAGTTGTTCGCTAACCTCTAAATTGCCATAACGCTAGTACAGATAAGGAGTTTCGTCACTCGTGTCACAGGGTGGACACGCTATACATCAAAAATCACTTGCGTTTCTATGTGTGAACGGCACGTCTGTACACGCGTCATGCGTCATTGTGTGAGTAAGTTGCTTAAAAATAGTACTGAGCGGCCGGCAAACGGCCGTCAATCTGCTGTCGCGGGACGTGGTAATTCGTGTCGGGGCGGGGCGGTGCGTGGCCGTTCTGTATGATAATACTATTACTTATTCTGTGCTCGTGTGAAGAAAGTTTGATCACGGCATATTGTGACATTACTGTGTCTTTTTTGCTAACTTCAATGTCAAAGTTTCATAAGTCTTTTGACAGGCCTAACTCCTTAAATGTATTTCATTGTGAATAGGTGAGACCAAAGCGCATCGTCTCCGCTGGCTTGGCCACCTCGAAAGGATAGGAGAAGAGGGCAGTCAAAAGAGCATAGGTACTTGGGTTGGCTAATTTGACGCTGTCCTGTTGGTCATCCTAAATATCGTTGGGCAGAGTGGAGTAGGATCTCCGTGAGCTCGACGTCGGCGAGAGCTGGCGTGAATCCGCGCAGGACCGAACAAAATGGCGTGCTCTTGCGCTGGAGGCGAATACTCATTTTGGGTCATCGCGTCAGTCAAGTAAGTAAGTTTATTGTGCCTTATGCTCTCTTTATGCTACTTGCTATACAATTAGCTTGTATAGCAAGCATTAAAGAATGCGCCAAAACAAATAGGCTCCAGTTTCCTATGTATTAAACTCGAAGGCAGACATAACTTCGAATCCGAGTGTTGTTTTTGTTGTCCACGGTTGATAATGTAGCAGAAATGTTTTGATTGTGATATCAGGCTTCGATAACGGCGGTCAGAAAAGTCGATTACATTTTATCGATTAAAATTTGAACAAAACCAAAAATCTTTTTCTTGCGTTGTGTAGCGTTTTTGCGATGGTCCATATCCCTCTGGCAGTTAATTTTTAGGGGTAAAAACGGGACCCTATTACTAAGATTCCACTATCCGTCTGGCTGTCTGTCACCAGGCTGTATCTCATGAACCGTGATAGCTAGATAGTTGAAATTTACACAGATGATGTATATCTGTTGCCGCTATAACAACAAATACTATTGAATATTATTATTATTAGACTATTTATTATTGCCTTAAATGCTCGCAGATGTGTACCGAATGGGCGTTACAATTCGGTGCCGTTTGACCAGGATATCGCAATTCTAAACCTGCCGCGCGGCCTTGTATCGAGCGAATTATGAGCCAGAAGTACATTACTTAATTGATAATATATCTGGTGATAGCGTATCGGCGATAAGCCCGACATTGAGCAACCTGTCGCGCGTGAATCGAGAATGCAACAAATTATCAACAACTAAATAAGCTATAGTCTGTTTTTCAACTGTATAATATTACGCCATACATTTTCTATGCAATAAACAAATAAACGTTCCATAATATTTCCTTAGGATTCATAGGTTTCATAGTATAAGTCAGCTTCAAAAAAATTACAGCTACTTCATATAAAAATAAACCGTCATATCATCATTCGACGCGGGAGGTATTTATTTATGTATGGGCACAGAATAAGTAATAGTATTATCATACAGAACGGCCACGCACCGCCCCGCCCCGATTCCAATTACCTCGCCCCGCGACAGCAGATTGACGACCTTTTGCCAACCGCTCAGTATTGTTTTTAAGCAACTTACTCACACAATGACGCATGACGCGTGTGCAGAGTGCCGTTCACACATAGAAACGCAAGTGATTTTTGATGTATAGCGTGTCCGCCCTGTGGTAAGGATGTGCGGAGACAAACATGGGCGGTTATCATATGAAATGGTGTAAGATGCATCTCAGTAGTCTTAGTAGCGCTGTTAACGTAATAGCATTTTTACAAGCTTTTTTAAACATGCAATGTATGTTATCGTAGTTTGTTTGTACGGGTCAAATCTTGCAAGTTAAAATATGACCCACTTCCCGGTTTCCAATGAAGCAGAAAAATTAGATGACAGGGCAAAATATTATGGTACCATCGAGCTGATCTGATGATGGAGACAGGAGGTGGCTATAGGAACTATGTGATAAAACAACGCAACCTAATTGTGTTTGGGTCCGATAAGTACTAGTTGCCTGTTGAAAGAAAAGTACAGTCAGCGATAAAATGAAATTGTTCACAAAAAACTTATTACCAAGGAAGTACTCAGTTTTAGCGCGTCGCACGTGCTTATTGGGCAAGCCTGATTTAATATGGCCTGATTTTTCTTTTAACACTTCCTCAAATTAGGAAAGCCGGCGGGAATCGAGCTCAGTGGCTGCTACGCCAATGCGTGTCCGAATGACCGCCATCGCGTCATGCGTCCGATACGCCCCCAAAGATCGATCGACATAATCCGTCACGTTCCCGTTATCAGGTTATGCACAACTAGCAAATATTTATATACTAACTTCTCCCCGCGACTCCGTCTTTGCAGTCTGCCTGAGAGCCTAACACGAAACACGAAAATAGAAATTTAGTTACATATTTGCCGAATCCGCTCAGAATATGCCAGCCAGAGTGACAACGAGATTTCGATCTTCGTGTTTCGCGGGAGGCGCTCAGGCGGCCTAGCCTAGCCAAGGTGAAAATCGCTATCGCTTCGCCATCGAATCGCTTTGTGTCTCTCTACTCTCTCTATCTCTCTTCCATATTAGTGTGACAGTGACAGTTGCGTTTCGTTAGCTACGGAGCGTTAGCGATTGTCATGTTGTCTACAGGGCCTGTTACCTCTTCTCGCTTAACAAAAACAAAACTTCGCGTACCATCGTCTACGCAGTTAACGTACTCTGAACCCTATAGCGAAGGCCATAAGGACTAAGGTCCACTAACAATCTTACTACGACCTTACAACGAAACTCGCACCATTATCCCCAGTGTCATACGCGTAGCCCGTCTCGCTCGCTCGACAGCGGCGAGCGGGACGCGTGCGCAGGCGCACAATCAGAGCGGAAAGATGCGCTCGCTCATCCTGCCCCGCCTGTGACAGGGTAAAGGCCACGTTTTTGTATCACTGAGGTCAATTCATTCAAACTTATATTGTGACATCAGAATGATATCACAAGTAAGAGAGAAATGCACGCGCTTATCATCATTTTGATGTCACAATGTAGGTACATCAGTTTGAATTGGCCTCTAATAAAACTAGTCTCCGAAACCGGATTGTTCGACGTAACCGAATAAGGTTAGGTTTTACTCTTCTTTATGCCGAAACCGAAACTTAGGTCGAACACTGCCGAAAATACAGTTTCGGTGTTACCGGAAAGTTCTGCAGTTCTTTTATCCGACCTTCGGCTAGCTGAAACATGATTTTTATGTCGAAACCTTAAATTACAACCAGTCACTTTTATCGAAATTGTGTATAACTTCCGATACAATTTGTCCTGTACAGTCGAGTGTAAAAATATGGGTGTAGACAACTTACTCAAGAATATGTCCTATATAGTTCTTAATTCGCTGACATGAGAGCTATGTGACATATCGTCGCTATACTTACTCAACCTCATATCTGCAACAATCATTTGATGGGAATGTCGCTTTTCTTTCATTCGGAATACGGGTGTTTTGTCATCAAATGAGTGTTGCAGATACGAGGTTGAGTAAGTATAGCGGCGATATTTTTGAGTATGATTTGTGCACCCATATTTTTACACTTGACTGTACCAAACGACCCTCCATCAACAATTACACAAAGGCTGTGCCAGACATAGCTATATATTATTATACATCGACCTATGTCCTGGAAAAGGGGTGTCTGCCCAAGGGTAGGGGCTACATGCAATCGGTACTCGTCTCCAATACGCTTAAATGGAGCATTTTCTATGAAAAGGGACCTTATTGTCGATTGCGCTTATGCCGCACAGCGTCGCGCGGCATTGTATTTATATCGGAGCATCGTTTATAACGGCGTAAGCGCCATCGACAATAAGGTCCCTTTTTATAGACAATACCACAAATAGTCTGAATGCAACGAAAAATACGCGTGGAGAGAGATCTGATATTTGACAAGTAAAATTTAAAACCCTCAAAGCAATTATGAACTGATTTTGACAAAACATGTCTCTCCGCTAGAAAAACTGTTTTCAAATTTAAAACCGCATCCACATGGGCACCGAGCAAGTAATAGTATTATCATACAGAACGGCCACGCACCGCCCCGCCCCGACTCGAATTACCTCGCCCCGCGACAAGATTGACGGCAGTTTGCCGGCCGCTCGGTACTATTTTAAGCAACTTACTCACACGCATGACGCGTGTACAGACTTGCCGTTCACACATAGAAACGCAAGTGATTTTTGATGTATAGCGTGTCCGCCCTGTGACATGGGTGCAGCCGTTTAAGAGCTACGGTGCCACAATTATTATCTGTTTGAGGTTGTTAGAATTGTCACGATGTGTATTAATAGCCTGTTGATAGAAAAATATAGTCTGCTAAAAGCTAGTATTAAAAATTAAATTTATGACAAAAAACTAATTTTATAGAGCTAATTTAAAAGTGCTTGTTGCTAGGCCTATTTGAATAAAGAATATTTTGAGTGAGTTTAATGAAAACAAATGGGCACCTCGCAGTTTCTAACTAACATATAGGTTATCCCCCTATCCATAGATCAGTACAACTAATTTGATGTATTTATATTCTGATACAGGTTATTTCACCTAAAAGGAAGTCCCAACCACTGATGGCAATTTTTAGATTAAATAATAAAATAATAATAAATCCGTTTATTTAAAGACAACATAGGAATAATAAGCTTAATAAGGAATATATATTTAGTTGAGAAAGTAAAGTCGATTGCGCTGGTATGGCCATATCCTTAGACGTGATGATGACCATTCTGTTAAAAAGGCCCTAAATATACCAAACCAATCCCGAGGAAGACCACCCAACACCTGGTGGTCAGACATGCAGAAAGAGATCCGGAAAGAGAACCTGAGTACGCAGACAAGCCAGAACAGAGCACTCTGGCGCAGACATACAAGGAGGCCCGACCCCAGATAAACTGGGAAGAGGGACAGGCAAAGAAGAAGAAGCTTAATAAGGAAATGAAGCCATTTTTATTTTTCACTGTATTTTCATCATGAATTTACACACAATCCTGTTTCTTCCAAGTAAAAGTAAAACTGACTCATACCACTTATCGAAACTTATCGAACGTTCATCACTTTAGCCGTTGCCCGTCACGTAATTAGCCGATAAATAGATAAAGTGATATGATATTGTCAATAACGCCGAATTAAGTATAAGGAATTTGGGATCTAATTATAGGTACGTATAAAAGAAATTTTCTTTATATTTTGTCCCGGTTTTTTGCGACGGCTCGTTAAATGAAAGGGTATCATGGCACACGTTGAATTTACTAACAAAATGTAGTTAAAAAGATAGAAAATGAGCAATTTATCTCAATAAATTAGACGCAAAATATATGCAAGATAAAAAAAGACTTCAAAGATTCAAAATTTAAGTTTTTTTAATGCCAAAATGAAAAAAATACACTTTTTTTTAGGGTTCCGTACCCTGTGAAAATTTTAACTGTCCAGCTATCACGGTTAATGCAGAGATACAGCCTGGTGACAGAGAGACAGACGGACAGCGGAGTCTTAGTAATAGGGTCCCGTTTTTACCCCTAAAATCACGCTTTCGGTCACATGAAAATTTGCCAAACACGAACGGTTTGAACATGTTCAGTCGCCATCAGATATATCGAAGCGGCGGAGGTGCTCAAAAGAATCTGGACACGCACTCTAACGCCTTGACAATAGAGGTGTGCTCAGATATTTGTGAGCACCTTGGCCGCTCTGATATAATTCGATGGCGACTGTATGTGTGTATTTAACACAATTTCCGCAGTGCACCGGAAACCTGTATCATACACAGTTTCTTCGTCATAGTGTGTTATTAAACAAAACAATACAGTTTACGTAATCACGTCGAAGTGGGTGATTCCGCGGAAGTTGGTTTTAGGCTGTGAGCACACTAGAATAAATAATAGTACTACCGTACAGAAAGGAAACTTCCTAATCATGCTATCCCTATAATATATGGCACTATCCCTTTCGGCTATTTAGGATTGTCAAAATCAAGTCATTATCTCATCTGTGGTCGTGCACGCAAAGGGACTTCAAGCTGTGCCAACCCTAATAATTGCTCGGAGCCGGAGCAATCCTGAGCCGAACGGAGCCGAGTTTGCCCGAAGCGAGGAGTTTCGCACCCCTGTCGACATAGCGTCACAGGGCGGACACGCTATATACATCAAAAATCACTCACGTTTCTATGTGAACGGCACGTCTGTACACGCGTCATGCGTCATTGTGTTAGTAAGTTGCTTAAAAACAGTACTGAGCGGCCGGCAAAAGGTCGTCAATCTGGTGTCGCGGGGCGAGGTAATTCGAGTCGGGGCGGGGCGGTGCGTGGCCGTTCTGTATGATAATACTATTACTTATTCTGTGACGGAAGAGCGTCTGTGGCGGGCCTTATATATATAATTGCGACATGATTAGATTTCTATGGCTATGTAAAAACGCGCGCGCACAATATACGTCAAAAAAACGCTCCCATACATCATAGAGTTATTGTCTGACGGTGACTAACTGACAATATAAACTCGCTAGTGTGTTAAGAATCTTGTCGTTTTAGAGTGGAAACGATAGGCTTCCAGTACCCGTACCACGAGTCACTGACAGTGTCAAAACTGACAGATGCGTCAACGTCTACGTAACTTACTTTCTATACATCTCGTCTGTCTGTCCGTCTGTCACCAGGCTGTATCTCACGACGCGGGATATGG
This sequence comes from Cydia strobilella, assembly GCF_947568885.1. NCBI lineage: Eukaryota > Metazoa > Arthropoda > Insecta > Lepidoptera > Tortricidae > Cydia > Cydia strobilella. The sequence continues at coordinate 59,412,859 of NC_086068.1, forward strand.
ATGGTTATGGTAACATGTCGAGCAATCATTGACTTTATAAACGTGAGTGACCCGGTTTAATATATTGAATATGTTCACAAAAGCTTTAATAATAAGATAAGTATTTTTATTACATTCAATGCACCTCATTTGCCTATCGTACATAATCTAAATCCGCTAATCTGCGTATAATACGTGCAAATGTACTCAATCACAAACGGTCTTACGTCACACACTACATTCATAAATAAATGTACAAATTAGCACTTTATTCCAAGGGCATTAAGGTCCAAAAATTTATAGGTATATGTTTATGACAGAGACGAGTAATCTGACTTACGAATCTTTCCAGTGGAGATCCTCATTGCTTAGTGTCGTGTGTTCGACTTTGAATTGACTGCTAAATAAAATGTTCCTTATTGCACTTGAAGCATAAGGACCCTTCTGTGATGGAAAGCCACATATAATTCCGTCCGTGCTGTGAACTTCGTTCCTCCCTGTCCTTTAAACTAGCAGTAAAATTTATTTGTCACCTGACTTCTTATTTAATCTTTCTTGTACGCGACACGAGGACAGCTGGCTCGTCGTTGTTTGCAATTTTAATAATTTATCATGCATACTTGCGCGTGGCCATCGATTACCGCATGCTGATTTGGGGCAAAATAAAATCATGCAGCGCGTAAGTCTCGAGGTTTGCATAAAGGCTGGCGCGGGTACAAATGTGTCTGACACATCTGCCTAGGAATAGAAGTGTCTGGCTGACACATTTGTCAATTTATTTTAAAGCGAGAATAAGTTATATCTCATGCCCTTCGCCGGCTTGAGCGGGTTAATGAAAAATTGTATGCACAACGCCAACTGACACGGTCGCGTGCGATGGATTTTACCTACGAATGTAGGTACCCGCGAGCTCTAGCCGGCGAAGGGACCACATCACACATAGGTATGCAAATTTGACGGACATATCCACATTATCTACTCGTATAGGTATCCCTAGTTTTTGATTTCAAGATCCTAATACTTAAAATAAATAAGTTTTTGGCAAAAAATTCATTTTTGGTACAAGCTTTTATCGCTGACCGTACTTTTCTTTCCACAGGCAACTAATACTCATTGAGACAATTCAAAAAACCCCAAACACAATTAGGTTGCGTTGTTTTATCACAGAGTTCCTATGGCCACCTTCTGTCTCCATCATCAGATCAGCTCGATGGTACCATAATATTGCATTGTCACCCAACTTTCACGTGTGCAAATTTTCAGCTTCATCGGAAACCGGAAATTGGGTCAAATTTAACTTGCAAAATTTGACCCGTACAAACATACTTACATGTTTACTTACATAGGTACAATGCAAGTTAAATAAAAGCTTGTAATAATATTATTTTTGACTTTTAAACGTCTTTAATAGTGAGTAGCGACCGATACAATTCTTTTGCCCCAATACGAGCTCAGACATGTAAATGTGTGTCGTTTGATAGTATAAAAGAGGACTAAATAATCCAGACGGTTTATGTGTGGACACGAATGGTCGCCAAACTACCGGCCTACCGGCGAATTCCATCGGTGTCGCTTACGAACAACGTACTATTCGAATACTTTTGAAAATGCTACGAAGTACAGTCGCCATCAGATATATCAGAGCGCCCGAGGTGCTCAAAATATCTGAACACGGACTCTAACGCCTTGACAATAGAGGCGTGTTCAGATATTTGTGAGTACCTCGGGCGCTCCGATATATCTGATGGCGACTGTACATTTTTGGCTTTAGATGATTGCACTATTCCTAATTGTCATCATTTGTGCCATTCTGAATCAAAAGGGTACTTATTGTCGGTTGTCAATAAGGCGCTATTTCCATATAGCTTCAATTTGAAATCAACCTTATTGACAAGCAACAATGTGGTACCTTTTGGTTGAAAATGTCACATTTAGTCATTTAGTCATCAAGCCAAATAGAATCTTCTTTCTTTCTTTTTCTTGATGGACTCGAGGGCGGTGTTGCCCGTAGCCAATGTCACGTAAAAGGGTAGGAACAAAATAAATGCTCTTAGAGCACGACGCTGTTCGGTGGTTGTTGTAGTTGTCTCGTAAAACCGATAGCTGGATTTTACGAGAAGCACGTGGACTACCGGCCGTTGACTCCAAAATGGTGGTTAAACACGCTTTGAGATTAATTCTCCATTCACTGCACACTACCACATTAGATTATTGTATAATAAAGCTATCGATATTACACTTTAAACAATATTAATGAGCAAAAAACAAAGGAATTAATCACGAGGCTACTATCAAGATGGCGTTCGAACCGGAAGTCCCCCAAATAGAATCGATTGTAATAGAGAGGTAAAGTCTAAGAAAAAAAAACGTACCCCTTAGTTTGACATTTAAAACAGATGGCGCTGTACTGCGGCATATGATTTGCGGTCACTGAATTGTCAAACGTCAACTTCTGACAATCAGAGTTACCGCAAAATGTATGGAGCTGTATAGCGCCATCTCGTTTACCTGTCAAATTCGAAGCGAAGAATATTGTTTAAGATTTTACGCATCGTCCTCAAATAATGCGGTCTATCCTTCGCATTTTCTGGCCGAGGACCGTAAGAAATGAGGATTTGTGGAGTGTGTGCCGACATCCTCCGATCGCCCAAGAACTAGCGCTGCGGAAATGGAGATGGATCGGACATACCCTTCGAAGAGTTGCGAACAACGCCAGTACCGCGTTTGAGTGGCGGCCCGCAATCGCCCCGTACACAGAGGGCTGGAGCGAGGCCAAGACCCGAAATGAATAACTAAAATGGAAGTGGACTGGCCACTGGCCACAATGCTCCGATACAAAACAGAAAAATGGTCAAAAGACATCAGAACATGGTACCCAAGAGACGGAAAAAGGAATGATGGAAGACAGAGGGAAGACGAGTTCAGGCAGGTGGCTAGCATTGTGGAGGAGAAAGGCTCCGGACAGGGAATCGTGGAGGAATATGGGAGAGGCCTATGCCAAGAGCAACCAGACAAGACGTCTGCGGAGAAAGGCTAGCAGTAAGTAAGTATAGTTATTTGTGCAACAAGAGAGGAAAGTTGGTTTTTCTTGCGTTTATTTTTTTAGTTTCTTAGTTTATTTAGAATCTTGAGCGTAGCGAGGGACTCAAAAACACGAGATGTAAAATAACTTTGCTCTCGACAGCACACATAATTTTTCACCTCAGTAGTGAGAACATATTAAAGGTCGCTCCAGGGAGTGACGAAAGTAGGCTTGTTCGAGCTGCTGAGGTGAAAAGTATATGTTTATGTAATGGAACTATCCATCAAGTGCACTAAGGAAACATGAGCCTACCGCCGACACCTGATACCGTTAGAATCATGTACGTTCATGCGTATTAATATATAGGGCTTGTTTTGCAAAAACCACGCACAAGTCATGGCGCGTATGACATGTACCGTAAGGCTACTTTAGCCCTTACAAAGTTACTTTGTCCAAAAGACATTTATTGAATTAATAAATTCTTAAAAACGACACTAAACGCTTACTCCAAAACAGATAATCTCATAATGTCGTCTATAAGAATTTATAAATTCAATAAAATAAGTTTTCATGGTGAACAAAGTAACCTTGGGAGCCTAAAGTAACCCGACCTTACGGTATGTAAGGTTTTTAAAAAATTGCAAGCTAACAAAACCTTACTAGGTTAAAGTTGCCTCTATGGAAAAAATCACGAAAGCATGTCCAATTTTCATTTAATAATTTCTATTGTAATTATATTATTAGGGTCTTCCCAGATATATTGACGCTGCTGAATCGGCGAAAGCCGATAGGAAAAAGCTTTATGTCTGCGCAATGAGAGCAAAAACTCGCGCGATCGCCAAATCTTCTATCGCAAGTTTCACGCGTCGCACCATATATTTTCTTCCTTTCTATTTTTCTGGATTTACGCCCCCACATCGGATAGATAGTATAACAGACGAGAATTTGTATTATAAATGAATACTTGCTATATTATACGCCGTGTACCAGCAGGAGGACAAAAACTCGAGTGTATTATTTCCCGTTAGCCACGACATACGGCCTGGCGATAATTGGCCGACACACTTTGTGTGTGTCATGTTTACTTTGATATGATACCAAACGGTGGTTCACTGTACCCTATACAGAGTGTTTTGTATTATGATACCAAACGGTTGTTTACTGCCCTCTACATGGTGCTCGGGAGGATTTTTTAGCTGACCCATTCCACGAGAATGCATGAAATAAAGCAACAAAAAAACTATGACACAATTTATATTTAATAAATCGTTCCGTACTTTTTAGTATTTGTTGTTATGGCGGCAACAGAAATACATCATCTGTGAAAATTTCAACTGTCTAGCTATCACGGTTCATGAGATACAGCCTGGTGACAGACAGACAGATAGAAAGACGGACAGCGGAGTCTTAGTAATACCCTTTGGGTACGGAACCCTAAAAACTATGACACAATTTTTATTTAATAAATCTGATAGAAGTAAAAAAGTAGGTGACTTGACCGTGACGTCATATTCTCATAATCATAATCATAATAATTTATTTATAAAACCAATTTACACGTCAATAATCAATAATTAATAATAGTGATTTACTAATAATAGTGATCTAGTTATTAGGTACAAACAGTTCTGATTAATAATAATTAACTAAATGTTTTAATAATAATTGTCAATATAATTATTATCATATTCATATTGTGCTGTTTCATGTAAATTCCAATTTGGCTAATCGTATTGACAGTTCGAAAAAAGAAACTTATTTGACTAGCAGGTAAGTTAAGTACCCTATGCCCATAGATATACCTCATGTATGTGTGCAAAGTTTCATTACAATCCAACACGTAGTTTTAAAATGGGGCATTTTCGATGGCGCTTACGCCGCACAGCGTCGCGCGTCATTGTATTTGTATCGGAGCATCGTTTATAATTGCGTAAGCGCCATAGCCATATTTCCAATAAGGTCCCTTTTTATAGGAAATACCACAAATGAGAACGAAACTCCGTTTAGAATGGGAAGGTGAAATTCGGCCGAGCTTGCCGGGGGCTTAAATATGAGATCAATCCGGTTTGTAATAAAACATTTTAAATGTAACACGAAAATAATAAAAATTGAAACATTATTAAAACACAACATGTGGGTTTTCCATCATTAACTTCCTGCCTTATTCGGTTATAATTAATTAAATATTATTCTAGTTCCAATAACAGCGGCATCCTCATTGTGATGATTAATATTAATATTAACCTACTTATTTACTTTATAACAAAGTCCATTGCGATGTTAACGGAATGTGCCTACTCTGTTATATTTCCACTTTAGTTTATATAAACTAAATGTCATTTGTGAATCTATAAACGTCGAGATTGAAGATCTTGTGGCTGCACCCAATATTATAGGCGAGACAAAAGCTCACCGTCTCCGCTGGTTCGGCCACGTTATGAGAATGGAGGAGAATCGCGGGTTTAAAAGGGCATACTTGGGACGCCCGCTGGGGCGGAGGCCGATCGGACGTCCCAGGTATCACTGGGGCGAGTTGGAGTAGACTTGCGCAATATCCATACCGATAGCTGGCGGGAGATCACAGGATCGAGACGATTGGCGTATACTCGTGTCAGAGACTAAGACTCATTTTGGGTCGCTGCGCCATCAGTAGCAGTAGAATCTATAATAAATACATTCCCTCACTATTGTGGTATTTTCTATAAAAAGGGACCTTATTTTCGATGGCGCTTACGCCATTATAAACGATGCTCCGAAATAAAAACGATGCCGCGCGACGCTGTGCGGCGTAAGCGCCATCGACAATAAGGTCCCATTTCATAAAAAAATCCCCATGTATATTGCTATTCATTCAGTAGAAGTTTTGTATACGGTTCGCCTGATAGTAAGCAGTCGCCGTAGCCTATGGACTGCAACTCCAGGGGTCTTGCGACCCTTTAAAAACCTGTATACTCCATAATATTGTCTTCGGTTACCGCAATAGTTACTCATGAAATAAAACTATGAAAACGGATTATATCGCGTATATTGAATTTTACATCCCGACGTCACCCGTTGACCACGAACGCTGTAAAGGGTTCGAAACGTCGGGATGTATTATAAATTCAATATACGCGATATAATCCGTTTTCATAGTTTTATTTCTGTATACTCCATTTTTGAAGAACCCCATACAGTAGTATTTCGAGAAAACCTCGGCCGGGAGCTCATTCCACAGCCGAAGCGTCCGCGGGAGGAAATTCCTCTTAAACCGCGCACTACGCGACCATTTAGGTTCTAGGGTGTGAAGATGAAAACACTGCCGACGGCGAGCGGTGCGGTGATAGAAAGTGGCCGTTGGCATCATGTCAAACAATAAGTACCTATCTAAGTGTGCCCTGTGGTGTGCCCTAATAAGGATTTCAGTTACAGTGTGCCATTACAATTCGTACCTTGTTACAGTGAATCAATATGAAAGGCGCTAGGGACCTCATCCTCATATTATTCACTGTCGCAAGGTACGAAATGTTACTGAAATTTGATTCCTTTTTTTTATTTTTTATTTAATAAAATACAGAGTATTCATACAATAATCATAGCCCCGCAAAACTCAATAATGAGTTTGACTGTGGGGTCACCAGTCTCTAGTTACATATGTACTTAACTTAATTTTATAGTAGTGCAATTACTACAAAATATTGAGTTAGTGTATTTTTAACATTGATTTAAATTTAGACTTCTTATTTTCACATCTTATGGCTTCGGGCAAACTATTAAGCAAATATGGTATTCTTTGCCTAAGGGTTCTATCCCCGTAGTAGTTATTAATTGTAGGAACGCATAGTTTGCCTGAAGTCACAGCCTTTGTGATGTAAGTGTGATTAACTGGTGTTAATGCATCCTCTGAGTTAAGCTCCTGCCGGCCATGGTTATTGATCGCAAGTAGGTATTTATGTTTTAAACTGACAGGTAAGATGTTGCAAATTTTGAATAGAAGTCTGTAGTTACCTTTACATTTGAGTTTAGTTTTATGGTTAACAAGTAATTTTAAAACTTTGACCGTATAACGCGCAATCGTAACATTTTTACATTTCTCGCAGCCTTACAGATCCAAGGATCGTGGCGATTAGCGATAAAGGTGCACGTGTCGCGTTATCGCATGCGTGGGCGCACGATTAGGTAGATTCATCGAAACACAATGTACTTGCATAGAGTTTTCTGAAGTGATTTTTTTTGGCTCAAAGCCTTAAGGCGTGAGCGTGAGCGAGATGGCTGAGCCTGCACGCGCGGATATAATGTTTTTTAATTTAAATTTCTTGTAAGTAATGGATGAGTGATCAAAAGTTTTTAGTGCGCATTTTAGCTTTTGTGCAATAGTTGTTATAAGTTTTTAAGAGGCCGTAGTCGATTTTGGAGCAAAAATGTAAAATTGATAGATTTAGTCGTTGAAATTATACACGTTTTGTTACGTAGTACCTAAATAACAAGTATTGATTTCTATTAGCACGTCTTCTCATCTTGCTTTTTAATAATGAGGTCGCGAGCGTGCGTCACCGGTAATGCATGAAGAGAAGGGGCAGTTTTTAAAAATTCATCTAAAAATCATGGTGGTAAATTATACAAATTGATGTATAAGAATAGTTTCAGCAAATGTTTGTAGATTGTTTTAGTATCAAAATTACGTTGAAATTAAGTCGATTTTTAGAGAAATTGTCACTTGTTTTGAAGTAATTTCTGAAGAAAATTGATTTCGTCTAACTTTCATTTACACTACTTCAAAGTCATAATAATAAAAATGTAGTCTGATAAACGTCAAGTACAAGATATGTGTAATACAAAATTACCATGTTTAGCAGTCCCAACTTTACGAAATTTACAAATAAGAGCGACAAAATCAGTGCTTTACGCGCGTTTACCTAAACGTCCATCAGAAAAGCAAACATTACTAATTTAGTGAGTTTGTTTTCAAAAAAATTATCTGATAAAAGGTAAGATAAGAAGACGTGCTAATAGAAACCAGTACTTGTTATTTCAATTAGGTAACAAAAGGTGTAAAATTTCACGGACTAAATCTATCAATTTTACATTTTTGCGACTAAAATCGACACCGGCCTCTTAAGGTCTGTTTTAGACCTATGTTCGTTTTTTCTAACGAGTCAAACTCAAGAAATCAGGAAATAAAACTATGAAAACGGATTATATCGCGTATATTGAATTTATAATACATCCCGACGTTTCGAACTCTTTACAGCGTTCGTGGTCAACGGGTGACACCCGTACGCGATATAATCCGTTTTCATAGTTTTATTTCATGAGTAACTATCGCGGTAACCGAAGACAATATCAAGAAATCAGGTTTTCGAATCGATGAAGTTACTAGAGAGAGGCCTGAAGATTGCTCATTCTTGTTATTGATGATTAATTGTGATGATATTAATGTAAAACAAATGGTATTGTTTCTTTTATGAAACTGTTTGCTACTGTACGGGAACGACCCCATTTTAAAAGCATTATTACCATCCTATTATAAATAAGTTTTTGGTAAAAAATTCATTTTTGGTACAAGCTTTTATCGCTGACTGTACTTTTCTTTCCAAAGGCAACTAATACTCATCGAGACAATTCTAAAAACCTCAAACACAATTAGGTTGCGTTGTTTTATCACAGAGTTCCTATGACCACCTCCTGTCTCCATCATCACATCAGCTCGATGGTACCATAATATTGCATTGTCAACCGACTTACATGTGTATGCGAATTTTCAGCTTCATCGGAAAACGGGAAGTGGGTCAAATTTAACTTGCAAGATTTGTCCCTTACAAACATAGTTACGTATTACATGCATACTTACTTACTAATAAAAACACTGATTTAAACTTTCACGATTTTTACTCATTATTATTTACAACGACGGGACTTAATCGCGTAAAATAAGTATTAAACCCACCTCCGACGTTTCGAGGACGGCGTTGTCCCCGTGGTCTCGGAGTCTTCTCCGAGACCACGGGGACAACGCCGTCCTCGAAACGTCGGAGGTGGGTTTAATACTTATTTTACGTTATATTTAATAAGTGTAAACCTGGCTTGGAATAAATTTTGGAGCTTTAAAGAAATTCTTAAGTCAAATACTTCTATTAAATTAAAGAAAAAGATATTAGATTCTTGCATCTTACCTTCACTTACCTATGCATCCCAAACTTGGATTTTTAACAAACAAACCAGAAACAAAATATTAACAACCCAAAGAGCCATGGAACGGAGCATTCTGAATCTAAAATTGAGACACAGAAAGAGAAGCACAGACATAAGAAAAACAACTAAGTTGATTGATGCTCTAGAGCACAGCAAAAGATTAAAATGGAAGTGGGCCGGTCATATTGCCCGTATGAACGAGGACAGGTGGGCCAAACAGATAACTTCATGGAAGGGACCTGCAGGCAAGAGACCCAGAGGCAGACCTGCGGAGAGATGGCTCGATGAGATTTTAAAAGCAGCAGGAAAAAATTGGACAGACAAAGCGAATGACAGATCTATGTGGAGAAAAATGGAGGAGGCCTTTACTCTATAAAGAGGTCCTTGATAAAAATGTTATTATTATTTATGTTATTTATTAATTTTAATTTTAATCACAATATAATTGTAAATCAAATTATTATTAAGGAAATAAAGAGGCTTAATTATTATTATTATATGGTATTACCACAAAATTATGTCTCACCTCGAGTCTAAGTTACATGGAATCGTTTAAGAAAGTACGCGGAATCGCCAAGGGCCAATAAGGCATTAGGAAAGTTTGATTTTCATATGTCGTTCGATCGTTTTTCCTCTGAATTGAACAGTCGCCATCAGATATATCGGAGCGGCCAAGGCGCTCACAAATATCTAAACACGCCTGTTCAGAGTGCGTGTTCAGATATTTTTGAGCACCACGGCCGCTCCGATATATATGATGGCGACTGTAGAAGCCGTCCAACCGGTCGGGACCGGGCATTCTTTGTCAAAAAAAGTAGAATCGCTCTCGGCGTTGCCTCTCTCGGCTCTTGACCACCATTCCATTTTAGACCGAATATAAACTTGCTTAAGGTCGTTTTTACTGTTGATCATTTCAGTTTTTACGGTCATAGACAGCTAGAAATGCGACTTGAAATTGATACACTTGTATAGGTACTTATAATTAGAGCTTTCTTCTATTAAACATGTTCGTGGCGTCGACTGATTACTGTTGACAAGTTGTTGGCACTATTACTAGTTATTGGCACCTTTTGCTGCACGAAGGTCACCAGTCTTAAAATAAGGTAGCTACCATTGGTGGGCTTACCTTATAATATGATTAAAACTGCACAGAATACCAAAGGGCTAGTTTTTGACACGTTTTTTGTCTGTTATATTCTTTGTTCCCCTGAATCATTTTTTTACACAGTTGTTTAGGGTTCCGTACCTCAAAAGGAAAAAACGGAACCCTTATAGGATCACTCGTGCGTCTGTCTGTCTGTCTGTCTCTGTCCGTCTGTCCGTCTGTCACAGCCTATTTTCTCCAAAACTACCGGACCCATTAAGTTGAAATTTGGTACACATATGTAAGTTTGTAACCCAAACATGGACATGTAACGTAAACAAATTAATTTTAAACACGGGGCTACTTTTGGGGGGTAAATGAGAAAATTAAAAAATAAAGTTTGTCAAACTATATCGTGTTACATATCAAATGAAAGAGCTCATTGTAAGAATCTCAAATATATTTTTTTTATAATTTTAGGATAAATAGATAGAAGTTATTCAAGAAAATAGGCAAAAAATGACCATCCCCCTTTATCTCCGAAACTACTGGGTCAAAAATTATGAAAAAAATACACAAAATAGATCTTTACCTATAGATCACCGGAAAACCTATTAGAAATGTGCAGTCAAGCGTGAGTCAGACTTAATTACTTAGTTTTTGATCCGACCCCTACGGGTTTAGACATTTCACATAAAAAATACATTGTTTAAATTGTGTAATGTACGGAACCCTTGGAACGCGAGTCCGACTCGCACTTGGCCGGTTTTTAGCTTCACCCTGGATATTTGTACATATACAGAGTGAAGGAAGGAAGCGAAAGAGGTATGTCAGGATCGTAGCAAGTGGAAATCCGTGGTCTCTGCCTACCCCTCCGGGAAATAGGCGTGATTATATGTATGTATGTATACAGAGTGATTATGTTATGTCTGACCATACTCTGGAGGGGTGGATATGTAGGATATACTGAACAACTTTTACTACCTATGGGGCCGATCCCGAAAACGTAAAAAATAAAAAACCGGTCAAGTGCGAGTCGGACTCACGCACCTAGGGTTCCGTACGTATTAGTATTTGTTGACGTTGGCCAGACCCTTTTACCCTTTGGGTACGGAACCCTAAAAACTGCTGTCTCATACATTTCAATCGGCGATTCATATGTCAATGCTTTTTCAGGGTTGGCTCCATAGTAAAAGTTCTTCAGTATGATCTAGGTACATATTCAGCCTCGATAGTATGGTCAGACAAAACTAAAATATAAATTGAAGTGAATGAATTCATTCGATTCCAATAGGTCTCTACGAAGTTCGAGTAACCAAAGATAGATGCGTTCGCAAGTGTTCGCCTACGTAAGACCAAAGATAGATATAACTCCGTAATAGATGGATACAGTCTAAGGAAAAAACGTGCCTCGAAAATCAAGAAAATTTGATTCTCGTTCAGAGGGCGCTACTAGCTTTGGCCTACAGTCGTATAGATGGCGTTGACGGTTTCGTTTGTTATTCAACAATTTTAACGCATATCAGTGAAAGAACATGGGTCAAAATCATAAAAATAATTAATGCAAATAAAAAAAAACATTTATCTATATTTAAAAATACATTCTATCGTATTTTTATAAATCTTCATTTTTAGTTTTAAAGTGTGTCGACAGATGGCAGTGAATTTACTGGGGTTACAAAATTTACTATGACAGTACCGCTCTAGTATAAGTTACTCTATGGAGTAACTTACACATTTGGCATCGCCGGCTCCCCAGCTATAAGTGATATAACTGATATGATTCCAATATCATTCAAATATCGTTTTGATGTCTGGTGCACGTGCACGAATCGGCTTAAGTCTAATCAAGTAATCAATTACGATTGTATTTGACACGGTAATGCATTGAACCATAAATATTTGCATTATCCTACGATAATATAATTATGCTTTAATAAAAACAATTACATTAAAAACAATAAAATACAATAAATATTTACCCATTTCGATTCCGTATCTCAATATGACCATTTTATTTAAAATTGTATACGACTTACACTTTTTTTCAAATTTGGTATTTTTCATGTTATTTCTACTCGGAATCATGAGCTTTTTCTATTAGGACAAATAAATTGTCGCACAATATCCATACATTTTACGTTATTCCATAAATTCCAGTCTATTATCGTCATACAAAATCTATGAAAAAGGGTAACGAAATGGAATATAATTCTTATTTTATATTTATAAATTAAATACTTTTTTAAGCCGTCTTGTACGGTACGTATCTACCGTCTCCGATTCTCCCTCAATTGCTCAAAGATTAAGTGGAAGACATCCCTTAAAGCGACTAGTTCGCCTTTATACTAATGACGTGTTTTTCCTATTTTGTTTCTCTTTATACAGTCGCCATCATATATATCGGAGCGGCCGAGGTGCTCACAAATATCTGAACACGCACTTCAGCGCCTTGACAATAGAGGCGTGTTCAGATATTTGCCGCGACTGAACAATTAAGTGTTATACCATAGAGTAACTTATACTAGAGCGGTACTGTCATAGTAAATTTTGTAACCCCAGTAAATTCACTGCCATCTGTCGACACACTTTAAAACTAAAAATAAATATTTATAAAAATACGATAAAATGTATTTAAATATGGATCAATGTTTTTTTTTTATTTGCATTAATTATTTTTATGATTTTGACCCATGTTCTTTCACTGATATGCGTTAAAATTATAAATAACAAACGAAACCGTCAACGCCCTCTATACGAGTGTAGGCCAAGACTAGTGGCGCCCTCTGATCGAGAATCAAATTTTCGTGATTTTCGAGGCACGTTTTTTTCTTAGACTGTATCCATCTATTACGGAGTTATATCTATCTTTGGTCTTACGTAGGAGAACACTTGCGAACGCAGCGCGGCGCGGCGCGGCGCGGCGGGCCCACGGCGTTCGCGTTCGCAACGAGATCACCCACGTAGGACACTTCTATAGGTATCAAAGGATTGATTTACCCCGCTCCGCGCCGCGCCGCTTCGCGTTTTGTTCGCCTACTTAGTACGCTGCGTAATACTACTATTTCACTGTCTAACAAGTTTGAAACTCTAGGTCCATGGGGTCCCAACGCGCATAAGTTGTTTGCAGAAATCGCGAAGCGTCTGGTTGACGTAACTGGTGACCGAAGAACTGGCGGCTTCCTCGCACAACGTATCAGCATTGCGATACAGCGAGGAAATGCCGCCAGCATCCTTGGTACAATGCCTCAAGGGCCTATTTTAGATTTAAGCTAGTTATTAATATCATTTACGTAGTACCACTGTATATATCTTGTATGTAAATAGAGTTTTTAAAAACAAGTATTTTAATGTTTCCAGGCGTCGGACCCAGGTGTGGTGGTGCTCCGCCCCGAAGCACTGACCCGCGACTCGGACTCGGACGAGACCGACGACTGCGGCCCGCCGTCGCCTCTCGCCGTGCACTTCATTAACGACAACGTGTTGATCAACGGCCGCTCGTCCATGCCCGGCAAGGTTGACCGCAGCCGCGCCGCCCGGGTGAGTTGTAGGCCCAGCGCCGAGAACGACAATGTGTCGTCAATGATAACTAACTCTATGAGTGCAGCCGCGCCGCCCGGGTGAGTTGTAGGCCCAGCGCCGAGAACGACAATGTGTCGTCAATGATAACTAACTATGAGTGCAGCCGCGCCGCCCGGGTGAGTTGTAGGCCAGAGGCCTAGCACCGAAAACGACAACTATTATATTGCTGTGATATGTAGTGTAACAATATACAACCGAATATTAAACTGAAAACTGTCTAAGGTATATTCTTTTTATACTACGTCGGTGGCAAACAAGCATACGGCCTGATGTTAAGCAGTCTCCGTAGCCTATGTACGCCTGCAACTCCAGAGGAGTTACATGCGCGTTGCCGACCCTAACACTCCGCACTGTTGAGCTCTGGCAACCTTATTCACCGGCAGGAACACAACACTATGAGTAGGGTCTAGTGTTATTTGGCTGCGGTTTTCTGTAAGGTGGAGGTACTTCCCCAGTTGGGCACTGCTCTAGATCTGGAATGACATCCGGAATGAAAATTAAATGGAATGAAAATAGGCGTGATTATATGTATGTATGTATGTATCAAAAGGCAAACGAACCTAACAGTGACCCTTGTACCATATAATTAACGCATCTGTTATTTCGTTTCTAAATACCTTTACAGTAGTAACCCGAAATGTTCTTAATTCATTTAAAACGCTCACATAATTCTCCACCTTACACCTTAAGAAATTAGCATCACAATCGCTTGTATAAAATGTTTTACTTTAGTCATTCTTGCTAAGAGAAAAGAGTCCAATTTGAAAACGACATTAAAGACATGTTCTCATGAAAAATTTACAGTTTTTAGGGTTCCGTACCTCAAAAGGAAAAAACGGAACCCTTATAGAATCACTCGTGCGTCTGTCCGTCTGTCTATCTGTCTGTCTGTCTGTCCGTCTGTCACAGCCCAAGTTTGTAACCCTAAGACAGACATGTAACGTAAACAAATGAATTTTCAACATGGGGGCCAGTTTTGGGGGTTAATGTGAAAATTAAAAAATTAAGTTTTTCAAACTATATCGTGTTACATATCAAATATAAAGAGCTCATTTTGAAAATCTCATTTTTTTTTGTAATTTTATAATATATAGTTTAGAAGTTATTTAAGAACTTAGCTAAAAAATGACTATTCTCCCCCTTTATCTCCGAAACAACTGGGTCTAAAATTAAGAAAAAAATACACAAAATAGTTATTTACCTATAGATGACAGGAAAACCTATTAGAAATGTGCAGTCAAGCGTGAGTCGAACTTAATTACTTAGTTTTTGATCCGACCCTACGGGTTTTTAAAAACTCACTTTTCACATAAAAAATACATTTAAAAAAATTGTGTAATGTACGGAACCCTTGGAATGCGAGTCTGACTCGCACTTGGCCGGTTTTTTCCCTTCTATGTACTGTAGTACGGTGTATAATTACAATAATATCTATATATCAAAATGTCATATATGAAAGTAAACTTACATGTACATGATGCCTTCTTCTTCTGTGTCAAAAATACGGGCCTACCGACCCGTGAAACGTGCGAACAACGCATGGGACCGTGTCGAATTAACAAACAGTACTAGATCACTTACTTTTTGAATCGTAATCTCACTTTGGCATAGTTCCATCTGGGGCTGGTGTTCCGTTTGGAGAAACAGTGTGGTTTATAAAGGGCCGTCGTTTGAGATTTATCCTTAATTGTTTATTGATAAGGTTTAGTTTTGATCGGCCGCTAAAAGTGCTTTTGAAGTAAATTGATCCTGGCAATTGTTTTGATACGATGTTATCCGTAGGTTGCCAACGATTTATAAAAATGCCTTGGATTTTTCTATGTAGTTACATAACTACTCGTATTACATTTTAGAAGTTTTGCATAGTCGAGCGATAAAGAGGCAGATAGCGAATTTTCGGATTCGCGTTTCCCGGCAGGTCCTCTATAAACAAACCGCCTTGATGCATCAATGTCATATTTTATTATCTCTGAAAACTTGTCAAAGACCTGTTAAAGGTACAGTATGTATAAGTTACTCTATGGTTTACTAACAAGGCTAGTCCTGCACTCTGGTGGCAGAACATTGCAGTAATATCCCCTATTCTTGATATTAATATTGATCTGTATCAATATTATTATGAAATAATATTAACATCAATAAATTGCTCTGTTAATTAGCTTAAGATAATATATATATGTACATATTATTCACAATTCATAAGTGCTTGTAATAATAAAGTATATTTGTGACGTTTTCAACCAAAAGGTACCACATTGTCGCTCGTCGATAAGGTTGATTTCGAATTGAAGCTATATGGAAATAGCGCCTTATTGACAAACGACAATATGTACGCATTTGGTTGAAAATGGCACATTTGAACTTTGAAATTTGTATATTCCAGCTCAAAATCCAATTCGATGACTCGCTGACTCGCACGTTTGAGTATCCGTCGGAAACCTCGCTGTGTGAGGACTCGCCGCAATCGTCCGCCCAACCGCCTCAGCCCGCCCACCAGGCCGCTCTGGGCTCCAACACTCATATAGGTACGAATATAGTGTATATTTTCTCAAATGATTTTTAGGCCTCAGACCCCTAATTAGTTAAACAAAAGTCTTTGTCTCTTCTATGGAGAGGCGCCTTAGGCGCGTGCTGAGCGCGTGCCAAAGCAACCATGTCGTTAAGAAACAACTATCGTGATAGTATTAAGGTTCAAAATGTAACAGCTCATTCTGAGATAACAAGCCTTGGAACCTTTTTTCTCGGTGTGGGGATGCTGTTACCAAAGATAGATATAACTCCGTAATAGATGTTTACAGTCTAAGGAAAAAACGTGCCTCAAAAATCAAGAAAATTTGATTCTCGTTCAGAGGGCGCCACTAGTTTTGGCCCACTGTCGTATAGATGGCGTTGACTGTTTCGTTTGTTATTTAATAATTTTAACGCATATCAGTGAAAGAACATGGGTCAAAATCATAAAAATAATTAATGCATATAAAAAAAATCATTTATCTATATTTAAATACATTTTATCGTATTTTTATAAATCTTAATTTTTAGTTTTAAAGTGTGTCGACAGATGGCAGTGAATTTACTGGGGTTACAAAATTTACTATGACAGTACCGCTCTAGTATAAGTTACTCTATGCTGTTACGCATCGTCCTCCTGACCTGAGGTGGGCCTATTATGGGGGGATTGTGGGACTCTCACCTCCCGGCTCTTTCCATTGAGAAAAGAGGGGGAGGAGCCTACCCAATGAAGGACGATCGGTGTGGCCTCAGAATACAGAATATATATATTTTTACAGTAAATATGGTGCTACTTTACCGCACTAGTGCGATAATTAGCACATTACGTAACTATGTCAAATTTTTTAAGGGCCGTATGTACTGTAAAACGTACGATACATGTGTAAATAGGTAATTCGCAACTCGTGTCGATATAAAACACTCACTTCGGTCGTGTTTAAATTTATCGCCACACGTTACGAATTTCCTCTTTTTCGCACTTGTATCGTAATACTATAAAGTGTGGGTAGTTCGCAAAACTCGCGCAGCAAGAAGATGTTGATACAATTAGCCTCATGCATGAAGTTTATATTTGAACGAAATATGTTTTATTCGGATGTTTGTTACCGTTATATCATGTTACAAATGCATTTCCGTTTTTAAATTACCATTTAATCACTTAAAATTATAAATAAAAAGTACAAAAATTTGCCCGCGAAAATCTAGTGAGCGAAACGCTCGAAACGCCACGTGACGTCACGCGTTCGACAGATTAGTGTCATTAGTAGCAAACGTCAGTTGGGCCGCCCAACGTGTGACGTCATCACGCTCTGTCGAATTCGCGCCAAAAATTATGAGCGTTTCAACCGCTCAAAATTTTTCAACATTTTAAATATTTTTTAATAAAATAATGTTAAGGTTTACAAAAGTGTTTTTATCATTTCCGGTGTTCCAACGATATAAATTATGAATCCAAAAATAAAAATAAATTCATGCATGGAGCTAATTCTTCGCCAGTCCGCCTGTGACCACGGACGCAATGTTACGTTCGAAATGTCGGGCCAAAAAAATAATTAAGCGATTAATTTCCGGTTCAGTTTTAAACAGTGTGAAAATCGTGTTAGTTGAAATCAACATACGTTAGTCAAATATTATACAAATGCCGTTTTTTATTTGCATTGCGAGGGTTTATTTAGTAAGCGATTTTTTTGCTTATCAGGCGAAAAAAAAATCATAGTTTACACTAACGACAATGCCGCCAAATCCGTCGGCGGGAAACTTCTTACAAGCGTAATTATCTGTTTTTTTTTAACAGTCAGTGACCAAAAAAACAGCTATACCATGGTACCTTTTTACCTAAGAATGCCAAAAATCACCTATAAATTTTGTATGTACGTGTTTATATCCTTTGTCTTTCTGGTACAGTCAGCTGCAGAGAAAAGGCACCCCCCCTGCATACAAAGTTCTATAAATTAGTATGGACGTGGGGTACCTTTTCTCTGCAGCTGACTGTACCTTGTTGTACATTTTGCTGCATTTGTCACTCTGCACTCTCTCCTCTCATCTACTCAAAGGTTAACTGGAAGAGTTCCCTCAAAAGGATAAGGTCGTCTTTGTACTTCTTACTAATTGTATGTTATTTTTTATATGTATTTCTGTACAATAAAGTTACTAATACTACTACTATTACCGGTTGGAGAAGGTTTTAAAATACTTAAGAGCAAAGAAGAAAACCGGACAAGTGCGAGTCGGACTCGCCCACCGAGGGTTCCGTACTTTTTAGTATTTGTTGTTATAGCGGCAACAGAAATACATCATCTGTGAAAATTTCAACTGCCTGGCTATCACGGTTCATGAGATACAGCCTGATGACAGACAGACGGACAGACAGTGTAATCTTAGTAATAGTGTCCCGTTTTTACCTCGAATATACGTATAATTAATTATTTAATAAGTGCAATCATAACACTTATTTAACAAGGAAATTATTATTATTTAAAAAGAAAAGGAAAAACGCTGTAAAGAGTTCGAAACGTCGGGATGTATTATAAATTCAATATACGCGATATAATCCGTTTTCATAGTTTTATTTCATAAGGAAATGTGCGTTTTAATTTTATTTATGTACAGTGCTGCCAGCCATGCGAACTAGACGTCAAGCGAATCTCTGTGTTATAATGTGCACTCGCCATCAGATATATCGGAGCGGCGGAGGTGCTCAAAAATATCTTGAACACGCACTCTAACACCTTGACAACAGAGGCGTGTTCAGATATTAACGTGTGGCGACTGTACCACTTTGTCGTTTATTATTAAGGGGCTACCTGAGGTTTTCATCGATTTTTGACAAGTTTTGAATCGTATCTCCTACTTTTGCACTACATATAGAATTATAAGACAAGCGGCTATCGGTTCTTCAATCTTTTATCTCCATTTTTGTCTACCGGATTGTGTAAAAAATGAATACTTATTTATTTATGATTGTTTTAAACATTGTCTAAAAAAACACGTTTTTCGTATCTCGATTGCTGTGAAAGATCTTACTTATACGAAATCTACATATTTGGGTTCGTCTTAGACGTCTCTAAAAAATTGTCTAAGGTTTTAATTTTAAACTAATTAACACAAAAGTTATGGCCAGAAAACCAGTTTTTTGGCCTAAAATTGTTCAACTTTGATGCCAAATATTTCGAAAACAATGAACTTTGAAGTAAATATGGGATACTATATTGCTAAAATCCGTTTCTGTTAATATGATAAGCTACAAAAAACATTAGAAAACTAAGGGATTCAAATCGAAGGTCATTGGGGCATGGGATCCCCTTAAGTTTCACGCCAGTATTCTCAATGAATATAGGGAGCGTGCATAAACTGTAGGGGGCAGCACGTGAGACGTCAGATTTTTGGTGCGAGGCGTGAATGTGTAGTTTATGCTTCCAAAGTAGCCCACAAGATGGCAGCACTTGCTTCGGCGTGAAGTGTCAATGTACATGTGATGTACATGTTTATGGTTCCGATTCAGGCCACAAGATGGCAGACCCTCCAATGCGCAGGGTCCCTATAGTGGTACCTTTTGCTTGAAAAAGTGACATGTGCCATAAGATTTTTCATGCTGAATGGGCTATATGCATGAAACATATTTTGACACATTTACTGCCAGGAACCCGCTAGGTGGGTTCATTTTGCATTGGGAATGGGGCGCTTGGCACTGAAAGTGATGAAGTGACTATTAGAAATATTCATATTCATATTCATATTTTTTATTTGTATTAATCATACATTGTCATGGATGCGTAATTTACATTATTAATATTATTATTTACAATAGATATGTCAGAAATATGTGCAATTAAAATTGGGTTTCATTAAACATTAGAATAACAATAATAACAAAAAAAAAATAATAATAATAATTCAATTGTCAATAAAATAATCATATCCCGTTCCAATACGTTAGGAGTGATCCCAATTAGCCTTCCAGAAATTCCTTAACCGAGTAATACGCCTTTTGGAAATATTAGAACAAATTAAATTATTTTCAAAAAATATTTTAATTTGTTTTTATTTCTAGTAGAAACTATTACATAAATTATAAACTGAAATAAATGTCATATATGTACTAAAGTGACCAAGGCCTCCAGTGCCCCAGGCTGGAATCGAACCAGCGTGGCACAGGCACCTGCCGCGATAGCAGACCATTCGGCCACCGGGCCACGGCGGCATAGGTCGAATTTTTCCAAGTATATGCACTTCTTACTGAAGGCCTATGGCATCCACAACACAAACCTTGTTAAGCTTCTATTAGTGTAAGATTGTCCCATAATATTTATATATTTACATTTATAATTGTGACGTTTTCAATCAAAAGGTACCTTGTCGGTTGTCGATTAGGTTGATTTCAAATTAAAGCCATATGGAAATAGCGCCTTATTGACAACCGACAATAAGTACCCTTTTGATTGAGAATGGCACAATTATTCTACAGTGTACTCGCGGCGCGTGGTGGTACTCCGCTTGGCGCCCGCCATCCCTGACGAGACGTTCGTGTGACCGACGCTTTACACCCCCCCACTCACCCCTCTTTATGTAGACGTCCACAGGTCCGCATCGTACGCATCGGACACAATCAGTGGACGCACTTGTGTGACTTTCTATACAAATAATTTTAAAATCCGTTACGTGCGATGCGCCCGATGCGTGCGTTGCGAACCTCCGGACGCCCACTCACTCAGTCCGCCGGACGATATCGGCCTGACAGTTAGAACAAAAATTTGACAGTTCCGAACAACTCACGGGTCGATATCGTCCGGCGGACTGATAGTCAGTGGGCCCCTTTACCTTTTAATTCGAGTACTTTAGTAGGACTCGTGAAGTAGTATTTACGATTAGTAACCCCCACTCTCCCCAATTTTAGCTAGAGCTAGACGTGGCCCACTCCGCGATTTCGTCGCGTCGCTACAAGTACACGCGGTCCACACCAATTTTGGTGTCTAGCCATAGTGGTTGCCGCGCACCGCTACGGAACGGACGCCTGCTCGCGCTTGTCCATAGCGGTCATATCTGTCGTAATAGACGCGTTTAGAGAGTGAACCTTGTGTTCCAAGTGCTATTATTTATTCTGTGTCTATTATAAATATCAATGCAAGGACAACTTTAAGGAATACTGGTGGCCCTAAAAGCGTTGACATTTTTTTTTCCGCAATACACGTTTTTTTATAAAATGTCATAAACTATAAAACTACAATCATACAGGGTGGGCCAGTGATAAATGCATAAAAAAAACAATTTTTATGTTTTTAAATAAAAATTATAATTAGAATTTGGGATAAAGAAATAAATTTTACGTTTTAAAAATTAAATCATCAAGATGACCGGCCGGTCCGTCACCGTCGACGCAAGCTCCTGATGACGCTCCTCGGTACGGAGTGAAACATGTCGAGCGTTTTCGACTTAAAACACGTGAGTGACCCGTTATTAATATATTTAATATGTCTGTGTCTCACGGAAGTTTTGTCATCAAGATGTCGTCCGTAGCGGTTGCGGCACTCTTCCAGTCTTGCTTGTAAATTTTGAAAGACTTTCGTAAGAAGTCCTTTAATTTTGCTGTGGTTGTCGGATTATTGGAGTACACTTTACTCTTCAAGTAACCCCACAAAAAGAAGTCTGCCGAAGTTAAGTCAGGGCTCCTGGGAGGCCAAGCAATGTCACCTCGCTTCGATATAAATTTTTGAGGAAACATTTCACCCAAAACTTACAGGGTCACGTTACTTGTATGGCAGGTGGCCCCGTCTTGCTGAAACCATGTGTTGTTGTTGTAACCATACGATTCGTGAAGTTTCTGAGCCAGGAAATCTCTTAACACGAAAGTCTTGTTAAGTTTTTCAAAATTTACAAGCAAGACTGGAAGAGTGCCGCAACCGCTACGGGCGACATCTTGATGATTTAATTTTTAAAACGTTAAATTTATTTCTTTATCCCAAATTCTAATTATAATTTTTATTTAAAAACATAAAAATTGTTTTTTTTTTTAATGCATTTAACACTGGCCCACCCTGTATATTACACTGAAGTCGAAACGTATTATACTCAAAATCCATTTTATGCCAAAAATGCCTTACATCATTTCGGAAAAGAGCTGATAATACATTTGATTCTGATTCTGATACTCTTCAAACTGCTGGAACGATTTTTATGAAACATAGCTAAGAACCACCGCGAGAAAACTTAAAAGAATCGCTTCGAAATCGGCCCATCCGTTGGAGAGATGCGACAGACAAACAGACAGACAGACATTGGCGTCGTACATATAACACCCCTCTTTTTGCGCCTGTCCTTTAGATAATTTTATCAAACGCAAACGTTTGTTAAAATTATAAACCAATATAAATAACAAATGTGAAAAAATAAATAAAGCCTCCAGTGTCCTTCTGTGTCTGTCCCGTAGCGTCCGCGTCCCTGTCCCGCTATACGCCGCACAAGACGCTGTCGGACGCGTCACTCGGCGTCCTATGCGTGGCGACCGCGAGTCGTCTTATTCGTGTCTTGTAGTGCGGCTAAGTAGTACGCTAGTAACTTGTGTGTCTGTCCCGTAGCGTCCGCGTCCCTGTCTCGCTATACGCCGCACAAGACGCTGTCGCACGCGTCACTCGGCGTCCTATATGTGGCGACCGCGAGTCGTCTTATAAGTGTCTTGTAGTGCGGCTAAGTAGTACGCTAGTAACTTGTGTGTCTGTCCCGTAGCGTCCGCGTCCCTGTCCCGCTATACCCCGTACAAGACGCTGTCGGACGCGTCACTCTGCGTCCTATGCGTGGCGACCGCGAGTCGTCTTATAAGTGTCTTGTAGTGCGGCTAAGTAGTACGCTAGTAACTTGTGTGTCTGTCCCGGTCCGCGTCCCTGTCCCGCTATACGCCGCACAAGACGCTGTCGGACGCGTTCCAGCTCGGCGTCACGAGGCATGAACGGGAGCAAGAGCACACAGGTATGTGGTATTTATCTTGTTTTGACAGTATATTCATAAAACCATAGAGAATAGGGGATATTATATTTACTAGAGAAGGGCCGAATATGGACTTTTCCGAATACGAATATTCGATTCGGCTCATACCGAATTAGGCTACCTAGTATTTGTAATGTGCAAATCCAAATACCTTAGCAACTAAAGCTGTACGTTAGTTAGGTATCTATTAGTTTATATCCCTTCAATTTTAAATAAAAATAAGACTGAATAATATGTAGTATATTTGATTTAACAACTTACTTATTACTTATGCGAATACATATATTATTAATATTTTTTCCAATATACATATATGACCTTTCTGTGACTTAAGTTCGGACTGCTGTCGTAGTTATCCTATCCATTTCAATACGTAGGTGTGCAAATTAACAAATCTTTCTATTTAATAGACACAACTGCACCAACAAATTTAATACAAGTATGAACGACAGTTGTCACTTTATAGTACATTATGATACAAGTGTGCTAAGTTGGTCATTACACACAAGGCGATATTGTGCGCGCGAGCTGTAAGCGAGCGCGCAATAAGAAAGCCGATGTGTGTAATGACCAACGCACACGCGTTTCATACGACGTTTTTCAACACACGCGAGAAAAAAAAAGAAACTTTCATATTAATCAAATTTTAATAGTTAAAACAGTTAGCTATTTGACTAATTTTTGAAAATGGTTTTAATTTATTGTTTATGACTTAATAATTACACTACATTGATATTTCCGTGAAATTTCCTGTATTAAATATAAAAAAAAAACAATGTTAAAGTTTACTTATTTTGAA
Source organism: Cydia strobilella (assembly GCF_947568885.1). Taxonomy (NCBI): domain Eukaryota; kingdom Metazoa; phylum Arthropoda; class Insecta; order Lepidoptera; family Tortricidae; genus Cydia; species Cydia strobilella. The sequence continues at coordinate 59,436,982 of NC_086068.1, forward strand.
CGCGTCTTAAACGCTGTTTTTGCAAAGGGGCTAATCACGTGACACGTGTGACGTCACGCGCAAGTAAACTCAGTCAATGACCTTAGTTAATTTTATGGTTTATGTGCATTGAATTCATTGTTTCACTGTAAAATGGTATATAAATGGTGTATAGTGCCGCAATGTTCAAGTACAACTATAAAAAATTCAGACAAATCGTTTGTTTCCATTCCAACGAATCCCAAAAAAAAAAATGTGTTTAAAACTAGCGCGAAGAGACCCAAAGAGCATTTTAGCGCATATAAATGTTTTTATGTGTGAAGACCACTTCGATGTAAGTAATATTTAACTGTAAATAAATATGGTAATTAAAGCAGCCGATTTTGTTATTTAACGATACAAGATCTAGGTATTTAATGTATTACTACATAACCTCATAACATAGCTCTTTCAGCATTAGTAGGTAGTTAGTAGCATACTTTTTTTTTCAAACTAAAGTGCAGTATGGAGATACTATCCTCGTCATCGTATTCTATATAGGTATATATATATATATATCGTCGTCGTATTCGTATCATCGAAATCGAAATGTTCGTAAATAAACAATTTCTACGTATACTCACACAGCTGTTTTTACATTTCTAAGTTCCGCAGCATAGTAATCCGGATTATCTTTAAAGGAAAGTGCAACCATTAATGCGTCTATGTCTGGTAGGTTGCCGCTATCAGCTTTCACATATTTCGGCTCCATTTTGAGATTCTTATGAATATTGTGCTACTAGATATACGGATAAATCGGAATATATCAGAAAACTGTGGAACAATAACTAAAATTAACTAAATACAAATAAAACAGTTAAAACACTCAAGGCAATCAAGAATGTTTACCCGCGTGTGACGTCATCCGAGCGTTGACCAATCACAGAGCGTTCACGTCCCTGATGAAATTTCATAAAATATTAAATTTTCTTTCGTTTATTTTCCAAAAAATAAACATAATTTACATTCAAATATAGTGAAATATACTTTATTAGTTAATTATCTTTCAGGATGACAGCAATTCGTTATATATTTTTAATGTTGTCAAATACCCTATTGCAGTGAGCACAGAGGTCCGTACGGAGTCCATAGAGTCGGAGGACGCGCGGCCGTGCGCCGCAGACTGCGCGCGCACGTGGAGCGAGTCGCGCACACACGCCACCGACCTGCTGTTCTGTGAGTACACTATAGTGGACCTTGTGTCTATGTGACAAAGTTCATATCACCTCGCCTGTCGCCTGCGGTATTTCCGGACCGATATGACCTTCAAACCTTCAAGAAAAGAGCGTATTCCCATCTTAAAGGCCGGCAACGCACTTACAACCCCTCTGGTGTTGCGGGTGTCCATGGGCGGCGGTAATCGCTTACCATCAGGTGATCCGTCTGCTCGTTTGCCTCCTATTTCATAAAAATAAAACAGTGAACACAGCAGTTCGCACCAGGAATGGGGTTGGCGGGTCGAAACTATTAGCAGATGGCGCCAGCATAGTTTGCCCTGTCAATCCCTAGAATTGTTTTTTTAATGCCCTGAATGCCAGCCCTTTAAGCCAAATCTCATAGAAAAAGGGGCAAGCTATGATGACGCCATCTCTGCAAACCATTGACAGTTGCCAACCCCATTATACCCACGTCTACAGATTCCCAATACAACAGATGCCCACGTCTACAGATTTCTATTTCTGCAGATTCCCCATTCTACTTAATCGTAATTCTACAGATTCCAAATTCTACAGATTCCCCGTTCTACTAATCGTAATTCTACAGATTCCCTATTCTACTTAATCGTAATTCTACAAATACCCCATTCTACAGAATCGTACTTGTACAGATTCCCATTTCTACTGATTCCCATGTGTACGCCTTTCCAATGCCACATATTATTAACACTACAGATTCCCATGTTTACATTTGTAGGTATTTTTTGTGGAATTAAAAATGAAATTGAAATGTTTAAAAATAAATTAAGTAAGTAAGTAAATATTCTTTATTGTGCACCATAAAGTAAAAAAAATACACAGAAAGCGAAATACAAGCTTAAGACTAGGTAACAACAGGCAGGCAAATTAAATATTTATCTTCTTAAAATTAAACTGTTAATTTGTGAATCAGTAGGGGAGACTGGGGAGTGTTGATCATCCCTTTTTATTTAAGCTTAATGTTTTTATCACTTATGATGAAAAATCTATTGAGATGGATTGGGAATCTGGAGTGCTGGAAATCTGTAGAGTTAGGAATCTGTGTATATGGGAACCCTTAAGATAAAGAGTCTGTAAAGTTGCGAATCCGTTGAATTGGGAATCCGTAGAGTTATGAATCAGTAGAGTTACTAATCTGTAGAATTGGGAATCTGTACTTGTAGAATAACAATTCTGTAGAATTGGGAACCTGTAGAACAGAGTACTTAACTACTAGTCAAATCAGTTTCTTTTTTCTGTCAAAACGATTCAGAACTAGCATGTGAAGTCATAATCAAATTACCTACTCTTTATAGTTTTATACGGGTTTTAAAATAGAGTGTCTAAAAGAAGTGAATAGTAGTGTCTAAAAATAACTGCTGTCTACGTTTCTCTATCAATCTTCTGGTGCTTTATTTCATGCATGGTGTAAAATAATTTATTTTAAACACAGTCAAATACACTAATATAAATCTGTAGACATTGGAATCTGTAAAGGGAATCTGTAAAACTAATCTGTAGAATTGGGAACAATTCCGCAGCACGGAGCCCACAGAGTATGGATGGTATAGAAAGGATCGCAATCTCTTATGGCAGAATTGTTATAAAAGTGACCGCGTTAAGCTTTAAATAATAGTTCCTAATCTCTCCGGTGGCGCTAGTTAGGTTTTGGGACATGAGTATAACATGAACCATATAAGGCAACAAATAACCCGACCAAATTACGTAGGTTGTTTTTGGTAGTATTTCGGTGTATGGTGGCGCCGCCTAATTACTGTTTTTTGATGGACACTTTTCATACATAGAGATTTGGCTCCTTTATACAGTCTCCATGCCACAGAGTCGTAGGACCTGTCAAAAGTACCTGTCAAACTGTCAGTAGAAAAAGGTGCGAAATTGAAGTTTTCTATGGGACGATAATCTTTCGCGCCTACATTTTTTTACAATAAGATTTACTTGACCAACTATAAATTTAAGTGGACTTAAAACGGAAATGGCTTGACTATAGAGAGAGACTATACACAGAAAAGGTTTATGACCACAGATTTAATATATACGCTAGATGACGCAAATACCACGATTTGTATTGAAATCAAGCGTGCCGACTGTTGCATACAAAATTTACGCATAATATAATTTTAAAATTACTTATCTGTGATAGGAAATATGTTCTTGCCTTTGGGTGCTCGCAATTTTTGGGCTGTTGCAGTTAATTATCATGCAACGAAGCATTTTTTAAGTTTTCACGGACGTCCGGCTGCAACAACTGACGCGCGTGGACTGTACAGAGCGACGGTCAACCTCGACGCTTGGTCGGGGTTCGGTCACGCGAAGTAGATGCATTTGCGTCTTCTATGGTATATTTATTTCCGTGTTTATGACCTCTGACTATGTGATCTGCTAGAGGCAGCGGTACTCAACCTGCGGTCCGTTGGGCTTTTTTAGGTAGCCCGCCAGGTGTTGCTGGTATAGCCTTGCCATCCAAATGTCAACTTTAAGGCGTTTCCCTGAGCCGGAAGGCGAAAAATCTCCTTATATGATCATGTTTTTCTAAGAGGCGTTGATATTCGTAGATGTGGAAAAAACATATGTAGTTCTTGACTATGTTATCTTTAATAACATAGCTTCCGATACACTTCGCTCGGTACAATTAATTCCCAAAGTAACCTCTAACACGGACTTTTAATCCAACTTTACTCGGTTATTTATTATGTGATACTATAAACAAAAAAGAAGAAAAAATGATCTTAACTTAAATAGTAATTTCATAGCTTTCGAATTTCGATATTGTAAGGTAACGTTTTTAAAATAAATAAAAATCGACAAAATTCGATCAAAATTGACACTTGGCATGCATGATCTTTCCCGTTATTTCTTGCGAAATGTGACAGTGACAGTGGCAAACCGATGGAACGGCCTTTGCGGGCCCGGGGCCTATAAGGCAAAATCGTCTTTTTGGCCCTTACAAAAAGGCTGACCTATCGACCTTTTGTAAATGGAGTATATGTAAACGCAAGAGTGAGAAGCGACGAATGAGTATGTGACGGACTTACCTGACAGATGGTTTTCACCACATTGACGTTAAATGAAGTGAAAAGAAAGATCTTTTTTTTCTTAATTTTATTTAATTAATTAATTGTTACGTACACGTGTGTTTTACTTAAATGTTAGCCACGACAATGATTATTTTATTATTACTAGGTACTCTAATTTGTGTCTAATATTTGTCTTTTGTACATGGAGTATATGTAAACGCAAGAGTTAGAAGCGACGAATGAGTATGTGACGGACTTACCTGAAAGATGGTTTTCACCACATTGACGTTAAATGAAGTGAAAAGAAAGATCTTTTTTTTCTTAATCTTATTTAATTAATTAATTGTTACGTACACGTTGTAATACTTAAATGTTAGCCACGACAATGATTATTTTATTATTATTAGGTACTCTAATTTGTGTCTAATATTTGTCTTTTGTACATGGAGTATATGTAAACGCAAGAGTTAGAAGCGACGAATGAGTATGTGACGGACTTACCTGAAAGATGGTTTTCACCACATTGACGTTAAATGAAGTGAAAAGAAAGATCTTTTTTTTCTTAATTTTATTTAATTAATTAATTGTTACGTACACGTTGTAATACTTAAATGTTAGCCACGACAATGATTATTTTATTATTATTAGGTACTCAAATTAATGTCTAATATTTGTCTTCTTTTCAGAGTGAAATCGCAGACTCAAGCCAGCAAAAAAGCGGTGAATAAAAAAAACAATAAACATTCCTATTGTTGGAACTGACAAGCATATTGTCGATAATTTTTATACAATTTTGACGCAAGTCTGAACATATGTACTTTATGTTAAACTTTTAATGTACTTAAAACTTGACCAGTAATATATGATCATTGTCAAGAGGGCGCTGTTATGCTCATGTATAGAGTGACAGTTCAGTTTAGTATGAAAATACTAGTTCCAGTGAAATTCCGCAACATGGCGCGTAATCATATATTCCTGGTCAGGCTTTACATTTATATTATATCCAATGTATGAGCTGACAAGCAATTATTGACCTTATTGTATATATGTTATGATATATAATCGCTAGCCTTTTAATTTATAATGTACTTATATGCTGTGAATTTATATTGATTTGAATCGCCTATACTTTGTTTCATACAAATTTTGTTTGAAAATAGATAATGTAATAATCCTCTTAATTTTCTACCTAAACACAAAAATAGTTTTTTTATAACATGTGACACTTTTTTGACATATAATTCGAGCATTAATATGCATTTCATCCTCGACTTATATAAGTCCTCGTTTGCGGCTATACAAATTTGCTTCGGGTAAAATGGATAGTATTATCACAGGGCGGACACGCTATACATCAAAAATCGCTTGCGTTTATATGTGTGAACGGCACGTCTGTACACGCGTCATGCGTCATTGTGTAAGTTGCTTGAAAACAGTACTGAGCGGCCGGCGAACGGCCGTCAATCTGCTGTCGCGGGGCGAGGTCATTCGAGTCGGGGCGGGGCGGTGCGTGGCCGTTCTGTATGATAATATTATTACTTATTCTGTGGTATTATGCTCTCTTTATACAATCTAAGGTACCTGCACCGAAGCCATCGTTATTTTTATTTTTCTAATGTTTAATATGAACTTGTAGTTTTATTATTGACGCAAAAATAAAACCATAATTTTAAAGTATGAAATTTTGATAATAGGCCAGCATAAGAACCGGGCCTTTGGCGCAGGTTACTATTAACCTTTTGGACGCCAATGACCAATATATACGCACCGTAGGTTCACAAAGACCGATTAATCGGTCATATACTACAGAGCAACATAGACCTACGTGCATATGCATAAAGTTCAATTTTAGTTTGGATGACTGGTTTTGTGGTTTTGTGTTTGTCACGGCGTCGAAAAGGTTAAAAGAGGACACCCAAAAGTTGAATGCTTGAATACATTTTACAACCAAAATGTACCACATTGTCGCCTGTCAATAAGGTTGATTTCAAATTGAAGCTATATGGAAATAGCGCCTTATTGACAACCGACAATAAGTACCCTTTTGATTGAGAACGGCACACATTGTGTTTAGGTAGAAAATAAAATGTTTATTATATATAATTTTAAACGAAATGTCCATATTGACGAAACTACTATTAAAGCGGAATATAATTTTTTTGGCTGGGAAGACAGTCATAGGCTCGGCTCGACTCGACGATAGATTCGTACTTGTACGAATAATACGTATTTACTCTAAGAACAAATTAAATTATTTTCTATGAAAATATTTTAAAGAAGAATTTTTTTAAAAATTTCGACCCATCCCACCGTGACCGGATAGCCGAGCGGTTTAGTCTCCTGTCCGGTAAACGGGGGACGCTGGTTCGATTCCAGCTCTGGACACTGGAGGCTTTGGTGACTTTTTCCTTCGTATATGACATTTATTTCAGTTAATACGTATTTACTTCGTACGTATTACATAATTGTTTACTGATACTGGAAAAAAAAAATTAAAACATACAATTTCACAATTTATGTATCGACTGTTGGTAAAAGATATATAAAAACTTACTACCATTAGGAATTTGCACTATTTGTAGTATATAATAAAGATTTTAAATGTAAAATAATTGGAAACCCCGAAAAAAAACCTTCCTAAATTACATACAAAAAATATTTTTTTTGCAAATTTTCCGCCATTTCGTCTTAAACAAATGTAGTTTATTAAAACTAAAATACTGCGGAAATTTTAATAAAACATCGGAAAGTGTATTAATTTACAATCAAAATAATTATACAGGAACAGGACCAAATCGATTTTATATAATTATGCATACAATTATATGTTTTTTGTTGTGTAAGCTGCGTCCATCACTATGCATGGGTTAAAGGCAATAAACAAAAAAAAAAAACAATAATATGACAGAATTCTAGGGATTGTCCAGCCTATACTGGCGCCACCTGTAAAATACTACGACTAGTAAACAGATTGCTAATATTACAATTCCTAAAAAAACTACTGATACTTTCAATATTTATTGACTGATTGTATAAAATAATACATTCCTTACAATTTCGAGTTTTTATATTTGCATCTCGCTCGCGCCTGGGAAGTGCGAAAGAGACAAAATACTCTACATTTAACCCTTAAATGCATGATTTTTTATTCTTGGAACCCATTTTTTTTATCTTTTGTTTTCTGTTGAATCTGTGAGCTGTCCAATGCTTTGTATACATTTGGCAACAACATGCATTTAAGGGTTTAGATTGACATTTTTTTCTGAAGAAAAGAAAAGAAGTGAAACTGTATTTTTTTACAATCTATTCATATGATATACAAAATATTTGATAACCAATGAAATGTAAATGGATCAAAATTCTTTTCGCTTGTCTTGTTTTTGTCCCCAAAAAATGTGACGGAGCGGAGATTTTTGTATGGGGTGAAATTCAGTTTTTAATTTTTCTCAATAGAAAACTATAGCTAGAAAGACATGCTATAGCACTCAACTTTTTATATTTATCTTATACTTTTAAACAAGCAATTCTTGTATATATCTATCTATATATATTTCGGGGATCCCGGTAACGGCTCTAACGAATTTTGACGAAATTTGCCATATGGGGGTTTTCGGGTTCGAAAAATCGATATACCTAGATCTTATGTCTGGGAAAACTAATGTTTTTTTTATATATTTATTCTTTCTGGTATAAGCAATAAAACATTATTTTTTTAAACGCTCCCTTTTTAGTTTTTTTTATGTTTTCCGAGCAAAACTTAGTCTCCCAGGTATTTTGATAAAATACAAAAATAGAACCGAGACAGAGTGGTCACAAACAACACAACGAAAAGAATTTTTAACCCAAATCCTTGGTTCAATACTTTTATTATTTTTTATACAGATCAGATATATCGGAGCGGCCGAGGTGCTCATAAATAACTGAACACGCACTCTAGCGCCTAGACAATTTTTTTTTATACCACGTCGGTGGCAATCAATCATACGGTCCGCCTGATGGTAAGCAGTTACCGTAGCCTATGGACGCCTGCAACACCGGAGATATTACACGCGCGTTACCTACCCTTTAAAAACCTGTACACTCCTTTTCAACCAAAAGGGTACTTATTGTCGCTTGTCAGTAAGGCGCTATTTCCATATAGCTTCAATTAGAAATCAATCTTATCGACAAGCGACAATGTGGTACCTTTTGGTTGAAAACGGCACATATGTACAGTCGCATCATGATATATCATGTTGTCAAAATCGAATTTTAAAGTAACCCCCGAATGAACTCGTTTTGAAGTCACCCCATTTAGAAATTGGGCCATTCAGAGTAAGTAGCCTTAAATCGATGAGCTAACTTTTTGCTTAGTGCTCTTGTTAGTCACTTAATTAGGATAGTGTAATAAGCTCTTTAAACCTAGATCGTTCTTTTTTCATTCTGGCGACAGACGACTTTGATACTTTTAGTGCCAGTTGCACCAAACCGCCTCTCACTGTTAAAACGTTTGTAAAATTTTATTGTATGGAAAGTTTCATAGTTTACTACTGAGTGACGTTGATCCGTCTGTCAAATGTGGTTGGTGCAACTGGCCCTTAATTTATCCGCAGGAGTCTTATCACTGTTAATATTTCGAGGTACCGTGATTGTCCTATTTCTAACCGGAATCGAATTAAAACTAATCTCGCCCGTTTCTTCAGTCTTATTATTATATATATACTAGTTTGTCTAGCTTTTATTTGAAGAAAGTGTTTTACTATATCCTTTTTAACATGAGACTCGTAAATTAATGGCAAATTACCAAGTGCTTCATATTCTGATCATTCATTATGAAAAACTAATATGCAATAACGAAATTTCCGCTTTAAATGGCGGATAACAAAATCGTAGACGCAACGACACCAAAACTTTCATTTTGTTTTAATACTTTCAGCCAGTAAGACTTTGAAAGTTGTCTTTTTACTTCTGGGACAGCCTTTAGTTTACTATATTTTTTATTGTGGTACGATAATCGTATGGTCGAGGCGAGAAACTCGCATTTGTATGTGCCTTTAGGAGCCTGTACAAAGGTGGCATTTATTATTTGATACCGAGATAGGTATAGTATTTTTTTTAGTTTAAACTAAGCAATATGCATACGTTTGCTAACTCGGGGCACGAATACTAAAAGTGATGTTTATTATTAAAGTTAGTCGTACTATTTAACCTCTTTACAGTCATTTTTATTTAATTAAATTATTTGACTGATTGTTTTTTTTTAGAGGATTTTCAATGAGTTATACACCCCATTTTTTTTAAAGATTAGAATTTTACTAACCTCAAAAGTAGTGGTAATAAACCATTTCTTCCGCAACGCTAGAACGGAACAATAATATGTGGTATTTCCTATAAAAAAGAACCTTTTCGCCACATTGTCAAAACAGAACCTCCAGTCGTGTATCCTCCCAAATCCCGATGTCCTTTTAAAAGGACAAAATCAAATCAGATTTTGAACTATAATGGAATAAAAGGGATATAGTCATAACTGAGCCTATCAGGATCCCGGCAGCCATCCCTATGACTAACCCCAAGGCAACACCGAAGATCATCCGCATGATATCTTTCGCTCCGCTTGTTTTTATGTATTATTGCATTTATTTATTTTTGCTCTTAGTTTAGGATATTCTACTATATGGATAAATACAGGAAGACACATTACAACATAAAAAAACATGTTTTTTTTGCCGTTACCTGCTATTTCTTAACTAACTAAGGGGTCATCCATTAATTACATCACACGTTTAGGAGGGGGAGGGAGGGGGTCAAGAAAATGTGACGTTGTGACAAGGGGGAGGGGGGAGTCACAAAGTTATAGTGGTCCTGTTAAGTTGATAATTTTGTTTATTCTGTATTTTTAAGCTATTTTTTTTTATAAATTATAAATTGTTTCCTAAGGTGTGGCAATACAGATTTTTTATTTATTTGATTATTTTAAACTTTGTGACGTCATTTTAACTTATTTAAGTCATTTTATTCACTGTACAGTTAAATAAGAAGTTTTTGGAACGATAATCGTTTTTAATCGTTCAATATTCTTTCCTAATCTGTTTTGGATTATAAAATTACTAATATTTCTTTTGTCAATAATATTTTGATAAAATATTTAATAATGCTTAATTCGATTTGGCGATTTCATAGAAAAAATCACTAGGAGACAAGAACAAGGAGGGGGGGGGGGGGGGGGGATTAAAAAACTTGGGAATTCGTGTGAAGTAATTAATAGATGAACCCTAATATAAACAAGAAATTGATATTTTTAAATATTAAACCTAGTATTTGACAATGAACTTGGAATATGCGCGTTCCACATCATGACTTCCATATTATTTTCTTGTGTGTGTGTAACAGGCTTATCCGCCATACGTTATTGGTGTGTGATATCCTTTCTCCGCTAGTTTCATTCGCCTCTCTTCAAATTTCGAGACCTGTGTGCAAAGAAAATTAAGGAATTAGATTAGACGACAAAATGTGACGTTTTATTTTTATTACGCTGAAATTTGAAGCCAAGTTCGAAAATCGTCTATCGTATTTTATGCTGTATTGAAACAAAATATTTGTGATTATTTGTCTATAATCATAACAGCGTCTCGCTCGCTAAATCAGGGGGCTTAGTCAAGATGACAGTCGTACTTCGGCAAACGTCATAAGATTAAATGTATCTGGATGACATGCTATGAAAAGTCACGTGACTATTTACATACATTTTTTTTGGCTTTTCCATAGAAAACGTCGACATCTGATAAGTCAAAATGTATGAAAAAGCCAAGTTTTTTTTCTCGATTTCGGGGTTGGTCCCATAATAAAAGCTCAGTTTAGCGAGTAGAATCGAGCCCTGAATTTAATGCCCCATGATCAGACCATACTGTATGTTTGGATTGGTGTTTTCTGAGCATTTCTTTTTTGCCATTTTTTATGAGACCCTTTTTTGCCACTTTTGTGTTATTTCTAGTCAGGATCACGAGCCCTTTTCATACTTATAGGAGAAAAGTGTCCCAAAATTTCCATACATTTTTCAAACTTTCCTTTTTGTTACCGCCATACAAAGTATATGGTGAAATGGTAACACAATAGGAAAAAACCTTGGGACATTATCGCATTAGGATCGAAAGAGCTCGTGATTCTGAATAGAAATAACACAAAAGTGGCAAAAAAGGTCACATAAAAAAATGGCAAAAAAAAACGATAGTTATCATGACTAGGCCCCCAGTCCCAAAATGATTATTATATGGTTAAGGCGAAAAGACTATCAATTTTATCTCTTATTTATTTATTTCAAATAACACTTAGAACTAGGTATCAAGATTGCATAAAGTGTGGAAAAAATCAATGGGCCCTGGAGGGTGTCTTAAAACCTCAAGTTAGTTCATTTTACTTAAATGAAATATTTTTTTTTTTTTTAAAAAGAAACAAAATTGGATTTAAAAAAAATCGCTTCTCGCCCGGGAATCGAACCGACTAAAAATTTAAAAAAATAAAAATTGACTATTTGATTCCACTAGTCGATACAGTTAATGTTAATGTTAAAATTTATCCAAGAAACATTAGGTCTCACCGTCTTTCGTACAAAATGTCCATAAAATTTAGTACACGAATATTTTTTGACAAACGAACTGTAAAAACTCTTTGAATGCAGTTTTGATTATTTCTTTAAATAAAGGAATGTTTCCTTTTTTTATACCACATCGGTGGCAATCAAGCATACGGCCCGCCCGATGGTAAGCAGTTACCGTAGCCTATGGACGCCTTCTTTTAGTAAAATGAGCTTACTTAAGGTTTTAAGACTTTTAAGGTTTCCCTCCATGGCCCATAAATTTTTTCCACCCTGTATACACGGTGGCAAAAAAACAAGTGCATTTCCGTTGCCAGGGAGGTTTTGGGATTACATTTACTATTGGACCAACCCCGAAATCGCGAAAAAAGATTTGGCTGGTCCATTTTCTATGGGAGGGTAAATTTTTTTTCGCGATTTCGTGGTTGGTCCCATAGTAAAAGTTGCTCAGTATAATCCCAATACCCCTTGCAACGAGAATGCACTTATTTTATTCACAACATTGAGACGGCACACGACTCCGGGTCGAACCCGACCTCGGATCTTTATTTTTGACACCTATATCAGTATAATTCAAATTCTGCTACATTATATGTGACATTTTCAACCAAAAGGTACCACATTGTCGCTTGTCGATAAGGTTGATTTCAAATTGAAGCTATATGGAAATAGCGCCTTATTGACAACCGACAATAAGTACCCTTTTGATTGAGAATGGCACATATTTAAATTAATTATCTTCTAACAAATGGTTGCGTGTCTGTAGCCCCATCATCATCATCATTTGCCTGTAACATCAATGAAATGTGTCGTTTTCGACCAAAAGGTACCGCATTGTCGCTTCCCATACTGACGCTCTGACAGGTTCTTCGTATAAAGATACAAGCAATTTTCGTCCTTATATTAAGCGACAATGTGGTACCTTTTGCTTGAAAACGTCACAAATGATAGTTAAAACAGCGTCCATAACAGTGCGGCACTTCTGCAAATGACTATAGTCTGCATTTTCTCAAATTATTTTTACGCCTATCACGGTAATCTGTTAAACAAAAGCCATTGTGTCTTTTGTGCGAGCGGTCGGCCGTTGTGGACAATGGCACGCGCCGTAGCACGCACTCAGGCACAATGGCCAACCGCTTGCAGAAAAGAAACAATGGATTTTGTTTAACAGATTGAGAAGATTCATACTATAGTTAAGTCCAATGTCTGGGTCTCGCAACACGGGTCTCTATTGTTTGACATAATTATTGAAAGTCATAATGTAATGATTGTCATATTATCATTAGTCATAATTTGGTTTTTCTCAGAAACGCGTCACTTTTCAGGATTGCCATAAAACAAACCTAACCTTACCTAACCTATCTATAGGATAACCCGAGGAAAATCTTGAAAAGTTAACGGTTTCAGAATTATGACTAATGATAATATGACAATCATTACATTATGACTTTCAATAATGATGTCAAACAAAGAGACTCCGCGCAACACTGAGTACTTAGTTTTATAATTTTAGTCAGTTTATTATGAATCTATATGTATAGTGGACATCATAAATGAATTTTGAATTATTTCGTTAAGAGACTTGTTTACTTATTTATGGTGTTGACTTTTAGTTAAGTTAGTTTAGGCACGCTTAAGTGTCATATAAATGGCTCTCATACACACCGTTTTGTATGATAAAGTTTGATATACATCCAGTGTATATGTAGGTAACACGATATATTACGGATGGAACTGAAACAGATGAACTTTGTTTTTCTGTAATTTTGTACGGATATGATAGTTTTTTTTTTAAATAACATCTATAACGTTTTCATTATTTTGGCGTTGTATTCGTTACTATTACTTATGTGTTGGTTAGTATTCATAACTGTTTTTTAACCGAACTCAAGAAAAGCAGGTTCTTTATTAGGTTTTTTGTAATTTATATTGCTACCACATTGTCACTTGCCATAAGGACGCTGTCAGTTTTTCGTATAAAGATACAAGCAATTTTCGTCCTTATGTTAAGCGACAATGTGGTACCTTTTGATTGAAAACGTCACATTTACAGTGATACTTTTGCGGGTCTGTATATGAAGGGTACACGGAAAGAACATGTCTAATCACTTTTTTCGGAAAATGAGATTTTCATTTCAAAATGTAGAGCTCTTAATGAACTATTAGTTATATCTTTTGCTACTTAAAAAAAGGCCTGGTCACGGAATTACCATGCATTTTGACTGGTTCCAAATTTTAAAACCGCGATTACTCAAAATGTTACTAAAGTAACTAGACATGTTCTTTCCGTATACCCTTCAAATACAGACCCGCAAAAGTATCACTGTATATGAGACGTTTTGAATCAAAAGGTACCATATTGTCGCTTGCCATAAGGACGCTGTCAGTTTTTCGTATAAAGATACAAGCAATTTTCGTCCTTATGTTAAGCGACAATGTGGTACCTTTTGATTGAAAACGTCACATATACAGTGATACTTTTGCGGGTCTGTATATGAAGGGTACACGGAAAGAACATGTCTAATCACTTTTTTCGGAAAATGAGATTTTCATTTCAAAATGTAGAGCTCTTAATGAACTATTAGTTATATCTTTTGCTAACACTGTATAATATATGTAACACAACTTTTTTTTTTGTTAAAAAAAGGCCTGATCACGGAATTACCATACATTTTGACTGGTTCCAAATTTTAAAACCGCGATTACTCAAAATGTTACTAAAGTGACTAGACATGTTCTTTGCGTGTACCCTTCAAATAATTGAATATGATTGATGCGTTAATATTATATGTATAATGTATTGGATAAGAACATTGTACAGATGGAATACCAATCATATTTATATTTGTTTGTTATTATTTCAAAATGATCTAGTTTTAATTTTTATAATTTTGATTTCACTATGTACTCCTACCTGTAGTATATGAGTTCGCCATCTATCGTCATTCATTAGTAAACATTCTAGTTTCGCTACTCGCCACTAGGTTTTAATCTTCATAGTGAAAATAGGTTTTTTTGTCAGATTGATTGGAGTATGGCATGAATTCTATACTATAATAATGAGCGTACCTATTACATTATATACAATTTTCGTCCAATAAATCAGAAACAAAAACAAAATTAACCCATCTGACACTATTGCGGTAGTTGACAAATTTTTATTAATGGTATCAGTCGATCAGGTTTTTGAGGATCAAATGTCTGTATGGGACCCATTGTCTTAAAGCAATACAAAAGTCACAAATGATGGTCAAAGTCTGGCACCCGCACTTTACTGACGAAACGCTTCTAACAAATTGGCATTACATCGTAACGTCAGCATGTAACGTCATTATTGGTTAGATGCTGTGGAAAACAAGGAAATTGCGATTTTGTCGGTAAAATATTGCGTTCATGTATATTGTTGCCATACAATATATTTTATCGTATGGTACCATTATTTTTTCCTATTTGGAAGTTTAAAAAAAATTTTTTTTTGAAGCTGAGGTCTTGTACTTATTTATTATTTCCATATATTTTTTAAGTTTCTAATTTATTGTGATAAATTGCTCATTTTCTACATATTTAACTAGATTAAGTTATAAAATTCAACATGTGGAAACAACCCTATTACAAGTATAAAGAAGGAATATTAGTATGAGTATGAGTAATGTTCGCTCAGTTGGATTGTCAGATGACAATTGTCAAAAACAGCGGTGTGTGTGAGGGCAGGCCCAGGGCCATACTTGCCAATGCCTAGTTTAGTATTTTATGCATTATATGACATGAATGTTTGTGTTATGACTATAGCGCTTTGGGCGGTTTTGTATTACGGTTAAATGACAATGACAGTTCAATAAATATTTAACGTAAGAATGTGTGTGATTTTATTTTATTGACCCTTTTGAAAGTTACATGATATGTGGTATTTTCTATAAAAAGGGACCTTATTGTTGATGGCGCTTACGCCATTATAAACGATGCTCCGATATAAATACAATGCCGCGCGACGCTGTGCGGCGTAAGCGCCATTGACAATAAGGTCCCTTTTTATAGAAAATGCCCCATATTGTACCTATAGAAATGTATTAAGAGCGCCACTGAGCTTCAACAGGCAACACATGATGCAAACATTTATTAGGGCTACCGCGTTTAATTTCGCCGCTAGGGGCGCTAGTGTATATGGAGGTCTTGCAAAATGTAAAACGCATAGAAGTTTGGGGGGTTTCAAGTTTTTTTATCGGAAATTTTCACTCCTTATTCATAATTGTGGTAAATCTTTGTCCATCTTTGATTAATCATGGTAAATAATAGATATAGCTCAATAAATGTTAGTTGTTTAAAAAAAGTGCCAACTAAAATATATGCAAAATTAAACAGGTTTGATTTTATAAAAATAAGCATAGAAGAATTTTGAGATTTGTTTTTATGGTCCTACATCTACAGTGGCACCAACTGATGAGCACAAAAAAGGTAGCCCTCATTGGCATCGTGCGAAGTGCATGGTAGGGGTAAGTAAAGCGATCGCAGCGCATAAGGTGGTGAAAATAGGCAATTAACGGAAGTTAGCGTCCTTAACATTTCATACAAGTTATATGTCTCGAAATGGAACTTTAATATACGATTACTCCTGAGCTCATTTAAATTGTATCGTACAAGGGACTTCTATACGAAATGCTTAATATAAGTAATATATAGACCCCAATCTTGATTAGAGCATGTACAGCCACATGCTAGGGCCGAGTACCTGGACAATAATTGACCGCCTTAAAAATGGATGAAGTGGTACTCTTGCGCTGCGTGTGCCTGCACAGACCGCATAAGATAAGGTGGGCAGCGATAGCAAGGGATCCTAATGGCCTAAGTCCCTACTTCCCTAGCAACTTATCCTAAGACAAGGATGTCTTAAAACTATGAAAACGGATTATATCGCGTATATTGAATTTATAATACATCCCGACGTTTCGAACTCTTTACAGCGTTCGTGGTTCGTGGTTCGTGGTCACCCGTTGACCACGAACGCTGTAAAGAGTTCGAAACGTCGGGATGTATTATAAATTCAATATACGCGATATAATCCGTTTTCATAGTTTTATTTCATGAGTAACTATCGCGGTAACCGAAGACAATACAAGGATGTCTGTTACTGAGACTTAAGGTAACAGACGGATTTTGGGAAGGAATCGGGTGTGGATGGATACTTGCTGCCTCAAGTGACCGATTAAGGCTGAAGGTGTTTTACGCCACAGCAAGGGTACATGTGAAATGTGGGGGAAGGAATCTTCTACTCTCAGAGAGTCGCCCTGAGCTAGCAAAGGTTTTGTGTGTGGAGGTAGTGAAACACCAACGGACAATTGGTACGTGATTTATTTACAATGTTCCTACCTATATATACAATCTTCGTCTACAGCACACATACGTAAATTATTTTAGTTTACTGTCCGTTTTAATTGCAAGTAGTGCTGGCTTATGCCCTAGTTGCATAGACGCGAGTCAGTACGATGAGGTTACGAAATCTGTTGTTTAAACGGCACTAGAAAAACTGCAAAACAACAAATCCACAAAACAAGGCTACAGCGAAAACACAGGAACACGGCGCTGTTCAACAGTCTTTATTATTTAATTCTCTGGTTGGGACGTATCATTTAATGGGGTTGGCAACTGTCAAAGGTTTGCAGAGACGGCGCCATCATAGCTTGCCCCTTTTTCTATATTTGGCTTAAAGGGCTGACATCCAGGGCATTAAAAAAACAAAAAATTGACACAATTCTAGGGATTGACAGGGCAAGCTATGCTGGCGCCATCTGCTAATTATTTCGACCGGCCAACCCCATTTCTCAAAGTTATTTTCTTTATTTCTTTTTTTCTTTCTTTCATGGTTCAGATTGTCCTAGGGGCCCACTGACTATCAGTCCGCCGGACGATATCGGCCTGTCAGTTAGAACAAAAATTTGACAGTTCCGAACAACTGACAGGCCGATATCGTCCGGCGGACTGATAGTCAGTGGGCCCCTAGGACAATCTGAACCATGAAAGAAAAAAAAAATATATAATTAACTATAATATAATATATTATATATATTATTATATATATACCTATATAACCTTGGTGGTTGCGAGCGGCACAGGATCGGTCGAAGTGGCGAGCCTTGGGGGAGGCCTATGTCCAGCAGTGGACGTCTATCGGCTGACATGATGATGATGATGATATATGTATAATTGCATACGCTGCGTATGTGTGGCTCAGTTTGTCCCTGCCTTTATAAGTATACATTATTTGATAATAGATAATTCATACTATACTAGTATAGCCCCCGACCTTAATCCAAGTATATTTGTGCCATTCTCAATCAAAAGGGTACTTATTGTCGGTTGTCAATAAGGCGCTATTTCCATATAGCTTCAATTTTAAATCAACCTTATTGACAAGCGACAATGCGGTACCTTTTGGTTGAAAATGTCACATATAGTGAAAGTGTAGTTTGAATTTTAACTTTACTTACAAGATATATACAGTGTTACTACGTAAACGAAATTAATAACTAGCTTAAATCTAAAATAGGCCCTTGAGGCATTGTACCAAGGATGCTGGCGGCATTTCCCCGCTGTATCGCAATGCTGATACGTTGTGCGAGAAAGCCGAAGAGGCCGAGCTGGCGAGCTCTTCGGTCACCAGTTACGTCAACCAGACGCTTCGCGATTTCTGCAAACAACTTTTGCGCGCTGGGACCCCATGGACCTAGAGTTTCAACTCCAAATGGAACGAAATAATACTTTACTTTATTAGGTACACTAAACAGATATCCTACAAGATCATGAGAAACATACAATTCACATTATGGCTTAAGAACTAGCACGAAATCCAAAACAAGTGTACACAGCGTGTTTTACAATTGAGCGGAAATGTTACAAGTTAATTTAACTATCATAGCTATAGTAAAAAATATATCAGAGAACAAATAACTATCTAAATATTACAATATATTAACTTTTTATTAATAGGACATATAAATAAATATAATAAATTTCGGTAGAGAGTATCATTTCATTCCATTTGGAGTTGAAACTCTAGGTCCATGGGGTCCCAGCGCGCATAAGTTGTTTGCAGAAATCGCGAAGCGTCTGGTTGACGTAACTGGTGACCGAAGAGCTGGCGGCTTTCTCGCACAACGTATCAGCATTGCGATACAGCGGGGAAATGCCGCCAGCATCCTTGGTACAATGCCTCAAGGGCCTATTTTAGATTTAAGCTAGTTATTAATTTCGTTTACGTAGTACAGTCAAATTCATAAATATGTATGCATTTTTTCACCTTAATTCATTGCAATAAGCTGAAAAAATGTATACATATTTATGAACTCGACTGTACCACAATAAATATTATAGGACATTCTTACACAGATTGAGAAAGTCCCACAGTAAGCTCATGAAGGCTTTTGTTGTGGGTACTCAGACAACGATATATATAATATACAAATCACATACAAATACATAAATACATAGAAAATACCCATGACTCAGGAACAAACATCTGTGCTCATCGCACAAATAAATGCCCATACCGGGATTCGAACCCAGGACCATCGGCTTCACAGGCAGGGTCACTACCCACTAGGCCAGACCGATCGTCGCAATATATATTCCTAAATAGTCTTTTTCTTTATCTGGAGAGAGCAACGTATTACGTGATGGATCCTGGGGTTGGCTTCAAAAGTTGTACCTGCAAATAAATTTAAATGTACTTAGACCTATGTAACTCCGTATAAGATGAATAAAGTCTAAGGAAAAAACGTGCCTCGGAAATCAAGAGAAAAAGATTCTCGCACAGATGGCGATTACACCTTTGGCATATTCTCGACTAGATGGTGTTGACAGTATTGTTTGTTATTTAACAATTTTAACACATCACTGAAAGAATTATATATTTTATTTTATTTATTTAATATAAACCTTTTTGGATATTTTGATACTTACTTTTTTTAAGTTTTAAACCTGTAAACAATAGTTATTCACGATACAAGTGCGGAAAAGAGGAATTTCAAAACGAGTGGCGATAAATTAAAACACGACCGCAGGGAGTGTTTTAAATCGACACGAGTTGCGAATTACCCATCGCACGTGTATCGTACAACGTTTAACAGTACATATGGCCCTTTAAACTTTCGACATATGCACGAAAAGTGCTCATTACGCACTAGGGCGAGAAAGCTGCACCATATGTACTGCAAATTAAATTAATGATATATGGAAGTCAGGACCGTTCCTAAGCCAATATTTGAATGCAAATAACACAAGCTTCTTCAATATTAAGCAATTTTCTTCTTCTCTTATTGGTAACTGTAGCTTGATTAACGAGCGGACAATATAAAGTTGGTGATATCATATAGATTAGGTAACTGTATGACAAAACCGACTTTATCACCGTCCGACTCATGATTCCTGTCCCTCATGTCGCCTTCACGATTTGGACCTTCATTATAGGTGGTGCCTAGACAGGTTACGGTATCCGCAGTTTCGTACAGAACAGCGGCATAGACCCCATTATTATTTCATATAGAGAAGCCATACCAAACAATGATATTGACGCAATAGCCCTAGGCGAGGGGAGCGGGGCGTGAACCAGGTGAAAATGTCGCAAGCGCCGTGAAATTCATGGAGTCGCGAGATTCACGCCCCGCTTCCATAGTTTGTTGTCGGCTGGCTACAACTCATGGCGCAAAATACTGGTTCTCTGTGCCGGTTCTAAACGTAATAATAGTTCAATGCCTTCAGTCAATACTCAGAGGCCCTACTGCGAAAAACGAAAATCGTTCTCTCTCACCTACTGTCGCCCTTGCGCATTCAAACGATAGAAGAGGCAGATACAGAAATTTAGATTTTCGTGTTTCACGATATAGGGAGTCCTCCCACTTTTAAGAGAGTTCACCCTGTGCGGAACCCTCCAACTCCCTCTGACAGAATATAAGCCTTTAAACATAACAAAATTCGTAATACATTCGGTCAAATCAAAACACAAGTTACATTACAACAGTCATTTCGCCGTTGAACGCAAGTTTGGCGAACCTAGTATAAGTTTAAAATGTTAAACTTTAAAAAAAAAAAATTAAAAAAAAAATTGTTTTTTGTGTTGGTATTTTTTGTTTTTTAATGTTTTTTAATCGGTGATCAGGAACATTTTTTTATAACTCAGTAATTGATGTAGATCACGTTGGTCGTAATTACATCAAAACATTTTATCATAATTTTAATTTTGAGATCAATTTATCCTAAAATCCTAAAATCACTACACACTAATCGGTGAGATATAGCCTCTTTACAAACTTATTGGCAATTGATAATTTATGAGTTGTCATTGTCATTGTCATATGCATAAACAAAGTCATAGAAGTAGTAGATATTGTATGAGAAAAGTAAATTAATGTATATATAATATTTATTTTAATTTTTAATAGGTACAATGTACATAATTTTAATTATTAAGCAACTATGTTCGACACAATAATTATTGTTGAGAATAAATAAAGAAATAATAAATATTAATATATAAGTTAAGTTTTGTGTAACCCGTGCAAAGACGGGTCCCTAGTGTAATTGTAATTTTAAGCTCTATGTTGTTATGTTTAGTGTTAGTTTCATGACGCATTGGGTTACTGTAATATCATTAATAAAAACTAGGCTACTAGGCTGTAAAACTAAGTAATCGGGGATGGACATAGTAATAAGAAACCCTATAATGGGCGTGGACCCAGTAATGGGACATAGAACCACAAATCCTGTAAAATAAGTTTCTAAAATCAATTAATAATGAGTAAAGCATATAGTAGTAGAATAGAATAGTAGAAGAAATAAGTAAAGAAAAAATGACAATAAAAAAAATAATAATAAATAAATAATGTAGTAAAGAATGGCAATAGTATACAATAAACAAGAGTTACAGCTACTTAAATTTGACGTTTCATTAAATTCGATTTTGTGCTTAAGAATTGGCGTCAAGCCGAAAGTTGTAGCTAAAAAATAAACAGCGATAATTCTTAACAACTGTTAAGCTAGTTAAGTACATATTTTATCTGTTTATTAATTAATACTTTGTGTTCACTAGAATGTATTTTGTTGATTGCATTAACCTTGAGATCAGGTCTACAAAACACTGTGTTGTTAAGTACTCCAGAAATGTGAAAATATTAGTGAATTTATGCCTAATCTCATTATAGAAGCTGTAAAACTGCATACCTCCTATGATGAGATAATCTATAGAATGATGCTGGCCTTGCCGTTATTTAATGTTCAAACTATACATAAGTAATATATACTCAACAAATATGACAGGAGGTATGTTCGGACTTCGGAAAATTAATATCGTTTTTCCCTATTCTTATTTTAATATTTTAGACCGCTAGGGTTATGTCCATCACTGGTTTCACGTCCATTACTGGGGTTACATTACTGTAGCTTTGTTACCCATGACTGGAAAAAAACAGTTTTAATTTGTTAATTATGTGAACACTAATTGCATAATCTTTAACACTACACGCCGGAAACATAAAAGAAGGATGGGGCGTTCATTTTTTAACACGCAAAGCGGTGGAACTTTTACATGTATCAGGATATCACAAATACACCCCTCTTAAATTTCCCATGACTGGTGCCGTTACTATACCTACAAAAAAAACAGCAAAATATTGACGACGAATAGAGAACCTTTGAAATCCGTTTGCAACAGTCTGTAAAAAATATTAATACAATATAAATTCAAGTGGAAAAGGTATCGAATGTAATTATAAATAACCACCAGCAGTGCCGCCTGTTGTCTTGGGTCTCTGTCGAAAGGCGAGAGGGCAGTCGGTAATAACGATGACAGTGAGTTATGCGGTAGGAAGGAAACTACGCAACATACCAACGTTATTACTGTTCACCGTCCGCACAACGTTATAAATAACCACCAGCAGTGCCGCCTGTTGTCTTGCGTCTCTGTCGAAGGAAGAGAGGGCAGGCAGTAGTAACGATGAGATGTGCGGTAGGAAGGAAACAACGCAACACCCAAACGTTCACCTGTTCACCGTCCGCCCAACGTTGACGCGTCCGGCCTGTTATTTTATCCACATTTTTTTTAGTTTAATTCAGAGGACAAACAGCCATTTACAAAAGAAGTATTACACACACCAACGCGAGGAAAATACTGACTAAAACATTACAAATCAAAACAAAATCAAACTATTAAAAATTTATCATCCAAAAACATCACTCAAAAGTCAACTCCACATTCCACCAGTCAAAATGAGGAAACAACTCAAAAGTTGCATCTAATTACTTCCACATTTGTGAATAAAATGCCACAAGCTTGAAAAAAATATTTTAAACATTATTTTATGTACCGTAAAATGGGGTGAGTAGGGTTCGCGGGGAGAGTTGGGTTATAAATGGGGAGAGCAGGATTGAAAAGGGGGTGAGATGGGTTTTAAAGGCTACTGCTACAAAAATAATGTATTCCAATTTAAAATGGAGCTATAGCTATAGCTACTCATAATACAAAAAATCGATCCAACAATCTTCCAAAATCACCTTTGTATGAAACCCCATCTCACCCCAATTACGAGGGACTACGGGGTGGGGTGGGTTTCCTGTTTATCGTCAAAGCTATGAAATAGAACTACCCAAAATAAAAACTAAAGTACAAACGTCCGGAACACTTATTATATACGCCAATCAGTGTGCATATGTAAAAATAAAATGTTATCGAGGTTTGAATGTCAGTTTTGCTCCTACTCGCCCCATTTTACGGTACGTTTTACATATGAGAATACAACAAGATCAATAATATTGTAATATAAAGTAGAGAAAGAATTTTGACAATCTGTAAGGATGTCTCACTTCAGAACGGTCCGGGTCGAGGCGTCGAACACTACGGTCTCTATAGATGCTTTCTATAGAAACCGTGATCAGTTGATCACCAATCACCCTTCATACAAAACGAAGTATCGGACATGCCTCGGCCTAACCCGGGCCGTTCTAAAGTGAGTCATCCTTTATATTGTTTATAAAATATAATAACAAAAACTGTTCCACCTTTTCTTGAATATGTTTTGAAGACATCTTTGACATGCCTTGTTGATTTTCTGGACAACTGTCTGGTCATAGATTTCATATAACTACGACCAGTCAGAAGCCCGGAAGATATCGGATTGTTGTTCAAGTCTTGTTCTAAAGATGATATATCGCACGATTAATTAGTTTCAGGTCAGGCCATTCAAAGAAAAATAAAATGTATAATGTTCATGAGCAGTTTCAGGAATACGAGTCGATTTTGGCCTATTAGGGTGATAGTACTGATACACACGACTTGTTTGTAATGCAGAAAAGGTGTATACGTATATTGCTAAAAAAATATAACAGAGAAAGTTGTCAGCCTTATTTTTCTGAGTATGGTATACTTACATTACCATGCATCTATATTTTTGAACTAGCCATGTTTGTGAGGAAAAATATGCACTTGTTCCAAAAACAGCAAAATGAAAGGTTAAAAAACAAACTTCAATTACCTGCACCAAAACTAGAACTATTTCCGAAACAGCCCCCTATACGCCGCCGCAAAATATTATAACAATTTTCCAAACTACATTAGGACAGAGGAGAGGGACGAAACGTTTGCAAAAAAGTTGAAGGCATTTCTTATTAATAAAAACTATTATGCAGTTGACGACTTTTTAAATGATTCCGATATTTCTACCAACTAATGTTACTATGTAAATAATTATAATTTTTATTAATTTAATATTTCTATTAGCACTAGTCCTAGTTTTAAGTTTTAACTGCCATACCCGTTCCGGGTCCATGAGATACTTTTTACATGTTTTTAACATCTTGTAATTACCATGGTGCAATAAAGAAATAAAGAGAGAAATTATTTGTGCATAACTGGGGCCAGAAAGTTACAAATACAAACAAATACACCTTGTAAAAAACTGTTTCTCCTTTTCTTCAATAAACCGGGCACTGTTGTTTAAGTAGACGCCTCTGACGTCAGCATTTTTCGTTGAATGTGTCCCATATCTTTTAAGAATTGCTGATCGGATATAGATGTCATATAACTACTACCGATCAGGAATTCTTCAAGATATAGGACAATACGTATTGTTCTTGATATTGTCTTGAGTTGGAACGATGGTATCTGGTTGTTACATAGATGCACTTGAAATATGAAATGAAATATAACTTTGTTATTACTTAGTGGGCAAATCTAACTTACTTATAGTCCCCCCACTGGCTTTCTGCTCAACTTTCTGCGATGAGCACATCGTTTAAACATTCACACTTTGGTAAATGGCAAGAAAATTAAAAACACATCACATATAATATAATTACTGGAGATTATGCAAAATTTGTTAGATGCTAATGCTAACTTGGACAAACTTCACAGTTATATGACATAGTCTTAGCTTAGAGTATGGAAGTGAATATTGTTTCATTTGTTTCTTCTTTTTAGGGTTCCGTACCCAAAGGGTAAAAACGGGACCCTATTACTAATAAGACTCCGCTGTCCGTCTGTCTGTCTGTCACCAGGCTGTATCTCATGAACCGTGATAGCTAGACAGTTAAAATTTTCACATATGATGTATTTCTGTTGCCGCTATAACAACAAATACTAAAAAGTACGGAACCCTCGGTGCGCGAGTCCGACTCGCACTTGTCCGGTTTTTTTGTCGAGTTCCGTTGCTCCCGGAACACCGTCCACGAACGCGTTCCCTTTCTTCCGGATCAATCGAATCAAGAAAGAATGAGAAGGGCCCGTTTTGTCCCTCCTACCCCACCTGAGCATTCCACGAAATTGTCCTGTACGAACGCGAATTTTCTCAGGATTTGCAAGTATAAGAGTTTCCTTTTCTGTGACATATGGTCAAAAATATGCACAGAAAAATAATCATCTGCTTTAAACGCCGAAAAAACAATCACGACACAGGAAATAAAATGCGTTTGTACGGGACAGCAGGTTTTTTTCGTAGCTTACTGGACAACTGTCTGGACAGACAGACAGCATTCAAGTCTTGTTCTACGATCAATCTTTCATCTAATCACACGATGAATTAGTTTCAGGTCTTACTGGTTTTTGGGTGTGTAGATGTATTGTGTAATTATATACAAGCAAGCAGAAACCCGGAGACATCGAAATGATGTCATATATAAATTCTAATCCCTTACTATTTATTTAAAAAACAACAAACGTTTGAACATATTTTGCGATAAACTGGCTATTCAAAGAAAAATAAAATGTATAATGTTCATGAGCAGGTGCAGGAATACGAGTCGATTTTGGCCTAACTGGGGCCAGAAAGTTACAAATACAAACAAATACACCTTGTAAAAAACTGTTTCTTCTTTTCTTGAATAAACCGGGCACTGTTGTTTAAGTAGACGCCTCTGACGTCAGCATTTTTCGTTTAGTGTGTCCCATATCTTTTAAGAATTTCTGAGCGCGTATAGATGTCATATAACTATAACCGATCAGGAATTCTTAAAGATATAGGACAATACGTATTGTTCTTGATATTGTCTTGAGCTGAAACGATGGCATCTCGTTGTTCCATAGATGGAACACTTGCTGAATTCGTATATATTTTTCGAAATTCCTGGATGAATAGCAGGACTTTGGAAGATATATACCAATACGTCAGTGTTTATTCCTGACGTTGTCGACCTGCAACGGTGGTATTTGTTGTTACACAGAGATGCATTCAACACTATAGTGTGACACTATGACAGATAATTATAAGTATCTGTCATATACTTATAAGTATCTGTCATATTAATGGATGAAGAGCAGAAGTTTTGCAACATCTTCACTCCCTCTCTGTTGAGGCGATACAGCTAGAGACGATCTGTGACAAGTACATACTCTGTAAATTGGTACTACAGATGCTGTTCTTCCCGCGGATCGTCTATCGCTTTGAGCCTTGAAACACACGCCGATGTTGAGCTGACACAGACTGCAAGTACACATACACCAAATTAAAAAAAATATTCTGTATGTATGACTTAAAAACTCTCACAAATATCACACACAGAGATAAACTCTAAACTCGTCAAATAAAGCCACTCTAGCTCTAACCACCTCTTTACACCTCTGCCTCGAGAAGATCTAAATCCCCCCTCAATTGGAGGAGGTATCCCAATATGGGACCGGCAACAAACTCGGCGGGACACTCCTTTTCAAAACATTACATCTTATAATTAACATGCATTACGAGTAAATAAGAAAATGCAATTTAAATTACTATAGAATTCATATTGTCTTGGATATTTTGATCCTTTTTTTAGTTTAAAACCTGTAAGCAATATTTATTTACGATACAAGTGCGGAAAAAAGGAATTTCAAAACGAGTGGCGATAACTGTAGCTTGATTAACGAGCGGACAATATAAAGTTGGTGATATCATATAGATTAGGAACTGTATGACAAAACCGACTTTATCACCGTCCGACTCATGATTCCTGTCCCTCATGTCGCCTTCACGATTTGGACCTTCATTATAGGTGGTGCCTAGACAGGTTACGGTATCCGCAGTTTCGTACAGAACAGCGGCATAGACCCCATTATTATTTCATATAGAGAAGCCATACCAAACAATGATATTGACGCAATAGCCCTAGGCGAGGGGAGCGGGGCGTGAACCAGGTGAAAATGTCGCAAGCGCCGTGAAATTCATGGAGTCGCGAGATTCACGCCCCGCTTCCATAGTTTGTTGTCGGCTGGCTACAACTCATGGCGCAAAATACTGGTTCTCTGTGCCGGTTCTAAACGTAATAATAGTTCAATGCCTTCAGTCAATACTCAGAGGCCCCACTGCGAAAAACGAAAATCGTTCTCTCTCACCTACTGTCGCCCTTGCGCATTCAAACGATAGAAGAGGCAGATACAGAAATTTAGATTTTCGTGTTTCACGATATAGGGAGTCCTCCCACTTTTTGAGAGTTCACCCTGTGCGGAACCCTCCAACTCCCTCTGACAGAATATAAGCCTTTAAACATAACAAAATTCGTAATACATTGGGTCAAATCAAAACACAAGTTACATTACAACAGTCATTTCGCCGTTGAACGCAAGTTTGGCGAACCTAGTATAAGTTTAAAATGTTAAACTTTAAAAAAAAAAAATTAAAAAAAAAATTGTTTTTTGTGTTGGTATTTTTTGTTTTTTAATGTTTTTTAATCGGTGATCAGGAACATTTTTTTATAACTCAGTAATTGATGTAGATCACGTTGGTCGTAATTACATGGAAAATTTTTATCATAATTTTAATTTTGAGATCAATTTATCCTAAAATCCTAAAATCACTACACACTAATCGGTGAGATATAGCCTCTTTACAAACTTATTGGCAATTGATAATTTATGAGTTGTCATTGTCATTGTCTTATGCATAAACAAAGTCATAGAAGTAGTAGATATTGTATGAGAAAAGTAAATTAATGTATATATAATATTTATTTTAATTTTTAATAGGTACAATGTACATAATTTTAATTATTAAGCAACTATGTTCGACACAATAATTATTGTTGAGAATAAATAAAGAAATAATAAATATTAATATATAAGTTAAGTTTTGTGTAACCCGTGCAAAGACGGGTCCCTAGTGTAATTGTAATTTTAAGCTCTATGTTGTTATGTTTAGTGTTAGTTTCATGACGCATTGGGTTACTGTAATATCATTAATAAAAACTAGGCTACTAGGCTGTAAAACTAAGTAATCGGGGATGGACATAGTAATAAGAAACCCTATAATGGGCGTGGACCCAGTAATGGGACATAGAACCACAAATCCTGTAAAATAAGTTTCTAAAATCAATTAATAATGAGTAAAGCATATAGTAGTAGAATAGAATAGTAGAAGAAATAAGTAAAGAAAAAATGACAATTAAAAAAATAATAATAAATAAATAATGTAGTAAAGAATGGCAATAGTATACAATAAACAAGAGTTATACAGCTACTTAAATTTGACGTTTCATTAAATTCGATTTTGTGTTTAAGAATTGGCGTCAAGCCGAAAGTTGTAGCTAAAAAAATAAACAGTGATAATTCTTAACAACTATTAAGCTAGGTAAGTACATATTTTACCTGTTTATTAATTAATACTTTGTGTTCACTAGAATGTATTTTGTTGATTGCATTAACCTTGAGATCAGGTCTACAAAACACTGTGTTGTTACTCCAGAAATGTGAAAATATTAGTGAATTTATGCCTAATCTCATTATAGAAGCTGTAAAACTGCATACCTCCTATGATGAGATAATCTACAGAATGATGCTGGCCTTGTCGTTATTTAATGTTCAAACTATACATAAGTAATATATACTCAACAAATATGACAGGAGGTATGTTCGGACTTCGGAAAAATTAATATCGTTTTTCCCTATTCTCATTTTAATATTTCAGACCGCTCAGACGGTTATGTCCATCGCTGGTTTCACGTCCATTACTGGGGTTACATTACTGTAGCTTTGTTACCCATGACTGGAAAAAAACAGTTTTAATTTGTTAATTATGTGAACACTAATTGCATAATCTTTAACACTACACGCCGGAAACATAAAAGAAGGATGGGGCGTTCATTTTTTAACACGCAAAGCGGTGGAACTTTTACATGTATCAGGATATCACAAATACAATCCTCTTAAATTTCCCATGACTGGTGCCGTTACTATACCTACAAAAAAAACAGCAAAATATTGACGACGAATAGAGAACCTTTGAAATCCGTTAGCAACAGTCTGTAAAAAATATTAATACAATATAAATTCAAGTGGAAAAGGTATCGAATGTAATTATAAATAACCACCAGCAGTGCCGCCTGTTGTCTTGCGTCTCTGTCGAAACAAGAGAGGGCAATCAGTAGTAACGATAAGATATGCGGTGGGAAGGAAACTACGCAACACCAAAACGTTATTTCTGTTCACCGTCCGCACAAAGTTATAAATAACCACCAGCAGTCCGCCTGTTGTCTTGCGTCTCTGTCAAAAGAAGAGAGGGCAGACAGTAGTAACGATGAGATATGCGGTAGGAAGGAAACTACGCAACACCCAAACGTTATTACTGTTCACCGTCCGCACAACGTTATAAATAACCACCAGCAGTGCCGCCTGTTGTCTTGGGTCTCTGTCGAAAGGCAAGAGGGCAGTCGGTAATAACGATGCCTGCGAGATATGCGGTAGGAAAGAAACTACGCAACACCAAAACGTTATTACTGTACACCGTCCGCACAACGTTATATATAACCACCAGCAGTGCCGCCTGTTGTCTTGCGTCTCTGTCGAAACAAGAGAGGGCAATCAGTAGTAACTATAAGATATGCGGTAGGAAGGAAACTAATCAACATACCAACGTTATTACTGTTCACCGTCCGCACAACGTTATAAATAACCACCAGCAGTGCCGCCTGTTGCCTTGTGTCTCTGTCGAAGGAAGAGAGGGCAGGCAGTAGTAACGATGAGATGTGCGGTAGGAAGGAAACAACGCAACACCCAAACGTTCACCTGTTCACCGTCCGCCCAACGTTGACGCGTCCGGCCTGTTATTTTATCCACATTTTTTTTAGTTTAATTCAGAGGACAAACAGCCATTTACAAAAGAAGTATTACACACACCAACGCGAGGAAAATACTGACTAAAACATTACAAATCAAAACAAAATTAAAACTATTAAAAATTTATCATCCAAAAACATCACTCAAAAGTCAACTCCACATTCCACCAGTCAAAATGAGGAAACAACTCAAAAGTTGCATCTCATTACTTCCACATTTGTGAATAAAATGCCACAAGCTTGAAAAAAATATTTTAAACATTATTTTATGTACCGTAAAATGGGGTGAGTAGGGTTCGCGGGGAGAGTTGGGTTATAAATGGGGAGAGCAGGATTGAAAAGGGGGTGAGATGGGTTTTAAAGGCTACTGCTACAAAAATAATGTATTCCAATTTAAAATGGAGCTATATTAATACTCATAATAAAAAAAATCGATCCAACAATCTTCCAAAATCACCTTTGTATGAAAACCCATCTCACCCCAATTACGAGGGATTATATACGCCATTCAGTGTGCATATGTAAAAATAAAATGTTACCTAGGTTTGAATGTCAGTTTTGCTCCTACTCTCCCCATTTTACGGTACGTTTTACATATGAGAATACAACAAGATCAATAATATTGTAATATAAAGTAGAGAACGAATTTTGACATAATCTGTAAGGATGTCTCACTCCAGAACGGTCCGGGTCGAGGCGTCGAACACTACGGTCTCTATAGATGGTTTCTATAGAAACCGTGATCAGTTGATCACCAATCACCCTTCATACAAAACGAAGTATCGGACATGCCTCGGCCTAACCCGGGCCGTTCTAAAGTGAGTCATCCTTTATATTGTTTATAAAATATAATAACAAAAACTGTTCCACCTTTTCTTGAATATGTTTTGAAGACATCTTTGGCATGCCTTGTTGATTTTCTGGACAACTGTCTGGTCATAGATTTCATATAACTACGACCAGTCAGAAGCCCGGAAGATATCGGATTGTTGTTCAAGTCTTGTTCTAAAGATGATATATCGCACGATTAATTAGTTTCAGGTCAGGCCATTCAAAGAAAAATAAAATGTATAATGTTCATGAGCAGTTTCAGGAATACGAGTCGATTTTGGCCTATTAGGGTGATAGTACTGATGCACACGACTTGTTTGTAATGCAGAAAAGGTGTATACGTATATTGCAAAAAAAATATAACAGAAAAAGTTGTTAGCCTTATTTTTCTGAGTATGGTATACTTACATTACCATGCATCTATATTTTTTAACTAGCCATGTTTGTGAGGAAAAATATGCACTTGTTCCAAAAACAGCAAAATGAAAGGTTAAAAGACAAACTTCAATTACCTGCACCAAAACTAGAACTATTTCCGAAACAGCCCCCTATACGCCGCCGCAAAATATTATAACAATTTTCCAAACTACATTAGGACAGAGGAGAGGGACGAAACGTTTGCAAAAAAGTTGAAGGCATTTCTTATTAATAAAAACTAGTATGCAGTTGACGACTTTTTAAATGATTCCGATATTTCTACCAACTAATGTTACTATGTAAATAATTATAATTTTTATTAATTTAATATTTCCATTAGCACTAGTCCTAGTTTTAAGTTTTAACTGCCATACCCGTTCCGGGTCCATGAGATACTTTTTACATGTTTTTAACATCTTGTAATTACCATGGTGCAATAAAGAAATAAAGAGAGAAATTATTTGTGCATAACTGGGGCCAGAAAGTTACAAATACAAACAAATACACCTTGTAAAAAACTGTTTCTCCTTTTCTTCAATAAACCGGGCACTGTTGTTTAAGTAGACGCCTCTGAAGTCAGCATTTTTCGTTGAATGTGTCCCATATCTTTTAAGAATTGCTGATCGGATATAGATGTCATATAACTACTACCGATCAGGAATTCTTCAAGATATAGGACAATACGTATTGTTCTTGATATTGTCTTGAGCTGGAACGATGGTATCTCGTTGTTACATAGATGCACTTGAAATATGAAATGAAATACAACTTTGTTATTACTTAGTGGGCAAATCTAACTTACTTATAGTCCCCCCACTGGCTTGCTGCTCAACTTTCTGCGATGAGCACATCGTTTAAACATTCACACTTTGGTAAATGGCAAGAAAATTAAAAACACATCACATATAATATAATTACTGGAGATTATGCAAAATTTGTTAGATGCTAATGCTAACTTGGACAAACTTCACAGTTATATGACATAGTCTTAGCTTAGAGTATGGAAGTGAATATTGTTTCATTTGTTTCTTCTTTTTAGGGTTCCGTACCCAAAGGGTAAAAACGGGACCCTATTACTAATAAGACTCCGCTGTCCCTCTGTCTGTCTGTCACCAGGCTGTATCTCATGAACCGTGATAGCTAGACAGTTAAAATTTTCACAGATGATGTATTTCTGTTGCCGCTATAACAACAAATACTAAAAAGTACGGAACCCTCGGTGCGCGAGTCCGACTCGCACTTGTCCGGTTTTTTTGTCGAGTTCCGTTCCCGGAACACCGTCCACGAACGCGTTCCCTTTCTTCCGGATCAATCGAATCAAGAAAGAATGAGAAGGGCCCGTTTTGTCCCTCCTACCCCACCTGAGTATTCCACGAAATTGTTCTGTACGAACGCGAATTTTCTCAGGATTTGCAAGTATAAGAGTTTCCTTTTCTGTGACATATGGTCAAAAATATGCACAGAAAAATAATCATCTGCTTTAAACGCCGAAAAAACAATCACGACACAGGAAATAAAATGCGTTTGTACGGGACAGCAGGTTTTTTTCGTAGCTTACTGGACAACTGTCTGGACAGACAGACAGCATTCAAGTCTTGTTCTACGATCAATCTTTCATCTAATCACACGATGAATTAGTTTCAGGTCTTACTGGTTTTTGGAGTGTGTAGATGTATTGTGTAATTATATACAAGCAAGCAGAAACCCGGAGACATCGAAATGATGTCATATATAAATTCTAATCCCTCACTATTTATTTAAAAAACAACAAACGTTTGAACATATTTTGCGATAAACTGGCTATTCAAAGAAAAATAAAATGTATAATGTTCATGAGCAGGTGCAGGAATACGAGTCGATTTTGGCCTAACTGGGGCCAGAAAGTTACAAATACAAACAAATACACCTTGTAAAAAACTGTTTCTTCTTTTCTTGAATAAACCGGGCACTGTTAAGTAGACGCCTCTGACGTCAGCATTTTTCGTTTAGTGTGTCCCATATCTTTTAAGAATTTCTGAGCGCGTATAGATGTCATATAACTATAACCGATCAGGAATTCTTAAAGATATAGGACAATACGTATTGTTCTTGATATTGTCTTGAGCTGAAACGATGGCATCTCGTTGTTCCATAGATGGAACACTTGCTGAATTCGTATATATTTTTCGAAATTCCTGGATGAATAGCAGGACTTTGGAAGATATATACCAATACGTCAGTGTTTTTCCCTGACGTTGTCGACCTGCAACGGTGGTATTTGTTGTTACACAGAGATGCATTCAACACTATAGTGTGACACTATGACAGATACTTATAAGTATCTGTCATATACTTATAAGTATCTGTCATATTAATGGATGAAGAGCAGAAGTTTTGCAACATCTTCACTCCCTCTCTGTTGAGGCGATACAGCTAGAGACGATCTGTGACAAGTACATACTCTGTAAATTGGTACTACAGATGCTGTTCTTCCCGCGGATCGTCTATCGCTTTGAGCCTTGAAACACACGCCGATGTTGAGCTGACACAGACTGCAAGTACACATACACCAAATTCAAAAAAATATTCTGTATGTATGACTTAAAAACTCTCACAAATATCACACACAGAGATAAACTCTAAACTCGTCAAATAAAGCCACTCTGGCTCTAACCTTACACCTCTGCCTCGAGAAGATCTAAATCCCCCCTCAATTGGAGGAGGTATCCCAATATGGGACCGGCAACAAACTCGGCGGGACACTCCTTTTCAAAACATTACATCTTATAATTAACATGCATTACGAGTAAATAAGAAAAAATGCAATTTAAATTACTATAGAATTCATATTGTCTTAGATATTTTGATCCTTTTTTTAGTTTAAAACCTGTAAGCAATATTTATTTACGATACAAGTGCGGAAAAAAGGAATTTCAAAACGAGTGGCGATAACTGTAGCTTGATTAACGAGCGGACAATATAAAGTTGGTGATATCATATAGATTAGGAACTGTATGACAAAACCGACTTTATCACCGTCCGACTCATGATTCCTGTCCCTCATGTCGCCTTCACGATTTTTGGACCTTTATTATAGGTGGTGCCTAGATAGGTTACGGTATCCGCAGTTTCGTACAGAACAGCGGCATAGACCCCATTATTATTTCATATAGAGAAGCCATACCAAACAATGATATTGACGCAATAGCCCTAGGCGAGGGGAGCGGGGCGTGAACCAGGTGAAAATGTCGCAAGCGCCGTGAAATTCATGGAGTCGCGAGATTCACGCCCCGCTTCCATAGTTTGTTGTCGGCTGGCGACAACTCATGGCGCAAAATACTGGTTCTCTGTGCCGGTTCTAAACGTAATAATAGTTCAATGCCTTCAGTCAATACTCAGAGGCCCTACTGCGAAAAACGAAAATCGTTCTCTCTCACCTACTGACGCCCTTGCGCATTCAAACGATAGAAGAGGCAGATACAGAAATTTAGATTTTCGTGTTTCACGATATAGGGAGTCCTCCCACTTTTTGAGAGTTCACCCTGTGTGGAACCCTCCAACTCCCTCTGACAGAATATAAGCCTTTAAACATAACAAAATTCGTAATACATTGGGTCAAATCAAAACACAAGTTACATTACAACAGTCATTTCGCCGTTGAACGCAAGTTTGGCGAACCTAGTATAAGTTTAAAATGTTATACTTTTTATAAAAAAAATTAAAAAAAAAATGTTTTTTGTGTTGGTATTTTTTGTTTTTTAATGTTTTTTAATCGGTGATCAGGAACATTTTTTTATAACTCAATAATTGATGTAGATCACGTTGGTCGTAATTACATGGAAACATTTTATCATAATTTTAATTTTGAGATCAATTTATCCTAAAATCCTAAAATCACTACACACTAATCGGTGAGATATAGGCTCTTTACAAACTTATTGGCAATTGATAATTTATGAGTTGTCATTGTCATTGTCATATGCATAAACAAAGTCATAGAAGTAGTAGATATTGTATGAGAAAAGTAAATTAATGTATATATAATATTTATTTTAATTTTTAATAGGTACAATGTGCATAATTTTAATTATTAAGCAACTATGTTCGACACAATAATTATTGTTGAGAATAAATAAAGAAATAATAAATATTAATATATGTTAAGTTTTGTGTAACCCGTGCAAAGACGGGTCCCTAGTGTAATTGTAATTTTAAGCTCTATGTTGTTATGTTTAGTGTTAGTTTCATGACGCATTGGGTTACTGTAATATCATTAATAAAAACTAGGCTACTAGGCTGTAAAACTAAGTAATCGGGGATGGACATAGTAATAAGAAACCCTATAATGGGCGTGGACCCAGTAATGGGACATAGAACCACAAATCCTGTAAATTAAGTTTCTAAAATCAATTAATAATGAGTAAAGCATATAGTAGTAGAATAGAATAGTAGAAGAAATAAGTAAAGAAAAAATGACAATAAAAAAAATAATAATAAATAAATAATGTAGTAAAGAATGGCAATAGTATACAATAAACAAGAGTTATACAGCTACTTAAATTTGACGTTTCATTAAATTCGATTTTGTGTTTAAGAATTGGCGTCAAGCCGAAAGTTGTAGCTAAAAAACAAACAGCGATAATTGTTAACAACTGTTAAGCTAGGTAAGTACATATTTAATCTGTTTATTAATTAATACTTTGTGTTCACTAGAATGTATTTTGTTGATTGCATTAACCTTGAGATCAGGTCTACAAAACACTGTGTTGTTAAGTACTCCAGAAATGTGAAAATATTAGT
The DNA here is from genome assembly GCF_947568885.1 of Cydia strobilella. Taxonomy (NCBI): domain Eukaryota; kingdom Metazoa; phylum Arthropoda; class Insecta; order Lepidoptera; family Tortricidae; genus Cydia; species Cydia strobilella. The sequence goes on from NC_086068.1 coordinate 59,473,365, forward strand.
GAATTTATGCCTAATCTCATAATAGAAGCTGTAAAACTGCATAACTCCTATGATGAGATAATCTATAGAATGATGCTGGCCTTGTCGTTATTTAATGTTCAAACTATACATAAGTAATATATACTCAACAAATATGACAGGAGGTATCTTCGGACTTCGGAAAATTAATATCGTTTTTCCCTATTCTCATTTTAATATTTTAGACCGCTAGGGTTATGTCCATCACTGGTTTCACGTCCATTACTGGGGTTACATTACTGTAGCTTTGTTACCCATGACTGAAAAAACAGTTTTAATTTGTTAATTATTTGAACACTAATTGCATAATCTTTAACACAACACGCCGGAAACATAAAAGAAGGATGGGGCGTTCATTTTTAACACGCAAAGCGGTGGACCTTTTACATGTATCAGGATATCACAATCCCTCTTAAATTTCCCATGACTGGTGCCGTTACTATACCTACAAAAAAAAAACAGCAAAATATTGACGACGAATAGAGAACCTTTGAAATCCGTTTGCAACAGTCTGTAAAAAATATTAATACAATATAAATTCAAGTGGAAAAGGTATCGAATGAAATTATAAATAACCACCAGCAGTGCCGCCTGTTGTCTTGGGTCTCTGTCGAAAGGCGAGAGGGCAGTCGGTAATAACGATGACAGTGAGTTATGCGGTAGGAAGGAAACTACTCAACGCGTCAACGTTATTACTGTTCACCGTCCGCACAACGTTATAAATAACCACCAGCAGTCCGCCTGTTGTCTTGCGTCTCTGTCGAAAGGCGAGAGGGCAGTCGGTAATAAGGATGATGCGATGAGATATGCGGTAGGAAGGAAACTACTCAACACACCAACGTTATTACTGTACACCGTCCGCACAACGTTATAAATAACCACCAGCAGTGCCGCCTGTTGTCTTGCGTCTCTGTCGAAAGAAGAGAGAGCAATCAGTAGTAACGATGGGATTCGCGGTAGGAAGGAAACTACGCAACATACCAACGTTATTACTGTTCACCGTCCGCACAACGTTATAAATAACCACCAGCAGTGCCGCCTGTTGCCTTGCGTCTCTGTCAAAAGAAGAGAGGGCAGACAGTAGTAACGATAAGTTATGCGGTAGGAAGGAAACTACGCAACACCCAAACGTTATTACTGTACACCGTCCGCACAACGTTATAAATAACCACCAGCAGTGCCGCCTGTTGTCTTGCGTCTCTGTCGAAGGAAGAGAGGGCAGGCAGTAGTAACGATGAGATATGCGGTAGGAAGGAAACAACGCAACATCCAAACGTTCACCTGTTCACCGTCCGCCCAACGTTGACGCGTCCGGCCTGTTATTTTATCCACATTTTTTTTAGTTTAATTCAGAGGACAAACAGCCATTTACAAAAGAAGTATTACACACACCAACGCGAGGAAAATACTGACTAAAACATTACAAATCAAAACAAAATCAAACTATTAAAAATTTATCATCCAAAAACATCACTCAAAAGTCAACTCCACATTCCACCAGTCAAAATGAGGAAACAACTCAAAAGTTGCATCTAATTACTTCCACATTTGTGAATAAAATGCCACAAGCTTGAAAAAAATATTTTAAACATTATTTTATGTACCGTAAAATGGGGTGAGTAGGGTTCGCGGGGAGAGTTGGGTTATAAATGGGGAGAGCAGGATTGAAAAGGGGGTGAGATGGGTTTTAAAGGCTACTGCTACAAAAATAATGTATTCCAATTTAAAATGGAGCTATAGCTATAGCTACTCATAATACAAAAAATCGATCCAACAATCTTCCAAAATCACCTTTGTATGAAACCCCATCTCACCCCAATTACGAGGGACTACGGGGTGGGGTGGGTTTCCTGTTTATCGTCAAAGCTATGAAATAGAACTACCCAAAATAAAAACTAAAGTACAAACGTCCGGAACACTTATTATATACGCCAATCAGTGTGCATATGTAAAAATAAAATGTTATCGAGGTTTGAATGTCAGTTTTGCTCCTACTCGCCCCATTTTACGGTACGTTTTACATATGAGAATACAACAAGATCAATAATATTGTAATATAAAGTAGAGAAAGAATTTTGACAATCTGTAAGGATGTCTCACTTCAGAACGGTCCGGGTCGAGGCGTCGAACACTACGGTCTCTATAGATGCTTTCTATAGAAACCGTGATCAGTTGATCACCAATCACCCTTCATACAAAACGAAGTATCGGACATGCCTCGGCCTAACCCGGGCCGTTCTAAAGTGAGTCATCCTTTATATTGTTTATAAAATATAATAACAAAAACTGTTCCACCTTTTCTTGAATATGTTTTGAAGACATCTTTGGCATGCCTTGTTGATTTTCTGGACAACTGTCTGGTCATAGATTTCATATAACTACGACCAGTCAGAAGCCCGGAATATATCGGATTGTTGTTCAAGTCTTGTTCTAAAGATGATATATCGCACGATTAATTAGTTTCAGGTCAGGCCATTCAAAGAAAAATAAAATGTATAATGTTCATGAGCAGTTTCAGGAATACGAGTCGATTTTGGCCTATTAGGGTGATAGTACTGATGCACACGACTTGTTTGTAATGCAGAAAAGGTGTATACGTATATTGCTAAAAAAATATAACAGAGAAAGTTGTCAGCCTTATTTTTCTGAGTATGGTATACTTACATTACCATGCATCTATATTTTTGAACTAGCCATGTTTGTGAGGAAAAATATGCACTTGTTCCAAAAACAGCAAAATGAAAGGTTAAAAAACAAACTTCAATTACCTGCACCAAAACTAGAACTATTTCCGAAACAGCCCCCTATACGCCGCCGCAAAATATTATAACAATTTTCCAAACTACATTAGGTCAGAGGAGGGACGAAACGTTTGCAAAAAAGTTGAAGGCATTTCTTATTAATAAAAACTATTATGCAGTTGACGACTTTTTAAATGATTCCGATATTTCTACCAACTAATGTTACTATGTAAATAATTATAATTTTTATTAATTTAATATTTCTATTAGCACTAGTCCTAGTTTTAAGTTTTAACTGCCATACCCGTTCCGGGTCCATGAGATACTTTTTACATGTTTTTAACATCTTGTAATTACCATGGTGCAATAAAGAAATAAAGAAAGAAATTATTTGTGCATAACTGGGGCCAGAAAGTTACAAATACAAACAAATACACCTTGTAAAAAACTGTTTCTCCTTTTCTTCAATAAACCGGGCACTGTTGTTTAAGTAGACGCCTCTGACGTCAGCATTTTTCGTTGAATGTGTCCCATATCTTTTAAGAATTGCTGATCGGATATAGATGTCATATAACTACTACCGATCAGGAATTCTTCAAGATATAGGACAATACGTATTGTTCTTGATATTGTCTTGAGCTGGAACGATGGTATCTCGTTGTTACATAGATGCACTTGAAATATGAAATGAAATACAACTTTGTTATTACTTAGTGGGCAAATCTAACTTACTTATAGTCCCCCCACTGGCTTGCTGCTCAACTTTCTGCGATGAGCACATCGTTTAAACATTCACACTTTGGTAAATGGCAAGAAAATTAAAAACACATCACATATAATATAATTACTGGAGATTATGCAAAATTTGTTAGATGCTAATGCTAACTTGGACAAACTTCACAGTTATATGACATAGTCTTAGCTTAGAGTATGGAAGTGAATATTGTTTCATTTGTTTCTTCTTTTTAGGGTTCCGTACCCAAAGGGTAAAAACGGGACCCTATTACTAATAGGACTCCGCTGTCCGTCTGTCTGTCTGTCACCAGGCTAGGCTGTATCCCATGAACCGTGATAGCTAGACAGTTAAAATTTTCACAGATGATGTATTTCTGTTGCCGCTATAACAACAAATACTAAAAAGTACGGAACCCTCGGTGCGCGAGTCCGACTCGCACTTGTCCGGTTTTTTTGTCGAGTTCCGTTGCTCCCGGAACACCGTCCACGAACGCGTTCCCTTTCTTCCGGATCAATCGAATCAAGAAAGAATGAGAAGGGCCCGTTTTGTCCCTCCTACCCCACCTGAGCATTCCACGAAATTGTCCCGTATGAACGCGAATTTTCTCAGGATTTGCAAGTATAAGAGTTTCCTTTTCTGTGACATATGGTCAAAAATATGCACAGAAAAATAATCATCTGCTTTAAACGCCGAAAAAACAATCACGACACAGGAAATAAAATGCGTTTGTACGGGACAGCAGGTTTTTTCCGTAGCTTACTGGACAACTGTCTGGACAGATGTCACATAAATACGACCAGTCAGAGGCCCGGAAGATATCGGATTGTTGTTCAAGTCTTGTTCTACGATCAATCTTTCATCTAATCACACGATGAATTAGTTTCAGGTCTTACTGGTTTTTGGGTGTGTAGATGTATTGTGTAATTATGTACAAGCAAGCAGAAACCCGGAGACATCGAAATGATGTAATATATAAATTCTAATCCCTCACTATTTATTTAAAAAACAACAACCGTTTGAACATATTTTGCGATAAACTGGCTATTCAAAGAAAAATAAAATGTATAATGTTCATGAGCAGGTGCAGGAATACGAGTCGATTTTGGCCTAACTGGGGCCAGAAAGTTACAAATACAAACAAATACACCTTGTTAAAAACTGTTTCTTCTTTTCTTGAATAAACCGGGCACTGTTGTTTAAGTAGACGCCTCTGACGTCAGCATTTTTCGTTTAATGAGTCCCATATCTTTTAAGAATTTCTGAGCGCGTATAGATGTCATATAACTATAACCGATCAGGAATTCTTAAAGATATAGGACAATACGTATTGTTCTTGATATTGTCTTGAGCTGAAACGATGGCATCTCGTTGTTCCATAGATGGAACACTTGCTGAATTCGTATATATTTGGAAGATATATACCAATACGTCAGTGTTTTTTCCTGACGTTGTCGACCTGCAACGGTGGTATTTGTTGTTACACAGAGATGCATTCAACACTATAGCTGTCATATTAATGGATGAAGAGCAGAAGTTTTGCAACATCTTCACTCCTTCTCTGTTGAGGCGATACAGCTAGAGACGATCTGTGACAAGTACATACTCTGTAAATTGGTACTACAGATGCTGTTCTTCCCGCAGATCGTCTATCGCTTTGAGCCTTGAAACACACGCCGATGTTGAGCTGACACAGACTGCAAGTACACATACACCAAATTCAAAAAAATATTCTGTATGTATGACTTAAAAACTCTCACAAATATCACACACAGAGATAAACTCTAAACTCGTCAAATAAAGCCACTCTGGCTCTAACCTTACACCTCTGCCTCGAGAAGATCTAAATCCCCCCTCAATTGGAGGAGGTATCCCAATATGGGACCGGCAACAAACTCGGCGGGACACTCCTTTTCAAAACATTACATCTTATAATTAACATGCATTACGAGTAAATAAGAAAAAATGCAATTTAAATTACTATAGAATTCATATTGTCTTGGATATTTTGATACTTTTTTTTAGTTTAAAACCTGTAAGCAATAGTTATTTACGATACAAGTGCGGAAAAAAGGAATTTCAAAACGAGTGGCGATAAATTAAAACACGACCGCAGGGAGTGTTCTAAATCGACACCAGTTGCGAATTACCTATTCGCACGTGTATCGTACAACGTTTTACAGTACATATGGCCCTTTAAACTTTCGACATATGCACGAAAAGTGCTCATTACGCACTAGGGCGAAGAAGTTGCACCATATGTATTGCAAATTAAATTAATGATATATGGAAGTCAGGAGCGTTCCTAAGCCAATATTTGAATGCAAATAACAAAAGCTTCTTCAATATCAAGCAATTTTCTTCTTCTCTTATTGGTAACTGTAGCTTGATTAACGAGCGGACAATATAAAGTTGGTGATATCATATAGATTAGGTAACTGTATGACAAAACCGACTTTATCACCGTCCGACTCATGATTCCTGTCCCTCATGTCGCCTTCACGATTTTTGGACCTTCATTATAGGTGGTGCCTAGACAGGTTATGGTATCCGCAGTTTCGTACAGAACAGCGGCATAGACCCCATTATTATTTCATATAGAGAAGCCATACCAAACAATGATATTGACGCAATAGCCCTAGGCGAGGGGAGCGGGGCGTGAACCAGGTGAAAATGTCGCAAGCGCCGTGAAATTCATGGCGCTTACGCGTTTAGGTCGCGAGATTCACGCCCCGCTTCCATAGTTTGTTGTCGGCTGGCGACAACTCATAGCGCAAAATACTGGTAGAGGCCCTACTGCGAAAAACGAAAATCGTTCTGTTTCTCACCTACTGACGCCCTTGCGCATTCAAACGATAGAAGAGGCAGATACAGAAATTTCGATTTTCGTGTTTCACGATTTAGGGAGTCCTCCCACTTTTGGAGAGTTCACCCTGTGCGGAACCCTCCAACTCACTCTGACAGAATATAAGCCTTTAAACATAACAAAATTCGTAATACATTCGGTCAAATCAAAACACAAGTTACATTACAACAGTCATTTCGCCGTTGAACGCAAGTTTGGCGAACCTAGTATAAGTTTAAAATGTATTATACTTGTTTGAAAAAAAAATTAAAAAAAATTGTTTTTTTTTTTGGTATTTTTTGTTTTTTTATGTTTTTTAATCGGTGATCAGGAACATTTTTTTATAACTCAGTAATTGATGTAGATCACGTTGGTCGTAATTACGTGAAAACATTTTATCATAATTTTAATTTTGAGATCAATTTATCCTAAAATCCTAAAATCACTACACACTAATCGGTGAGATATAGCCTCTTTACAAACTTATTGGCAATTGATAATTTATGAGTAATAACTTGTCATTGTCATTGTCATATGCATAAACAAAGTCATAGAAGTAGATATTGTATGAGAAAAGTAAATTAATGTATATATAATATTTATTTTAATTTTTAATAGGTACAATGTACATAATTTTAATTATTAAGCAACTATGTTCGACACAATAATTATTGTTGAGAATAAATAAAGAAATAATAAATATTAATATATGTTAAGTTTTGTGTAACCCGTGCAAAGACGGGTCCCTAGTGTAATTGTAATTTTAAGCTCTATGTTGTTATGTTTAGTGTTAGTTTCATGACGCATTGGGTTACTGTAATATCATTAATAAAAACTAGGCTACTAGGCTGTAAAACTAAGTAATCGGGGATGGACATAGTAATAAGAAACCCTATAATGGGCGTGGAACCAGTAATGGGACATAGAACCACAAATCCTGTAAAATAAGTTTCTAAAATCAATTAATAATGAGTAAAGCATATAGTAGTAGAAGTAGAATAGTAGAAGAAATAAGGAAAGAAAAAATGACAATAAAAAATAACAATAAAAATAATAAGTGTTTTTATATTTTACTTTTATATGCATATTATAAAAAACCTAACATAAGAAAAAGAATAAATAAAGATAATAATAATAAATAAATAATGTAGTAAAGAATGGCAATAGTATACAATAAACAAGAGTTATACAGCTACTTAAATTTGACGTTTCATTAAATTCGATTTTGTGTTTAAGAATTGGCGTCAAGCCGAAAGTTGTAGCTAAAAAAATAAACAGTGATAATTCTTAACAACTGTTAAGCTAGGTAAGTACATATTTTACCTGTTTATTAATTAATACTTTGTGTTCACTAGAATGTATTTTGTTGATTGCATTAACCTTGAGATCAGGTCTACAAAACACTGTGTTGTTACTCCAGAAATGTGAAAATATTAGTGAATTTATGCCTAATCTCATTATAGAAGCTGTAAAACTGCATACCTCCTATGATGAGATAATCTATAGAATGATGCTGGCCTTGTCGTTATTTAATGTTCAAACTATACATAAGTAATATATACTCAACAAATATGACTGTGTTGATGATGTTCGGACTTCGGAAAAATTAATATCGTTTTTCCCTATTCTCATTTTAATATTTTAGACCGCTAGGGTTATGTCCATCACTGGTTTCACGTCCATTACTGGGGTTACATTACTGTAGCTTTGTTACCCATGACTGGAAAAAACAGTTTTAATTTGTTAATTATGTGAACACTAATTGCATAATCTTTAACAAAACACGGAAACATAAAAGAAGGATGGGGCGTTCATTTTTTAACACGCAAAGCGGTGGAACTTTTACATGTATCAGGATATCACAAATACACCCCTCTTAAATTTCCCATGACTGGTGCCGTAACTATACCTACAAAAAAAAACAGCAAAATATTGACGACGAATAGAGAACCTTTGAAATCCGTTAGCAACAGTCTGTAAAAAATATTAATACAATATAAATTCAAGTGGAAAAGGTATCGAATGTAATTATAAATAATCACCAGCAGTGCCGCCTGGTGTCTTGGGTCTCTGTCGAAAGGCGAGAGGGCAGTCGGTAATAACGATGACTGTGAGTTATGCGGTAGGAAGGAAACTACTCAACGCGTCAAAGTTATTACTGTTCACCGTCCGCACAACGTTATAAATAATCACCAGCAGTGCCGCCTGTTGTCTTGCGTCTCTGTCAAAAGAAGAGAGGGCAGACAGTAGTAACGATGAGATATGCGGTAGGAAGGAAACTACGCAACACCCAAACGTTATTACTGTTCACCGTCCGCACAACGTTATAAATAACCACCAGCAGTGCTGCCTGTTGTCTTGCGTCTCTGTCGAAACAAGAGAGGGCAATAAGTAGTAACGATGACTGCGAGTTATGCGGTAGGAAGGAAACTACTCAACGCGTCAACGTTATTACTGTTCACCGTCCGCACAACGTTATAAATAACCACCAGCAGTGCCGCCTGTTGTCTTGCGTCTCTGTCGAAACAAGAGAGGGCAATAAGTAGTAACGATGGGATTCGCGGTAGGAAGGAAACTACGCAACATACCAACGTTATTACTGTTCACCGTCCGCACAACGTTATAAATAACCACCAGCAGTGCCGCCTGTTGTCTTGCGTCTCTGTCGAAACAAGAGAGGGCAATAAGTAGTAACGATTACTGCGAGTTATGCGGTAGGAAGGAAACTACTCAACGCGTCAACGTTATTACTGTACACCGTCCGCACAACGTTATAAATAACCACCAGCAGTGCCGCCTGTTGTCTTGCGTCTCTGTCGAAAGAAGAGAGAGCAATCAGTAGTAACGATGGGTTTAGCGGTAGGAAGGAAACTACTCAACACACCAACGTTATTACTGTACACCGTCCGCACAACGTTATAAATAACCACCAGCAGTGCCGCCTGTTGTCTTGCGTCTCTGTCGAAAGAAGAGAGAGCAATCAGTAGTAACGATGGGATTCGCGGTAGGAAGGAAACTACGCAACACCCACCGCCTGTTGTCTTGGGTCTCTGTCGAAAGGCGAGAGGGCAGTCGGTAATAACGATGACTGCGAGTTATGCGGTAGGAAGGAAACTACTCAACGCGTCAACGTTATTACTGTACACCGTCCGCACAACGTTATAAATAACCACCAGCAGTGCCGCCTGTTGTCTTGAGTCTCTGTCGAAAGGCGAGAGGGCAGTCGGTAATAAGGATGATGCGATGAGATATGCGGTAGGAAGGAAACTACTCAACGCGTCAACGTTATTACTGTACACCGTCCGCACAACGTTATAAATAACCACCAGCAGTGCCGCCTGTTGTCTTGCGTCTCTGTCGAAAGAAGAGAGAGCAATCAGTAGTAACGATGGGATTCGCGGTAGGAAGGAAACTACGCAACATACCAACGTTATTACTGTTCACCGTCCGCACAACGTTATAAATAACCACCAGCAGTGCCGCCTGTTGTCTTGCGTCTCTGTCGAAAGAAGAGAGGGCAGGCAGTAGTAACGATGAGATATGCGGTAGGAAGGAAACTACTCAACGCGTCAACGTTATTACTGTACACCGTCCGCACAACGTTGACGCGTCCGGCCTGTTATTTTATCCACATTTTTTTTAGTTTAATTCAGAGGACAAACAGCCATTTACAAAATAAGTAAATATTACACACACCAACGCGAGGAAAATACTGACTAAACATTACAAATCAAAACAAAATTAACGCTATTAAAAATTTATCATCCAAAAACATCACTCAAAAGTCAACTCCACATTCCACCAGTCAAAATGAGGAAACAACTCAAAAGTTGCATCTAATTACTTCCACATTTGTGAATAAAATGCCACAAGCTTGAAAAAAGTATTTTAAACATTATTTTATGTACCGTAAAATGGGGTGAGTAGGGTTCGCGGGGAGAGTTGGGTTATAAATGGGGAGAGCAGGATTGAAAAGGGGGTGAGATGGGTTTTAAAGGCTACTGCTACAAAAATAATGTATTCCAATTTAAAATGGAGCTATAGCTATAGCTACTCATAATACAAAAAATCGATCCAACAATCTTCCAAAATCACCTTTGTATGAAACCCCATCTCACCCCAATTACGAGGGACTACGGGGTGGGGTGGGTTTCCTGTTTATCGTCAAAGCTATGAAATAGAACTACCCAAAATAAAAACTAAAGTACAAACGTCCGGAACACTTATTATATACGCCAATCAGTGTGCATATGTAAAAATAAAATGTTATCGAGGTTTGAATGTCAGTTTTGCTCCTACTCGCCCCATTTTACGGTACGTTTTACATATGAGAATACAACAAGATCAATAATATTGTAATATAAAGTAGAGAACGAATTTTGACAATCTGTAAGGATGTCTCACTTCAGAACGGTCCGGGTCGAGGCGTCGAACACTACGGTCTCTATAGATGCTTTCTATAGAATCACCAATCACCCTTCATACAAAACGAAGTATCGGACATGCCTCGGCCTAACCCGGGCCGTTCTAAAGTGAGTCATCCTTTATATTGTTTATAAAATATAATAACAAAAACTGTTCCACCTTTTCTTGAATATGTTTTGAAGACATCTTTGGCATGCCTTGTTGATTTTCTGGACAACTGTCTGGTCATAGATTTCATATAACTACGACCAGTCAGAAGCCCGGAAGATATCGGATTGTTGTTCAAGTCTTGTTCTAAAGATGATATATCGCACGATTAATTAGTTTCAGGTCAGGCCATTCAAAGAAAAATAAAATGTATAATGTTCATGAGCAGTTTCAGGAATACGAGTCGATTTTGGCCTATTAGGGTGATAGTACTGATGCACACGACTTGTTTGTAATGCAGAAAAGGTGTATACGTATATTGCTAAAAAAATATAACAGAGAAAGTTGTCAGCCTTATTTTTCTGAGTATGGTATACTTACATTACCATGCATCTATATTTTTGAACTAGCCATGTTTGTGAGGAAAAATATGCACTTGTTCCAAAAACAGCAAAATGAAAGGTTAAAAAACAAACTTCAATTACCTGCACCAAAACTAGAACTATTTCCGAAACAGCCCCCTATACGCCGCCGCAAAATATTATAACAATTTTCCAAACTACATTAGGTCAGAGGAGGGACGAAACGTTTGCAAAAAAGTTGAAGGCATTTCTTATTAATAAAAACTATTATGCAGTTGACGACTTTTTAAATGATTCCGATATTTCTACCAACTAATGTTACTATGTAAATAATTATAATTTTTATTAATTTAATATTTCTATTAGCACTAGTCCTAGTTTTAAGTTTTAACTGCCATACCCGTTCCGGGTCCATGAGATACTTTTTACATGTTTTTAACATCTTGTAATTACCATGGTGCAATAAAGAAATAAAGAAAGAAATTATTTGTGCATAACTGGGGCCAGAAAGTTACAAATACAAACAAATACACCTTGTAAAAAACTGTTTCTCCTTTTCTTCAATAAACCGGGCACTGTTGTTTAAGTAGACGCCTCTGACGTCAGCATTTTTCGTTGAATGTGTCCCATATCTTTTAAGAATTGCTGATCGGATATAGATGTCATATAACTACTACCGATCAGGAATTCTTCAAGATATAGGACAATACGTATTGTTCTTGATATTGTCTTGAGCTGGAACGATGGTATCTCGTTGTTACATAGATGCACTTGAAATATGAAATGAAATACAACTTTGTTATTACTTAGTGGGCAAATCTAACTTACTTATAGTCCCCCCACTGGCTTGCTGCTCAACTTTCTGCGATGAGCACATCGTTTAAACATTCACACTTTGGTAAATGGCAAGAAAATTAAAAACACATCACATATAATATAATTACTGGAGATTATGCAAAATTTGTTAGATGCTAATGCTAACTTGGACAAACTTCACAGTTATATGATATAGTCTTAGCTTAGAGTATGGAAGTGAATATTGTTTCATTTGTTTCTTCTTTTTAGGGTTCCGTACCCAAAGGGTAAAAACGGGACCCTATTACTAATAAGACTCCGCTGTCCGTCTGTCTGTCTGTCACCAGGCTAGGCTGTATCTCATGAACCGTGATAGCTAGACAGTTAAAATTTTCACAGATGATGTATTTCTGTTGCCGCTATAACAACAAATACTAAAAAGTACGGAACCCTCGGTGCGCGAGTCCGACTCGCACTTGTCCGGTTTTTTTGTCGAGTTCCGTTGCTCCCGGAACACCGTCCACGAACGCGTTCCCTTTCTTCCGGATCAATCGAATCAAGAAAGAATGAGAAGGGCCCGTTTTGTCCCTCCTACCCCACCTGAGCATTCCACGAAATTGTCCTGTACGAACGCGAATTTTCTCAGGATTTGCAAGTATAAGAGTTTCCTTTTCTGTGACATATGGTCAAAAATATGCACAGAAAAATAATCATCTGCTTTAAACGCCGAAAAAACAACCACGACACAGGAAATAAAATGCGTTTGTACGGGACAGCAGGTTTTTTTCGTAGCTTACTGGACAACTGTCTGGACAGACAGACAGCATTCAAGTCTTGTTCTACGATCAATCTTTCATCTAATCACACGATGAATTAGTTTCAGGTCTTACTGGTTTTTGGGTGTGTAGATGTATTGTGTAATTATATACAAGCAAGCAGAAACCCGGAGACATCGAAATGATGTCATATATAAATTCTAATCCCTTACTATTTATTTAAAAAACAACAAACGTTTGAACATATTTTGCGATAAACTGGCTATTCAAAGAAAAATAAAATGTATAATGTTCATGAGCAGGTGCAGGAATACGAGTCGATTTTGGCCTAACTGGGGCCAGAAAGTTACAAATACAAACAAATACACCTTGTAAAAAACTGTTTCTTCTTTTCTTGAATAAACCGGGCACTGTTGTTTAAGTAGACGCCTCTGACGTCAGCATTTTTCGTTTAGTGTGTCCCATATCTTTTAAGAATTTCTGAGCGCGTATAGATGTCATATAACTATAACCGATCAGGAATTCTTAAAGATATAGGACAATACGTATTGTTCTTGATATTGTCTTGAGCTGAAACGATGGCATCTCGTTGTTCCATAGATGGAACACTTGGTGAATTCGTATATATTTTTCGAAATTCCTGGATGAATAGCAGGACTTTGGAAGATATATACCAATACGTCAGTGTTTTTTCCTGACGTTGTCGACCTGCAACGGTGGTATTTGTTGTTACACAGAGATGCATTCAACACTATAGTGTGACACTATGACAGATAATTATAAGTATCTGTCATATACTTATAAGTATCTGTCATATTAATGGATGAAGAGCAGAAGTTTTGCAACATCTTCACTCCCTCTCTGTTGAGGCGATACAGCTAGAGACGATCTGTGACAAGTACATACTCTGTAAATTGGTACTACAGATGCTGTTCTTCCCGCGGATCGTCTATCGCTTTGAGCCTTGAAACACACGCCGATGTTGAGCTGACACAGACTGCAAGTACACATACACCAAATTAAAAAAAATATTCTGTATGTATGACTTAAAAACTCTCACAAATATCACACATAGAGATAAACTCTAAACTCGTCAAATAAAGCCACTCTAGCTCTAACCACCTCTTTACACCTCTGCCTCGAGAAGATCTAAATCCCCCCTCAATTGAAGGAGGTATCCCAATATGGGACCGGCAACAAACTCGGCGGGACACTCCTTTTCAAAACATTACATCTTATAATTAACATGCATTACGAGTAAATAAGAAAAAATGCAATTTAAATTACTATAGAATTCATATTGTCTTGGATATTTTGATCCTTTTTTTAGTTTAAAACCTGTAAGCAATATTTATTTACGATACAAGTGCGGAAAAAAGGAATTTCAAAACGAGTGGCGATAACTGTAGCTTGATTAACGAGCGGACAATATAAAGTTGGTGATATCATATAGATTAGGAACTGTATGACAAAACCGACTTTATCACCGTCCGACTCATGATTCCTGTCCCTCATGTCGCCTTCACGATTTGGACCTTCATTATAGGTGGTGCCTAGACAGGTTACGGTATCCGCAGTTTCGTACAGAACAGCGGCATAGACCCCATTATTATTTCATATAGAGAAGCCATACCAAACAATGATATTGATGCAATAGCCCTAGGCGAGGGGAGCGGGGCGTGAACCAGGTGAAAATGTCGCAAGCGCCGTGAAATTCATGGAGTCGCGAGATTCACGCCCCGCTTTCATAGTTTGTTGTCGGCTGGCGACAACTCATGGCGCAAAATACTGGTTCTCTGTGCCGGTTCTAAACGTAATAATAGTTCAATGCCTTCAGTCAATACTCAGAGGCCCTACTGCGAAAAACGAAAATCGTTCTGTCTCTCACCTACTGTCGCCCTTGCGCATTCAAACGATAGAAGAGGCAGATACAGAAATTTAGATTTTCGTGTTTCACGATATAGGGAGTCCTCCCACTTCTTGAGAGTTCACCCTGTGTGGAACCCTCCAACTCCCTCTGACAGAATATAAGCCTTTAAACATAACAAAATTCGTAATACATTGGGTCAAATCAAAACACAAGTTACATTACAACAGTCATTTCGCCGTTGAACGCAAGTTTGGGGAACCTAGTATAAGTTTAAAATGTTATACTTTAAAAAAAAAAATTAAAAAAAAAAAATGTTTTTTGTGTTGGTATTTTTTGTTTTTTAATGTTTTTTATTCGGTGATCAGGAACATTTTTTTATAACTCAGTAATTGATGTAGATCACGTTGGTCGTAATTACATGGAAACATTTTATCATAATTTTAATTTTGAGATCATTTTATCCTAAAATCCTAAAATCACTACACACTAATCGGTGAGATATAGCCTCTTTACAAACTTATTGGCAATTGATAATTTATGAGTTGTCATTGTCATTGTCATATGCATAAACAAAGTCATAGAAGTAGTAGATATTGTATGAGAAAAGTAAATTAATGTATATATAATATTAATTTTAATTTTTAATAGGTACAATGTACATAATTTTAATTATTAAGCAACTATGTTCGACACAATAATTATTGTTGAGAATAAATAAAGAAATAATAAATATTAATATATAAGTTAAGTTTTGTGTAACCCGTGCAAAGACGGGTCCCTAGTGTAATTGTAATTTTAAGCTCTAATTTGTTATGTTTAGTGTTAGTTTCATGACGCATTGGGTTACTGAAATATCATTAATAAAAACTAGGCTACTAGGCTGTAAAACTAAGTAATCGGGGATGGACATAGTAATAAGAAACCCTATAATGGGCGTGGACCCAGTAATGGGACATAGAACCACAAATCCTGTAAAATAAGTTTCTAAAATCAATTAATAATGAGTAAAGCATATAGTAGTAGAATAGAATAGTAGAAGAAATAAGTAAAGAAAAAATGACAATAAAAAAAATAATAATAAATAAATAATGTAGTAAAGAATGGCAATAGTATACAATAAACAAGAGTTATACAGCTACTTAAATTTGACGTTTCATTAAATTCGATTTTGTGCTTAAGAATTGGCGTCAAGCCGAAAGTTGTAGCTAAAAAATAAACAGCGATAATTCTTAACAACTGTTAAGCTAGGTAAGTACCTACATATTTTATCTGTTTATTAATTAATACTTTGTGTTCACTAGAATGTATTTTGTTGATTGCATTAACCTTGAGATCAGGTCTACAAAACACTGTGTTGTTAAGTACTCCAGAAATGTGAAAATATTAGTGAATTTATGCCTAATCTCATTATAGAAGCTGTAAAACTGCATACCTCCTATGATGAGATAATCTATAGAATGATGCTGGCCTTGCCGTTATTTAATGTTCAAACTATACATAAGTAATATATACTCAACAAATATGACAGGAGGTATGTTCGGACTTCGGAAAATTAATATCGTTTTTCCCTATTCTTATTTTAATATTTTAGACCGCTAGGGTTATGTCCATCACTGGTTTCACGTCCATTACTGGGGTTACATTACTGTAGCTTTGTTACCCATGACTGGAAAAAAACAGTTTTAATTTGTTAATTATGTGAACACTAATTGCATAATCTTTAACACTACACGCCGGAAACATAAAAGAAGGATGGGGCGTTCATTTTTTAACACGCAAAGCGGTGGAACTTTTACATGTATCAGGATATCACAAATACACCCCTCTTAAATTTCCCATGACTGGTGCCGTTACTATACCTACAAAAAAAAACAGCAAAATATTGACGACGAATAGAGAACCTTTGAAATCCGTTTGCAACAGTCTGTAAAAAATACTAATACAATATAAATTCAAGTGGAAAAGGTATCGAATGTAATTATAAATAACCACCAGCAGTGCCGCCTGTTGTCTTGGGTCTCTGTCGAAAGGCGTGAGGGCAGTCGGTACTAACGATGACTGTGAGTTATGCGGTAGGAAGGAAACTACTCAACGCGTCAACGTTATTCCTGTACACCGTCCGCACAACGTTATATATAACCACCAGCAGTGCCGCCTGTTGCCTTGCGTCTCTGTCGAAACAAGAGAGGGCAATCAGTAGTAACGATAAGTTATGCGGTAGGAAGGAAACTACGCAACACCCAAACGTTATTACTGTTCACCGTCCGCACAACGTTATAAATAACCACCAGCAGTGCCGCCTGTTGTCTTGCTTCTCTGTCGAAACAATAGAGGGCAATCAGTAGTAACTATAAGATATGCGGTAGGAAGGAAACTAATCAACATACCAACGTTATTACTGTACACCGTCCGCACAACGTTATAAATAACCACCAGCAGTGCCGCCTGTTGTCTTGCGTCTCTGTCGAAAGAAGAGAGAGTAATCAGTAGTAACGATGGGTTTAGCGGTAGGAAGGAAACTTCGCAACATACCAACGTTATTACTGTTCACCGTCCGCACAACGTTATAAATAACCACCAGCAGTGCCGCCTGTTGTCTTGCTTCTCTGTCGAAACAATAGAGGGCAATCAGTAGTAACTATAAGATATGCGGTAGGAAGGAAACTAATCAACATACCAACGTTATTACTGTACACCGTCCGCACAACGTTATATATAACCACCAGCAGTGCCGCCTGTTGTCTTGCTTCTCTGTCGAAACAATAGAGGGCAATCAGTAGTAACTATAAGATATGCGGTAGGAAGGAAACTAATCAACATACCAACGTTATTACTGTACACCGTCCGCACAACGTTATAAATAACCACCAGCAGTGCCGCCTGTTGTCTTGCGTCTCTGTCGAAGGAAGAGAGGGCAGGCAGTAGTAACGATGAGATGTGCGGTAGGAAGGAAACAACGCAACACCCAAACGTTCACCTGTTCACCGTCCGCACAACGTTGACGCGTCCGGCCTGTTATTTTATCCACATTTTTTTTAGTTTAATTCAGAGGACAAACAGCCATTTACAAAAGAAGTATTACACACACCAACGCGAGGAAAATACTGACTAAAACATTACAAATCAAAACAAAATTAAAACTATTAAAAATTTATCATCCAAAAACATCACTCAAAAGTCAACTCCACATTCCACCAGTCAAAATGAGGAAACAACTCAAAAGTTGCATCTAATTACTTCCACATTTGTGAATAAAATGCCACAAGCTTGAAAAAAATATTTTAAACATTATTTTATGTACCGTAAAATGGGGTGAGTAGGGTTCGCGGGGAGAGTTGGGTTATAAATGGGGAGAGCAGGATTGAAAAGGGGGTGAGATGGGTTTTAAAGGCTACTGCTACAAAAATAATGTATTCCAATTTAAAATGGAGCTATATTAATACTCATTATAAAAAAAATCGATCCAACAATCTTCCAAAATCACCTTTGTATGAAAACCCATCTCACCCCAATTACGAGGGATTATATACGCCATTCAGTGTGCATATGTAAAAATAAAATGTTACCTAGGTTTGAATGTCAGTTTTGCTCCTACTCTCCCCATTTTACGGTACGTTTTACATATGAGAATACAACAAGATCAATAATATTGTAATATAAAGTAGAGAACGAATTTTGACATAATCTGTAAGGATGTCTCACTCCAGAACGGTCCGGGTCGAGGCGTCGAACACTACGGTCTCTATAGATGCTTTCTATAGAAACCGTGATCAGTTGATCACCAATCACCCTTCATACAAAACGAAGTATCGGACATGCCTCGGCCTAACCCGGGCCGTTCTAAAGTGAGTCATCCTTTATATTGTTTATAAAATATAATAACAAAAACTGTTCCACCTTTTCTTGAATATGTTTTGAAGACATCTTTGGCATGCCTTGTTGATTTTCTGGACAACTGTCTGGTCATAGATTTCATATAACTACGACCAGTCAGAAGCCCGGAAGATATCGGATTGTTGTTCAAGTCTTGTTCTAAAGATGATATATCGCACGATTAATTAGTTTCAGGTCAGGCCATTCAAAGAAAAATAAAATGTATAATGTTCATGAGCAGTTTCAGGAATACGAGTCGATTTTGGCCTATTAGGGTGATAGTACTGATGCACACGACTTGTTTGTAATGCAGAAAAGGTGTATACGTATATTGCTAAAAAAATATAACAGAGAAAGTTGTCAGCCTTATTTTTCTGAGTATGGTATACTTACATTACCATGCATCTATATTTTTGAACTAGCCATGTTTGTGAGGAAAAATATGCACTTGTTCCAAAAACAGCAAAATGAAAGGTTAAAAAACAAACTTCAATTACCTGCACCAAAACTAGAACTATTTCCGAAACAGCCCCCTATACGTCGCCGCAAAATATTATAACAATTTTCCAAACTACATTAGGTCAGAGGAGGGACGAAACGTTTGCAAAAAAGTTGAAGGCATTTCTTATTAATAAAAACTATTATGCAGTTGACGACTTTTTAAATGATTCCGATATTTCTACCAACTAATGTTACTATGTAAATAATTATAATTTTTATTAATTTAATATTTCTATTAGCACTAGTCCTAGTTTTAAGTTTTAACTGCCATACCCGTTCCGGGTCCATGAGATACTTTTTACATGTTTTTAACATCTTGTAATTACCATGGTGCAATAAAGAAATAAAGAAAGAAATTATTTGTGCATAACTGGGGCCAGAAAGTTACAAATACAAACAAATACACCTTGTAAAAAACTGTTTCTCCTTTTCTTCAATAAACCGGGCACTGTTGTTTAAGTAGACGCCTCTGACGTCAGCATTTTTCGTTGAATGTGTCCCATATCTTTTAAGAATTGCTGATCGGATATAGATGTCATATAACTACTACCGATCAGGAATTCTTCAAGATATAGGACAATACGTATTGTTCTTGATATTGTCTTGAGCTGGAACGATGGTATCTCGTTGTTACATAGATGCACTTGAAATATGAAATGAAATACAACTTTGTTATTAGTTAGTGGGCAAATCTAACTTACTTATAGTCCCCCCACTGGCTTTCTGCTCAACTTTCTGCGATGAGCACATCGTTTAAACATTCACACTTTGGTAAATGGCAAGAAAATTAAAAACACATCACATATAATATAATTACTGGAGATTATGCAAAATTTGTTAGATGCTAATGCTAACTTGGACAAACTTCACAGTTATATGATATAGTCTTAGCTTAGAGTATGGAAGTGAATATTGTTTCATTTGTTTCTTCTTTTTAGGGTTCCGTACCCAAAGGGTAAAAACGGGACCCTATTACTAATAAGACTCCGCTGTCCGTCTGTCTGTCTGTCACCAGGCTAGGCTGTATCTCATGAACCGTGATAGCTAGACAGTTAAAATTTTCACAGATGATGTATTTCTGTTGCCGCTATAACAACAAATACTAAAAAGTACGGAACCCTCGGTGCGCGAGTCCGACTCGCACTTGTCCGGTTTTTTTGTCGAGTTCCGTTGCTCCCGGAACACCGTCCACGAACGCGTTCCCTTTCTTCCGGATCAATCGAATCAAGAAAGAATGAGAAGGGCCCGTTTTGTCCCTCCTACCCCACCTGAGCATTCCACGAAATTGTCCCGTACGAACGCGAATTTTCTCAGGATTTGCAAGTATAAGAGTTTCCTTTTCTGTGACATATGGTCAAAAATATGCACAGAAAAATAATCATCTGCTTTAAACGCCGAAAAAACAATCACGACACGGGAAATAAAATGCGTTTGTACGGGACAGCAGGTTTTTTTCGTAGCTTACTGGACAACTGTCTGGACAGACAGACAGCATTCAAGTCTTGTTCTACGATCAATCTTTCATCTAATCACACGATGAATTAGTTTCAGGTCTTACTGGTTTTTGGGTGTGTAGATGTATTGTGTAATTATATACAAGCAAGCAGAAACCCGGAGACATCGAAATGATGTCATATATAAATTCTAATCCCTTACTATTTATTTAAAAAACAACAAACGTTTGAACATATTTTGCGATAAACTGGCTATTCAAAGAAAAATAAAATGTATAATGTTCATGAGCAGGTGCAGGAATACGAGTCGATTTTGGCCTAACTGGGGCCAGAAAGTTACAAATACAAACAAATACACCTTGTAAAAAAACTGTTTCTTCTTTTCTTGAATAAACCGGGCACTGTTGTTTAAGTAGACGCCTCTGACGTCAGCATTTTTCGTTTAGTGCGTCCCATATCTTTTAAGAATTTCTGAGCGCGTATAGATGTCATATAACTATAACCGATCAGGAATTCTTAAAGATATAGGACAATACGTATTGTTCTTGATATTGTCTTGAGCTGAAACGATGGCATCTCGTTGTTCCATAGATGGAACACTTGCTGAATTCGTATATATTTTTCGAAATTCCTGGATGAATAGCAGGACTTTGGAAGATATATACCAATACGTCAGTGTTTTTTCCTGACGTTGTCGACCTGCAACGGTGGTATTTGTTGTTACACAGAGATGCATTCAACACTATAGTGTGACACTATGACAGATAATTATAAGTATCTGTCATATACTTATAAGTATCTGTCATATTAATGGATGAAGAGCAGAAGTTTTGCAACATCTTCACTCCCTCTCTGTTGAGGCGATACAGCTAGAGACGATCTGTGACAAGTACATACTCTGTAAATTGGTACTACAGATGCTGTTCTTCCCGCGGATCGTCTATCGCTTTGAGCCTTGAAACACACGCCGATGTTGAGCTGACACAGACTGCAAGTACACATACACCAAATTAAAAAAAATATTCTGTATGAATGACTTAAAAACTCTCACAAATATCACACACAGAGATAAACTCTAAACTCGTCAAATAAAGCCACTCTAGCTCTAACCACCTCTTTACACCTCTGCCTCGAGAAGATCTAAATCCCCCCTCAATTGGAGGAGGTATCCCAATATGGGACCGGCAACAAACTCGGCGGGACACTCCTTTTCAAAACATTACATCTTATAATTAACATGCATTACGAGTAAATAAGAAAAAATGCAATTTAAATTACTATAGAATTCATATTGTCTTGGATATTTTGATCCTTTTTTTAGTTTAAAACCTGTAAGCAATATTTATTTACGATACAAGTGCGGAAAAAAGGAATTTCAAAACGAGTGGCGATAACTGTAGCTTGATTAACGAGCGGACAATATAAAGTTGGTGATATCATATAGATTAGGAACTGTATGACAAAACCGACTTTATCACCGTCCGACTCATGATTCCTGTCCCTCATGTCGCCTTCACGATTTGGACCTTCATTATAGGTGGTGCCTAGACAGGTTACGGTATCCGCAGTTTCGTACAGAACAGCGGCATAGACCCCATTATTATTTCATATAGAGAAGCCATACCAAACAATGATATTGACGCAATAGCCCTAGGCGAGGGGAGCGGGGCGTGAACCAGGTGAAAATGTCGCAAGCGCCGTGAAATTCATGGAGTCGCGAGATTCACGCCCCGCTTTCATAGTTTGTTGTCGGCTGGCGACAACTCATGGCGCAAAATACTGGTTCTCTGTGCCGGTTCTAAACGTAATAATAGTTCAATGCCTTCAGTCAATACTCAGAGGCCCTACTGCGAAAAACGAAAATCGTTCTGTCTCTCACCTACTGTCGCCCTTGCGCATTCAAACGATAGAAGAGGCAGATACAGAAATTTAGATTTTCGCGTTTCACGATATAGGGAGTCCTCCCACTTTTTGAGAGTTCACCCTGACAGAATATAAGCCTTTAAACATAACAAAATTCGTAATACATTGGGTCAAATCAAAACACAAGTTACATTACAACAGTCATTTCGCCGTTGAACGCAAGTTTGGCGAACCTAGTATAAGTTTAAAATGTTATACTTTTTAAAAAAAAATTAAAAAAAAAAATTGTTTTTTGTGTTGGTATTTTTTGTTTTTTAATGTTTTTTAATCGGTGATCAGGAACATTTTTTTATAACTCAATAATAGATGTAGATCACGTTGGTCGTAATTACATGGAAACATTTTATCATAATTTTAATTTTGAGATCAATTTATCCTAAAATCCTAAAATCACTACACACTAATCGGTGAGATATAGCCTCTTTACAAACTTATTGGCAATTGATTTAATTTATGAGTAATAACTTGTCATTGTCATTGTCATATGCATAAACAAAGTCATAGAAGTAGATATTGTATGAGAAAAGTAAATTAATGTATATATAATATTTATTTTAATTTTTAATAGGTACAATGTGCATAATTTTAATTATTAAGCAACTATGTTCGACACAATAATAATTGTTGAGAATAAATAAAGAAATAATAAATATTAATATATAAGTTAAGTTTTGTGTAACCCGTGCAAAGACGGGTCCCTAGTGTAATTGTAATTTTAAGCTCTATGTTGTTATGTTTAGTGTTAGTTTCATGACGCATTGGGTTACTGTAATATCATTAATAAAAACTAGGCTACTAGGCTGTAAAACTAAGTAATCGGGGATGGACATAGTAATAAGAAACTCTATAATGGGCGTGGACCCAGTAATGGGACATAGAACCCCAAATCCTGTAAAATAAGTTTCTAAAATCAATTAATAATGAGTAAAGCATATAGTAGTAGAATAGAATAGTAGAAGAAATAAGTAAAGAAAAAATGACAAAAATAAATAAAAAAATAAATAAATAATGTAGTAAAGAATGGCAATAGTATACAATAAACAAGAGTTATACAGCTACTTAAATTTGACGTTTCATTAAATTCGATTTTGTGCTTAAGAATTGGCGTCAAGCCGAAAGTTGTAGCTAAAAAATAAACAGCGATAATTCTTAACAACTGTTAAGCTAGGTAAGTACATATTTTATCTGTTTATTAATTAATACTTTGTGTTCACTAGAATGTATTTTGTTGATTGCATTAACCTTGAGATCAGGTCTACAAAACACTGTGTTGTTAAGTACTCCAGAAATGTGAAAATATTAGTGAATTTATGCCTAATCTCATTATAGAAGCTGTAAAACTGCATACCTCCTATGATGAGATAATCTATAGAATGATGCTGGCCTTGCCGTTATTTAATGTTCAAACTATACATAAGTAATATATACTCAACAAATATGACAGGAGGTATGTTCGGACTTCGGAAAATTAATATCGTTTTTCCCTATTCTTATTTTAATATTTTAGACCGCTAGGGTTATGTCCATCACTGGTTTCACGTCCATTACTGGGGTTACATTACTGTAGCTTTGTTACCCATGACTGAAAAAAAAAAACAGTTTTAATTTGTTAATTATGTGAACACTAATTGCATAATCTTTAACACAACACGCCGGAAACATAAAAGAAGGATGGGGCGTTCATTTTTTAACACGCAAAGCGGTGGAACTTTTACATGTATCAGGATATCACAAATACACCCCTCTTAAATTTCCCATGACTGGTGCCGTTACTATACCTACAAAAAAAAACAGCAAAATATTGACGACGAATAGAGAACCTTTGAAATCCGTTTGCAACAGTCTGTAAAAAATATTAATACAATATAAATTCAAGTGGAAAAGGTATCGAATGTAATTATAAATAACCACCAGCAGTGCCGCCTGTTGTCCTTGGTCTCTGTCGAAAGGCGAGAGGGCAGTCGGTAATAACGATGACAGTGAGTTATGCGGTAGGAAGGAAACTACTCAACGCGTCAACGTTATTACTGTACACCGTCCGCACAACGTTATAAATAACCACCAGCAGTGCCGCCTGTTGTCTTGCGTCTCTGTCGAAACAAGAGAGGGCAATCAGTAGTAACGATAAGATATGCGGTGGGAAGGAAACTACGCAACACCAAAACGTTATTACTGTTCACCGTCCGCACAAAGTTATAAATAACCACCAGCAGTCCGCCTGTTGTCTTGCGTCTCTGTCAAAAGAAGAGAGGGCAGACAGTAGTAACGATGAGATATGCGGTAGGAAGGAAACTACGCAACACCCAAACGTTATTACTGTTCACCGTCCGCACAACGTTATAAATAACCACCAGCAGTGCCGCCTGTTGTCTTGCGTCTCTGTCGAAAGGCGAGAGGGCAGTCGGTAATAACGATGACTGCGAGTTATGCGGTAGGAAGGAAACTACTCAACGCGTCAACGTTATTACTGTACACCGTCCGCACAACGTTATAAATAACCACCAGCAGTGCCGCCTGTTGTCTTGCGTCTCTGTCGAAAGGCGAGAGGGCAGTCGGTAATAACGATGACTGCGAGTTATGCGGTAGGAAGGAAACTACTCAACGCGTCAACGTTATTACTGTACACCGTCCGCACAACGTTATAAATAACCACCAGCAGTGCCGCCTGTTGTCTTGCGTCTCTGTCGAAACAAGAGAGGGCAATCAGTAGTAACGATAAGATATGTGGTAGGAAGGAAACTACGCAACACCCAAACGTTATTACTGTTCACCGTCCGCACAACGTTATAAATAACCACCAGCAGTGCCGCCTGTTGTCTTGCGTCTCTGTCGAAAGGCGAGAGGGCAGTCAGTAATAAGGATGATCTGATAAGATATGCGGTAGGAAGGAAACTACTCAACACACCAACGATATTACTGTTCACCGTCCGCACAAAGTTATAAATAACCACCAGCAGTCCGCCTGTTGTCTTGCGTCTCTGTCGAAAGGCGAGAGGGTAGTCGGTAATAGGGATGATCTGATGAGATATGCGGTAGGAAGGAAACTACTCAACACACCAACGTTATTACTGTTCACCGTCCGCACAAAGTTATAAATAACCACCAGCAGTCCGCCTGTTGTCTTGCGTCTCTGTCAAAAGAAGAGAGGGCAGCCAGTAGTAATGATGAGATATGCGGTAGGAAGGAAACTACGCAACACCCAAACGTTATTACTGTTCACCGTCCGCACAACGTTATAAATAACCACCAGCAGTGCCGCCTGTTGTCTTGGGTCTCTGTCGAAAGGCGAGAGGGCAGTCGGTAATAACGATGTCTGCGAGTTATGCGGTAGGAAGGAAACTACTCAACGCGTCAACGTTATTACTGTTCACCGTCCGCACAACGTTATAAATAACCACCAGCAGTGCCGCCTGTTGTCTTGCGTCTCTGTCGAAGGAAGAGAGGGCAGGCAGTAGTAACGATGAGATATGCGGTAGGAAGGAAACTACTCAACGCGTCAACGTTATTACTGTACACCGTCCGCACAACGTTGACGCGTCCGGCCTGTTATTTTATCCACATTTTTTTTAGTTTAATTCAGAGGACAAACAGCCATTTACAAAATAAGTAAATATTACACACACCAACGCGAGGAAAATACTGACTAAACATTACAAATCAAAACAAAATTAACGCTATTAAAAATTTATCATCCAAAAACATCACTCAAAAGTCAACTCCACATTCCACCAGTCAAAATGAGGAAACAACTCAAAAGTTGCATCTCATTACTTCCACATTTGTGAATAAAATGCCACAAGCTTGAAAAAAATATTTTAAACATTATTTTATGTACCGTAAAATGGGGTGAGTAGGGTTCGCGGGGAGAGTTGGGTTATAAATGGGGAGAGCAGGATTGAAAAGGGGGTGAGATGGGTTTTAAAGGCTACTGCTACAAAAATAATGTATTCCAATTTAAAATGGAGCTATATTAATACTCATAGTAAAAAAAAATCGATCCAACAATCTTCCAAAATCACCTTTGTATGAAAACCCATCTCACCCCAATTACGAGGGATTATATACGCCATTCAGTGTGCATATGTAAAAATAAAATGTTACCTAGGTTTGAATGTCAGTTTTGCTCCTACTCTCCCCATTTTACGGTACGTTTTACATATGAGAATACAACAAGATCAATAATATTGTAATATAAAGTAGAGAAAGAATTTTGACATAATCTGTAAGGATGTCTCACTCCAGAACGGTCCGGGTCGAGGCGTCGAACACTACGGTCTCTATAGATGGTTTCTATAGAAACCGTGATCAGTTGATCACCAATCACCCTTCATACAAAACGAAGTATCGGACATGCCTCGGCCCAACCCGGGCCGTTCTAAAGTGAGATCCTTTATATTGTTTATAAAATATAATAACAAAAACTGTTCCACCTTTTCTTGAATATGTTTTGAAGACATCTTTGGCATGCCTTGTTGATTTTCTGGACAACTGTCTGTTCATAGATTTCATATAACTACGACCAGTCAGAAGCCCGGAAGATATCGGATTGTTGTTCAAGTCTTGTTCTAAAGATGATATATCGCACGATTAATTAGTTTCAGGTCAGGCCATTCAAAGAAAAATAAAATGTATAATGTTCATGAGCAGTTTCAGGAATACGAGTCGATTTCGTCCTATTAGGGTGATAGTACTGATGCACACGACTTGTTTGTAATGCAGAAAAGGTGTATACGTATATTGCTAAAAAAATATAACAGAGAAAGTTGTCAGCCTTATTTTTCTGAGTATGGTATACTTACATTACCATGTATCTATATTTTTGAACTAGCCATGTTTGTGAGGAAAAATATGCACTTGTTCCAAAAACAGCAAAATGAAAGGTTAAAAAACAAACTTCAATTACCTGCACCAAAACTAGAACTATTTCCGAAACAGCCCCCTATACGCCGCCGCAAAATATTATAACAATTTTCCAAACTACATTAGGTCAGAGGAGGGACGAAACGTTTGCAAAAAAGTTGAAGGCATTTCTTATTAATAAAAACTATTATGCAGTTGACGACTTTTTAAATGATTCCGATATTTCTACCAACTAATGTTACTATGTAAATAATTATAATTTTTATTAATTTAATATTTCTATTAGCACTAGTCCTAGTTTTAAGTTTTAACTGCCATACCCGTTCCGGGTCCATGAGATACTTTTTACATGTTTTTAACATCTTGTAATTACCATGGTGCAATAAAGAAATAAAGAGAGAAATTATTTGTGCATAACTGGGGCCAGAAAGTTACAAATACAAACAAATACACCTTGTAAAAAACTGTTTCTCCTTTTCTTCAATAAACCGGGCACTGTTGTTTAAGTAGACGCCTCTGACGTCAGCATTTTTCGTTGAATGTGTCCCATATCTTTTAAGAATTGCTGATCGGATATAGATGTCATATAACTACTACCGATCAGGAATTCTTCAAGATATAGGACAATACGTATTGTTCTTGATATTGTCTTGAGTTGGAACGATGGTATCTGGTTGTTACATAGATGCACTTGAAATATGAAATGAAATATAACTTTGTTATTACTTAGTGGGCAAATTTAACTTACTTATAGTCCCCCCACTGGCTTTCTGCTCAACTTTCTGCGATGAGCACATCGTTTAAACATTCACACTTTGGTAAATGGCAAGAAAATTAAAAACACATCACATATAATATAATTACTGGAGATTATGCAAAATTTGTTAGATGCTAATGCTAACTTGGACAAACTTCACAGTTATATGACATAGTCTTAGCTTAGAGTATGGAAGTGAATATTGTTTCATTTGTTTCTTCTTTTTAGGGTTCCGTACCCAAAGGGTAAAAACGGGACCCTATTACTAATAAGACTCCGCTGTCCGTCTGTCTGTCTGTCACCAGGCTAGGCTGTATCTCATGAACCGTGATAGCTAGACAGTTAAAATTTTCACAGATGATGTATTTCTGTTGCCGCTATAACAACAAATACTAAAAAGTACGGAACCCTCGGTGCGCGAGTCCGACTCGCACTTGTCCGGTTTTTTTGTCGAGTTCCGTTGCTCCCGGAACACCGTCCACGAACGCGTTCCCTTTCTTCCGGATCAATCGAATCAAGAAAGAATGAGAAGGGCCCGTTTTGTCCCTCCTACCCCACCTGAGCATTCCACGAAATTGTCCCGTGCGAACGCGAATTTTCTCAGGATTTGCAAGTATAAGAGTTTCCTTTTCTGTGACATATGGTCAAAAATATGCACAGAAAAATAATCATCTGCTTTAAACGCCGAAAAAACAATCACGACACAGGAAATAAAATGCGTTTGTACGGGACAGCAGGTTTTTTTCGTAGCTTACTGGACAACTGTCTGGACAGACAGACAGCATTCAAGTCTTGTTCTACGATCAATCTTTCATCTAATCACACGATGAATTAGTTTCAGGTCTTACTGGTTTTTGGGTGTGTAGATGTATTGTGTAATTATATACAAGCAAGCAGAAACCCGGAGACATCGAAATGATGTCATATATAAATTCTAATCCCTTACTATTTATTTAAAAAACAACAAACGTTTGAACATATTTTGCGATAAACTGGCTATTCAAAGAAAAATAAAATGTATAATGTTCATGAGCAGGTGCAGGAATACGAGTCGATTTTGGCCTAACTGGGGCCAGAAAGTTACAAATACAAACAAATACACCTTGTAAAAAACTGTTTCTTCTTTTCTTGAATAAACCGGGCACTGTTGTTTAAGTAGACGCCTCTGACGTCAGCATTTTTCGTTTAGTGTGTCCCATATCTTTTAAGAATTTCTGAGCGCGTATAGATGTCATATAACTATAACCGATCAGGAATTCTTAAAGATATAGGACAATACGTATTGTTCTTGATATTGTCTTGAGCTGAAACGATGGCATCTCGTTGTTCCATAGATGGAACACTTGCTGAATTCGTATATATTTTTCGAAATTCCTGGATGAATAGCAGGACTTTGGAAGATATATACCAATACGTCAGTTTTTTCCTGACGTTGTCGACCTGCAACGGTGGTATTTGTTGTTACACAGAGATGCATTCAACACTATAGTGTGACACTATGACAGATAATTATAAGTATCTGTCATATACTTATAAGTATCTGTCATATTAATGGATGAAGAGCAGAAGTTTTGCAACATCTTCACTCCCTCTCTGTTGAGGCGATACAGCTAGAGACGATCTGTGACAAGTACATACTCTGTAAATTGGTACTACAGATGCTGTTCTTCCCGCGGATCGTCTATCGCTTTGAGCCTTGAAACACACGCCGATGTTGAGCTGACACAGACTGCAAGTACACATACACCAAATTAAAAAAAATATTCTGTATGTATGACTTAAAAACTCTCACAAATATCACACACAGAGATAAACTCTAAACTCGTCAAATAAAGCCACTCTAGCTCTAACCACCTCTTTACACCTCTGCCTCGAGAAGATCTAAATCCCCCCTCAATTGAAGGAGGTATCCCAATATGGGACCGGCAACAAACTCGGCGGGACACTCCTTTTCAAAACATTACATCTTATAATTAACATGCATTACGAGTAAATAAGAAAAAATGCAATTTAAATTACTATAGAATTCATATTGTCTTGGATATTTTGATCCTTTTTTTAGTTTAAAACCTGTAAGCAATATTTATTTACGATACAAGTGCGGAAAAAAGGAATTTCAAAACGAGTGGCGATAACTGTAGCTTGATTAACGAGCGGACAATATAAAGTTGGTGATATCATATAGATTAGGAACTGTATGACAAAACCGACTTTATCACCGTCCGACTCATGATTCCTGTCCCTCATGTCGCCTTCACGATTTGGACCTTCATTATAGGTGGTGCCTAGACAGGTTACGGTATCCGCAGTTTCGTACAGAACAGCGGCATAGACCCCATTATTATTTCATATAGAGAAGCCATACCAAACAATGATATTGACGCAATAGCCCTAGGCGAGGGCAGCGGGGCGTGAACCAGGTGAAAATGTCGCAAGCGCCGTGAAATTCATGGAGTCGCGAGATTCACGCCCCGCTTTCATAGTTTGTTGTCGGCTGGCGACAACTCATGGCGCAAAATACTGGTTCTCTGTGCCGGTTCTAAACGTAATAATAGTTCAATGCCTTCAGTCAATACTCAGAGGCCCTACTGCGAAAAACGAAAATCGTTCTGTCTCTCACCTACTGTCGCCCTTGCGCATTCAAACGATAGAAGAGGCAGATACAGAAATTTAGATTTTCGTGTTTCACGATATAGGGAGTCCTCCCACTTCTTGAGAGTTCACCCTGTGTGGAACCCTCCAACTCCCTCTGACAGAATATAAGCCTTTAAACATAACAAAATTCGTAATACATTGGGTCAAATCAAAACACAAGTTACATTACAACAGTCATTTCGCCGTTGAAAGCGAATTTGGCGAACCTAGTATAAGTTTAAAATGTTATACTTTTTAAAAAAAAAATTAAAAAAAAAAAATGTTTTTTGTGTTGGTATTTTTTGTTTTTTAATGTTTTTTATTCGGTGATCAGGAACATTTTTTTATAACTCAGTAATTGATGTAGATCACGTTGGTCGTAATTACATGGAAACATTTTATCATAATTTTAATTTTGAGATCAATTTATCCTAAAATCCTAAAATCACTACACACTAATCGGTGAGATATAGCCTCTTTACAAACTTATTGGCAATTGATAATTTATGAGTTGTCATTGTCATTGTCATATGCATAAACAAAGTCATAGAAGTAGTAGATATTGTATGAGAAAAGTAAATTAATGTATATATAATATTAATTTTAATTTTTAATAGGTACAATGTACATAATTTTAATTATTAAGCAACTATGTTCGACACAATAATTATTGTTGAGAATAAATAAAGAAATAATAAATATTAATATATAAGTTAAGTTTTGTGTAACCCGTGCAAAGACGGGTCCCTAGTGTAATTGTAATTTTAAGCTCTATGTTGTTATGTTTAGTGTTAGTTTCATGACGCATTGGGTTACTGAAATATCATTAATAAAAACTAGGCTACTAGGCTGTAAAACTAAGTAATCGGGGATGGACATAGTAATAAGAAACCCTATAATGGGCGTGGACCCAGTAATGGGACATAGAACCACAAATCCTGTAAAATAAGTTTCTAAAATCAATTAATAATGAGTAAAGCATATAGTAGTAGAATAGAATAGTAGAAGAAATAAGTAAAGAAAAAATGTCAATAAAAAAAATAATAATAAATAAACAATGTAGTAAAGAATGGCAATAGTATACAATAAACAAGAGTTATACAGCTACTTAAATTTGACGTTTCATTAAATTCGATTTTGTGTTTAAGAATTGGCGTCAAGCCGAAAGTTGTAGCTAAAAAAATAAACAGCGATAATTCTTAACAACTGTTAAGCTAGGTAAGTACATATTTTACCTGTTTATTAATTAATACTTTGTGTTCACTAGAATGTATTTTGTTGATTGCATTAACCTTGAGATCAGGTCTACAAAACACTGTGTTGTTAAGTACTCCAGAAATGTGAAAATATTAGTGAATTTATGCCTAATCTCATTATAGAAGCTGTAAAACTGCCTACCTCCTATGATGAGATAATCTATAGAATGATGCTGGCCTTGTCGTTATTTAATGATCAAACTATACATAAGTAATATATACTCAACAAATATGACAGGAGGTATGTTCGGACTTCGGAAAAATTAATATCGTTTTTCCCTATTCTTATTTTAATATTTTAGACCGCTAGGGTTATGTCCATCACTGGTTTCACGTCCATTACTGGGGTTACATTACTGTAGCTTTGTTACCCATGACTGAAAAGAAAAACAGTTTTAATTTGTTAATTATGTGAACACTAATTGCATAATCTTTAACACAACACGCCGGAAACATAAAAGAAGGATGCGGCGTTCATTTTTTAACACGCAAAGCGGTGGAACTTTTACATGTATCAGGATATCACAAATACACCCCTCTTAAATTTCCCATGACTGGTGCCGTTACTATACCTACAAAAAAAAAACAGCAAAATATTGACGACGAATAGAGAACCTTTGAAATCCGTTTGCAACAGTCTGTAAAAAATATTAATACAATATAAATTCAAGTGGAAAAGGTATCGAATGTAATTATAAATAACCACCAGCAGTGCCGCCTGTTGTCTTGGGTCTCTGTCGAAAGGCGAGAGGGCAGTCGGTAATAACGATGACAGTGAGTTATGCGGTAGGAAGGAAACTACTCAACGCGTCAAAGTTATTACTGTACACCGTCCGCACAACGTTATAAATAACCACCAGCAGTCCGCCTGTTGTCTTGCGTCTCTGTCGAAACAAGAGAGGGCAATCAGTAGTAACGATAAGATATGCGGTGGGAAGGAAACTACGCAACACCAAAACGTTATTACTGTTCACCGTCCGCACAAAGTTATAAATAACCACCAGCAGTCCGCCTGTTGTCTTGCGTCTCTGTCAAAAGAAGAGAGGGCAGACAGTAGTAACGATGAGATATGCGGTAGGAAGGAAACTACGCAACACCCAAACGTTATTACTGTACACCGTCCGCACAACGTTATAAATAACCACCAGCAGTGCCGCCTGTTGTCTTGCGTCTCTGTCGAAAGAAGAGAGAGCAATCAGTAGTAACGATGGGATTCGCGGTAGGAAGGAAACTACGCAACATACCAACGTTATTACTGTTCACCGTCCGCACAACGTTATAAATAACCACCAGCAGTGCCGCCTGTTGCCTTGCGTCCCTGTCGAAGGAAGAGAGGGCAGGCAGTAGTAACGATGAGATATGCGGTAGGAAGGAAACTACTCAACGCGTCAACGTTATTACTGTACACCGTCCGCACAACGTTGACGCGTCCGGCCTGTTATTTTATCCACATTTTTTTTAGTTTAATTCAGAGGACAAACAGCCATTTACAAAATAAGTAAATATTACACACACCAACGCGAGGAAAATACTGACTAAACATTACAAATCAAAACAAAATTAACGCTATTAAAAATTTATCATCCAAAAACATCACTCAAAAGTCAACTCCACATTCCACCAGTCAAAATGAGGAAACAACTCAAAAGTTGCATCTAATTACTTCTACATATGTGAATAAAATGCCACAAGCTTGAAAAAAGTATTTTAAACATTATTTTATGTACCGTAAAATGGGGTGAGTAGGGTTCGCGGGGAGAGTTGGGTTATAAATGGGGAGAGCAGGATTGAAAAGGGGGTGAGATGGGTTTTAAAGGCTACTGCTACAAAAATAATGTATTCCAATTTAAAATGGAGCTATATTAATACTCATAATAAAAAAAATCGATCCAACAATCTTCCAAAATCACCTTTGTATGAAAACCCATCTCACCCCAATTACGAGGGATTATATACGCCATTCAGTGTGCATATGTAAAAATAAAATGTTACCTAGGTTTGAATGTCAGTTTTGCTCCTACTCTCCCCATTTTACGGTACGTTTTACATATGAGAATACAACAAGATCAATAATATTGTAATATAAAGTAGAGAACGAATTTTGACATAATCTGTAAGGATGTCTCACTCCAGAACGGTCCGGGTCGAGGCGTCGAACACTACGGTCTCTATAGATGCTTTCTATAGAAACCGTGATCAGTTGATCACCAATCACCCTTCATACAAAACGAAGTATCGGACATGCCTCGGCCCAACCCGGGCCGTTCTAAAGTGAGATCCTTTATATTGTTTATAAAATATAATAACAAAAACTGTTCCACCTTTTCTTGAATATGTTTTGAAGACATCTTTGGCATACCTTGTTGATTTTCTGGACAACTGTCTGGTCATAGATTTCATATAACTACGACCAGTCAGAAGCCCGGAAGATATCGGATTGTTGTTCAAGTCTTGTTCTAAAGATGATATATCGCACGATTAATTAGTTTCAGGTCAGGCCATTCAAAGAAAAATAAAATGTATAATGTTCATGAGCAGTTTCAGGAATACGAGTCGATTTTGGCCTATTAGGGTGATAGTACTGATACACACGACTTGTTTGTAATGCAGAAAAGGTGTATACGTATATTGCTAAAAAAATATAACAGAGAAAGTTGTCAGCCTTATTTTTCTGAGTATGGTATACTTACATTACCATGCATCTATATTTTTGAACTAGCCATGTTTGTGAGGAAAAATATGCACTTGTTCCAAAAACAGCAAAATGAAAGGTTAAAAGACAAACTTCAATTACCTGCACCAAAACTAGAACTATTTCCGAAACAGCCCCCTATACGCCGCCGCAAAATATTATAACAATTTTCCAAACTACATTAGGACAGAGGAGAGGGACGAAACGTTTGCAAAAAAGTTGAAGGCATTTCTTATTAATAAAAACTAGTATGCAGTTGACGACTTTTTAAATGATTCCGATATTTCTACCAACTAATGTTACTATGTAAATAATTATAATTTTTATTAATTTAATATTTCTATTAGCCCTAGTCCTAGTTTTAAGATTTAACTGCCATACCCGTTCCGGGTCCATGAGATACTTTTTACATGTTTTTAACATCTTGTAATTACCATGGTGCAATAAAGAAATAAAGAAAGAAATTATTTGTGCATAACTGGGGCCAGAAAGTTACAAATACAAACAAATACACCTTGTAAAAAACTGTTTCTCCTTTTCTTGAATAAACCGGACACTGTTGTTTAAGTAGACGCCTCTGACGTCAGCATTTTTCGTTGAATGTGTCCCATATCTTTTAAGAATTGCTGATCGGATATAGATGTCATATAACTACTACCGATCAGGAATTCTTCAAGATATAGGACAATACGTATTGTTCTTGATATTGTCTTGAGCTGGAACGATGGTATCTCGTTGTTACATAGATGCACTTGAAATATGAAATGAAATACAACTTTGTTATTAATTAGTGGGTTCTCTATCTCTATTCTCTATTCTCTATTTCTCTATTCTCTGTTCTCTATTCTCTATCTAATATAAAGCCGCAACCCGAAGACTCATTGACACAATTGTTCTCCCAGAAGGAGGTCCGGGGGGTATTTGAGTACCAGAAAAATCTGACTTTTCGTCTACCGGATTTGGTAAAAAAAATGTTGGACAGCCCGGCTAAACGGTAAGACCTAGGTATGGGGGGTGCTCGACCAAATGTCATAGAGGGACCCTGGCAGTTTTTGTAGCCACCATTTTTTTTTTCAAAATGGCGGATTCAAAATGGCGGCCGATTTTCAAGTTTGTCCTAGCGCGCTGAAATTTCGGTCACGGAATCTCGGGGTCCCCTAGATTGGTATGGAAAAAAATAAATTTGGAAAAAATCCAAGATGGCGAAAAAAATGGCCACCTTTTTTTTGTATGGCAACTTTTAAACGGTGCGAGATGGGTAGGGGTGCTCGACCAAATGTCATAGAGGACCCCGAGAGAAGTACAACTGCATTTAAAAATTTTCAAAATGGTCCTTTTTTTTTCAAGTTGGCTGCGCGCTGAGATTTGGCATGCGGCGAGCCTGGGGGCCCAAGATTAGTATGTCGAAAAATTTTTTTGGAAAAATCCAAAATGGCGGCGGACACGGGAAAAGTCAAATTTTTAAGTAGGTTAAGCGAGCCCGAAGGGCGAGCTTCAGGCCGGGAGGCCGAAGGCCGACCCCGCGGAGGGCCGTCAGGCCCGGAGCTTCACCTCGAATGTCCAAGCGTGTCCAACCCCCAGTAATTTTGGGCGAGGCCGAAGGCCGAGCTGCGGGAAGGACGAACAAAGCAAAATCCTATACAAAAAGTGTGTCAAGCGAGCCCGAAGGGCGAGCTTCAGGCCGGGAGGCCGAAGGCCGACCCCGACGGAGGGCCGAAGGCCTGGAGCCTTCACCCCGACTCCTAAGCGTGTCAACCCCAAGTAATTTAAAGCGAGGCCGAAGGCCGAGCTGCGAGAATGCAGTGCTGCCAAGCGTTCTATCAAGTCAACTGTGTTGATAAGCGAAGCCGGCGGGCCGAAGGCCGAAGGCCGAGCTCCTCGTAGGGCCGAAGGCCCGAAGCGTCACACGAGAGGGGGAAGTTGGAGCTTAAACACGACCCAATAGTGAAAATGTCTTAGACAAGCGAAGCGGCGGGCCGAAGGCCCGACGCTGAGCTTCGAAACCCAGCGAAGGCCGAAGGCCGAGCTCCGCGTAGGGTCGAAGGCCCGAAGCGTCCCTTACGATTTCCCAAGCACGCGAGGCCGAAGGCCGAGCTGCGGGTATGAAGTGCTCGCATGCGGATCTTTTCTTTCTAACAAAAGTACAACTTTATTACTTTTTCCATTGGAAAACAAAGCTACTGCACCAACAACAGCAACAACAATAACAACAACAACAACACAACAACAACACAACAACAACACAACAACAACACAACAACAACACAACAACAACACCTCAACAACTACAGCACCAAAAACAACTGCACCAACAACAACAACACCTCAACAACAACAGCACCAAAAACAACAAGACCAACAACAAAACAACAACAACAACAACACGATGACCGCGGGGCCCTCGGGCTCCGCGCACCGCGCAAAAAACTAGTCTAACTTACTTATAGTCCCCCGACTGGCTTGCTGCTGAACTTTCTGCGATGAGCACATCGTTTAAACATTCACACTTTGGTAAATGGCAAGAAAATTAAAAACACCACATATAATATAATTACTGGAGATTATGCAAAATTTGTTAGATGCTAATGCTAACTTGGACAAACTTCACAGTTATATGACATAGTAGATAGTTATATGAGTATGGAAGTGAATATATTGTTTCATTTGTTTCTTCTTTTTAGGGTTCCGTACCCAAAGGGTAAAAACGGGACCCTATTACTAATAAGACTCCGCTGTCCGTCTGTCTCTCTGTCACCAGGCTGTATCTCATGAACCGTGATAGCTAGACAGTTAAAATTTTCACAGATGATGTATTTCTGTTGCCGCTATAATAACAAATACTAAAAAGTACGGAACCCTCGGTGCGCGAGTCCGACTCGCACGTCCGGTTTTTTTGTCGAGTTCCGTTGCTCCCGGAACACCGTCCACGAACGCGTTCCCTTTCTTCCGGATCAATCGAATCAAGAAAGAATGAGAAGGGCCCGTTTTGTCCCTCCTACCCCACCTGAGCATTCCACGAAATTGTCCCGTACGAACGCGAATTTTCTCAGGATTTGCAAGTATAAGAGTTTCCTTTTCTGTGACATATGGTCAAAAATATGCACAGAAAAATAATCATCTGCTTTAAGGATGACTCACGTTAAACCGGGCCGTGACCGGGCCGGAGCTTCCGGAGCTTCGTTTTCTATGGAAAGCATCACGTGATCACCTGTCATGTCATAGAAAAGTAAGCGCCTTAAGCTCCGGCCCGGTCACGGCCCGGTCTAACGTGAGTCATCCTTTAAACGCCGAAAAAACAATCACGACACAGGAAATAAAATGAGTTTGTACGGGACAGCAGGTTTTTTCTGTAGCTTACTGGACAACTGTCTGGACAGATGTCACATAAATATGACCAGTCAGAGGCCCGGAAGATATCGGATTGTTGTTCAAGTCTTGTTCTACGATCAATCTTTCATCTAATCACACGATGAATTAGTTTCTGGTCTTACTGGTTTTTGGGTGTGTAGATGTATTGTGTAATTATGTACAAGCAAGCAGAAACCCGGAGACATCGAAATGATGTCATATATAAATTCTAATCTCTCACTATTTATTTAAAAAACAACAAACGTTTGAACATAATTTGCGATAAACTGGCTATTCAAAGAAAAATAAAATGTATAATGTTCATGAGCAGGTGCAGGAATACGAGTCGATTTTGGCCTAACTGGGGCCAGAAAGTTACAAATACAAACAAATACACCTTGTAAAAAACTGTTTCTTCTTTTCTTGAATAAACCGGGCACTGTTGTTTAAGTAGACGCCTCTGACGTCAGCATTTTTCGTTTAATGTGTCCCATATCTTTTAAGAATTTCTGAGCGCGTATAGATGTCATATAACTATAACCGATCAGGAATTCTTAAAGATATAGGACAATACGTATTGTTCTTGATATTGTCTTGAGCTGAAACGATGGCATCTCGTTGTTGCATAGATGCAACACTTGCTGAATTCGTATATATTTTTCGAAATTCCTGGATGAATAGCAGGACTTTGGAAGATATATACCAATACGTCAGTGTTTTTTCCTGACGTTGTCGACCTGCAACGGTGGTATTTGTTGTTACACAGAGATGCATTCAACACTATAGTGTGACACTATGACAGATACTTATAAGTATCTGTCAAATTTATGGATGAAGAGCAGAAGTTTCAAAGATATAGGATTTTGCAACATCTTCACTCCCTCTCTGTTGAGGCGATACAGCTAGAGACGATCTGTGACAAGTACATACTCTGTAAATTGGTACTACAGATGCTGTTCTTCCCGCGGATCGTCTATCGCTTTGAGCCTTGAAACACACGCCGATGTTGAGCTGACACAGACTGCAAGTACACATACACCAAATTCAAAAAAATATTCTGTATGTATGACTTAAAAACTCTCACAAATATCACACACAGAGATAAACTCTAAACTCGTCAAATAAAGCCACCCTGGCTCTAACCTTACACCTCTGCCTCGAGAAGATCTAAATCCCCCCTCAATTGGAGGTATCCCAATATGGGACCGGCATCAAACTCGGCGGGACACTCCTTTTCAAAACATTACATCTTATAATTAACATGCATTACGAGTAAATAAAAAAAAATGCAATTTAAATTACTATAGAATTCATATTGTCTGTTATCAGTTCTTCCCTTTCTAGGACCTGATTATAAGTACGTAGACTGGTGTTATGCCTCTTCTCTATTTGTTCTTTTCTATTTTCTGTCCTGTTAATCTTCAAATGTTTGACTTCAGAAACCGGCGATATTTACGACGAAGGGGAGGACAATAAAAGGGATTGTACCAGTAAACGTAAGTATGGAACTATTACGTTATTCCTGATACAATGTCTCTTATGATCCCATAACTGTGGACAACTGCCGCCGCCGGCCGGTGGTAATTTACTACTTAGTTTTGTTCCTTTTTTTCTGTCGGGTTCCGTTGCGGTGTTCTATTCTGTTAATGAGCAAGAGGACCGACCTTCCTAGGAAACTATGGTATCGCTTAAACCGACTAAGAACCGGGCACGGGCGATGCAACTTCTTCCGGCATAAGTGGGGCTGGAGTGACTCTGCGGTATGCGATTGCGGCATCGAGGACCAGACCATGGAGCACATCATCCAGCGTTGCCCACTCCGCGCATACTCGGGTGGCCCGGATAACCTATTAGACCTGACGGCCGATGCTGTGCAGTGGTTGCAAAACTTGGATGTTGCCTTATAATAGTTATTTGTTATACAAGGGTGCAAAGTTGTATTTTACCCGCGAGTGTGGAATTGAAACATGAGCAAGCGAAAGGATTCTATAGTTGAACCACGAGCGAAGCGAGTGGTTCTAAAATAGAATCCTGAGCGTAGCGAGTGTTTCAACACACGAGAAGTAAAATACATTTGCACCCGTGTGTAACACAAAACTTTTCCCCTCACTATAGCGAGGAAAGTGCAACATCCACAGGCGTTAGATCATCTTCAATCACTAATTTTTTTACGATATTATAACAGAAAACACTAGAAATTCTGATTTTTTCGTGAGTCGGTGAGAAGAACAGTAAAAATTTCGTTGACAATGTTGACATTTCTGTTCTGACGTATGAAATGTCAACGATGCGTTTTGAAATTGCATCGACTCAACTTGTGCGTTCAGAATTATATTTAACATCATTATAAATAATCAAATGTTTCTTATGGAATTTTAAGGTTTATGACTTAAAATTATTAAATAAAGCTAAATTTGGTATTTTTTATTAGATTCCCAAACCATTTATTTAATGATAATTAATATCGAACGAACCATTATTATGAGCGTTTTACGTTTTGTTATCTGTCAAGCTACTTAAACACGCTCCATCCAAGGTCAAATTACTTTCCCCACTAGTGGATAAAATGCGTTTTTCCCCGCTTGTTTTAAAGGATAATAGACGGCTTTCCGAGCTAGTGAGGGGAAAAATAATATACTGTACATTATTTTTGCCTATGTGACTATATCGCCATACGATTAAATAAATATTCTGTTAATCTTCATGTTTCTTAGGGAGGAATAGGTATGAGATAGATTTGCGCACACAAGTCACTATATAACTTTGTTATTACTTAGTGGGCAAATCTAACTTACTTATAGTCCCCCGTTTGGCTTGCTGCTGAACTTTCTGCGTTGAGCACATCGTTTAAACATTCACACTTAGGCAAGAAGATTAAAAACACATCACGTATAATATAATTGTTGTTTTTTAAGACATCCGCAGAGCATCTTTACTTATATATATATGTATATATATATTTTTTTTTAATTAAAGGAAAATTAGGAGGCGACTGGCGTGTAGAATTTTATGAAATTATTTATGAGAGTCGGATTAGCTTTTTTTCCTTTATGTTAAAGCAAATATTTTTCAATTGATAAAAATACCTATATCATCAAATCGTTCTTAGGAACTTTAATTTGTGTTTTTAGACACAAATTACAATATAATGTTGGACCATAAATGAGATTTTCAGTAAAGTAGGTACTTTACAAATAATTGAGTGTAAATGGAATCGGGATTTTTAAAATTAAAACCCCGTACATCCTGTATAGAGAATCCTGACAGAATGGCACTTATTTCTTTTCATTTCATTTATTTGCACACATGGACAACATATTAAGTATTTACACCAATTTTTGTGAACATGTACCCTGGAAGGGTGTAGCAACATAAGTACTTAATACTAAAAACTTAAAACTAAAATAATTAACTTACAATAAAATTAATTGTCAACAGACTCTCAGATTGTCTTATTTTGTCAACAGAGCTGACAGCAAAATCTCATTGTACGTACATACATTGTAAAATATCTAATATGTAAAGTGATTAGATTACTAAATTTATTTAATATAAAAGACTTACAACGGAAATAATTTCGCCCACGCCGAGATATTCGATCGCGCCTCTACAAAGGTTGCAGCAGCAATATTTCATGGACACACAATATTTCCACCCCAACCTCAGAGGAGACACGAATCTTGCGAAGACTGCATGATGATAGGGTCCTCTAATAATCTGACGGAGGTATTCAGACCACTTGGCTGGAGGCTTAATTCGAATTTTTAATTATTATAAGATAGTTTTAAAAAAAATCAATGGAATTATTTTTAGATTTTAATTCTTATAATAATAAAAAAATCTAAAATCTTCAATAGTTAAAGAATACCTATATCATCAAATCGTTCTTAATAGGAACTAAAGATTATAAGAGATAATAATAGATTATTATTACTAGTATGAGGAAACTTTATATTCTATTTACACTACTAAAGCTACATAAAACAATAAAATTTAAACCCCTCACAGTAACGCGTGTCACCACCCTAACTATTACTATTAAACTACTCTTATTCTAAATCTTATGCTAAACATCTCTTAAGAATCTACCCCTATAATTTGGCCATGTGATCGTCTAGATAGTAGCTAGAACCCCTCGAAGTGTACCGCGGAACCCGATTCACAAAAGTTTGGACTCTGGTATTATTCTATTATTACCTATATTTTAAGGAATAAATATTTATGGTACTGAAGATATATTTTATTATGATACTAAGGAATATTTTAATAGTTACAGTAGTAAAAATAATAGATTGTGCCGCAAGGGAGAAAAATGACATATCTACGGTGAAAGCGCACATCGATTCCCGAACGGAGCGAATGATTCCATAATTGAAAGCTGAGCGTAGCGAAGCATTCTAAAATAGTATTCCGAGCGTAGTGATGAAATTAATATTACAATTTTGTTAAATCTATTCGTGTAATGTAAATGCTGTTAAAGACTTACTACATATGACGTTATTTAGGTAATTGCAGCATACATGGATAGTATGAGGTTAAAAATGTTGTTGGTAAAATGAGTTTAAAAATGTTTTTGGTGAAGTCCCGCTACGCCTATTAAGCCTTCGGGATAACATACGCAGCAGCACTCCCGGGATAAGCCCCTTTACACCCTAGCATTTTAGGAAAAGTTATAATTATACTATCACCTTCTAAACGATGTGTGAGTCCACACGTACTGCTTCGCATGCTCGATGCGGGTCAGAAGGCCTTATCCCGGACCAAAACATCATTCGGGTCACCTATCCTAACATTGTAGCCAGACGGGCTAAGACCAACGCTTCGCAACCTAAGCATTCCTAGATGATCTGATGAAAGAAGCGCCAAGTATCATCAGTCAATCAAATTACTTCTTTTTTTATGTTCAAAAGCTAGGGAAACTAATCCCTTTTCCCAATTCCCAGAACTGAAAGTATAGACTAAATTTCTAGTCTTTTAGATGTATAAACGAAGCACTAATGTTATTTGCTATATTTTATGAGACTGATATATCAAGTTGAGCATTATTCCACTCAAATTCCCATCGGACTGCTCTTGCCTGCCAAGGGGTCCCTAAAACAAACCATTCTTCTATCCCAGAACGGTCTGTATGCCTAAACCCAGCTTGATATTTTAAGAATTTATTTTGAAATACCTTAGAAACCTGATTGCAAAACTCAGTACCTCGTCTTTACTCCAAAACCAGAAATTCAATAGATAAAAAAATAAAGATTTCATAGGAATTTTATTTATTTTCCCCAGATAAATTAAAAGTTTAAAAGATTTAGGCAAAAGCATCCTTTACCTTTTAAATACAGATATTTTAGGTTAATGAAGCCATATTTTTAAGTCCTTAAAAGAAGAATTTATATCAACCATATCAGATTCTTAGACCAAGCATAAAAGAGACCCTACACACAAATACCTACAGACAAATAGTGTATGACTCTACCCTATTTATAATCCTACCCTCTGGCCCTACTCTATGTACACCCAAAGCACAGATCGCACTTACCATTGACCTAGTGCCTTGGAATATACACAAGTGTATCCCTACTAGAAGCTGGAAAGTTCGGTAGACCAAACTGAGATTAGCAAACCTAACGGTCCGTGTATTGACTCCCCCTCCTACGCTCGCAAGCCAAAGAAGTAGGAAGTAAGTCGCCCTATTCCGTGTCTATCAGTGGATCGGCACCCTTTGCTCACACCAGCACCAACCACACGAGAAGTCCTGCCGCAACTAAGACTAAGTATATAATAATAGTCACGACAGAATCCCCCCCGCAATCAGCGCTAGCATGCGCCAGAGCACCGAAATATATAAATATATTTAATAGGGGACCAGATCTCAATTACTGCCGACTTTAGTGAGCTCAGATTACTCCGAATGGCACGCACGTGATGCCCTCACTTCCATCTAACAGCTGGGCTTTGCGACCTGGGAGATAGTTCAAAGATGCCAGGCCCTCTCAAGCCTGGAACTAAAAGACTCCTAACCACCCATCACCTTTAACACCGCCAGGTGTGATGGATGTTTAGTTGGACAAACTGTCAGTCCAAGCAATGATCCGGCTTCAAAA
The DNA here is from genome assembly GCF_947568885.1 of Cydia strobilella. Classification (NCBI taxonomy): domain Eukaryota; kingdom Metazoa; phylum Arthropoda; class Insecta; order Lepidoptera; family Tortricidae; genus Cydia; species Cydia strobilella. The sequence continues at coordinate 59,517,473 of NC_086068.1, forward strand.
ATAGCAAAAGACCCCATAGAAAAAACACTAAAATAACTAAGAGTAATTTTACTAATTTAAGTTTCTCACTAAACAAACAAACTAAATAAAGAAGTAAAATTCCCTAAGGCACCATTATCCAAGCTTAACATTACGAAAATTACTTCTCGCAAAATTAAACCTAGACACAATTTCAAGTACCTGCTATGCAACGATATTGTCCCTGCATAACGTGGCGGCACTTAGAACAATACAGTGTAGAAAATTTCACTTCACGGCACTCAACACTACACACACACACACATCTTAGTTTTAATTAATTTTAGTTTAGTTTGTAAGATATTCATTTTAAGTATATGTTCGGTTACTTTGTATGTAACTGATAGGAAGAGCGGGATCTCCTTTTATTTTATTTTTTTGTTAGGAGGGAAAATGCATTACGGCGCGGGGGGTGACCCGAGTGATTATGTGGGACTCCCGTCTAGGCTTATGAGGCCCACGTTGTACCCACTAAAAAACCCCCCATATGCCGCCTCGCCGCCCTATTGGTGGGGTTACGGGAACACTTGCGCTTGTCATCTGCGACCCCACCGGCGGCAGCCGCCCACGAGCGCGGCTCCTTCGCGAATGCCCGAAGGCCCTTCACACTAGGCGCGCCAGATGGTAAGACGCGCCTTCCTCCTCGGCTTTCATTCTGTATTGTAGCGGACCCCCCCGAGCCCGCCACAAGGAAGCCACGGGCGCCAGGAATTTCCCCGGCGCCCGGCGACAGATTGGTCTATGGTTCTGCCGCAAAACCACAACTCGGCTGCAGAGGACAGGGAGAACGGCACATCGTAACACCGACACTCCTCTTCCTCTGCAGCCCCACCAACGCCGCTATAAATATGTATTTACACCCCACACAACTACAAACATGCACACTGACACACACACACACACACATCTTAGCTTTAATTAATTTTAGTTTAGTTTAGTTTGTAAGATATTCATTTTAAGTATATGTTCGGTTACTTTGTATGTAACTTTGGTAGGAAGAGCGGGATCTCCTGCCACAAGTATAATTTTACTTACTTGGAGATTCCAACCATAATTTTCTGTACACAATATTGTAACCAATAAACGCTTTTTCATTTTCATTTTTCATTTTCATTGTCTTCAGTTACCGCGATAATTACTCATGAAATAAAACTATGAAAACGGATTATATCGCGTACATTGAATTTATAATACATCCCGACGTTTCGATCCCTTTACAGCGTTCGTGGTCAACAGGTGACTGAGGAAAAACTACGAAGTGCAAAAATACCCACATACTAAAAATAATGAACCATCATAGACTATAAACTTTAAGGCTGGTTGTACATGCAAATCAGTTCATAAGGCTAGTTATACACTACAACTATTTTTCAAGTAAAGATATATATATATATATATAAAACTACGCCGGCTCCAACCCTACACCACGGACCCGAGAAGATTTAATTCCCTCCTAAATTGTAGGAGGGTATCCCAATATGGGACCGGCAACAAACTTTTTTTTCATGGACACAAAATCTTTCTGTCTCAACCTCCGAGGAGACACAATGCAATGGATTAAAAATGCTCGCCAACGAAAGGTCTGCTCCTACTGTTGCTTGAAGGATGGCCCGCTGGGGCCCCCATGCAGGGCATTCTCCGAGAGTTGACGCGCCGTGTCTACCGGTGCTCCACACTCATGGCACATGAGGGATTCCTCCCATGATAGGGTCCTCTAATAATCTGACGGACGATATTCAGACCACTTGGCTGTAGGCTTTATTCGAAATTTTAAAACTAAGACGGGACTTAATCGCGTACAAACTTATGTTTATTTATCGCCTGACGTTTCGAACGTGACGTTACGTTCGTGGTCACAGGCAGACTGGCGAGGAATTGTATCAACATCTTGCCGCGCGGGTTTTGCGAACTACCCGCACTTGATCTTGATTATTAACTTGTACGCTAGGGTTGTCACTTTGCCTACACACAGCGCTCACGACATCCGATGGTATGTGGCGGGATGTTTTTTCCCCGTTACATTTGCTAATTACTGGGTTCCATGAAGACGAAATCCCCTGTCCCTCATTTTGATTGAAATTCCGATGTTTTCTGATTTCAATTGCTTCACGTACCTTCCTGCTGTAGTAAAGACGTTCCGTTGAGAGGACTTTGGGATTATGGAGCTCAATCCAGTGGTTTATTCGAATTTTTAATTATTATAAGTTTAAAAAAAAACTATGGCATTTGTTTTTTGATTCTCTTAAAAAAATCTAAAAAAATCTAAAAAATTCAAACGATGGAGCATAGCTATGGTTAATATACATTAAATTGTGTGAACATATTTTCCAGAATGTCAATATCCATAGAGGAAAATTCGGACAACGTATGTATGGAGATGCGTCAATCCTTTATCCTCTTAATGAGATGTAAGGGGCACACCGAGCGGATGCTGCCCTTGCCCGTGTCATGGGACGTAGAGGCAGCACCCGCCAGAGTGTAGGGACTATTGAGTATTGATGGGATCTAAAATGAGCTATAGTTTGTCAAGGGACTGTCTCATTTCAAATATAGACAGAGAATCATACTATCTTTGTCTTACACTAGTACTAGCACCCAAAAGAAAAGGATGAGTATAGTTTCTTTTGTTACTATTTACTGACAAGATTTGCTTGACCAACTATAGGTTATGTGGGAAAATTGAAGAAGGAAATACTGTAACTTACTTGTGACTATTACTGCTTGTGGAGATCGCAGTTGTGGCAATCGTCGTCTCAGCGTCGTAGATGCAGCAGTCCTGAAACACAACGTTATTTATTTATTCATAAACAGATTTATTCATTTATTCAGAAATAATAGCTACCTACAACGGCTGTAGATAAGGGAACAACATCTGCCCTTGAGCTATTTTGACGTGATTTTTAGGGTTCCGTACCCATAGGGTAAAAACAGGACCCCATTACTAAGACTCCGCTGTGTGTCTCTCTGTGTGTCCGTCTGTCACCAGGCTGTATCTCATGAACCGTGATAGCTAGACAGTTGAAATTTTCACAGATGATGTATTTCTGTTGCCGCTATAACAACAAATTGATCCAGTGGTTTATTCGAATTTTTAATTATTATAAGTTTTTAAAAAAACTATGGAATTTGTTTTTTGATTCTCTTAAAAAAATCTAAAAAATTCAAACGATGGAGCATAGCTATGGTTAATATACATTAAATTGTGTGAACATATTTTCCAGAATGTCAATATCCATAGAGGAAAATGCGGACAACGTATGTATGGAGATGCGTTAATCCTTTATCCTCTTAATGAGATGTGAGGGGCACACCGAGCGGATGCTGCCCTTGCCCGTGTCATGGGACGTAGAGGCAGCAGCAGCACCCGCCAGAGTGTAGGGACTATTGAGTATTGATGGGATCTAAAATGAGCTATAGTTTGTCAAGGGACTGTCTCATTTCAAACATAGACAGAGAGAATCATACTATCTTTGTCTTACACTAGTGCTAGCACCCAAAAGAAAAGGATGAGTATAGTTTCTTTTGTTCCTATTTACTGACAAGATTTGCTTGACCAACTATAGGTTATGTGGGGAAATTGAAGAAGGAAATACTGTAACTTACTTGTGATTATTACTGCTTGTAGAGATCGCAGTTGTGGCAACCGTCGTCTCAGCGTCGTAGATGCAGCAGTCCTGAAACACAACGTTATTTATTTATTCATAAACAGATTTATTCATTTATTCAGAAATAATAGCTACCTACAACGGCTGTAGATAAGGGAACAACATCTGCCCTTGAGCTATTTTGACGTGATTTTTAGGGTTCCGTACCCATAGGGTAAAAACAGGACCCTATTACTAAGACTCCGCTGTGTGTCTCTCTGTGTGTCCGTCTGTCACCAGGTTGTATCTCATGAACCGTGATAGCTAGACAGTTGAAATTTTCACAGATGATGTATTTCTGTTGCCGCTATAACAACAAATACTAAAAACAGAATAATATAAATATTTAAATGGGGCTCCCATACAACAAACGTGATTTTTTTTGCTTTTGCAGCCTTGATACAGCCTGGTGACAGACAGACAGACGGACAGACGGACGGACAGCGGAGTCTTAGTAATAGGGTCCCGTCTTTACCCTTTGGGTACGGAACCCTAAAAAGACCACAGTCCTTTAATTTTTATGATATCATGCACTAAGGAAAATCGTAAAACGTCAAACGACCCCTTCGTCATAATAGCTATGTTTAATATTCATAAAATTATTTTAAAATATTTTCCGTAATGTCAATATCCAGAGAGGAAAATAGGAACTACGTTTGTATGGAGAACCGGCCGTCCCCTTTCCTCTTAATGTGAAAGAATAATTTTCCGTACAGCGCTTGCCACGCCACCTGTTGTGTTGAAGCACAAACTCCGTAATAGATGGATACAGTCTAAGGAAAAAACGTGCCTCGAAAATCACGAAAATTTGATTCTCGATCAGATGGCGCCACTAGTTTTTGCCTACTCGTATAGAGGGAGTTGATGGTTTCGTTTCTTATTTATAATTTTAACCCATATCAGTGAAATAACATGGGTCAAAATCATATAATAAAAATTTATGCTAATAAAAAAATCATTTATCCATATCCATCCATTATCCATTATTATCCATTTTTTTATCCATATTTAAATACATTTTAACGTATTTTTATAAATCTTCATTTTTAGTTTTAAAGTTGTTTTAATATAATTATACAGAATTTGAGAAAATCTTAAAAAATAATATAGTTACATGTAAAAAAATCCGCAACGCAGGCTTCGTCAGGTGGCTACAAAGGGTGGTTTTAAAGTATGTCGATAGATGGCAGTGAATTTACTGGGGTTACAAAATTAACTAACAGTACCGCTTCATCTTATTATATCCTCTTTGATATTAGGATGCTGCTTATTTTGTAGAAGTTAAAATTTTCTATGTCTCACCCGCTTAATTTATTCTTTCACTAAAAAGCAAATGTTTTTTTTTTCAGAATTTTTAATTACGTTTTAAGGGTCGCTAGTAGCTACATAATTTTGAAAATTTGGATCCTTCACAAAGATGTTTTTTTTCCGTTTTTTTAAGCAAGACAGTGAGCCAAGGTATACATAAGCTATCAATATGTAATTCAATAATAGGTATAGTTAATATTTTTAAATAATTTTCATTCCTGAAATAAAACTATGAAAACGGATTTTGTCGCGTATATTGAATTTATAATACATCCCGACGTTTCGAACCCTTTACAGCGTTCGTGGTCAACGGGTGACTCACCATGGACACACACACGGGTGGGTTGACCACGAACGCTGTAAAGGGTTCGAAACGTCGGGATGTGTTATAAATTCAATATACGCGATATAATCCGTTTTCATAGTTTTATTTCATGAGTAACTATCGCGGTAACCGAAGACAATAATTTTTATTCCTGTTTTAGGAGTGCGCACTGCTGAATCAATATTTAGAACGCCTAAAACACGCATAATATGCTTTAAAAATATTTTAAGTATCATTTTATGATAAGCATATTAATATAGCCCCGTTGTCTCTAAAAAAACGCTATTTTTTTAAAATCATCTTGTATGAAGGCTCCAAATTTTCAAAATTCGGTAGCAACCCCTAAAACTTAATTAAAAATTCTAAAAAAAATATTTATATGTTTTTTAAATGAAAGAGAATAAATTAAGCGGGTGGGACATCGAAATTTTAACTTAGACGAAATAAGCAAAACCCTACTTTAATCTCTTTTACAATAAATAACTTAGCTAGTTTACAACTGTCCTACGGTACGCTACAACTCGCTACGCTCGTGGTTCCATTTTGGAATCTTTCGCATGCCCGAGTATCAACAGAACGAAGGGTTAAACAACATATGTAATACAATAGTACATTGTGCAACATGGGGCGTAAGTTAAATATTGCAAACGAGAGTATAGTTAAATCGCGACGGTTTGCCGGAGCTTATAGACTCGAGTTTGCAATATTATTACCCCGAGTACAATGATTACATCACACTTGCGATACAATAATGAAGTATAAAGACAAAAAAACTGTTAATTATAATGCTATAAACTTCATAACTCCCTAGGGCGCTTTTTCTATAGTTCCCGCTAAGCCTGCGTGCAATTCCACTTATTGAGCGAGTGTGATGAAAATAACTATTATAACACCACTTTTTTCCGCCGATGGTTATAATATGTGTTAATAAGTTGATTTATTTTTACTTTATTGTATTTGTTATCGTAGTTACGTTGTATATAGGTATGCTAATCAATATTAAAAAAGCTCTAGTCACTTGTTTTTTAAATGTAGTCTCTACAGGGTGGAAAAAAATAATGGGCCCAAGGGATATTACCTTAAAACAGTTTTAAAACCTTAAGTTAGCTCATTTCACTTAAAGCATAGAGTAACTTATACTATACTAGAGCGGTACTGTCATAGTAAATTTTGTAACCCCAGTAAATTCACTGCCATCTGTCGACACACTTTAAAACTAAAAACGAAGATTTATAAAAATACGATAAAATGTATTTAAATATGGATAAATGATTTTTTTTATTTGCATTAAATTATTTTTATGATTTTGACCCATGTTCCTTCACTGATATGCGTTAAAATTGTTAAATAACAAAAGAAACCGTCAACGCCATCTATACGACAGTAGGCCAAAGCTAGTAGCGCCCTCTGAACGAGAATCAAATTTTCTTGATTTTCGAGGCACGTTTTTTTCTTAGACTGTATCCATCTATTACGGAGTTATATCTATCTTTGCTTAAAGGAAACATAGTTTAATTTTTTTAAAGAAACATAACTGCATACAAGTTTTTTTTTTATTCGCGTAGTCTCGCCCAGAAATCGGACAGACTAAAAATAAAAACACTTACTATTTTATTCCACCAGTCGATACAGTTCATGTTAATATTAAAATTTCTCCAAGAAATATTAGGTTAAACTCGTCTATTATTATTCACAACGATGGGACTTAATCGCGTAAAATAAGTTTTAAATTTACCTCCGACGTTTCGAGGACGGCGTTGTCCCCGTGGTCTCGGAGAAGACTGGCTAAAGTTGACATCAACATCTTCTAGGCGCGCGAGTTTTTCGAACTACACGCACATGGTCTTGTTTATTAACTTGAACGTTTTGCGCACTAGGCATGTCACCGGGTCGACACACAACACTCACAATATTCGATTTTTCAACTTTCGATATTTGTTTTCGCTTGTGAATAATAATGAGTAAAAATCGGTAAAGTTTAACTCGTCTATTCTACAAAATATCCATAAAATCGAATATTTAGTATTTTTTTTAATTTTGAGTCGGTTCGAATTCCGGGCAAGACGAAATTAAAAAAATCTTTGAATGCAGATTTGCTTCTTTTTTATTAGGGTTCCGTACCCAAATGGTAAAAACGGGACCCTATTACAAAGACTCCGTCTGTCCGTCTGTCTGTCTCTCTGTCTGTCTGTCACCAGGCTATATCTCATGAACCGTGATAGGATAGCTAGACAGTTGAAATTTTCACGCTATAACAACAAATACTAAAAAGTACGGAACCCTCGGTGCGCGAGTCCGCCTCGCACTTGGCCGGTTAAAAAATAAATAAAGAATGTTTCTTTGAAGTAAAATGCTTTAAGGTTTTAAGGTACTTTCCCTCCAGGGCCCATTATTTTTTTCCACACTGTATACTTATCCCTACTAATTTATTTATTTATTATTTATTTATCGTATGGCTTCGTTATATGTCACTGGATACAAAAAATAAACTTAAAATTAAAATTAAAATTTCGCCGTACTCAGGTAAGCAGCCGCTTCTTCAGCCAAATAAATAATCCCTACTAATATTATGAATGCGAGTGTCTGTCTGTCTGTCCTGATTTAGATGAAATTTGGTGTAGATAGTTTTAAGCGCGAGGAATTTTTCATTAATCATTATCATCAGACGAAGTTACGGACGGAAACTAGTATATTATAATAAATGCGAAATTATTTCTATTTTTATGCCTGTTACCTCTTCACGCTTAAGCCGCTGAACCGATTTAGATGAAATTTAGTAGGGAGATAGTCTGAGTACCGGCAAAGATAGATATAACTTCGTAAAAGATGGATACAGTCTAAGGAAAAAACGTGCCTCGAAAATCACGAAAATTTGATTCTCGATCAGATGACACCACTAGTTTTGGCCTACTCTCGTATAGAGGGCGTTGACGGTTTCGTTTGTTATTTATAATTTTAACGCATATCAGTGAAAGAACATGGGTCAAAATCATATAAAAAATATTAATGCAAATAAAAAAATCATTTATCCATATTTAAATACATTTTAACGTATTTTTATAAATCTTCATTTTTAGTTTTAAAGTATGTCGATAGAAGGCAGTGAATTAACATTGGTTACAGAATTTACTATGACAGTACCGCTCTATCTTATTATTTTATTTATTTTATTTTATTAATTCAAAAAATTTACACAGCATTACAGCGAACTAATACACTGAGAAATTTATAATAGAAAGTATTTATACAACTACGTACATGATACAGTCTAGAAAGGACAACAGAACAAATGTAAGAAAGAAAAAAACTAATACAAAACAGATGATATCCTCTTTGGTACCGGGGAAGGACATAGGTTTCGCTACGGAAATCATACAAAGCTAATATATATCAAATTAACAAATTCGCATCAGCCCGTAAAATATGTACCTACTCGTACTAATCTATTTAGGTACGTTTAATATTAATTTCATAAATACCTAAGGTTTTAGACTATTTAGCGTCAATATAAAAAAAAAACCATCGAGAATAGTAATAACAACAAATTTCACATTCGCTGAAAGCAAAAAACTGAGGAAAATGTATGTAATAATTAATTATATGCAATTTACTATATAAATGCTAGGAATGGTTAGATATATATTTACAAAAATTACTTACGGTCCAGAAATAGTAACAGTAAGACTTCACATACATTTAACAAAACCACTAACAATATCTGACAAAATATTTTGAAATAAAAATTATTTGCGAACAGACACATGAGCTCTCAAAATTTTAATGCACTTGCGTGCATTCACTGTTTTGTTAAGTAGTTTTTAATATCTGTATTAAAATCCGCAGTTACTTTGATATGAATTGTATGCACAAATTATAAACACGATAAGCGCAACAAAGTAAAATTAATACTTAAACCAATTTGAAATAACACATTTTGCCGTAACGTCAGAACTCGATTTTTTTAACACCCTAAATTCACTCCTTTTATCTATTAACGATAATTATTAAATCTTCCTTAAAAAATGATTATTATCCTTAAAAGTCCTTTATTAAATTTATTAGAAAAAAACACAACTTTAAAATATCTCACAAAAATTCGTATTGCGACCGCGAACTCTTAGCCAGTACTGCAGGCGACCGATCAGTTTCAGCCTTCAGACCACGACTGATAAAGCTCCCACCTTTCTGGCTAGGCACCATCGCCCACTGTTAACTTTAGATCGATGGACTTTATGCCTTCTGTAATAAGCATGGAGTAGGATGGAGATGGCAAGTGGGCGTTCCTGTGTACCTTACATATGTGGCCTTCCATCAGAGAAGGGACCTTATGCTTCGTCTGCATTAAGGACCTTTTTATCAAATTTTCTATTGGGATTTCAGATGGAAACGTCCTTAATGCATTTGAAGCGAAAGGCTTCTGTGATGGGAAGCCACATATCGTCGTGGTCGACTCACTTTAGTATAAGTTTAAATATTGTATATCAAATTATCCTTAGATATGTATGGGGGTTTTCAGAAAAAAGGTACCATTTACTTTTTTCAATAAAACGTATAGTCCCAAGTTGGTCCCGTTTTTGTCAAAATCCAGTTCTGATGATGGGATCCATGAGAAATCCAGGGATCTCCTCGAATCTTACAGGCATATATTATAGTGATTTTTGTATTTTCATTAATAAATTATTTAGGGTTCCGTACTCAAAGGGTAAAAACGGGACCCTATTACTAAGACTCAGCTGTCCGTCTGTCCGTCGTTCCGTCTGTCTGTCTGTCAGCAGGCTGTATCTCATGAACTGTGATAGCTAGACAGTTGAAATTTTCACAGATGATGTATTTCTGTTGCCGCTATGACAGCAAATACTCTCGGTGGGCGAGTTCGACTCGCACTTGTCCGGTTTTTTACATAACCATTTCATCTTATTTATTTAAAACCGAAAAATAACAACTAACAAATATTGTCTTCGGTCATGATATAAAACTATGACAACGGATTAAATCGCGTATATCGAATTTATAACACATCCCGACGTTTCGAACCCTTTACAGCGTTCGTGGTCAACGGGTGACTGGCGGGCGAATATTATAAATTCAATATACGCGATATAATCCGTTTTCATAGTTTTATTTCATTAACTAACAAAGTTACATTAAAATAGAATACGACCTAAAACTATTTAAAACTACCCACAAAATTTAAGCTAAAAACTACCTACAAAATTAAAAGTAATAGAAAATTGAGAATTTAGGTAAGGTCACCGAGGTCCGAAAACTGAGGAAGGGTTCCCATAAGGCTCACTGCGTTCCCTCTCTGGATCGCAAATCCTATCGCAGGAACAAGAAACAAAGAGAAACTTGTACCTACTACAACTAGACTTCAGAGGATAAGTAAATCTTTCATTGGCCAATGTGTTCGTTTTTACAACAAAATTCCTTTGGATATTCAAAGTTTGCCATTAAATGAATTTAAATAGGTCATTAAACGAAAGTTGTGCAAAAATGGATATTATAAAATATCAGACTATTTAGAAGACGTTAACCCTTGGAGTTAATAAGTACGTGCATAGTGTAACATAGATAATGCTATTTAATATTTAATTTTTAAGTAAATACAATTGTTTGACGTCATAAAGAGATTGTAAAATCCTATTATGAAAATAAACGATATGAACGAGCCAGCCCTACGGTCCCCGGTGACCTCAAACAATTATTTCGATAGCTGCCTGATATAATTTTCATCTCGTTATAAGTTCAACATACTTTTAGGGTTCCGTGCCTTAAAAGGAAAAAAACGGAACCCTCATAGGATCACTCGTAAGTGTGAAGATTCTGATCAATTTTAAAGTATTAAACGCATTCATGTGCATTACGTTTTTCAACTGGTCCAAGAACTAAAATTCAAATAAACACTATAATTGTGTTGAGTCAAAGTTAAAAGAAATCCTAAAATTGTGACAAAAGTCAATAAAAATATTTTAACATCTTCGTCGCACAATAGGTACTCACGGTCATACAATTTCTGTTCTCATAAGTACATAACTTAAAATCCCTCTTTCCCTTTTACCATCTATGAGAAATATCTACCTAATAGTCTGTATTGTAGAACTCAATAGAGATCAAATGAATTTCAGTCTAACTTGTAATTTAAACGCTGTTTTACTTTTACCAAAGATAGATATAACTCCGTAATAGATGTTTACAGTCTAAGGAAAAAACGTGCCTCGAAAATCAAGAAAATTTGATTCTCGTTCAGAGGGCGCCACTAGTTTTGGCCCACTGTCGTATAGATGGCGTTGACTGTTTCGTTTGTTATTTAACAATTTTAACGCATATCAGTGAAAGAACATGGGTCAAAATCATAAAAATAATTAATGCATATAAAAAAATCATTTATCTATATTTAAATACATTTTATCGTATTTTTATAAATCTTAATTTTTAGTTTTAAAGTGTGTCAACAGATGGCAGTGAATTTACTGGGGTTACAAAATTTACTATGACAGTACCGCTCTAGTATAAGTTACTCTATACTTTAACCCACTTGTACGTATACCTACGTTTTCTTTTCTTCCCGACAAGGCCAATAAGTAAAAAAACCGGCCAAGTGCGATTTAGACTCGCGTTCCAAGGGTTCCGTAAATTACACAATTTTTAACAATGTATTTTTTATGTGAAACGTGAGTGAAATGTTTTTAAAATCCGTAGGCGTCGGATCAAAAACTAAATAATTAAGTCCGACTCACACTTGACTGCACATTTTTAGTAGGTTTTCCTGTAATCTATATATATACGTAACGAACGATTATGTGTAATTTTTTTTAAACTTTGACTTAGTAGTTTCGGAGATAAAGGGAACGGTATTTTTTTGGCTATTTTCTTAAATAACATCTAATCTGTTTATTTTAAAATGACAAAAAATATATATTTGAAATCGTCACAACGAGCTCTTTCATTTGATATGTAACACGATATAGTTAAAAAAAACTTAATTTTTTTAATTTTCTCAAATGCCCCCCATATTTAATATTCATTTATTTACGTTACATGTCCGTCTTTGGGTCAGAAACTTACATATGTGTACCAAATTTCAACTTAATTGGTTCAGTACTTTCGGAGAAAATAGGCTGTGACAGACGGACAGACAGACAGACGCACTAGTGATCCTATAAAGGATGACTCACGTTAGACCGGGCCGTGTCCGGTCCGGAGCTTCCGGCGCTTACTTTTCTATGACATGACAGCTGATCACGTAATGCTTTCCATAGAAAACGAAGCGCCGGAAGCTCCGGCCCGTACACGGCCCGGTCTAACGTGAGTCATCCTTAAGGGTTCGGTTTTTTTTTCCTTTTGAGGTACGGAACCCTAAAAAATAATGCCAGTGTGACATAAAAATCGTGTATCTAATAACGATGCACACACACTACAACAGTATAGTGAAACTGCCAGCGTAACTAAAAATCAAGATCAATCATAAGAGTGTAATTACATTGATTCCTCGTTCGTTTTATTCATCTCTCCAAAATTTGGGGTCTATGCTCAGGGATAATTTATGACATTCAAAATTATAAAGAAAATAATACAATATACTAAATATACTAAATACTAAACAGCTCATACTTATGTTCGGTGGTTGCGGGTATACCTACAGCTCTGTTCTATTTTATACGGTAGCTTACGGTACGGTATCGCTATACAAGCATACCAATATATTAACTTAGTTTTGTCCATACGTTCCAAAACCAAATTTGATTGAAAGTCACATTATGGATGACTCACGTTAGACCGGGCCGTGTCCGGGCCGGAGCTTCCGGCGCTTCGTTTTCTATGGAAAGCATCACGTGATCACCTGTCATGTCATAGAAAAGTAAGCGCCGGAAGCTCCGGCCCGTACACGGCCCGGTCTAACGTGAGTCATCCTTTATTCTTATATTTTACTTAAATCCCTATTGAGATTCTGTGTCTCCGTTTAATCAATAGATATGCTCGTTGGAATTGAAAATCAATACAACTCACAAATGACGTTTTTATTTCATCGTATTGTACACTTACGTTATTAAATTAATCAAAACCAGACGTATCACGTTGTAAACTATTTCTTGCAAAATCAGGTTACGATATATTAGGTATGAACAAATCACAAGGAAAATATAAGTCGCATTCTCGGGAACTAAATAAACATCCGTCGCGTTGTCGCGACCTCATAATCAGGTCCGTAGAAACTAATAGTCATACGATCAGTCGCACCATGGAGACTGTATAAAGGAGCCAAATCTCTATGTATGAAAAGTGTCCATCAAAAAACAGTAATTAGGCGGCGCCATCATACACCGAAATACTACCAAAAACAACCTACGTAATTTGGTCGGGTTATTTGTTGACTTATATGGTTCATGTTATACTCATGTCCCAGAGCCTAACTAGCGCCACCGGAGAGATTAGGAACTATTATTTAAAGCTTAACGCGGTCACTTTTACAACAATTCTGCCATAAGAGATTGCGATCCTTTCTATACCATCCATATTGTAAACATAAATAAATCATGACATAAGTCTGTCCGTCTGTCAGCCTATTTGCTCCGAAACTACCGGACCGATTAAGTTGAAAGGTACACATATGCAAGTCTGTGACCCAAAGACGGACATGTAACGTAAACAAATGAATTTTAAACACAGAGGCCACTTTTAGGGGGTATAAGAGAAAATTAGGAAACAAAAGTTTGGCAAACTATATCGTGTTACATATCAAACGAAAAAGCTTATTGTGAGAATTCCAAATATATTTTTTTTATAATTTTAGAATAAGCAGTTTAGAAGTTATTCAAGAAAATAGACAAAAAAATACCATTCCCACCTATATCTCCGAAACTACTGGATTTAAAATTTTGAAAAAAATGCACAAAATAGTTCTTTACCGAAAGATGACCTAATAGAAATCTACAGTCAAGCGTGAGTCGGATTTAAGAACAAAAATGCGGTTAGGCTTTTTTAGGGACACAGTCGCAATTGGTTTAAGTGAAACGTTGTTTTAACTATAAAACTCCCGTGAGGCTTAAACATTAAAATTATGAAACGTGGTGTAAATAGCTATTGCGAAGGCCGAAGGCCGATATCCGCATAAGGCCGGAGGCCCGAAGCGTCCCGAAAAGGCGTGCCTATTCGCGGCCGCGGCCGAAGGTGGAGTTGCGGGAGGTTAGTGCTCAAGACAAAAAGCAATAGTACTTACAAGTGTTTGAATTAAATGTCCGAAATAATAATAAAAATATACATGAAGCGTAATATAAAATTAATATATGCATAAAAACAGGCTTAAAATACTTAATAAAAACCAAAAAAACCGGCCAAGTGCGAGTCGGACTCGCTCACGAAGGGTTCCGTACAACTACGCTCAAACCCGGCATAAAAAATCACGTTTGTTGTATGGTAGCCCCACTTAAATTTTAATTTTATTTTGTTTTTAATATTTATTTTGTTGTCATAACGGCAACAGAAATCTGTGAAAATTTCAGCTGTCTAGCTATCACGGTTCATGAGATACAGCCTGGTGACAGACGGACAGACAGACAGACAAACAGACAGACAGACGGAGAGACAGCGGTCTTAGTAATAGGGTCCCGTTTTTACCCTTTGGGTACGGAACCCTAAAAAGCGTAAAATAAACAAATGTTCTTAAACGATAATAATTAACTTACATACAAACATAATTTAAAATACATAATGTCATTTTGTCGATAACCAATAATTAACTACTGCGGTCTCGTTTAACTTTCACGTAAACAAGTCTGGCAAAAAATCGAACAAAAAATATACCCTCATATTCTTATTACTAACCAATTAAATCTAAACCTTATTCTTGTATTTTATTTTAGTTTGAAGTCAAATTCAATTGTTTATTGTTAAACATTATCATAAGTGCTTGCTTATTGCGTTAGTTGTAAATAATTCAGTTACCTATCTATAAGTTGTCTTATAAGCGACCGTTTCTTCTGTAATTTCTTAGACAATAACAAAATTAATTAAAAAATTAAAAAGACTATTTTAATCGTCTCTCAAAGCTCTTCATTTTGATACCCCACTCGATAAAATTGCAAGATTTTTTTCCACGTGGCGCGCGTTATTGTGTATTACGTCCGCCATGTTGATTTTATGTGTTATTCCCGGGATGACGCAAGGATTCTATTGATATATCATACATCTAAATCGGTTAAGGCATTTAGAAATTATGGTAGAATAAAGAAACTCACATACAAACATGAACCCTGAATACAATACACTCCTTTTTTTGGGCAGTCGTGTAATAAAATTTCTTTAAACCGAAAGTGGATGCTTCCTGAAAATTTCGCAAATATCTTAAATGCGAAGTGTACAATCGCCCTCGAGTAGGGAAATTGTATTTGGAGAGAAATTTTAACGCCAGTAAAAGCGAATCAATCAAAAGCAAACTCACCTCGTGTCTGCATGTCGAACTGCTGGTCGGTACCGACACTCTCCAACGGCGAGCTGATGCTGTAGTGACTGCGGCGAGCGTTTTGAGCACACTAATCGACAGCAACGCATTTATCACGACGAACCAGCTTGCGCATACGAACATGAGCAGCCATCAAATTTTCTATAGATCTACCTTCAATTGGCTTTTATAAACGAGAAAAATATTCGAAAAAACTACCCTACATTCTATCGCTAATTAATGCGTTCCATTGTACGACATATAGAAATGAGTGAAATGACATTTCTCAAAAAAATAAATAAATGCTTTTTAACTGTCAAAACTGTCCCTTTTCCCGCTCTTTTTCTAATAAACTGTACATAATATCCTGTGTTGTCTGTGATGTCCATTATAGGTTCCCAACACAAATTATCAAATCAAAATTAATTAGTCACCGAATATTATTTTCGTATAAGCCCGCTACAGACTACGCGACGCGAAGCCGCGAACGCGAATGTGGAGTTGATTTCGCTGATTAGCGAACTAGACTCCACACTCGCGTTCGCGGCTTCGCGCCGCGATTCACGCACGAGTGTGGAGGGCCCTATAAAACATTGTCTTTGGCAAAATCCCTCCTGCTTGCTCCTGCTAAAACCCACAAGAGGGGAACACCATTAAAAAAAAACGAACTCTAGTTTGTTAAAGGACTGTCTCATTTCAAACATAGACAGAGAGAATCATACTATCTTTGTCTTACGGCCCGGCTACGACATCGCGCGGCGGCGGCAGCGGCGAGCGGCGGCCATGGGTGGGAACGAAAGGTCCGATCGCTGTGTCTCGCTCCAACCTATGGCCGCCGGTCGCCGCTGCCGCCGCCGCGCGAAGTCGTGGCCGGGCCGTTACACTAGTACTAACAAAACAAAAGGATGAGTATGGTTTTTTTTGTTCTTATTTACTGAGAATTTGGTTTGACCTATAGATAGGTATGGTGTCCGGAACCATCACGAAGGCCGAACTGGCCGAAGGACGATAGTTGCGGAAGTTGTGGGAAGTGCGAACCCGTCGGGCGCTCCGAGCTTGCAGCCCTGCGCGGAGCTCGGGCTTCGGTCCTCGCATTTGGACACTTGTACTATTGTTCGGCATTTAAACTTTCTATCCAAGCAACTTTGCATACTTGCAGAGATAAGCCACCACGGCATAATCATAGAAATATTAGTATATACAAGTACATACTAATATGTACATGTAGTTAAAGACGCGCCACCGAGCGACCGGGGGTAAGAGAAAGAATATTCATATACATTTTGGGCAGCATAGGATTTTTTCTCTTTCACTTATAAATTTCGGTATTTCGCCATCGCCTTTTACCTATAGGGCCCTCCACACTCATGCGCGAATCGCGGCGCGAAGCTGCGAACGCGAGTCTGGAGCCTAGTTCGCTGAGTAGTTCGTTAACAATTTTTTCACATCATTAAGATATTAGCCTTTATAACCGAGTTAAAATAATAACGATTGTTATAATACCTTTTTTGAAGGTGCACATGTTTAGCGGTAAATTTAAACTTCACTTTACAACACAGTAGGTACTTACTTACATTTAAGCCACTTTTCCACGACTTTGCCGCCAACACAAGGAAACACAAGACAGCTTATACTTGCACACAGCGTATACACACCCAATCCAACTTGTCAGTAGAAAAAGGCGCGAAATCAGGGGTGCGAAACTCCTAGCTTCGGGAAAACTCGGCTCTGTTCGGCTCAGCATTGCTCCGAGCAATTATTAGGGTTGGCACAACTTGACGTCCATTTGCGTGCACGGTCGTGCACACAGTGGTCACAGATAAGATAATGATCTGAATTTTGACAACCCTAAATAGCCGAAAGGGATAGTGTCATATATTAGAAAGGGACGTCGTGATTCGACTCTGAACCGCTGTCAAACTTCGGTTTTGTAGGAGGTTTCCTTTCTGTACGGTAGCACTATTATTTATTCTGTGGCGAAATTAATATTTTCTATGGTAAGTCAACTCTTTGCGCCTACTGTTAGCATGTGTTTGTGTTAACGACGTTGCACCACACACACGCATACGACGAGAAACCTGTTTTAAGCTGTAACAGTGCGGTGCGGTAGTATATTACGGCTATTATCAACGCTTGCTTGCTTTTTTTTCATTAGACTACTTATCTTATACGGAGTTACATAATATATATCTTTTCACATCACCAATTCGAAATAGTAGATTGTGTCACAAGGGAGCAAAATGACATATTTACGGCGAGGGCGTAAATTGAATCCTGAACGAAGCGAAGGATTCTATAATAGAATCCCAAGAGTAACGAGGGATTCTAAAGTAGAATCTTGAGCATAGTAAGGGATTCAAGTGTGTTACGTCCAAGATGGAAATAATTTTGCTACCATGTGACACATACTGCTTTTCACATCACCTATGAGGTAATTGTGACGTTTAACCGTACCTACGAACATAGACGGCGTAGCGCGTAGCCCGTAGCTCGTAGCACATAACACGTAGCAAACAACTTCGAAAGGAGCAGCGGCATTCGTTTCAAAATATGTGGTATTTTCTATAAAAAGGGACCTTATTGTCGATGGCGCTTACGCCGTTATAAACGATGCTCCGATATAAATACAATGCCGCGCGACGCTGTGCGGCATAAGCGCCATCGACAATAAGGTCCCTTTTCATAGAAAATGCCCCATATTCATTCATCATCGGTAAATTACGAGATATATAAAAAAAAACAAGACTACACGAAAATGATTTTATTTACTTTAAACATTTCACCATAAATATATATCGAACATTTGCTTACATTGAAAATAAAAAAATTGTACATAATATACAGTGTGAAAATAATTAATGGGCCCAGTAGGCCGAGCACATGATTGACGCGACAGTATCTCGCCGCGAGATAGACTACCCGTCTTTTACTAACTGTATGAATTAAACGGGGACGGGTAGTCTATGTCGCGGCGAGATACTCTCGCGCCAATCATGTGCTAGCCCGGCTGGAGGGAAAGTGGCTTAAAACCTTTAGTTAACTCATTTTACTTAAAGGAAACATTCTTTTATTTTAAAAAAAGAAACAAAATTGCATTAAAAAAAAAAACTCGCTATTTTACTCTACTACCGATACAGTTAATGTTAATGATAACATTTCTCTAAGAAACATTACGTCTTACATTCGTCAGTCGTACAAAATATCAATTAAAACGAATATTTAATACTCAAGAATATTTTTAGACAAAATTGAAGAAAAAAAAGAAAAATTTTACAATGCAGTTTTGTTTCTTTTTAAAAATAAAACAATGTTTCCTTTAAGTAAAATGAGCTAACGGTTGTAAACTTTCCCTCCAGCGCCCATGAATTTTATCCACGGTGTATGTACTCATAAATAGCGAATATTATGTTTATCGGTAACATCGATTTTAGGGGAGAATAGGACAAGATGGGTAATTAATATTTAATCCTCATGGCAAAATGGTACCCCATTTAATAGTCACACTAATTTATTTGGCAAATGACTTATCTTGACGTCTTCTGTCAAAGTTTAAGTATACCATCATATTTTGCAAAAATACATATTTGCTAATTGTAATTTAACATGCGACTCCGGGTTTTTGTTTTGTTTTCATATTTAAATTTTATTCTCACATTGTAAAATTCTAACCTGACAAATATATATCTTTTTAATTTTAGAGGAAATTTGGGAGCAAAGTAGGCATATTTTACGGTAGATATTTATTAATGAGTAAAAAAAATATTGTTCCTAAATGAGAGCTCACAATTTTTCTCTCACGGACGCACCGAAAGTTAAATGTCAATTGAAATCAGTGCATACGAAGCCATATATGCCATTTATAATATTCAACTCTATTGACAGCTATTAAAGTTCAAACTTATATGATTTTATGAAACAACCTTATAATATGACATGCAGTAAGGGGTTACATTGATAAAGTCGAATAGAGTACCAGCCGGGCTAGCACATGATTGGCGCGAGAGTATCTCGCCGCGACATAGACTACTCGTCCCCCTTTAATTCATACAGTTAGTAAAAGACGGGTAGTCTATCTCGCGACGAGATACTGTCGCGTCAATCATGTGCTCGGCCTACAGGGACAGTTTATTTTGACCAGTCCAAAACATTGTAAAAAATAAAAACATCCATTTTCCACTGCTGATCCTCTTACTCCACCTCACTTATTTTAAAAAACATATATGTATAGAGGTATGCTGATATTACACGTAAAATTCACTATGCTATTAAGTAATAATAGGTAAACATTTAATGTCAATTTAACACCAAGTGATTCATGTGAAAACATCATTGAAAACATCGATACAACCAGTTTTTATATCACACATAAAGCCCGCTCCAGACTACGCGGCGCGAAGCCGCAAACGCGAGTGTGGAGTCGACGCGATTCGCGCACGAGTGTGGAGGAAGCTTAAGGTTCACAATAATTTTGCATAACGCTAGAGAATTGTCCCTATAAGCAAAGGGCGACCGATGGATGAAATGACCAAAGCAGAAGATGGATAAGTAAGACTTTTAGTAAATTTCGAGTAATATTTCTGTATAAATTATGCAGTATTTGAGTGATGGTGATAAAGTTTCAAATAATTGTGAGGTATCACTTTAAGGCCGTTCCATCGGTTTGCCGCTGTCTCTGACACATTTCGCAAGAAAGAACGGGAAAGATCATGCGCAAGTGTCAATTTTGATCGAATTTTGTCGATTTTTTTTTTTAAAACGTTACCCTACAATATCGAAATTCGAAAGCTATGAAATTATTATTTAAGTTAAGATTGTTTTTTCTTCTTTTATTGTTTATAGTATCACATAATAAATAACCGAGTAAAGTTGGATTAAAAGTCCGAGTTAGAGGTTAATTTGCGAATTAATTGTATCGAGCGAAGTGTCATAATTCGTGTATCGGAAGCTATGATATTAAAGATAATATAGTCAAGAACTACATATATTTTTTCCACGTCTACGAATATCAACGCCTCTTAGAAAAACAGGATCATATAAGGAGATTTTTCGCCTTCTGGCTCAGGGAACCGCCTTAAAAATACGCCCTCTTAAAGCCTGACCAGGAATATATGATCACGCGCCATGTTGCGGAATTTCACTGGAACTAATATTTTCATACTAAACTGAACTGTCACCCTATACATGAGAATAACAGCGCCCTCTTGACAATGATCATATGTGCTATTTTCAACCAAAAGGGTACTTATTGTCGCTTGTCAGTAAGGCGCTATTTCCATATAGCTTCAATTAAAAATCAACCTTATCAACAAGCGACAATGTGGTATGGTACCTTTTAGGTAAAAACGTCACATAATATTACTGGTCAGGCTTTACATATATCCCCAGTAGCATTTATACGTCATTATGACGTCAGCGACGTCATTATGACGTAATAATGCCGTCATTATGACGTAATAATGCCGTCATTATGACGTCCCTGACGTCATTTTGCTACCTGGGATATAGATATGGAGAGGTAATTTTCCCTATATAAGTGGATAGATAACTATAAAAGGAATGGACTGAAAATATCTAATACTTATAGAAAATAAAAATGTCAATATACAATACTTACTTTTTTGCAATTATGTTCTTTTTTTTAATTTGTAGTCATATTCATTTGACGTAATTTGCATCGGTCAGCCGCCCATTGTTATTAAGGAATCAAAAGACATATACAATGGATAGACAGTCAGAGACAGGTAATTGTGTTGTCGAGATGCATTCGGAGCAGCTGCTTGCAATCCATACTCGTTACCTGAATGAAAGATATATATATAAATTTAAAAGTGGAAAAATTACTGCCTTGGGTGAGACTTGAACTCACGGCCTCATTAATAGCATCGATCGCAGACGTTTCTGCTTGTTAAAAATTAATTTAGAAATATATATGTTCAATTTAAAACCTTTGATAAAAAAATAATTAAATACAACAAACGTGATTTTTTGCCGTTTTTTGCGTAATCGTACGGAAATTTATTTCCATTTAACTAAGTAACAAACGGGAGCTCAAATATATATGTACAAGCACTAAGGCCATGACAATAGAGGCGTGTCCAGATATTTGTGAGCACATTGGCCGCTCAGATATATCTGATGGCGGCTGTATGGTAAAACTTAAAACAATAGTACATTGTGCAACATGGGGCGTAAGTGCAATATTATTACGCCCCGAGTTACACACAATGTTTTTACGGTACGGTATGGTACGGAACCCTTAGTCCGACTCGCACTTGGCTGGTTTTTTATAAATTACATTAATTACAGATTATTAAAATAAAATAACTGCTTGAATACGTATGTACATTCGGTAAAAAGATATATCAGATCATGCTTGGGTTTCATCGTGTACTGGCTTATATGAAAAGTGCTTTTATTCACACAACATTAAAAAAGCACGAATAAAAAACTAAATTAACAATAAATATAACTATCTACAGTAGCGGCAAAAAATCTATCATATTGCTATTTTTTGCAGGTATTCATTCGACCATAGAGTAACTTATACTAGAGCGGTACTGTCATAGTAAATTTTGTAACCCCATTAAATTCACTGCCATTTGTCGACACACTTTAAAACTAAAAATTAAGATTTATAAAATACGATAAAATTTATTTAAATATAGATAAATGATTTTTTTTATTTGCATTAATTATTTTTATGATTTTGACCCATGTTCTTTCACTGATATGCGTTAAAATTGTTAAATAACAAACGAAACCGTCAACGCCATCTATACGATAGTAGGCCAAAACTAGTAGCGCCCTCTGAACGAGAATCATATTATCTTGATTTTCGAGGCACGTTTTTTCCGACTGTATCCATCTATTACGGAGTTATATCTATCTTTGATTCGACTATATCATAAATATATCATGTAAAAAATTATTGTATCATCATCAGTATCATCACGACCTATACTTATGTGTATACTTACGTCCTATTGCACGTGAAAACAGGCCGCCACGTTAGCACAACGCGGATTGGGGACTTCACACACACCAATGCGAATATGTTAATTAATTTCGAAATGGCAATGTATACTTATTTTGTGATTTTATTTTCTGACATTCCTTTCTATTTTATTCACTCCTTTTGATTATTTAATGTAATTGTGCATGTTTAAGATAAAATGTAGATATTTGACGATGCAAATGCGATCCAACAGATCTTACTTGAATAAATTGGTTATTATCTTTATCTTTTACTAGCTTTTGCCCGCGACTTCGTCTGCGTGGACTTAGTAACAGCATAGAGTAACTTATACTAGAGCGGTACTGTCATAGTAAATTTTGTAACCCCAGTAAATTCACTGCCATCTGTCGACACACTTTAAAACTAAAAATAAATATTTATAAAAATACGATAAAATGTATTTAAATATGGATAAATGTTTTTTTTATTTGCATTAATTATTTTTATATGTTTTGACCCATGTTTTTTCACTGGTATGCGTTAAAATTATAAATAACAAACGAAACAGTCAACGCCCTCTATACGAGTGTAGGCCAAAACTAGTGGCGCCATCTGATCGAGAATCAAATTTTCGTGATTTTCGAGGCACGTTTTTTCCTTAGACTGTATCCATCTATTACGGAGTTATATCTATCTTTGGTAACAGCAGCTAAAGTAAGTATAGCGCCTGGAAAAAATCTCATAGCAATCATTCAATTTGAGCATATTATGCACACAAATTAGGAGGCACTCCATTTATTATCTCAATTCCACCCCGCTTTTTACTTTCTTAAGGGATGATTTTTGGGATAAAAACTATCATATGTCCTTCTCAGGGACTCAACCTATCTCTATGCCAAATTTCATCTAAATCGATTCAGCGGTTTAAGCGTGAAGAGGGAACACACAGACAGACTTTCGCGTTCATAATATTAGTAGGGAAGTATGAATTGAATTTGTTATTTGAAACACTGATTTCAACTTTCACGATTGGTTATTTGAAAACTCAGTGAATTTTACCAACAATATATAGATAGATCGATTTTTCGCCATCGTTAGCCTCTGGTTTGAAAATTAAATCGAATCATTACTTTATAATCTAATACCCACGGGGCTACCGCGAAAACTCAGGCAAACTAATTATTTCAAAAATGTACCCTACCCCCTACGCTTCTATAATGTAAATTTCATCGAAATCTCTAAAGCCGTTTTTGAGAAATTACCAAAAAAAATATGCAAGTGTATCTGAAAAAATATGATAGATTATTTGCCGCTACTGTACTTAGCGTCACTTACACCATTCCACTAACCCGGAGTTACGCGGTTAAACCGTTTACCCAGTGTTAAATTGTACTATTAACCACGGTAACTCCAGGTTTACTCCCGGTTAACCCCGGCTTAGGGAATGGACTTGCACCATAAAATAAACTTTCTACACACTTGCTCAAAACGACGTTTTTATTCCACCGATTTTTGGCTCACAATCCTAGATATTAAACACGCGTGCTCTTTCAGTGTATTATTCCACTCGTGCTTTTTCATTATATTATTCGACTGGGTTAAGAAGCTAACTGATTGCTAATAATATGCATGGAAAGGGAGCCTTCTTTAATTGTTCGGACTGGCGGGCACCGGCGCGCCCGCCCGCCGCGCCGCCCGCGGCCGGGGCGAGCGGGCGCCGGCCGGCAGTACGAGTATGACAGATGAAACACACAATACTAACTATTTTAACTATTAAAATTTAATTAATATGAAAGTTTCTTTTTTTTTCTCGCAAGTGTGTTGAAAAACGTCGTATGAAACGCGTGTGCATTGGTGATTACACACATCGGCTTTCTTATTGCGCGCTCGCTTACAGCTCGCGCGCACAATATCGCCTCATGTGTAATGACCAACTTAGCACACTTGTATCATAATGTACTATTAATGATATGTATACATGATATGCTGTGATAGCTTGTGACACCACTCGTTGGCCAGACAAGGGAACTAAATTAAACTTATATTATATTATCAGTCGCGTGTGCATTGGCTCGAGACGCACCGCGCGACTGACACCATTTTGATATCATTTTGTCACAATCCATACTAATCCATACTCCATATACTAATATTATAAATGCGAAAGTCTGTCTGTCTGTCTGTCTGTCTGTCTGTCTGTGTGTTGCCTCTTCACGCTTAAACAGCTGAATCGATTTAGATGAAATTTGGCATAGAGATAGGTTGAGTCCCTGAGAAGGACATGGGATAGTTTTTATCCCGAAAATCATCCCTTAAGAAAGTAAAAAGCGGGGTGGAATTGAGATAATTAATGAAGTGTCTGCTAATATGTGTGCATAATATGCTCAAATTGAATAATTACTATAAGATTTTCTCCAGGCGCTATTCTTACTCTAGCTGGGGTTACTAAGTCCACGCAGACGAAGTCGCGGGCAAAAGCTAACTATAAATTTGTCTCAAGTACGGACGATACTCACGTTCAGAATGGTCGAAAATAAGGGTGCGGTGGATTCACTGCTGTTTTCGACACTTTTCCTGCCCGGGCGCTCCGTGTTGAGGGCGGCGAGGATGGGGTGTCCACTGGCACTAGACAGAAATGGGACAGTTAGCTTAGTAGGTTAGCTTAGCACTCACTCCTTACACGGCAATTTATTTCCTTTTAACTAAGTAACAAACGAGAGCTCAAAAATATCTGTACAAGCACTTTAAGGCCATGACAATAGAGGCGTGTCCAGATATTTGTGAGCGCCTTGGCCGCTCAGATATATCTGATGGCGGCTGTATGGTAAAACTTAAAATAATAGTTATTTTCATCACACTCGCTCAGTAAATGTAAAATTGCAGGCTTAGCGTGAATTATATATAGAATAAGCGTTTTCCCTATGGAGTTATGATGTTTCTAGTATTATAATTAACAGTTTTTTTCTTTATACTTCATTTTTGTATCGCAAGTGTGATGAAAAACATTGTGTGTAACTCGGGGTGTAATAGTATTGCTAACTCGAGTCAGTAAATTTAACTATACTCTCGTTTGCAATATTTAACTTAAGAGGCCCACTGACTATCAGTCCGCCGGACGATATCGGCCTGTCAGTTAGAACAAAAAATTGACAGTTTCGAACAACTGACAGGCCGATATCGTCCGGCGGACTGATAGTCAGTGGGCCCCTTTACGCCCCATGTTGCACAGTGTACTATTGTTTTACAAGAGGGCAAAGTTGTTTTATTCCTACCCGAGAAAGCTAAAGATTCCACATTAAACCGTGAACGTAGCGGTCGTTTTGAAAGTAGAATCTTGAGCGTTGCGAGGGTTTCAAGGCACGAGGGTTAAAGAAACTTTGCAACCGAATGAAACAATATTTTTCACATCACCAATTCGGAAAAGGACTTTTTCTTCCTTGATAGGAGGGATCAAAGTTGCACTTCTCTTCCCTGCTAGTAGGGATCAAAGTAACATTTTTCTGTTCTAGGACAAAATTTTAAAATTTTATTGCACATAATTTTTTTTGCTGAAATAATAATTTTTAAACACTATAATTACCTCAAAGGTGATGTGAAAAGCAGTATGTGTCACATGTTAGCAAAAATATTTCCATCTTGGGCGTAACACACTTTAATCCCTCGCTACTTTCGGGATTCTATTATAGAATCCTTCGCTTCGTTTAGCATTCAATGTACGCCCTCGCCGTAAATATGTCATTTTGCTCCCTTGTGACACAATCTACTATTTCACCACACCAACGTTAGAAAATCTTTAGAGAGATTTCTATTTTATTCTAGGGGTCCAACTTGCTTCATAAGTCATAAACGCGCATGTGACACCCTTCGTATAGCAACATCCATATCCTACGAAAACCGCTTAGCGTTGCTTGCTAGTCTCCATAGGCTACGGTGGCCAAAATCAAGAAAAAAACTGTCTTAAAATTGAATTTAGCGCGGAGTAGGTACCAGGGTCTCATGAGTTACGAGGAGGTGTCGTTGACCGACCCGCCGGGGGCGCCGGGCCCGGCGGCCGGGGCGCGCACGAGTATGAAGGTATCGCGGGCTGCGGCAGCTCGCGTATCTTAGCTGTATACTTTTGGTTTGTTTACCTAAGTATATGATTCTACTAGTTTAAGTATTATTTTTCTCAAAAATGGACGGCAAAGTCGACGTTGCCGGTTAAAAAGTAGGTCGCGAAGTGCGTAGTTTATGGTGAGTCAAAAAATTCAAAAGTTAAAAACATTGCAGTCTCGATTTCGGGACTGCAATGTTGCATACAAATTCCATTATTTGTCGAGTTCCAAACTTTTTAAAAGTTGAAGTGGCCATATCAAATGAAGGCATGGGTCCATTAAACAGCCAAACATATGATCAGTACTTATTATTATAATGTTGGTGACGCGACTATTTAGGTGTCTCAAATAGGTTGGCAAAAATATTCAGCAGAAAAATACACTTCTATTTTTAATTTAAAAATAAAAAGGCGGCAAAGCAAATCTTTTGACTTTTTTCTGTGAAAATATATACATAAGAACGTTGCTTCTGTAAAATATTTACATTATATTTATATTTATTGCGCCATTTTTGAGAAAAGCACTATATATGACTCGGCTGGAAGGCTACTTGCTGGCTTCGGATTCAATTAAACGGACTCCCAAGGTCGTCCGTTTAAAACGAATCCTCAGCCAGCAAGTAGCTACTTCCGAGCCTCGACAATAATGTACTATTTTTGTCTCGTAGAAAAAGTATTGTATACAATAGTGATATAATCAAGCTTTTCAATCTCGTACCTTAACCTAAGCAACTCAGCAAGCTTCGTTGCTTAAACACGGTACTCGACTGAAAAGCTCTTTTAATTTAGTTTAGTTTATAGTTAATTTTAGGGTAATTTATTATTATGTACAACGTCGATGTATTGTTGTGACTTGGTTTTAGTTTAGTTTACTTATTAGTTAATTTTAATGTAAATTGATGTATGTTTAAAGACTTTGGTTTCTTCTCTTATTAATACTTAAATGCATTTGACTAGTAGTCAAATACCCTATTGGAGCAAAAGAGACGCGTATATATGGGTCAAATATAGTGAAATCCACGTACGCAAGGACGATAGTTCCAGAATTTTGGCTATTAACAATGAACGCGATTTAAACAAATTGCTTTAATGTGGTGTATTCTCTATTCATTGTTTTCAGTGGATGTTACTTTTTAGGGTTCCGTACCCAAAGGATAAAAACGGGACCCTATTACTAAGACTTCGCTGTCCGTCTGTCTGTCAGCAGGCTGTATCTCATGAACCGTGTCTCTCGGTTCATGTCGTGTCTGCTAGACAGTTGAAATTTTCAGATGATGTATTTCTGTTGCCGCTATAACAACAAATACTAAAAAGTACGGAACCCTCGGTGGGCGAGTCCGACTCGCACTTGGCCGGTTTTTCATACTATTTTTCAATATTATAACTAAGTTTACTTACCAAAGTTTCAACATCTGCGAACAACTAAACTGGTCTGTTTACTTAGTTTAGCTAACCGCTGCCTGCGATGTTAACGAAGCTAGCGAGTGCTCCCGATAGTGGTTTTCTATACAAATACAGTACCTGGAATTCCCGGTTCTCGCCATACAAACATTACCGGGAGCATTCCCTACAAAGCGCTCGCTGACCCGTCTCAGATGTTCGAATTAATGTATGATTGTTCTTTTGCTCTCTCGCACTTGTTGCAGATCTGTTTGCTTTGTGCGTTATTTCGCGACGCAATCGCATTAATTGTCATTTATTGGTGACTAGCGACCCGCCCCGGCTTCGCACGGGTGCAGTGCTGTTATACATATAAACCTTCCTCTTGAATCACTCTATCTATTAAAAAAAACCGCATCAACATCCGTTGCGTAGTTTTGAAGATCTAAGCATAGTAAGGATACATAGGGACAGACATCCATCCAGACAGCAGGAAGCGACTTTGTTTTATCCCAGGTAGCATTTAGACGTCATTAGGACATCAGTTACGTCATTATGACGTATAAATGACGTCATTATGAGGTCACTTGTACTTCGCTGACGTCACTTTGCTACCTGGGATACTATGTAGTGATAATATAACTGCTATTTTTGCTTAAATATAAATCTGTTTACAATTTGGTAGATGAAACTTTAAATTTAACTAATATCTATTTTATTTTAATTACTATCTACTATTCAGTGCCGTGATGGATAACGATAAAGCTGTTATCCCGTCTATTATTATTAACGTTTTACCGAAACCTTTGTTTATAAGCGTCTTTTGATATACCTACATAGTTATTTTGCCCGAAACTTGGTCGGTGGACGGAGTTTTAGATATGAAACTATTTGAGTGTGATGGGTACCTCTGCGCCGGGACAACTCGGGGCGACTTTAGACTGGGCTTAAGCTAGTTTTAAGTTCCAATTGTATTATTGTTATAATTTTTTGTACTTACATGATTAAAAAGTTTAAGCAATGAAGAAACTAATGAAATGAAGGGCGTCACATGAACAGCTTATATTTAAGAACATCTGTACCGGCTATGTGATATGCAATAAATGATTTCAATTTCAAAAACCATATTTTCAATATTGTTTTTAAAACCCATATTTATTTTTTTATAAATGTGGTTGACTGCAAAAACTGCCAGGCTAATGTGAGACCCACCAAGACATACGTCAACAGGTTTAATTTTGCTAAACATTTATTCCATAAAAAATTTCGATGACGCAAAATGTAGCTGCCATTTGGTACCACAAATTCGGTCGGACACAGGAACCTGCCAACACAGAATTTGGTCGACCACTTTTTTTTTACTGTCCTCAAGTTGCCATGCACGGACAAGTCCGAGCGAAATGAATGCGCGATTGATAACTAACTGACATCATTTAGACGTTTTGATGTCAAAGCTCGTGGGACTCTTGGGACGCCCCGCCACTGTTAGATTTTTCACATTGTCCGATCCATCGGATGTAGGAACCTACACCAGCGTATTCGGGCCGGCTTTAAGGGGCCTACTGACTATCAGTCGGCCGGACGATATCGGCCTGTCAGTTGTTCGGAAATGTCAAATTTTTGTTCTAACTGACAGGCCGATAGGACTTCCGGTTCGAGCGCCATCTTGATAGTTAGCATCGTGATTAATTACTTTGTTTTTTGCTCATTAATATTGTTTAAAGTGTAATATCGATAGCTTATTATACAGTAAACTAATGTGGTAGTGTGCAGTGAATGGATAATTAATTTTGAAGCGCGTTTAACCACCATCTTGGAGTCAACGGCCGGTAGTCCACGTGCTTCTTGTAAAGTCTAGCTATCGATTTACAAGAGCTAACAAATCACCGTACATTGTCTTGTACAACCGTACAATTTTTGTCGTTTTTAAACCTCTTAATACCTTGATACTGGCGAAATAGTCCTACTGGGCTGAAGCCATAATTTTAAAAGAAGAAGAAGACAGGCCGATATCGTCCGGCGGACTGATAGTCAGTGGGCCCCTTTAGCGCTCACGCAAACTACAACAAACATTATGACATTCATTTATTACACACCAACAAAAAATATCGGTCCGACATCTTACATGGGGTTAAGATATGGCTGAAATTATCGTGCCAATTCGGGGGTCCATTTGTTCGACATAATTATTAAAAGTCATAATGTAATGATTTCCAGATTATCATTAGTCATAATTCTGAAACCGTTATTCATGATTTATCATATTTAACGTTTAACTTTTCACCTTTATTTGTTTTATGGCAATCCTGAAAAGTTACGAGTTTCTGAGAAAAAACAAATGATGACTAACGAAAATGCGGACAATGACAAAACTTTATGGGAATCAATAGAGACCCGCCAATTCGATACCGAATGTCGGATGGCCCCTATGAAAAAATACAGCTGGTTAAAAGTGTCCTTTGGCATGAAGTCCGCCTTATTTGTTTTAACGTTGTCTCTAGGGGGTCCCTTTGTTTTACATAATTATTGATAATCAGTAATGATTGTCATATTATCATCAGTCATAATTCTAAAATCGTTAACTTTTCAGGATTTCCCTCAGGTTATATAGATAGTTTAGGTTACGTTTGTTTTATTGCAATCCTGAAAAGTTACGCGTTTCTGAGAAAAAACCAAATTATGACTAACGAAAATGTGGACAAACAATACATTATGACTTAAAACTATATGGGAAACAATAGCGACCCTGTTTCTAGCGATAAAGATTTATTAAATGTATAAATAAACACAGAAAAGCACATATGTCATACATTTTACTAATATCCGATATCGGATCGAATAACGTGACAACACTCGGTTCACTTAATAGAATAGAGAATAGAATTCATTTATTCATGGTAAATTATGCATGAATTAATTTTTATTTTTGGATTCATAATTTATATCGTTGTAACACCGGAAATGATAAAAATACTTTTGTAAACCTTAACATTATTTTATTAAAAAATATTTAAAATGTTGAAAATTTTTGAGCGGTTGAAACGCTCATAATTTTTGGCGCGAATTCGACAGAGCGTGATGACGTCACACGTTGGGCGGCCCAACTGACGTTTGCTACTAATGACACTGATCTGTCGAACGCGTGACGTCACGTGGCGTTTCGAGCGTTTCGCTCACTAGCTTTTCGCGGGCAAATTTTTGTACTTTTTATTTATAATTTTAAGTAATTAAATGGTAATTTAAAAACGGAAATGCATTTGTAACATGATATAACGGTAACAAACATCCGAATAAAACATATTTCGTTCAAATATAAGCTTCATGCATGAGGCTAATTACATTTCATACAAACGTATTACAAAGAAAAAGTATATTTAAAACAAAAAAGTATACACCGTGATTTTTTTGACTTCCGTTAAATTCGCCACGTTGCTTGGTACATTAATAGAAGCTACCTGGTATATCGCTTTTTGTAAAATTCGAAAAAAAAAAATTTCCTTTTTCATACAAAATAAATGAATATTGCATTGTAAAAGGTCCTTTAGAGTTACGTAAAAGTTAGTGTGACACATAATGAAAGAAAAGTAGGTAATGTCGAAATTGTCAAACTAACTCACCTCAGTAACCTTCTTGTAGTGAATAGCTATCAATGGAAAACTCTTTACTGACGAAACTTAAAAAATAAATAAAATTTGGAGGCAATGAAGAATCTTTTACACAAGCTCAGCAATTAAATTTTATTTATTGAATATCTCAAAAACCGTAAGAGTTAAAACACTAGTTTATTAGAGAAATTAACTTTATTTAACCTGAAGAATCTCCCCTTAAAATTAACGGAAAAAACGAAAAATAACACGGTGTATACCTAGTTTACCACGAAATGGTCCCGCCTCAGCATAATGCTAACCCTAAAGTCAACGCTGGTTCCGGCGAAACCATTTGTGGGCCACGAACGCAACCGTACAACACAACTTACAAGGGGGATGGAGGGAGAAAGGCTCCCAGGGCTCATAGGGCGGGATCATCCAATCGGGGGAGCCCTGCGCCAGAAATATGTACACATCAACTCGAAGGCTCACTGGAAGAGATCCCTTAATAAAATTGTCAAAAGGTTCAAACCTCGGCGCTCATTAGTAACAATGATTCTGGTTAAAAAATACATAAAGAGGGTCAAAGGTCATACCAGTATCTATCTGAAGAGTTAGCTTGGACAGACTCTAGCTATTTAAATTTAGTAGCTAAGTACCGTCAATCGGGGTGAATAGAGACGGCTGGGGTTAATAGAGACAAAACTTAAATTGTCATTTACCTAACAATTTCTTAAAAAAGACACAGAAATTAAATGGAATAATACAACTTGTGTGAGTATTTTCTCAGAAATTATCAGGTAAATTACAATTTAAGTTTTGTCCCTTTTCACCCCGGTTGACGGTACCTACTAAGATTTTTAAGTTTCACTAGCATTACTGTAATTATTGCTGTTTCCATTATTACAACACCTCTGTAGTCTGTTGTGTGTAAATAATGCCAACATTTTATTTTAAGATTTTGCAATTTATCATATTAAGAAGTGATTGCTTTGCAAAATTTATAAAACCGCAAAAATAGGGTTTACTTTTTTACTGTACTAGCACCCATAAGAAAAGGATGAGTAATGTATTTTTTGTTCTTATTTACTGACAATTTGGTCACAATTTGGTGACAATTTGGTCGACAATTGGGTCAGTAAATAAGAACATAAAAAATTATACTCATCCTTTTCTTATGGGTGCTTGTACAGTCGAAGGCAAAAATATCGATCCAGATAAATGGCTCAAAAATGTGAACACGACTTTATTGTCTAAGGTTTAAGAGCGTACCTACACATATTTTTGAAAATGGGAATGTGTATATATTTATGCCCTTGACTGTACTAGTGTAAGGGTCGATTGCACCAAACTGTCATCGTTCAAGAGTTTGCTAAATTTTATTGTATGGAAAGTTTCATAGTTAACCGCCGCGGCGCGCCCGGTTAAGTTGATCAGTCTGTCAAGTGCGGATGGTGTAACTGGCACTATGATAAAGATAGTATGATTCTCTCTGTCTATGTTTGAAATGAGACAGTCCTTTGACAAACTATAATTATAAATAAACTATGTAACCTCAGGGATTGCACACAAATGGAAGCGAAAAAACTACTTTTAATTTCAATATTGTGTCTAGATTAAGCCTTAGTTTGTAGTTAGTAGTTTCTTACTAAATGATAGTTTTTAATTGTAACAAAGTCTGATATTTAAATTATAATTGGTTCCCCGCGATACAGGCACTGCCTAATGCGGAGACCCCTGGAATGTCTGTAACCTTTAGCTGAAAATAAATGATCTTTATTCTTTATACTTACCAAGCTACTACTTAACTACCGCCTGCTACAGGAACTGATATGAGGTGCCCCCTTGTCTACTTAGTCGAGTGATGACTAGAAATACAGCCGTACTACTGTCAAGGAACTGTACGTACTGTCCGCGCGCGAATTCCGTGCACGGCTGAGGAATGTTACGAATGTTGGGCGTCATGACAGAGTGGTGTCATTTTGTACGTACGGGCGCGGCGCACCCCCCCCCCCCACTTCCTCGACCTCCGAATGCACGGAATGAGGGCTATCGTTTTTTTGCTCACCAGTTGGCGCCTCTGTTGATGGTGGTCCAAAAGACTAATGAACAGCTGTCACTCATTGAAGTGACAAGTGACATTTGACATTTCGAACTATGGAAAAGACCACCATCTACACTAGCGCCCCTAGCGGCGAATTCATACGCGTTAGCCCTCATTGGCGCGCGGACAGTAAATTAAGTTCTTCGACTTAAGGGTCTCCGGCAAGCTCGGTTCTCCATACAAACGTAGTTATGCTCTCGTTTTAAAACGACTAGCTAGATTGCTCTGTTACTTTGTACTTACAATAGGATAAGGTATATCTATGTCTGTAATTAGTTTATGTAGCTTCAGACACCATAGTTAAAAAAATACAGCGAATTTAAGTTTTTAATACAAAACTTGTT
This sequence comes from Cydia strobilella, assembly GCF_947568885.1. Classification (NCBI taxonomy): domain Eukaryota; kingdom Metazoa; phylum Arthropoda; class Insecta; order Lepidoptera; family Tortricidae; genus Cydia; species Cydia strobilella. Next base: position 59,551,669 of record NC_086068.1, read on the forward strand.
TTTTTCTCTAGTTCGTTTGTTTTATAAACTGGAGCTATATAAACTAATTACAGACCTAGATATACTTCATGTCATTGTATGTGCAAAGTTTCATTACAATCCAACACGTAGTTTTAAAATGAGTTACGTTTGTATGGGAAGGTGCAATTCGGCCGAGCTTGCCGGGGACTTAAGCCGGCCCCTACCAAGACCGGTTTCCCGTGTAACTGTTTATTAGGTACATAAGAAAAAATACCAATGAACTACAAAAAAAAATACAATTCTACATACTAAGGTGGGATGAAAAGAAAACTCGTGTATAAATAAAAAAACGTGTATTGTAATATAAAACCCATGAATGATTAATGTATGTATGTTTGTTTGTTTACTAAACGTTCGGACTACCGCTGCCCTGCAATACAAAAACAAAAAATAAACAAAAATACAAAAATGTTATAATGAGGATGATGAAATCAATGTTAAAAAACATAATTTAAAAATTACTAATTTAATAGAGGATATTACTGCAGTGTTCTACCACCAGAGTGAAGCACTAGCGATTTTAATCAACCACAGAGTAACTTATACATGGTTCTCTGCCTTTTCGCCAAAAATTGTAATGACGAATTAGACTTACCAACTAACTTTTCGCAGAAATCTCATTTGGGCGAATTTCATTTCCCAACTTTACATAATTTTCATTTCGCAACTATGGGGTTGGGAAATGAAATGATTGCGAAGTAAGGTTATGCCAACGATTGGTTTGTCAAATGAAACTTTGGCGAAAATTTTGGTTGCCAAGTGAAATTCGGCGAAATAAATTTGCCAAAAAGGGAGTACAGCCTTATACATACTGTACCTTTAACAGGTTTTTGACAAGTTTTCAGAGATAATAAAATATGACATTGATGCATCAAGGCGGTTTGTTTACAGAGGACCTGCCGGTAAACGAGAATCCGAAATTTCGCTATCTGCCTCTTTATCGCTCGAATATGCAAGTGACAGAGATGTTAGATAACGAAATTTCGATTTTCTTGTTTCGCGACAGACCCTCAGATTGTGGTAGTGGCGCCCCCTACACAAAGTTTCGCGTAATATTCCCTATTAGAGCGAGCAGTAGTTTTACATACATACCATCTATTTTCTGTGTTTAACAATTTTTGCAACGAAAACTAGTACTTACCAGACATAGGAGCATTTTCACATAAAAGTGTACCATTTACTTTTTTCGAAAATCCATCAACTTTTGGGTTATTTCTACTCAGAATTACGAGGACTATCGATTTAAAATATATAAAAAATATGTCCTCAAAAAAATTATAATTTTGTAACGCATTTTCACATACATTTTGTATGGACCGTTACAAAACTGACACCCAAAATTTGTATGAAAATCTGGGGACACTTTTTTCTTTGTCACATTCAATAGTAGCCAAGGGTACGGGTAAGGGTAATAGGTGCCAAAATTTATAATAAATTACCTGAGGTAATAAAAACTTTAGTACTGAACGACGTTTCATACGCGAACTCAAAACGTTTTGTACAAAAAAAACCATACTACACGGTGAAAGAATTCCTAGACGAATGACTAAATATGTTGAAACCTTAAAATTTATTTAATGTAATTGTTTCATGACATTTCAATTTCATAATTCAATTCAGTGAAAATATGCTTAAATTATGTTCACCATAGTTCATTATATTTAATCCAATCAACTTTATAGAAACGTATTGACTTGATGTGCCTGAATGTATTATTAATTTTATAATTGTATTGTTCTTAAAATATATTCTATATTCTATTCTACTCGTGATTCTGAGTCTAAATAATCCAAAAGTTGATGGTTTTTCAAAAAAAGTGAATGGTACAATTTTTCCTGAAAAGACCCAACTAGTTTTCATTAAGGCACTTTGCGAAAACTAGTTTTGACTAGTGAAAACGTGAGGCGATATAGAAAACTAGTTTTAACTAGGGAAAACGGGTTTTCACTTAAAACGGTTATTTTTACGGTAACATACTCGTATTTAAAGTATTAGGGCTCACTTACCGGCTGGTTCTGCGTAACGTTACCCCAAGACACGGCCCCGGGCGCTCCGCTGAACAGCGAATAGGTGCCGGGATCCTCCGCGGGGGAATCGCGGCCCTGTCCAAGTTAAACAATTTATAAAGAGTATTAAACATATTAACGGAATCAATTTTTTTTAACATGCAGATACGTCTGCGAGCGATACTCCAAATTTTATATTAAAGGGAAAAATGGAAAAAGTTTCACTTCCGGCAGGATTTGAACCCGCAACCTCCGCAATCCGTGCGTTGCTCTTAACCAAAGATAGATATAACTCCGTAATAGATGGATACAGTCTAAGGAAAAAACGTGCCTCGAAAATCAAGAAAATTTGATTCTCGTTCAGAGGGCGCTACTAGTTTTGGCCTACAGTCGTATAAATGGCGTTGACGGTTTCGTTTGTTATTTAACAATTTTAACGCATATCAGTGAAAGAACATGGGTCAAAATCTTAAAAATAATTAATGCAAATAAAAAAAAACATTTATCTATATTTAAATACATTCTATCGTATTTTTATAAATCTTCATTTTTAGTTTTAAAGTGTGTCGACAGATGGCAGTGAATTTACTGGGGTTACAAAATTTACTATGACAGTACCGCTCTAGTATAAGTTACTCTATGCTCTTAACCAATTGAGCTACGGAAGCCTACCAGAACCTTGCAAATCTTTCCATTCCTTCCCTTACGCCACCCCAAAGGCGTGTATACATAAGGGAAGGAATGGAAAGATTTGCAAGGTTCTGGTAGGCTACCGTAGCTCAATTGGTTAAGAGCAACGCAAGGAATGCTGAGGTTGCGGGTTCAAATCCTGCCGGAAGTGTAACTTTTTCCATTTTTTCCTTTAATATAAAATATTAACGGAAGTTTTGTTATTAAAAAGTTATAAAGAATGTTCTGTCGTTTTCAAAAACACATTTATTACCGTTATTTAGTGATTATCTCGTTATAACCACTAAATATCGGTAAGGTAAACACAATGAAATCATATTGTCTTATTGTAGTTTGTGTTGTTATTGTTGTATACTTGAATTTTAAACTTTTAAAGGTAAAAACTGTAATAGATGTTCATATATTAAAGAAAAAGTGACGAAGCCCTCCAGTGGTGAAGGCCGGATTCGAACCGGCGTCTTTAGCTATCGCGGCTAACGCCATGAACCCCTAGGCCACCCCGCCACGGCGGTGCCCGTCCGAATTTCTCGACTAAATGCCATCTTAGTAAGACTAGGCGTCTTTGAAGGTATTGTTTTCTTCTAATGCTATTTTGTTTTAACTTAGTTTTTTGCACCTCATTGGTTAATTTATGTGTCATTTCTCCACTACCTAAAGGTTGTCTGGAAGAGATTGCTCTTTAGCGATAAGGCCGCCTGTTGTCTCCTCTGTCTTCATGTATTATTTGTGTTTCCATGTAGATTTTTTCTGAGGTTGTGCAATAAAGAGGATTTGTATTGTACTGTATTGTATTGTATCGGCATAGACCAGTTGTAATCACTAAATATGTGTACGAAACGCGAGAGTTACTTTACATTTAATATAATATTGTTATTTGTGTTACATTTACTGCCGACAGCAAATATCCCTAGAGAATAGGGTATTCTCCTACTAGTCAAATCAGTTTCTTTCTTAGAACTTTCAAAACGATTTGCTAATATGGAATTTATATGACACATTGACAGTGATGGTGCCTGTAATAAAATTGAGAGAGAACTTAACTTACCACTGCGACTGGGTCCTCTAACGGCATGGCCAAGTTCAGAGGACTCGGAGTCTCTTGGACCTCCTGCGGTCTGTCTTCCATGCGTCTCTCGTACCCTGGTAGGGGGCCACTCAGATCCAGCGGCCCATGCCTCCCCATGTCCAGAGGCTGGTAGGTTTTTTCTTCTAGGAAACTTCTGTTACTTTGGAACGACCCATCATCAAGGTAGCTCCTTGTTTGCTGGATTTGATTGTACTGGTCAAAGAAACCTAGACCGGGCATACTGTAGCCTGGTGGCGAAATGTGTCTAGGCATTTGACCTATAGCAGTTGGTCTGATGAAGTTCTGATCCGGCTTACGTGTCTGAGGTATCTGAGTGAGTTGCCCGAATGTGTTCGGGTAGAATTGAGTTAGATTCCCATTCGAAGTCTGTGGATAATCTGAATTCCAAAAATTAGGAATTAAATTGGACACAGGTGGTGGATACTGCATTTGATTCGGGTGGGACATCTGTCCTATCTGTCCCGGTCTTTGACTGGGTATATGCCCCATTTGGGGCATAGGAGGAGGTTGAATGGAAGCTAGTTGGGATGGGAGCAAAGGCGGTGGCATACCGAGCCAATTTGGGGGCTGATTGAAAAGGTTCGCTTCTAATGGGACATTTTGGACTCTGAAATCGTCGTCTCTAAACTTGTTCTCCTCTTCTTGAGCCCAGCGTTGGTTGGCGAAGCGAGGAGGTAGATCGTTGAGGAACTGCCGTTTATCGTTACTCATGTACCCTTTGTCTCTTGAGTCAGCGCGCGAGTTTTGCTTCTGCAGCGCCGCGGAACGAACATCTATCTCTTTCGGGTTGACTACAGGCAACCTTATATTAGCTTGCGGACTATATTGAGGATTGTAGCTGATGCCGGCGCTTTGCAATCCGTAGTTTCTCTGTCCAGCCCGCTGTTCGTACTGGTTCCACTTGCCTTGATTTTTCTGGGTAGGGGGTTGGATGACTTTCGGATCTTTCTCAGGCTGTTTCTCTTTCGGCTTGGGCTCTGGGGGTATATCGACTAAATGGGGGTATCCTGATTTATCTTTTAGGGCGAGAATGCCGCCAGTTTTTCTGCCAACGGGGATCTGGGCTAGGGATTTTTGGGGCCTTGGTTGCATGTTTTTGGGGCGCTCTAAGAGAGAGGTGTCGGCGGCAGCGTCTTTGTCGACGTCTGGTTCTGTCTCCTCCGCGACCGGAGGAGGTGTTTTAAACTTCACCTGTGTGGATAGAAGTAACGGAAATAAGTAAAACATTTTTGATACAAGTTTTATCGCTGACTGTACTTTTATTTTACAGGCAAATAATCGAGACAATTCTAACAAACCCAAACACAATTAAGATTATTTTATTTACACAGTTCCTATGGCCACCTCCTGTGTCCATCAGATCAGCTCGATGGTACCATAATATTGCATTGTCACCCAACTTTCATATTTATGTGAAGTTACAGCTCAATCGAATAATGAGAAGTGGTGCTAATTTAGTTTGCAAGATTTTACCCGAACATACATTACCGGCCAATAATATGTCACCTCCATTTTTTTACGATATAACTTTTTTTATATATTTGTGAGTGACTTCCACCTCACTGCTTTAGGTAGTCTAGTAGTATTCATTTTTACGGGCGATGAGAAAAATTAGTCTCATGTAATGGTTTTTTCATAGAGATTTTTTTTAAATGTATTGTCAACTTCATTTTTTTACTAGAGGTTATTTAGTAATATGATGAGTATTCTATTGTAGTTCACAGTATTTAATTGCAATATTCATCATATGTTTGTATAAAATTACTAGTAAAATATGCAATCTACAAACTAACCTATAATTGTTTACTCTATACAAGCTCATAGAAAAACACTCAAAGGTAACTTGTATTATTGGCCGGTACTGTACATACGTTGCAAGTTAAATAATAGTACATTATTGTCGAGGCTCGGAAGTAGCTACTTGCTGGCTTCGTTTTAAACGGACGACCCTGGGAGTCCGTTTAATTGAATCCGAAGCCAGCAAGTAGCCTTCCAGCCGAGTCATATATAGTGCTTTTCTCAAAAATGGCGCAATAATAACAAATATAATATAAATATTTTACAGAAGCAACGCTCTTATGCATATATTTTCACAGAAAAAAGTAAAAAGATTTGCTATGCCGCCTTTTATTTTTTTAAATTAAAAATAGAGGTGTATTTTTCTGCTGAAAATACGCCAACCTATTTGAGACACCTAAATAGTCGCGGTACCAACATTATAATAATAAGTACTGATCATCTGTTTGGCTGTTTAATGGATCTATGCCTTCATTTGATATGGCCACTTCAACTTTTAAAAAGTTTGGAACTCGACAAATAATGGAATTTGTATGCAACATTGCAGTCCCGAAATCGAGACTGCAATGTTTTTAACTTTTTAATTTTTTGACGGACCATAAACTACGCACTTCGCGACCTACTTTTTAACCGGCAACGTCGACTTTGCCGTCCATTTTTGAGAAAAAGCTTGTTTAAAAATCACTCACTTGCTTGCAAGACTCCTCCTGCTTGCGTAGGATCGCTGCCATGGCGATGTTGACGCGCGGCCGTCGGCCCTCCCTCTTATCTTCGGCACATTCTTTGGAGGCGGCGAATTCTTCTAATTCCTGCTACAAATAAACAATAATGACTGTATGAGTAGACTACATTTTTAATGACTAAGTTTAAACTATTTTTATCGAGTAGATACGTCAGTCATCGTGTCAGACGACGCCGCAGCCGCGCTGTTATGTCGTCGCCCAAATCTAATGTTTAATTTCTCTTTGGTTTTTACTGTAAGGCTGTGTCACTTATTTGAGTAATAAATTAATTAAAAAATAAATAAATACTACGTCTGCGAGCGATACTTCAGTACAGTCTTCTTAGAATATCTTGTTCACAGAAGACTGCCTTTTAATATCCGACAGCAGAACTATAAATATTTAAAAAAAAACCGGCCAAGTGCGAGTCGGACTCGAGCACCGAGGGTTCCGTACTTTTTAGTATTTGTTGTTATAGCGGCAACAGAAATACATCATCTGTGAAAATTTCAACTGCCTAGCTATCACGGTTCATGAGATACAGCCTGGTGACAGACAGACGGACAGCGGAGTCTCAGTAATAGGGTCCCGTTTTTACCCTTTGGGTACGGAACCCTAAAAAGAAAAAAAGTGTGTGCGTGTAATCTTTACGCGCGATTGAAATAAAACTTCTTTGTCGAGTATATTAGGGTAATTTTGGAGTGGAGAACTTTGTGGAGAAATAGCATGTCCACATTGTGAAAGCAGGTACACATTCTGAAAATGGCCTTAAACGGTATACCGTTTAAAATAATACGTGCCTGGTCACCGACGGTCGCCATGGCGCGCTCCTCCCGCGCCCGCTCCAGTGATCCTTGCGGCTTCAAAATGCCCACGCGCTGGTCCCGCACTGAAACAAATACGCCTTGATTACTGATCCAAAGGGAGCCATATTAGTTATATTACAATAAGAAGTTCAACATTTCTTTCAAATATATTTATTTATTTTATTTATGTCCGTTCCATCGGTTTGCCGCTGTCACTGTCACATTTCGCAAGAAAGAACGGGAAAGATCATGCGCGCCAAGTGTCAATTTTAATCGAATTTTGTCGATTTTTATTTATTTTAAAAACGTTATCTTACAATATCGAAATTCGAAAACTACGAAATTATTATTTAAGTTAAGATTGTTTTTTCTTCGATTTTTGTTTATAGCATCACATAATAAATAACCGAGTAAAGTTGGATTGTTGGAGTAAAGTTGGAAAAGTCCGAGTTAGAGGTTACTTTGGGAATTAATTGTATCGAGCGAAGTGTCATAATTCGTGTATCGGAAGCTATAGTATTAAAGATAATATAGTCAAGAACTACATATATTTTTTCCACGTCTACGAATATCAACGCCTCTTAGAAAAACATGATCATATAAGGAGATTTTTCGCCTTCTGGCTCAGGGAACCGCCGTAAATATTTAAATCAGGTAACAAGTCTCATATTACAAATACCTTACAGACTAACATATACAGGCTGGCTAAAAAATAAGTGCATTCTCGTTGCCAGGAAGGTTTTGGGATTATACTGAGCAACTTTTACTATGGGACCAACCACGAAATCGCGAAAACGAAATTACCCTACCATAGAAAATGGACCAGCCAAATTTTATTTTCGCGATTTCGGGGTTGGTCTCATAGTAAAAGTTGCTCAGTATAATCCCAAAACCTCCCTGGCAATGGAAATGCACTTATTTTTTAGCTACCGTGTATTTATTAAAGTTCGTACAGCTTCGATAGCCAACTGGTATTTTAACCTTTTGGACGCCAATGACGGATATATCGGAACCGCAAGTCCAACGCCAAAGACTGGTTAATCGGTCAATGACCACAGAGCAACATAGACCTACGTGCATGTGCGTAAAGTTCAATTTCAATTTTGACACTTCGGTGACGTGGCGTCTGAGTGACAGCTATTGTGTTTGACACGGCGTCGAAAAGGTTAAAGTATTTTTATTCCATAAATATGCCATTGCCATCCAATGCCATCAAATACATCGGAGCGTCAATGGTGCTCACAAATATCTTAACACTCCTCTATTCTCAAGGCGCTAGAGTGCGTGTTCAGATATTTATGAGCACCTCGGCCGCTCCGATACATCTGATGGCGACTGTACAGTCAGAATCTTATATGATATATTATTTTAATCAGCTTTAAAAATATAATAAGGTGGGATAGTTATCTAATACTACTAATTCATAGAATTATAATATTCGAGACAAGAATTGGCAAATTATTATTAACGGTTAAGGCGGTTCCCTGAGCCAGAAGGCGAAAAATCTCCTTATATGATCATGTTTTTCTAAGAGGCGTTGATATTCGTAGACGTGGAAAAAATATATGTAGTTCTTGACTATATTATCTTTAATATCGTAGCTTCCGATACACGAATTATGGCACTTCGCTCGATACAATTAATTCCCAAAGTAACCTCTAACTCGGATTTTTAATCCAGCTTTACTCGGTAATTTATTATGTGATACTATAAACAAAAAAAGAAGAAAAAACAATCTTAACTTAAATAATAATTTCATAGCTTTCTAATTTCGATATTGTAGGGTAACGTTTTTAAAATAAATAAAAATCGACAAAATTTGATCAAAATAGACACTTGGCGCGCATGCTCTTTCCCGTTCTTTCTTGCGAAATGTGACAGAGACAGCGGCAAACCGATGGAACGGCCTTAAAGTGACCAAAGATAGATATAACTCCGTAATAGATGGATACAGTCTAAGGAAAAAACGTGCCTCGAAAATCATTTATTTATATTTAAATACATTCTATCGTATTTTTATAAATCTTCATTTTTAGTTTTAAAGTGTGTCGACAGACGGCAGTGAATTTATTGGGGTTACAAAATTTACTATGACAGTACCGCTCTAGTATAAGTTACTCTATGAAGTGACCGAAACTTTTTTATGCAGGTAGTATAAGTGGCACGTGCTGTGTTACTAACAATAGACAATGAGTTGGGCCAGTTTGAAAACTAAAGACTATACCTACTAATCTGCTGTAGTAAAAACGTTCTAGTTCTGTTGCTATAGGACTGGGATTATGAAGCCCAATAAAGTGGTTTGATTCATATTACCTGTAGCATAGAGTAACTTATACTAGAGCGGTACTGTCATAGTAAATTTTGTAACCCCAGTAAATTCACTGCCATCTGTCGAAACACTTTAAAACTAAAAATGAAGATTTATAAAAATACGATAGAATGTATTTAAATATAGATAAATGACTTTTTATATTTGCATTAATTATTTTTATGATTTTGACCCATGTTCTTTCACTGGTATGCGTTAAAATTGTTAAATAACAAACGAAACCGTCAACGCCATCTATACGACTGTAGGCCAAAACTAGTAGCGCCCTCTGAACGAGAATCAAATTTTCTTGATTTTCGAGGCACGTTTTTTCCTTAGACTGTATCCATCTATTACGGAGTTATATCTATCTTTGCCTGTAGCGTCCCACAGATCGCCACACTAATACTAGTTCAAAAAATCACCTTCAAATAAATTTAAATCATTATTAACTAAGTCCACGGTCGGTAATCTTCATAGAACATTTCACGGGTATTAGAGAGTGTAGCGTTATCTGTGGTTCAACAAAGGCACAGACAGTAACTTCCCCCCCTCACCTCCTCGCAACCCGTCTAGCTGTCACATTTATTTTGACAGACATTAAAAAGATGTCTGAATTTTGTAAAATTCATTTCATTACTGTTTTATTGTTGATCGAGTGCTTATCCTCTCAGCTAATTCGGTAATGGTCGTTGTGCTGTGTTGAAAACTGTGAGAGTAAACAGCAAGACAATATTAAGCTGCACCGGTTTCCCACAAAAGAGATACGACTCAAAAATTGGTTAAATCGTATAAGAAGAAAATCAAAAAATAAATCATTATCTAAATAAATTGCACTCGTTTTCTTTTCTTTAAATCAACCTATAAAAACCTGCCAAGTGCGAGTCGGACTCGCGCACCGAGGGTTCCGTACATTACACAATTTAAACAATGTATTTTTTATGTGAAACGTGAGTGAAAGGTAAATTGTGGTTTAATCTCATTCAAACCAATTTTCGGTGGAAGTTTGCATTGTAATGTACATCATATATTTTTTTTAGTTTTATCATTCTCTTATTTTAGAAGTTACAGGGGGGGGGGGGGCATACATTTTACCACTTTGGAAACTTGTCTCTCGTGCAAACTATTCAGTTTAGAAAAAAAATATATTAGAAACCTCAATATAATTTTTGAAGACCTATCCAAAGATGTATGACGTATGGATTTGATGAAAACAAAATTTTTGAGTTTCAGTTCTAAGTATGGGGAACCCCCAAAATTTATTGTTTTTTTGTTTTCTATTTTTGTCTGAAAATCTTAATGCAGTTCACAGAATACATCTACTTACCAAGTTTCAACAGTATAGTACTTATATATTCGGAAAAAAGTGGCTGTGACATACGGACGGACAGACAGACAGACATGACGAATCCATAAGGGTTCCGTTTTTTTCCATTTGGCTACGGAACCCTAAAAAAGCAATGAACTATTAAAACATGACGGTATATGCACGCCTTTGCCTACAATTTCATCCTTTAAATTAAAAAAAAAGTAGCTGTCACTTTCTAAAGTCGAAGCTTCTTATTGTAAATCTTTGGTATAGAAGTTGTCCGTATGATGCGTAGTATCTTTATATAGTTTGTGACTAAGTCGCTTTTATTTTGTCTCGTTCAATTTTAAAACGAAACAAATCAAGGTAATAACTTTTTTTTATACCACGTCGGTGGCAATCAAGCATAGTACGGCCCGCCTGATGGTAAGCAGTTACCGTAGCCTATGGACGCCTGCAACACCGGAGATATTACACGCGCGTTGCCGACCCTTTAAAGACCTGTACACTCCTTTTTTGAAGAACCCCATACTGTAGCCCCTTGGGAAAACCTCGGCAGGGAGCTCATTCCACAGCCGAAGCGTACGCGGGAGGAAATTCCTCTTAAACCGCACAGTACGCGACCATTTAGGTGCTAGGGTGTGAGGATGAACACCCTGCCGATGGCGAGCGGTGCGGTGATATAAAGCGGCCGTTGGCATCATGTCAAACCGTTCTTCAGAGCACAGCCCATTGTACCTATACAAGCGGTAGAACACGCATAAGGAGGCGAAGTCTCTCCTTAGACTTAAAGGTTCAATACCGCTTGTGAGTTTGGGATCGTCGACGATTCGTACAGCGCGCCTTTGGGCTGAGTCGAAGGGTCCAAGCTGGCATCCAGGTGCTCCTGCCCAAAAGTGACAGCAGTACTCCATATGGGGTCAGACTTGCGATTTATATAGCAGCAATCTTTGCCCCGGAGTAAAGTATCGCCGTGCTTTATTGAGCACACCGAGTTTTTTGGATGCCAGATCAGCCTTCCCTTCCAGGTGGCTACGGAATTGGACGTCACTGGAGATGTCGACACCGAGGATCCCAATACTCCCTGATTTGTTTCGTTTTAAAATTGAACGAGACAAAATAAAAGCGACTTATTCACAAACTATATAGAGATACTACGCATCCGACGGACAACTTCTAATAACTATTTTCTAATACCATATATTCAAAGGGTGGGCCGCTGGAGATTATATTAAGCTTTTAGCAAGCTTTTAGAAAGCAAGCACAACTCTCGGGAAATTTCCGATGTATGTAAGTAATTAAGTACATTATGTGTTAACAGGCAGCTTTTCGCGGCCAAAGCTGTAGGAGAGAATGTATTCCTTTATAGGGATTTTCCGGTTTGAATCAGTAAAGGTAGAATGCTGTTGAAAGAGGGGTTATACCGACGAGATATGTACATGGAATATCGCCAGCTGACCTTTTAAAAAATTCTATAAAATACATTTTGAAATCAATCACTTTTAGCGTCTTGTAACGAGAGGCTTCGTTCATTTAGTCGAGCTCTTGGTACCGCTCATAACTATTTAGGCACTCGTAATTTTTTCCCATACAATTGTCAATTTTCTGATATAGATATATTCCATTTATCATTGCAACAGTTTGTTTCTGCAATAAAAAAAAACAGCTAATAATAAAAATAATACCCATTAGTTCCATTATCATCTACTTGCCAACGTTTAAATGCTGTCTTCAACAATTCGAGTTAGGTATTTAAGTTTTGCATGCTTTAAATTGTATTAATGTTAAATTAAGTTTAAATTGTATTATTAATGTTAGTTTCTGAGCAACATAACTGTTATCATTCATTAGTGGAAACTGTGTGGCTTGTGAATGTGTTATCTGATTTGTATTGTATACAAAATAGACTTTCAGAATTATACCGCTAAGTCGCAGTCGGGTAACAGTTTTTTGTGCAGTTTACTTTTTTTAATTTAACAGACATATCGAGCTTCAAAATGATGTGCAGAATATTCGTGTACATTGCCCATTTACCAAATGGCAAGCGTAAAAAAAATCCATAAATCGTTTTCCAGTACAAAATCGTTTTATTTTGTATGGAGTAGTACATGAGGGTTTTTTAAATCTTTGCATAAAGTAAACTAGAAATTTTAAAGGATGTCTTTGGCAACAATTTGAGGCTCAATATATTTACCTAAATAAAAATTCAATCCCCTGGCTGCGATCGAACAGTATGATCTTAAAAATAATTTTTGTATACAATTGTATGGTGAAAATTGCGGGTGCCTAAAGACTTTTAAGTGGTAGTGTATATGTAGATCATCTACAGTAGATGTATGTAGTTGTATTTGTATATAGTCTTATTCGACTAGAATTGACTGATTGGACTCAGTTTTTAGGGTTCCGTACCCAAAGGGTAAAAATTTGATGTCCGATCTCGATGTCCGTCTGTCTGTCACCAGGCTGTATCTCATGAACCGTGATAGTGAATTTTCACAGATGATGTATTTCTGTTGCCGCTATAACAACAAATACTGAAAAGTACGGAACCCTCGGTGCGCGAGTCCGACTCGCACTTGGCCGGTTTTCAAGACTTATAATTACCTAAGTCGAGACTCGAGTGTAAAAACTTGAGTCCTTTTCAGAGAACTCTATTTTGATTTACAAAAACAAAAAACAAAATTCATTGTATTCATGTAAAATTCATGGGTTTAGGTGGGTCATTATACTTTTTCGTGACCATTAATCTATTGCCAGAAAAAGGTATGATATATATATTGAATTTGTGTGTAAACATTGTATCCCTAAATTGTATTTACCTGAGCCAAATCGTAGGAATTTGTTATATATACAATTCGTTATATATACAATACAGCCAGTGAACGGAATACAGCGAATATTTCCACCATTATGCTAAGTAAAAGTGTTATAATGTAATATTGCATAAGGCGGCAAGAAAAGCAGCAAAAGATAAGAATTACAAATTTGTTTGGGTTCGAAGCGGGCGGATCTTTATTCGCAAAGACGAAACGTCGCAAGCCATTGTTCTGAAAGACCTGTCTTCAATTAGTCGCCTGTTATAAGTGGCATCTTTAGTTTTCTCTTTATTTAACTTTTAGTGCATGATTTTTAAACTATTGTTTTTCTCGTGAATAAATTAACTCTGTACTATCAAAATTCTAGAGGGTTGAACACTAAAACCATAGACTTTCTATGCAATGTTTCTGTTAATCAATACGATATCATTTGTATCACTGAAACGTGGCTACAGGATAATATAAGTGATGGTGAATTGTTCGATGACAGATATAACGTGTACAGGCGTGCACGAAATATTGATAGTCCATCAGCTAAAAAAACTGGCGGAGGTGTTATGGTAGCTGTAAATAAGAGATTAGTGTCTTACAGAATGTATGAATTTGAAACACAACTAGAAGACTTGTGGATAGTTGTAGAGAACAGATCTAGAGATTGTGTAACTAAAATATGCTTATGCTGTGTATATCTACCCCCACCAGTAAAATTTAATGATCTGGAGCTGTTTGTTGATAAGGCTTCCGCAAATGTTATTGGTTTTACTGAAGCATTAATATTAGGAGATTTCAATTTGTCTTCCGTGGATTGGATTGCAAGTAATTCCGATACATCTATGTTACCTGTAAATAGTTCTTGTAATGTATACCAAGCACTTATTGAATTCATGGCCTTTTGTGATCTAAAGCAGTATAACAATGTTATGAACAGCAATAATAGGTTACTTGATCTTGTGTTTTCAACAAATACAGTATCTCTAGATCAAAGTAATTACCCGCTAAGCATTGTTGACTCTTTTCACCCACCGTTAGAAATGTCCTTAGACTTAGAACTTGAGAGCACTCTTTCTCCTACGTTACGTCCAAAATAAACTTTTATAAAGCTAATTATGATGAAATTATTAAATATTTAATCGATATTGATTGGTTCTTATTGTTAGAGGCATGTCAGGATGTTGATGAAATGGTGCATAAGTTATACGAGACATTACAGGTCGCTATTAAAAAGTTTGTTCCATTAACTAGACCTAAAGGAACTAAATACCCAGTCTGGTTTACAAAAAGTCTAATTAGGATGTTACATGAAAAACAAAAGTTTCGTAAACGGTATAAAAAATATAAAAACCCATTGGATAAACTTTCTCTCGATTTGCTTAAGAAACGATGTATCGATCAAACCTTAAACTGTTACAATCAATATTGCAAAACGCTTGAAAAGAATATAGCGCGAAACCCAAAAATTTTCTGGTCGTTTATGAAACATAAAAGGAAAAACAAATCATCCATACCATCTAACATGAAACTTGGCAATGAACGGGCCTGTGATTGCAAAAGTATTTGTGAACTATTTGCGAGAAACTTTTCTTCAATTTACGAACCAAATGTTGTTAGTTTCGACAACACAAACCTCATACAAGAACAAACGGTGTTGACCAGTTCGTTACATAAAATATTTTTTGATGAAAATATGATCTTAAAAAAAATTTAAGCTTTGGATCTAAATAAGGGACCTGGCCCGGACTGTCTACCGCCGATATTCATTTCTAGGTGTGCGGAAGGCCTGATACAACCGCTAAAATTCATATTTAACAAATCTCTCGAAACAGGCATTTTTCCTCAAACATGGAAAGAGACAAAAATAGTCCCGATATTTAAGGATGGCTCGAAGTCTGACATAAAAAATTATAGACCTATTTCTATTTTATCTGTTATGCCTAAAATTTTCGAATCACTGGTCTACCCTTTCTTGTATTCTCACTTTGCACAGCAACTTACAGATAGACAGCACGGATTCGTGCAGTGTAGATCTACTAGCTCAAACTTGGTAGCCTTTATCGAAAGCCTTACAAAGAATGTAGATAATCGTGTGCAGGTAGATGCTGTGTATACAGATTTCAGTAAGGCTTTCGATAAAGTCGATCATACTGTTTTGATAAGTAAATTGAGAGATTATGGCGTTTCTGGGTCACTATTGTCCTGGTTCGGGTCCTACCCGGCCAATCGCATGCTGTATGTAGCTATTAATGGTGAACAATCCAAGCAATTTTTTGCAACATCAGGTGTCCCACAGGGATCGCACCTAGGCCCGTTATTGTTTTTAATTTTTATTAACAGCATAGTGAGCTGTTGTATAAATTCCGAACCTTATCTCTACGCCGATGACCTTAAAATTATCAGACCTATTAAAAATTCTACTGATCGTATTCTACTTCAAGACGACTTGGACAGGTTGAGTAATTGGTGCTCCCAGAATAGAATGACGTTGAATGCCAAAAAATGCTTTTACATCTCTTTTACTCGCAATAAAACTATTGTGCCCACTTGTTACACTATCGGAGGCACGCAACTTGAAAAGGTTGATACAATCCGTGACCTGGGAGTAACAATAGATAGTAAGTTAAATTTTAATGCCCATTACACAAACATCATTAAAAAAGCGTCTCGTATGTTAGGATTCCTATTAAGAAACGCTAGGCAGTTTAGGTGTGCTCGTACTAAAGTATTGCTTTATAATACACTAGTAAGAAGTAACCTCGAGTACTGCTCCCAGGTTTGGACACCTTACTACGAGGTGCATAAGAATCGAATTGAGAAGGTACAGAGACGCTTTTTAACACATTTAGGATATTCCTCTTCCAAACGCCGTAAACTCACATCATATAGTAAACGAATGAAATTCTTTAGATTTATTTCACAAAGTAACAGGAGAAAAGTGCTAGATTTAATGTTCCTCTACAAATTAGTTAATAGTAAGGGGCTGGATTGCCCAGAATTGTTAAGTAAGATTAAAATAACTATTCCTGCTAGGCTACCTCGTCCTGGTTTGTATAAACTTTTTAGCATTCCATTTGGAAAAACAAATTTAGGTCGTAATTCTGCCCTTTTAAGAATGGCAAAATCATACAATCACATCCCAGGCTCTGCGGGAGTTGACATATTCAACGACAAACTTGAACAGTTTAAAAGAAAGGTGACGAAATATGTTGGCTCACTGGATGTCCCAAAGTAGTTAGTTAGTCATAGTTTCTTAAAAATTCTAAAGTAATACTTAATAAAATATTAATAAAATATTTTTATAGTAAATATTTTAGTTAATGTAATGTACTAATTTCATATAGCCATAAGTTTACTGCATGTTCACTATTGTTCACAGGTACAAGACACTTATATAAGTTGTGATTACCTATAATTAGATAAGCATCAGTCATGATTGTTATATAGATTTAAGAGCATGTAAGATGTAATCTGTTGGTAATCCTAAATAAAGAAAATAAAATAAAATAAAATAATATTGCACTGCCACCGACCTTTTTGTTACTATGTCAGATTTCAGCTCAATCGGAATAACAAAGAGGATATAATAGGATAGAGCGGTACTGTCATAGTTAATTTTGTAACCACAGTAAATTCACTGCCATCTATCGACACACGATTAAAACTAAAAATGATGATGTATAGAAATACCATAAAATGTATTTATATAGGGATAAATGATTTTTTTTATTTGCATTAATTATATCAATGAGGATATAATAAGATAGAGCGGTACTGTCATAGTTAATTTTGTAACCACAGTAAATTCACTGCCATCTATCGACACACGATTAAAACTAAAAATGATGATGTATAGAAATACCATAAAATGTATATATATATATAGGGATAAATGATTTTTTTTATTTGCATTAATTATTTATATAATTCTGACCCTTTGATTCACTGATATGCGTTAAAATTGTTAAATAACAAACGAAACCGTCAAAGCCATCTATCCGAGAGTAGGCCAAAGGTAGTGGCGCCATCTGATCGAGAATCAAATTTTCTTGATTTTTCGAGGCACGTTTTTTCCTTAGACTGTATCCATCTATTACGGAGTTATATCTATCTTTGGGAATACCAACAAGTTAGTAGAATACGTAAAAATAAGTTTTTTTTAAAGTAACCAAAGCTTCAAGTGCACTGAAGGTAATAATATCAAATGCCCTGTAACACAAGATCCGATAAAAAATGTAAGTATAAACGAAAAACAAGTAATTTACGGCATGAAGCTTAAAAAAGTGCGCAAAAACGCACTTTGGCAAAACAATACCTAGATCCTAGGTATACGAGAAATACGAGACATCATGCATATCGCAAAGACATGTCGGCGCCTTTGTTTATTCGGAATTCCTTTACTAATAAGTACGACTATGATGTTCATTTAATTCGCCAAATTCCGAGACCCACAAAGAATAAGAATAAGAATAAGTTTATTGAAAAGAGCACGACGTCTCAAAAGATTGAGAGTTCATCCGTGTCTTTCAAACTTTACGGTGCCTCGGAACTTTATGAGCATTAAAATTCTTTCGCGACCCCCAACACCCCGTTTCTAGGAACCTTGTTTAAAAAATTTGGAACGCACCTACACGAACGCACCTGAGCGGTACTCATTGCTATTTAGGCACTCGTAATTGCTTCCATACAATTGTATAAAAAATCGACTTTCAGAATTATACCGCTAAGTCGCAGTCGGGTAACACTTTTTTGTGCAGTTTACTTTTTTAATTTAACAGACATATCGAGCTTCAAAATGATGTGCAGAATATTCGTGTACATTGCCAATTTTCCAAATGGCAAGCGTAATAAAATCCATAAACCGTTTTCCAGTACAATATCGTTTTATTTTGTATGGAGTAGTACATAAGGGTTTTTTAAATCGTTGCATAAAGTAAATTCGAAATTTTAAAGGATGTCTTTGGCAA
This sequence comes from Cydia strobilella, assembly GCF_947568885.1. Classification (NCBI taxonomy): domain Eukaryota; kingdom Metazoa; phylum Arthropoda; class Insecta; order Lepidoptera; family Tortricidae; genus Cydia; species Cydia strobilella. Next base: position 59,570,189 of record NC_086068.1, read on the forward strand.
CAATTTGAGGCTCAATATGAGGCATTTTCTATGAAAAGGGACCTTAGTGTCGATGGCGCTTACGCCGCAGAGCGTCGCGCGGCATTGTATTTATATCGGAGCATCGTTAATAATGGCGTAAGCGCCATCGACAATAAGGTCCCTTTCCATAGAAAATGCCTCATATATTTACCTAAATAAAAATTCAATCCAACATGTAAGAGAGTCATTTGCCTGCGATAGAACAGTATGATTTTGAAAATAATTTCGTATGGTGAAAATGGCGGGTGCCTAAATACTTTTGAGCGGTAGTGTATTTATCATTAAATCAGTACCTTACATATGAGTTTTGGTACGCAACCTATTTTTATAGGAAGGCAGTTTCTGTTTCACAATCTACAATTATTTTATAACCCTGTATTACTTAATTCTAATGTTGTTTTGTGGAATTAATTTAATATAATATTTCGTAATTGATGCAAAAAAAAAGAAACAACTCTATGTTGCAGTATTTTCAGGGGACAAAGTTATAACTATTTTTTTTTTTTAATATTTTTCTATTACTGGATTCTCATTCATTACTGGTTAATTTACTATTTAATTTGTTCATTCAATATAAACCTATGTCTATTATTTTATAGATTTCAAGATTTCAAAAGGAGGACGTTCTTAATTCAGTAGACGGTCAACGCATACAGAAAGGACGCAGTTTGATAAAGCAACCTCGATGCCACCCCCACCCTCGCCCCACAAGGGGGTAGGTACTTGTTGAATGCCCACCCCAGCGGGTTTCATTGAGCGCTTCTAGGGAGACGCATTAGGATTTTGGGATTCACAACTATTTAAGTAAGAATTTGTTATACAAGGGGGCAAAGTTTTTGTTTAACCCTTCGTGGTAATATTCGAGCAAGCAAAAGATTCCAAAATTGAATATTTTCGTTCGAATTCTGATTGTAATTGATTGACACTTGCAAAGGTCAAAATTGTTACAAAAACGGCCAAGTGCGAGTCGGACTCGCGCACCGAGGGTTCCGTACTTTTTAGTATTTGTTGTTATAGCGGCAACAGAAATGCATTATCTGTGAAAATTTCAACTGTCTAGCTATCACGGTTCATGAGATACAGCCTGGTGACAGACGGACAGACGGACCGCGGAGTCTTAGTAATAGGGTACCGATTTTGTGTCTCAGGACATCACACTGAATGCACTGATACCAAATATGTCCATGTTTGCGACGACATGAGCCAAAATCGATTTCCAGAAGACTTCTAGACCAAAAACCACCGTACTAGATAAGCAATTGAAATTTCGTTTTAAATGGATTTGTTATACAATTTCCATTCTGATATTTTTATTCCCCTTTCCATAAATTTAATTATGGAATTTGTGGTAACAAGAGTTAAAGAACCATTACAGGGTGTGGATTTTTTAGTGAATTTTTAAAGTAACCATAAGTTTAACCATAAGTTTTCGTAATGGTACGGAACGTTATGTCAGGCCTCCTTCACTCGCTCAAAGCCACGCGCTATATGCCTACCGCTCGGCGTATCGTCGACGATATAATCGACAGAGGGCCGCCGAACGCCCGCCTGAGCGCTCGCACCGCACGTTTCCCGCGCTTACGCTTCGAAATGCCGAAACCACGTAATTATTGTGCAGTAGATGGGTGTAAAAGTCAAAAAACAAAAGAAAATTTGTCGTTTTTTTAGGGTTCCTTACCCAAAGGGTAAAAACGGCACCCTATTACTAAGACTCCGCTGCCGCTGTTCGTCTGTCACCAGGCTGTATCTCATGAATCGTGATAGCTAGACAGTTGAAATTTTTACAGATGATGTATTTCTGTTGCCGCTATAACAACAAATACTAAAAAGTACGGAACCCTCGGTGGGCGAGTGCGACTCGCACTTGGCCGGTTTTTTCATTTCCGAGAAACGAAGAAAGGTGAGTAGTATTTTAAATCTATCTTTATGAATTTTGTCACTATTTATTTCTTTGAACATAAGTAGATAAATCGTAAATTAAGGAGTTTTTTGAGTCAGGTATTATAAGTGTTGTTTTTAAATATTTAATTGACTAATATAAAATATGGTTGATTCGCAACATTCGTTTTATTACAATAATAACATAAGTAACAGTACAACCCTAGCGCATTCTTACGATGACGCGTTGGCACGTGGCTCGCACGGCGAGCAAGGCAGTCTCGACTCTTTGTGCGCATACTTATGGTACATTTCTTCTCGTCCTGAGCAGCAGGTATTATTATTAAGATTTTGTAGGCTATTATAGCGTAGGTATTTTCGCTTTTGTATGGGAATGATGTATCTGTTACGTAGTAACTATTTATTAATCTGTGACATGAGGTAGTTTTTTTTTGTATTTTTATAATAACTGTTATGACTTGGTATATCATCCGTTCAAATCACTAAGGTAATTTTTGCAAAATGAAGTCGAGCGGACCAGCTACAATATGGCATTAAAATCTCATTTTTTAAGTTTTTGTGGGTTGACACATTATTGCTTATCAGAATCCATAAATAACGATACTTTTACCTAAATGGTTAATTGAAAGTACCCTCAAGAAATGCTATAAAAATTATACTTTGTCATGTTTAAAAAATGAAATAAAAAGTACAGAGTGTTTAACTTTGGTGAACGGCATCATTTCAGCCTCGGACTATTGGGCTCTCACTGCGTTCGAGCGCCAAACTACCTCAGCAGGAATGAGTGCCTTTCCTCCCTTGGTTAACAATCTACTATTTCTCTATAGAAATATTAGATTTGTACCATTACAAAACACCAAAATGGATGCCACTCAGCATATGCCGATGACTAAAATAAGTTACCCACGGCGCTGGTTTTCAGGGCAACCAAGAGGTAAACACAATAAAATATACAAAACAAAACTAAACTAATAAACATGTGGGAGAATAGGAAGCTAGCTTATTCTAGAGATTGAACTATAATTAGACAAAAGCAGTACATAATCCGTGCTTTAACAATTAAAAAGTATAAGAACGTGTCTGTAAACAGAAATGGAACTTTACCTTTCGTAAGCATTGTTCCGTTACACGTCCCACACAGTTTGGACTGTAATTTTCAGTTTCAAGGTTATTAATTCAGTAGCAAATTTTTGACATGGGCATACGAAGGGTTAATTAGCTATAAATAATATTAATAAAATCTAGCGCAGTACGTGAGCTTAAGTATTGGAAGTTTTAATATCGACTATATACTTTTTAATTTTACTTATATAAGTTGCTACCGACAATTTCTAATAGGTGGTGGCAGATTATTCCGACAATTCGTGGCGGCGTAATGCAAGCTGCCACTAAAAGCAGGCGTACTGTGCTTTGGACCAATAAGCCGTTTAGCGCCCCGCACTGTCCGCTTAGAAATTTATTTTAGAGCAATTTCATGCTTAGAACGATTAGATTAGAGTAATTAGGTCATAATACGATTGCCAAAAAATATGAATAGGAATCTAGGAATCTTGGGACCTTTCTCTAGTAATTTCATGGAATCGAAACCTGATTTAACTTTATTAGTTGCCTGTGCACAGAAAAGTACACTCAGCGATAAATGGTTGCACCAAAAATTATGCTTTTGCCAAAAAATTAACACATTTTTAAACTCCCCTCCGATTTTGGTGAAACCGAAACTCTCATTGACGTATGTCGCACTTGACAGGTTGGTGAAGCCGAGCCTTAAATCTATTTCCGTACAACGTTCCCTCAAAGATAGATATAACTCCGTAATAGATGGATACAGTCTAAGGAAAAAACGTACCTCGAAAATCACGAAAATTTGATTCTCGATCAGAGGGCGCCACTAGTTTTGGCCTGCACTCGTATAGAGGGCGTTGACGGTTTCGTTTGTTATTTATAATTGTAACGCATATCAGTGAAAGAACATGGGTCAAAATCATAAAAATAATTAATGCAAATAAAAAAAAAATCATTTATCCATATTTAAATACATTTTATCGTATTTTTATAAATATTTATTTTTAGTTTTAAAGTGTCTCGACAGATGGCAGTGAATTTACTGGGGTTACAAAATTTACTATGACAGTACCGCTCTAGTATAAGTTACTCTATGGTTCCCTTGATGTCAGTCTCTGATAGTATTAGTACTAATTGGACTAATTGGCATGCAGTTTCAATAGATCTTTGTGGACGCCTGCATTTGTACATGCAATTGCATATTTCATAGTAACTGTAAGTTATAAACCGTTTAACAGTAGCGTTTGGTAAGAAAATTAAATACTCAAATGTTTGTAATAAAACTATGAAAACGGATTATATCGCGTATATTAAATTTATAATACATCCCGACGTCGACGTCGAAACGTCGGGATGTATTATAAATTCAATATACGCGATATAATCCGTTTTCATAGTTTTATTTCATATAACTTCATATACTCAATGTTTATTAAGCAAATAGTCCACATGGGCACTTTTACACGTCAAGTTTTACCTTAAAAAATTGTATAAATTTTTGGATAAAAACTAAAAATATAAAAAAAGCTTCAAAAATGCGCAATTTTATGTTTGATCGAACTCATCGATTACTTTTATAGGGTTCCGTACCCAAAGGGTAAAAACGGGACCCTATTACTAAGACTCCACTGTCCGTCTGCCTGTCTGTCCGTCTGTCACCAGGCTGTATCTCATGAACCGTGATAGATAGACAATTAAAATTTTCACAGATGATGTATTTCGTGTTGCCGCTATAACAACAAATACTAAAAAGTGCGGAACCCTCGGTGGAAGATTCCGACTCGCACTTGTCCGGTTTTTTAAAGTTATATTAACATACATGTTTCTTTGTACCCGAAATGATTTCGTGTATGTATTTATAACTTTGTTCATTGTAAATTAGTTCGATAACTAATGCATATAAGCATAGAGTAACTTATACTAGAGCGGTACTGTCATAGTAAATTTTGTAACCCCAGTAAATTCACTGCCATCTGTCGACACACTTTAAAACTAAAAACGAAGATTTATAAAAATACGATAAAATGTATTTAAATATGGATAAATGATTTTTTTTTATTTGCATTAATTATTTTAATGATTTTGACCCATGTTCTTTCACTGATATGCGTTAAAATTGTTAAATAACAAACGAAACCGTCAACGCCATCTATACGACTGTAGGCCAAAGCTAGTAGCGCCCTCTGAACGAGAATCAAATTTTCTTGATTTTCGAGGCACACTTTTTCCTTAGACTGTATCCATCTATTACGGAGTCTGTACTGTATCCATCTATCTTTGATATAAGCTATGAATATTTTTGGTAGTAAGCTCATATGGTTAGATATGTTAAAATAGTTTCTAATTTTACAATTTTAACCTATTTTTTGGCTGCTATTCATCAAAACGGATCTCGAATCGCGATATATTGGTTCCAGGAACTCGTACGGAGCAATCGATAAAACCATTACCATTCAAATTTCAACCAAACTCCAACTAAAATAAGGTCGATGTTAGCTTATCGCTCTCAATAGGCGTATACTGCTAACCGAGTGACCGAGTGACGCCCGAAATAATTGGAATTAAAAACAACTCTAATACTTGTGAGTTAGGGTTTATTTTAGCTTGCGACTCGTTTACAAGTGGGCGTGTTGAAGGAACCCAGTGTCACGGTGAGTGGGCGTGATTCGTAAATAAAAAAAATGTTTGAGAAGATTGTGGGCGACCGCTTTGCCATCTCCATATACCTATATACTACATAGTCCACAATCCACATTTTCCCCTCTGGATATTGAAATTGTGGATTATTTTACAAAGTTTGCTGTAAACCATAGCTATGCTCCATCAAAAAATAAGACCGACCAAGTGCGAGTCGGACTCGCGTTCCAAGGGTTCCGTACATTACACAATTTTTAACAACGCATTTTTTATGTGAAACGTGAGTGAAATGTCTTTAAAAAAATCCGTAGGGATCAAAAACTAAGTAATTAAGTACGACTCCCGCTTGACTGCACATTTCTAATAGGTTTTCCTGTGATCTATTAGGTAAAGAACTATTTTGTGTAATTTTTTCAAAATCTTAGATCCAGTAGTTTCGGAGATAAAGGAGGGGGGGGGGTGGTAATTTTTGGCCTATTTTCTTAAATAACTTCTAAACTATTTATTTTAAAATTACAAAAAAATATATATTTGAGATTCTCACAACGAGCTCTTTCATTTGATATGTAACACGATACAGTTTTAAAAACTTTATTTTTAAATTATCTCATTTACCCCCCAGAAGTTCAAAATTCATTTGTTTACGTCATATGTCCGTCTTTGGGTCACAAACTTACATGTGTGTATAAAATTTCAATTTCCGTTTTTACCTTTTGAGGTACGGAACCCTAAAAAAAACATCGGATCAGATAAATTTTGAACAAATACCATAGTACAAAAAAAAACTTTTTTATTTATCCAGAATAAAAGGTACAAAGACCTTGTTAAATTTAAAAAAAGAATGGTCGAGATACCCTAGATAGCTCACATAGTTCATACAAATACTGCGAAACAAGTCTCAATTTTGTTTTGGCTCTGCTGTAATGTTGACTTTTTTTCACATGCGACCGTATGTAACACTAGGCGAGAAATGTAGCTGTTAGTATTATCATACAGAACGGCCACGCACCGCCCCGCCCCGAATCGAATCGAAAAAAAAAAAATCGAATTACCTCGCCCCGCGACAACAGACTGACTACCTTTTGCCGACCGCTCAGTACTGTTTTTAAGCAACTTACTCACACAATGACGCATGCCGCGTGTGCAGACGTGCCGTTCACACATAGAAACGCAAGTGATTTTTGATGTATGATGTCCGCCCTGTGACACTACCTTAAGGGGATCCCATGCCCCAATGACCTTCGATTTGAATCACTTAGTTTTCTAATGTTTTTTGTAGCTTATCATATTAATAGCAACGGATTTTAGCAATATAGTATCCCATATTTACTTCAAAGTTCATTGTTTTCGAAATATTTGGCATCAAAGTTGAACAAATTTAGGCCAAAAAACTGGTTTTCTGTCCATAACTTTTGTGTTAATTAGTTTAAAATTAAAACCTTAGACAAATTTTTTGAGACGTCTAAGACGAACCCAAATATGTAGATTTCATATAAGTAAGATCTTTCACAGCAAACGAGATACGAAAAAAGTGTTTTTTTAGACAATGTTTAAAACAATCATAAATAAATAAGTATTCATTTTTTTCACAATCCGGTAGACAAAAATGGAGATAAAAGATTGAAGAACCGATAGCCGCTTGTAATTCTATATGTAGTGCAAAAGTAGGAGATACGATTCAAAACTTGTCAAAAATCGATGAAATTTTAAGGATGTTTAATACCTAGACCGATGTTCACAATAGGTTTAGGAACTAATACTGGGGGATACTGGTCAGGAAACAAACACAAAGGGTAATACTAACAAGCTTGGGGTATTGATATTGTAGCGGCCGAAGTGTGGATGGACCCGGTTACAGGCTGATTTATCGGGGCATACGTTTCAAACAGACCACCCCCTGTAGATGCCGCGTTGTAAGGCGTCATACACATTCTACATACAGTGGAATCCGTTTATTATGACCGCTTATACTGACCAACCGCTTACTATGACGTAATTACTGTGCGAAGTTTGGTTGTTCATATCATCATCATGTCCTTTAACGTCCACTGCTGAGCATAGGCCTCTCTTCCAGTACGCCACTTGTCCCGGTCCTGAGCTAATCTCATTCAGAAGTAACCCGCAAGCTTCCGGATGTCGTCCACCCAACGAGCCAACGGACGCCAGGGGGCTTCTTTCATTCGAAAGCGGCCACCATTCCGTTACCATTTTAGTCCACCTGCCATCACTCTGCCTAGCAACATGTCCCGCCCACCTCCATTTTAGTTTGGTAATCATATAAAGAGGCCCACTGACTATCAGTCCGCCGGACGATATCGGCCTGTCAGTTGTTCGGAAAAGTCAAATTTTTGTTCTAACTGACAGGCCGATATCGTCCGGCGGACTGATAGTCAGTGGGCCCCTTAAAGTTGTAGTGTAGGTAGATATAAATACTTTAAGAGGCCGGTGTCGATTTTAGTCGCAAAAATGTAAAATTGATAGATTTAGTCGGTGAAATTGTACACCTTTTGTTACCTAATTGAAAAAACAAGTACTGGTTTCTATTAGCACGTCTTCTTATCTTACCTTTTATCAGATCAATTTTTTGAAAAAAGACTCACTAAATTAGTAATGTTGGCTTTTCTGATGGACGTTTAGGTAAACGCGCGTAAAGCACTGATTTTGTCGCTCTTATTTGTAAATTTCGTAAAGTTTGGACAGCTAAACATGGTAATTTTGTATTACACATATCTTGTACTTGACGTTTATCAGACTACATTTTTATTATTATGACTTTGAAGTAGTGTAAATGAAAGTTAGACGAAATCAATTTTCTCCAGAAATTACTTCAAAACAAGTGACAATTTCTCTGAAAATCGACTTAATTTCAACAAAATTTTCATACTTAAACCATCTACTACATTTGCTGAAACTATTCTTATACATCAATTTGTATAACTTACCACCATAATTTTTTTATGAATTTTTGAAAACTACCCCTTCTTTTCATAAAATACCGGTGACGCACGCTCGCGACCTGGTTATTAAAAGGCAAGATGAGAAGACGTGCTAATAGAAACCAATACTTGTTATTTAGATATTACGTAACAAAACGTGTATAATTTCAACGACTAAATCTATCAATTTAAAATTTTTGCTCCAAAATCGACTACGGCCCCTTAAGAAACGCTTGACAGCGCGGGTAGACCTAAGACTTGTCTTGCAATATATGAAGATTCCTAACGGTTGTGTTTCCTTGTGCTCCGCTAATATAAATATCCCGAGGGATTTACTGGGGACTTTACAAAAGTGACAAAGTCGGATAAGATGACCGCTGTCACTAGCCAATAGGAATCTCGTTTCGTTTTTGTGATTCGTCGATCGAGCACTTTGGCCTATGACGGACAGCGACAAGAAGTGAAAAGTTTGTTTTATTTGGACTTTAGTATAGTAATGCGATTGTGGGTCACCTATATTCTTGTTAAAATACTAAGTTTCGTTTCTTTTTAATAAAAATTACTAAAGTGTAATATTTGACGTTTTTTTTTGTGCCTAATCTCGACATCCTACCACGCCTACCACGCCTACGGTGCAACAGCGCTTTCGTACTTTATTATAACAAGAGGATTAAGTTCCATCTATTCGGTAGGTCATCTTTGTGTTTAACTCATTGGTGTATTTGGACAAAGCTAAGCTTCCCCGTTATTTCGCATGGCTGACCCAATGACTACGCGCCGTCTAATGACGTCCATTATTGTTTTAAAACAATTGACCAATAGACAAAGTTTATGCTGGATCGAGTCGAGATCGCCTGTAGGGCCGATTTTGATCTTACATTTCATAGGATATAATAGGATAGAGCGGTATGGTAAATTTTGTAGCCACAGTAGATTCACTGCCATCAAAGATAGATATAACTCCGTAATAGATGGATACAGTCTAAGGAAAAAACGTGCCTCGAAAATCAAGAAAATTTGACTCTCGTTCAGAGGGCGCTACTAGTTTTGGCCTACTGTCGTATAGATGGCGTTGACGGTTTCGTTTGTTATTTAAGAATTTTAACGCATATCAGTGAAAGAACATGGGTCAAAATCATAAAATTTTTTACTATCATTACTGCCTAAAAGACCTGTCCGCCCTCGGAATACCCACCAGGCGTGAAGTGGCGCAGAATAGGGCGGAGTGGCGCTCTCTTGTGTCAGACGCCAAGATCCTTTTTGGGTCACTGAGCCAGTGAAGAAGAAGATTACTTCTACTCGATTTTTATCGCGTAGCAGTACTAATAGTTTCGGTACTTGACGCTAGATGTACCTATAGATACGATAGCTACGATAATAATAGTCGTTTTGGTAAAGAAACTGATGTATGGAGTGAGCACGAAAAAAGCGCTCGACGCCAAAACAAATTAGCACTCCCTCAATCCAAAATCCATATTAAACATCTATAAAGAAGGTCAATATTATAGATCAATTAAAATTTATAATAAAATACCGGAAAACATAAAGGAGGAAAACAAGTGTTCTTTGTTCTGTAAGAAGCTTAAGACGTTCCTAGTCCAAAAAGCCTACTATTCTGTTGAAGAATTTATGAATGATGTTGTTTGACATTAATGTTGTTTAGTTTAGATATACGTTTGACATGTTTTAATAAATAAGAGAATAATTTTGTAATGTTTGTAATTTAGTTATAAGTATATGACTTTTATTTGGAAATTTTGTGACATTATTTAAAGATTACCAATTGAATTTAATTGCATTGAATTTTATATGAATGTTTTGATAAATTATTATTGTACCTTAATATGTAAATTTAATGTTAGTGTGCAAGATATGTGACATTATTTAAAGATTACCAATTGAATTTAATTGCATTGAATTTTATATGAATGTTTTGATAAATTATTATTGTACCTTAATATGTAAATTTAATGTTAGTGTGCAAGATATGTGACATTATTTAAAGATTACCAATTGAATTTAATTGCATTGAATTTTATATGAATGTTTTGATAAATTATTATTGTACCTTAATATGTAAATTTAATGTTAGTGTGCAAGATATATGACATTATTTAAAGATTACCAATTGAATTTAATTGCATTGAATTTTATATGAATGTTTTGATAAATTATTATTGTACCTTAATATGTAAATTTAATGTTAGTGTGCAAGATATGTGACATTATTTAAAGATTACCAATTGAATTTAATTGCATTGAATTTTATATGAATGTTTTGATAAATTATTATTGTACCTTAATATGTAAATTTAATGTTAGTGTGCAAGATATGTGACATTATTTAAAGATTACCAATTGAATTTAATTGCATTGAATTTTATATGAATGTTTTGATAAATTATTATTGTACCATAATATGTAAATTAAATGTTAGTGTGCAAGATATGTGACATTATTTAAAGATTACCAATTGAATTAAATTGCATTGAATTTTATATGAATGTTTTGATAAATTATTATTGTACCTTAATATGTAAATTTAATGTTAGTGTGCAAGATATTTTTTGCTATGCCCTACCAGGGTATCAGTGCCAATTACTTTGCAAATACCATCTATGTAATGTAATGTACATGATTATGCAAATAAATAAATACAAATACACTATGCCTTCTTTTCTCTTTGGCAGAATCGGCCACCGCGTTCGTGTAAATTGTGAACTGTATACAAGCCCTAACAATAGCTTGCTAGTGGCAGATAGTATTAATTAAGCTTTAGATTTGAATGTGAGATCAAGTACTACAGTTCCGATATTGTTGTTTCATAGAAAATCGATACCGTAAATTGGTCTTACTTTGCCCCTTGGTGGGTAACTATGCCCCATTTAAAAAAAAATATTCAAACATAATATTTCTTTTATCGAATTTAAACTATCGTGAGACATATTAACTTAACTAACTTAGCGGTTTTTACGAGTGACTAAAAATACGTGAGTGAAACCGCTGATAGTTAAGATAATATTTTTTTTTTCTTTTTTTTTAAAAGGCACATATGTATACATAATTAATTTCAAAATTACTCGCCAAACTGCATATGCAGTTTGTTGGCGAGAAAGCGCTCTTTTTTACAATTTTATGCACCTACTTAAGTTGCTTACTATGCTTACCCTACGTTCAAAGATAGATATAACTCCGTAATAGATGGATACAGTCTAAGGAAAAAACATGCCTCGAAAATCAAGAAAATTTGATTCTCGTTCAGAGGGCGCTACTAGTTTTGGCCTACAGTCGTATAGATGGCGTTGACGGTTTCGTTTGTTATTTAACAATTTTAACGCATATCAGTGAAAGAACATGGGTCAAAATCATAAAAATAATTAATGCAAATAAAGAAAATCATTTATCTATATTTAAATATATTCTATCGTATTTTTATAAATCTTCATTTTTAGTTTTAAAGTGTGTCGACAGATGGCAGTGAATTTACTGGGGTTACAAAATTTACTATGACAGTAACGCTCTAGTATCAGTTACTCTATGCTACGTTTGACATTAAAGTTAGTCATAGAAAAAAATATACCTATATAATAAAGTAATAAAGTATCCTTTTACAAATAAATGTTTCTACCTAAAGGATACACTATGCTAAAATAACAAACAACAACAAATATAATTTAAATAATAATACACGGTTGCTAAGGTCAAGGTAAGTTATCTATAAGTGTTTTTTTTAATTTGTTCTTTACTTCCAATATGCTATATTTATTTTCTCCTCTTAACCATTCTATTTCATTATATATTTTGGGACCAAAAATTTATCTGTTCTCCTACCATAATAATTTTTGACAAAATGTTGTACATATTTCTTTAATCTAATATTTTTTGTTCTATATCTGCTTTGTTTAGAGACTTCAAATCTATTATTACAGTAATTATCTATGGCTATCAAATATTGCACTCTTTGAGTCACAGGTAAGATTTTATACATTTTATAAAGTTTTTCGTATTCGCCTTTCAACTTATTTTTAGTTTTGCTGTCCAATAAGTATTTCAGTGACCTTATCTGGAGCTTTTTAATTTCATCGATATACGTTTGGAAGGTTCTGCCATATACATTAAGTCCATAACCTATCACTGAGTCCGCTAGTGCGTAATACACTACAAGCATAGTTTTTTTGCTAATTAATTTATGTAAGTAGTACATTTTGCTCATTACTGAGCGTAGTTTGGAACAAACCACATTTATATGTGTTTTCCAGTATGATCAATATGCATACCTAGATACCTATAAGTGTTTACGTATTCCAGCGGTTCACAGTTACATTTGTTATCCTTTCGGTTGTGCAAGCAATCGTATCCGTGTCCTATCACACCTATCTCATTATAATTAACCGACTTAGCCCTGCGGTTGTATGGGGATATACATGTGCATACTTTTTGTTTTTGATAAGTTTATAATTATTCCGTTATCGTGGGCCCATTTAGCAATCTCGTCGAAGTCGCTTTGGATACAACTGTGAGCCCCTGATATATCTGTATGCGAATATAGTAGGCACATATCCGCATACATGTATACCTTGCATTTCTTTATAACGTTTACAACACTGTTGACCAGGAGTCGTAGCACGGTACGCTTATCACCATGCCTGTCACGTTCTAACAAGTATGTGAGTGCGAAAGTGACGGACTTAGTGATAAGGGAAACCATGCTGCGCGGGCAGCATTAGATAGCCGACAGGGCGATACACCGAGCCGGTCGGCACCCCGAGCGTGACGTCACACTCCGCGCCCGTGGCGCCGGCGATGCTCGTGCGTATGGTCCTGCCCGCCAGGTAGCTGCGGAACCAGTCGTTGACGGGGCCGTCTATGCCACATTCCCACATTGCTTGCAAAAGCACTTCATGGTCGAGGGTATCAAATGCCTTTTTATAGTCAATAAAAAGCGCAAGCACCTGTTTACCTTCGTTTAGACGGCTGTTGATTTCATCCAAGAACTGTGCCAGAGCCGACCTATATTATTACTTATAGTTTATATTACGATCTATATTATTATTTATATACTCAGATAAACGAAATTGAATATATATGTTGAATTGCTACGCAAGTCATAAAATTTATCTCTCTTTGGCGGAGCCTATTAATTTGGCGCACAATGGGGTAACTTTGCACCAATAAGTAAACTATAGGTAGGAGCAAAATTACCCCAAAACAATAGGTATCTTGTGCTCCTTATTCATAGCTTCGTTTTCTATAAAACAACATTTCATAAAGTTGATATACCGATAAAATATGTTACGTAATATGTTCTTAATATTCAATTCGTCTGAATATTTAATAATGAACAATTTAAAAACTATTCAAAATGGGTTTAGATGTTTGATTGGAAATAATGGGCAAGATACTAAATTACAATTATAGTACAGTCGCGTTCATAAATATGTATACAATTTTTTACCTTATTGCAGTGTATTAAGGTGAAGAAATGTATACATCTTTATGAACTCGATTGTACCTACATAATTGTACTTCTTTCGTAGGTTGTTACGTTTTTATAAGAATTTCCGCGAGGCAGTAAAAAAGCCGGTTTTCATGATATTTTTTTTACTTCCAATATTATTTAAGTAAAGATTACAGTTAATTTTGAAAAAAAGTCAAGTAATGCACAAGAATTATAAAAAAAGATCCAATATAATTGATCTAAAGATAAAGTTTTCCCCTAATTTTCATTTTCCTATTGACTGCTATTACTCGTATATTGCACAAATGTGTACATAAAAACATTGCAAATTGAACAAAAGTTAGTGAAACGCGTAACGCCATCTATTATCGAGTAGCGCGCCTGTAGTTTTCCTTACCCAGTGACCCAGTGACTTCAAATTTAAAGCTGGAGTTGATTTCAGCGCCATCTGGTGACGTTCTGTGCAGTCTAAATAGGTTAGCTGCTGCGTTCTAGAGGGCGTTCGTGGATGTAATCAAAAGTGTTTAGAATATTAGGGAAAATTAGGGATATTACTGCAATGTTCTGCCACCAGAGTGCAGCACTAGCCTTTTTAGTAAACCATAGAGTAACTTATACATACTGTGCCTTTAACAGGTTTTTGACAAGTTTTCAGAGATAATAAAATATGACATTGATGCATCATGGCCATACCCCGCAATCGAACTAGCAAATCTGTAGCAGTTGTACATCAGGGTTGTCACTGTTGCCAAATGAAGATCAATGTCATGTTGGTAGAAAGTAAGTTGCAAATATTATACTTTCTACCAACATGACATTGATCTTCATTTGGCAACAGTGACAACCCTGATGTACAACTGCTACAGATTTGCTAGTTCGATTGCGGGGTATGATCATGGCGGTTTGCTTACAGCAAACTTACAGAGATCGAGAGAACCTACCGGGAAACGCGAATTTTCGCTATCTGCCTCTTTATCGCTCGAATATGCAAGATTGACAGAGATAACGAAATTTCGATTTTCTTGTATTGTAATAGACCCTCAGGTTGTGATAGTGGCGCCCCCTGCGCAGAGTTTCGCGTAATATTCCCTATTACCATAGAGTAAGGGATACTAATATTATTATTAGAAAGGGGTACAGTCAAGTGTAAAAATATGGGTGCACATTATACTCAAAAATATGTGTCAGCGAATTAAGAACTATGGGATATTTCGCCGCTAAACTTACTCAACCTCGTATCTGCAACAATCATTTGATGACAAAAACACCCGTATTCCGAATGAAAGAAAAGCGACATTTCCATCAAATGATTGTTGCAGATATGAGGTTGTGTAAGTATAGCGACGATATTTTTGTGTAAGTTCAAGTTATATTATACCATAGAGTAACTTATACTAGAGCGGTACTGTCATAGTAAATTTTGTAACCCTAGTAAATTCACTGCCATCTGTCGACACACTTTAAAACTAAAAATAAATATTTATAAAAATACGATAATAAATGATTTATTTATTTGCATTAATTATTTTTATGATTTTGACCCATGTTCTTTCACTGATATGCGTTAAAATTGTTAAATAACAAACGAAACCGTCAACGCCATCTATACGACAGTAAGCCAAAGCTAGTGGCGCCCTCTGAACGAGAATCAAATTTTCTTGATTTTCGAGGCACGTTTTCTCCTTAGACTGTATCCATCTATTACGGATCTTTGATTATACGTAAGTTTCTGCGTTTTTAGGGTACCGCACGTCAAAAGGAAAATTCGGAGCTCATTAGTTTTATAGGATTACTCGTTTATCTGTATTTACTTTACCGTGGTGATATACAGTTATTACAAGGAACATACAGCAGTTATTACTTAAAGGACGTCACACTAACCCCAACCACCCCCAACACGGACCCGGGTATGTCCTTAAACGGACCCGGGTATGTCCTTAAACTACGTCCGGACCCGGGGGTATGTCCTTAAACTACGTCCAAAAGAGAGGTATGGGCACTGTGAATGACATCTCGCTTTGTGTGGTAGGGCACAGGACAGCGGATGTCATTCCAGATCTAGAGCAGAGCCCAACTGGGGAAGTACCTCCACCTTACAGAAAACCACAGAATAACACTAGACCCTACCCTAGTAAGGTTGCCAGAGCTCGAGGGAGAGGAGTGTTAGGGTCGGCAACGCGCATGTAACACCTTTGGAGTTGCAGGCGTACATAGGCTACGGAGACTGCTTAACATCAGGCGGGCCGTATGCTTGTTTACCACCGACGTAGTATATAAAATAATAATAATAATAGTCTGTCCGTCCGTATATTACAGCGTGTCTTAGAAATTTTTAATAAGGTTTTGCAAACTATATATTAGGACACATGGGCGGATCAACTATTTCTTAATAAACGTTTGGTCGATCTCCATACTGAATTGTTGCCATGTTTAAGCATTTTACGTCAAAAATGTCACAATGTGGCGCCCTCAATAATTTTCTACAATTTCTTGTCGGACACTGGACTTCCGGTTCGATCGCCATCTTGATAGTAGCCTCGTGATTAATTTCTTTGTTTTTTGCTCATTAATATTGTTTAATGTGTAATATCGATAGCTTTATTATACAGTAATCTAATGGTAGTGTGCAGTGAATGGAGAATTAATCTCAAAGCGTGTTTAACCACCATTCTGGAGTCAACGGCCGGTAGTCCACGTGCTTCTCGTAAAATCCAGCTATCGGTTTTACGAGACAACTACAGCAACCACCGAACAACGTCGTGCTCTAAGAGCATTTGGTATTTCTACCTCTAACCGTGTCTGGCTAGAGCCCTAGAGGTCCATAATTTTATTGTTTACCGTACACTGGCTATGGCCGATGTCCGATATCAAGAAATATCTATTTATTTATTTATTTATTTATTAATAATTAATTAGGTAAGTACTAACTTTCGACTATTTCATTATTTTCCACTGTTTTTTGTTGACGTGATCAGGTCCTGGCAGAAAATCAGTGCTTTTCCTAATGGGTGAAGCGTAATACTGAGCCAGAACCTTTTTGTTTTGCTGCGACGCACACAGGATTTTTATTTGTATAAAACAGTATTTTTATGTATTTTTTTCCTTTTCCTCTACATATTATGTAAAAATCGGTGTGACTTATTTGTTGTTGTAATTTTTATTTATTTTCTGGATTGTTCTGTGTACCTATGTCATTTCTGTATTTGAATATTTTGTGTGTATTGTGGCAAACAAATAAACAGTTTATCTATCTATCTATCTATCAAAATATTAATTCGATCCCACGTGGATCCCACTTTGACGTTGGCGAAATCATCGACAGTATCGATGGAGCCATACTACCTGAAAAATTGAATTGAATTGTCGCACTTACCTTTCTCCTTGAAATAAAACTTAGAGATGACGCCGTGAAGGCCCTTGTCACAGAATAAGTAATAGTATTATCATACAGAACGGCCACGCACCGTCCCGCCCCGACTCGAGTTACCTCGCCCCGCGACACCAGATTGACGACCTTTTGCCGACCGCTCAGTACTAGTTTTAAGCAACTTACTCACACTATGACGCATGACGCGTGTACAGACGTGCCGTTCACACATAGAAACGCAGGTGATTTTTGATGTATAGCGTGTCCGCCCTGTGCCCTTGTTTTGTCTTCGACACGCGCTTGGTCAAATTCAGTATAGTTGTCTAAAGTGTCGTACAATGAATTAATGAAATTAATTTATTACAGTTGAGTCGGGAAATCTATAGAGAAAGCTTTGTGCGACATGACTGACTCTTCTCCCTAAAATCAGCCTGTGAGATGACGACGGGCGGCGGTGCGTAACGCCCCAAATTAATTAAAGTTCAATCAAGTGTTGCATAAAGAATCCATTAAAGGTCACTAAAGTGTTGTATAATGAATTTATTACAGTTGAGTCGGGGAAACCGTAAAGATTTAAACTACATGACTTACCTTTCTCCCTAAAATCAGCTTCTGAGATGACGACAGGCGGCGGTGCGTCCAACGACGCGCGTCGCAACGCGTCAACGCGCGTCAACTCGCCGCCGCGACACAACGCCGTGAACGTTGTTGTGTTGTCTTCGATGCTGGCAGAAAAAAAAGTTGTCAATAGTAGATTGTTGACCAAGTGATGAAAGGCACCCATCTCTGTCGAGGCAGTTTGCCGTACGAACGCAGTGAGAGCGTCAATAGTACGAGACTGAAATGATGCTTTTCACCCGAGTTAAACACTTGTTTTCATTTCGAATACGAGGAAAGTAAAATACATTTGCATTTAAAACACGGCTAAGTATAAAATTCAGTAGTATTTCTTGAGGGTACTTTCAATAGTGAATATTACGCGAAACTCTGCGTAGGGGGCGCCACTACCACAATCTGACTGACTGTTTCTTAAATCCAATTTGTTTACTCCGAAATCAAGCAAAGTTACTATCCGGTATGCGGCCGGGTAGTAAAATAAGGGCCGGATACCGGATAGTAACCGAATATCCGGTGCATCTCTAATTGTGAGTATGTGCTGCCGTGATGTTGATTTTTTTTTCGGTTATTATATTAGGGCTTAGGGTATACCATATCCATAGTTATAATATCGTAGTAAAGGCAACTGTAAGTTATAATTTATCTTATAACTTTAAACGAGCAGTTCTTGTATATATATAAGAAAAACAATTATATTTCGGGGGATCTCGGAAACGGCCCTAACGATTTCGATGTTTGCCATATGGGGGTTTTCGGAGGCGAAAAATCGATCTAGCTAGGTCTTATCTCTGGGAAAACGCGCATTTTTGATTTTTTATATCGTCGCTATACTTACTCAACCTCATATCTGCAACAATCATTTGATGGAAATGTCGCTTTTCTTTCATTCGGAATACGGGTGTTTTTGTCATCAAATGAGTGTTGCAGATACGAGGTTGTGTAAGTATAGCGGCGATATGTCTCCCATATATTAATACTTACGAGACAGAGAATTGTTCGGGAGCAATGGCGGCGAGCCGCGACCCGAGTGCGACCAGACGGTTGGCCCTGACACGGGCTTCTAGCTCGGGGTCGTTGCTTAGGCAGTCTGGAGACACCACGGACGGGTGGCTGCAAGGGAAAGGCGACTTTAAGAGTATGAAGATAAGGTTCCGTTTTGTTTGTTCTAAAATGGAAGATTGCAAGGGTAAGACGAATGTTATGGCTCCTCTTCTTGGCCCAGCGTAGGCCAGTCTAATGGACGCAGCTATGCGGTGAAATGAGATAGCAATATCACTTGCTCCCTCTAACAAATGCGTCCCTTGGACCGGCCTACGCTGGGCCATCGTGTAGAGGAGCCTTGGTTGGTGTTGGTGGTCGTTTTTGTAGTGTGTTGCAGGAGTTGGTAACATTTTCTCATCTTTTAGTACTAAGATTACCAAGCGACTGTACCAGGGGTCTGAAACTTTTTCTCAACTATGCCCCAGGGATGATAAACTAACGGCTCCTATCTGTTTCAGAGGTTGAAAACCTTTTCTCGACAAGTGCAGGCGTAATAAACTTGACTCCCTGCGACTATTCATGGGGTCGGTAACCTTTTCTCAACCGAGTCCATGGGTCATAAACATACGGCTTCTAGCGACTTCTCCAGGGGTTGACAACATTTTCTCTACCATTGCAGGGGTAGTAAACACACGACTCCCATGGACCGCTCCAGGGATTGGCAACCTGTTTCAGTCAAGTGCAGGGGTAATGAACTTACGGCTCTCACCAACCGTTCCCGGAGTAAAGCCTAAACTTATGGTTCCCAGCGACGGTTCCAGGGGTCAGAAACCTTTTGTGAATTAAATGCAGGAGTAGTCAACTTAAAGCTCCCACCGTTTCAGGAGTTGGAAACCTTTATCCACATTTCAGGGGTAGTAAACTCACGGCATATCCTGGTCCAGTGGTTTCTCCTCTTCAACATCAGGGACGCTGCGCCCGTACGTGTCCCAAGCGGCGTGGTGACGGAACTCGAGGTGCTCCATCGACCGCTCCAGGGGTTGAAAACCGTGGAGCTCTTCGTCTTCGGGCAGGGGTACGGTGTCATCTATAAAATTGGTATTAATTAGTATTTTTAGGCGCAGTGAATTTATTGGATTGTGATTTCATTGTTGAAAGTTTTGTTTTTATTTTTAATGTATTTACTAACACATAGCTGTAACGATGGTACCATTTTACTGTCGTAGTAAATTTTGTAACCCCAGTAAATTCACTGCCATCTGTCGACACACTTTAAAACTAAAAATGAAGATTTATAAAAATACGATAGAATGTATTTAAATATAGATAAATGATTTTTTTTATTTGCATTAATTATTTTTATGATTTTGACCCATGTTCTTTCACTGATATGCGTTAAAATTGTTAAATAACAAACGAAACCGTCAACGCCATCTATACGACTGTAGGCCAAAACTAGTAGCGCCCTCTGAACGAGAATCAAATTTTCTTGATTTTCGAGGCACGTTTTTTCCTTAGACTGTATCCATCTATTACGGAGTTATACCTATCTTTGATGGTACTAACAATATTGTATGGAATTTCGAACGTTCCGAAATAAAGATGTTTTTTTTATTTTTTTAGGTCCTTTCGCGCAGGGGCATTTACCGCCGGACACCAATATAGTTACGCGCTTGAGATAGAGATAGGAATAGGCGGGTTGATATATGAAATTCTTTGTGTTTGGCGTCCTTACTTTAGTCATTTTTAGGGAAAGGGTAAAAGCGGGACCCTATTACTAATAAGACTTCGCTATCCGTCCGTCTGTCACCAGGCTGTATCTCATGAACCGTGACAGCTAGACAGTTGAAATTTTCACAGATGATTTATTGCTGTTTATTACGACAAAATCGCAATTTTACTTATTTTCCATACATTCAAGATGGGATCTCAGTGACCTTCACGTCACGTTCACTTATCGTTTTCTTACGAGCGAGTGAAGTACGACTGTAGAACTTTGACTATAATTTCTGACTTTTATATTGCTTTAACGCAATGGGTCCCATATAGACATTTGATCCCAAAAACAAACCCGATCGCTTGATACCATTAATAAAAAATTGACATCCAGCAGTAACTTACGAGTATATCATAGAGTAACTTATACTAGAGCGGTACTGTCATAGTAAATTTTGTAACCCCACTAAATTCACTGCCATCTGTCGACACACTTTAAAACTAAAAATGAAGATTTATAAAAATACGATAAAATGTATTTAAATATGGATAAATGATTTTTTTATTTGCATTAATTATTTTTATGATTTTGACCCATGTTCTTTCACTGATATGCGTTAAAATTGTTAAATAATAAACGAAACCGTCAATGCCATCTATACGACAGTAGGCCAAAGCTAGTAGCGCCCTCCGAACGAGAATCAAATTTTCATGATTTTCGAGGTACGTTTTTTCCTTAGACTGTATCCATTTATTACGGAGTTATATCTATCTTTGCTTATATTGTATGGTTGTTCGTCATATAAATAAATAAAATAAAATATCTACGAGAACATCCGGATATCATCATCTTCTTCGCGTTGTCCCGGTATTTTGCCACGGCTCATGGGAGCCTGGGGTCCGCTTGGCAACTAATCCCAAGAATTGGCGTAGGCACCAGTTTTTACGGGTTTACTGATGTTTCGGCGAAAATTACTTGCCAACTTTCAGTTCTCAAACTATTTATCCCATATTTTTAGTTGGGCGAAATTTCATTTCGCAAATTTACATAATCCAACTTAACCTAACCCAACCTAGTACGTCATTTTCATTTCGCAAGTATGGGGTTGGGAAATGAAATGGTTGCGAAAATAAAAACTTGCTAAAATTTCATTTGGGAAATGAAACTGATGCCATAAGTTTGTTGGGAAGTGAAATTTGGCGAAAAATATTTTTGCTAAACGGCGGTATCCCGTTTTTACGAAAGCGACTGCCATTGCCATCTGACCTTCCAACCCCGAGGGGGAAATAGGCCTTGTTAGGATTAGTCCGGTTTCCTCACCATGTTTTCCTTCACCGAAAAGCGACTGGTAATTATCAAATGATATTTCGTACATAAGTTCCGAAAAACTCATTGGTACGGGGTTTGAACCCGCGACCTCCAGATTGCAAGTCGCACGCTCTTACCGGCCACCAGCGCTCTTTACATCTTGACATACGAAAGAATTGTTGTCCAAGCTGAAACGGAGACCTCGCTCTCGCTCGGTCATTAAACTCACATTTGTCGCAGTCCCCGTTGGGTAGCTTGTTGAGGGTGTGCGCGAGCGCGTGCCAGAGCTGCGGTCGCGCAGCGAACGGCGCCGAGTGGACCAGCTGTGGGTACTGCAGTACCCATTCTAGGCACACTTTCACTGGGGACAATTAATAGATACACCCCAGGCCAAAAGTATGGAAACAACGTTGTTTTCTTTAATATCTCATGTTTCTATATTTGTTGTATATATTTGTAAACTAAGACTTACATTAGGCAAACCGAAAAGATTAAAAATACACGCTTAATATCAAAACATCCTAAAGTATTGTCAAAAAGCTAAAAACAATAAAGTAGGAAAAAGTTACATAATTATAACTACCCTTTAATTACATGACAAAATGTTGAATTGGCAACTATCACAGCCAGAGTAATTTACTTTTAAAATGTTCTATTATTATTTTTACCAAATTGTCAATGAGTAGTATAAAATCCATCGCTTAAAAGATCACACTTTTCTATTGAAATACAAGCTTGTTTCCATACGTTTGGCCTGGGGTGTATAGATAGATATACATATTCACTTAAAAAATATCACATATTCACAAAAATATCGTCAAATGTAAACCAAAAATAATATAAAAACAACAAAACGAAAAATATGATAATCATACATACGTGAAAATAAATAATCCCTAGCGAATAACATTTAGATTGCAATATTTACGAAAACACACATATTTAAATAAACTGCAGCAATTTTAAAATGATTTGGTTATTATAGTATCAAAATCAGCGGGATTGCCTCTTATTTACTTTTTAATTTTTTACTTTTTCGTTCTAAAACTCCCGATAGTCAATGGCATCCCAGTCATTTAGCCAACATAATAAAAGTATTAAAAGAAATTTAAATATTAAATAACAATTTAATGAATAAAATAAGCAATTTTTATATTATATTTTATTTTTATTTTATTTTATTTTCACGAGCATAGTGCTAAATAACTTTAATAACCCATTTAATATCGTACAAACGTTTTACTGCTGCTGGCTGCTGGCTGTATAAGATACTGCCTTTGCTTATTTACGCAAGTGTATGGTTTAAGTCCGCTCCAGACTACGCGGCGCGAAGCCGCGAATGCGAGTGTGGAGTCGATTTCGCTGATTAGCGAACAAGACTCCACACTCACGTTCGCGGCTTCGCGCCGCGATTCGCGCACGAGTGTGGAGGGACCTTTAAAAAATATTTTTGGTGTATTCCTTTTGATTTCCGCCTTATGATATTAAGTTAATACAATTCAACAAAAGAAATCAAGAATAATTTAAAGCTTTTCAAAAGACTGTCTCATTTCAAACATAGACAGAGAGAATCATACTATCTTTGTCTTACACTAGTACTAGCGCCCAAAAGAAAGGGATGAGTATAATTTTCCTGGTTGTTACTGACTGACAAATTGGTTTGACCAACTATATTTTAACAATTTACTTACATAATTTTAAAATTAGAACAATTGTTCCAGGCGGGGAAATAAAGACACTATTTTTTAATTTTGTTTCCACCCAGTTGCTCGTGGGACGGGAACGCAGAGGAGTACAACACTTTTCTGCACTAGAGCAGAAACGGAACCTTTTTCTGCACACCTTTTAGAAAAACAACGACCCTCTTTCAGAGCATGAGAAATGAAAAATAAATTAGTACCAATGAAAACCTGCAACACGGCGAAGGCCAAATATAATCTTGCCAGTCTTTACATACTTAATCATTTTTTTGGATGCGTATGAAAAAAATTACTTACGTGCAGGCAGCGCCCGGTTTAAAGGGGTCTCAGCCGTATGTGACGGCAGTAAGAGCGCCAGAAGCGTGCCCACAGCCAGCGTTTGGCTCAGCGATGCGGCTGTGGATTCGCTCTCGCTTAACGCTTGCTCCGTGGCCGTCAGCTCGTCCGTTGTTGTGTGGACTAGCCATATTATGACGCAAACCATCTGTAATAACATAAGCACAGAATAAGTAATAGTATTATCATACAGAACGACCACGCACCGCCCCGCCCTGACTCGCATTACCTCGCCCTGCGACAGAAATCTGGCGAACTTCTGGCGTACTCTCAGTACTATTTTTAAGCAACTTATTCACACTATGACGCATGCCGCGTGTACAGACGTGCCGTTCACACATAGAAACGCGAGTGATATTTTGATGTATAGCGTGTCCGCCCTGTGCCATAATAAGTTTCTCAAGATTTAGGCATATTAAATATACCGGGTATTTCCTGTGACAGGAGCATTAAATTGAACTGGAGTCTGTACACTTCAAACTGACCAACATTTGTTCAGTAACTTTTAAAAATAACTTGTGTTTTGATTTTCATTACACTTTAAAGTTTATTCTAAGACGTAATGTATTGCTAAATTTGTTATGTTTAAAGGGTGACAAGCAACGTCAAACACACAGATGGCAGCGTACATTGAAAATAATATTTAATTAGTATGAAAAAGATATAATTTAAAAATTTCATAATTTAAAAAAGTTTCTGAACAAATGTTGGTCAGTTTGAGGCGTACAGCCTCCAGTTTAATTTATTGCTCATGTTACAGGAAACACCGTATATAACGTAAAATCATCCAAATAGCAATGTTCTGCCACCAGAGTGCAGCACTAGCCTTTTTAGTAAACCATAGAGTAACTTATACATACTGTACCTTTAACAGGTTTTTGACAAGTTTTCAGAGATAATAAAATATGACATTGATGCATCAAGGCGGTTTGTTTACAGAGGACCTACCGGGAAACGCGAATCCGAAATTTCGCTATCTGCCTCTTCATCGCTCGAATATGCAAGAGTGACAGATATGTTAGATAACGAAATTTCGATTTTCTTGTTTCGATTGACGCAAAAATCGGCAAAAAAATCACGTTAGTTGTATGAGAGACCCATTTAAATATTTATTTTATTATGTTTTTAGTATTTGTTGTTATAGCGGCAACAGAAATACATCATCTGTGAAAATTTCAACTGTCTAGCTATCACGGTTCATGAGATATATAGCCCGGTGACAGACAGCGGAGTGTCAGTTATAGGGTCCCGTTTTATCATTTGAGTACGGAACCCTAAAAAACACAGTCGAGTCTTCAAAGTCCAGTCTCAACCGAAACTAATGATATTAATGATTAACTTGTGAACGTCAGAGGTGGTGTTATTTTCAGAAAAATGTAATAGTTTAATATGCATTACCTTTATAATTTTTAACTAACACCTGACG
The DNA here is from genome assembly GCF_947568885.1 of Cydia strobilella. NCBI lineage: Eukaryota > Metazoa > Arthropoda > Insecta > Lepidoptera > Tortricidae > Cydia > Cydia strobilella. The sequence goes on from NC_086068.1 coordinate 59,595,655, forward strand.
TTTCGAACGTGACGTTACGGTCGTGGTCACAGGCAGACTGGCGAGGAATTGTATCGACATCTTGCTGCGCGATTTTTGCGAACTACCCGCATTTGATCTTGATTATTAACCCTTAAATGCATGATTTTTTATTTTTGGTTTGGTTTAAAGGTGTGTTCAGAAACTTAAGCTTTTTTCTGTTGAATCTGTGAGCTGTCCAATGCTTTGTATACATTTGGCAACAATATGCATTAAAGGGTTAACTTGTACGCTAGAGTTGTCACTTTGCCTACACCATAGAGTAACTTATACTAGAGCGGTACTGTCATAGTAAATTTTGTGACCCCAGTAAATTCACTGCCATCTGTCGACACACTTTAAAACTAAAAATGAAGATTTATAAAAATACGATAAAATGTATTTAAATATAGATAAATGATTTTTTTATTTGCATTAATTATTTTTATGATTTTGACCCATGTTCTTTCACTGATATGCGTTAAAATTGTTAAATAACAAACGAAACCGTCAACGCCATCTATACGACTGTAGGCCAAAACTAGTAGCGTCCTCTGAGCGAGAAACAAATTTTCTTGATTTTCGAGGCACGTTTTTTCCTTAGACTGTATCCATTTATTACGGAGTTATATCTATCTTTGCTTATATTGTATGGTTGTTCGTCATATAAATAAATAAAATAAAATATCTATGAGAACATCCGGATATCATCATCTTCTTCGCGTTGTCCCGGTATTTTGCCACGGCTCATGGGAGCCTGGGGTCCGCTTGGCAACTAATCCCAAGAATTGGCGTAGGCACCAGTTTATCTATTACGGAGTTATATCTATCATTGCCTACACACAACACTCACGACATCCGATGGTAAGTGATGGGATGTTTTTTACATTTTGCTAATAACTGGATTCCACGAAGACAAAATCCCCTGTCCATCATTTTGATTAAGTGTAAGTTTAAAATTATGAGTGAAAATCGTGTTAGTTTATAACAATATATATGCCCATTATTATTTATCTCCACGGGACTTAATCGCGTAAAATAGTTTTAAATTTACCTCCGACGTTTCGAGGACGGCGTTGTCCCCGTGGTCTCGGAGAAGACTGGCTAAAGTTGACATCAACATCTTCTAGGCGCGCGAGTTTTTCACATGGAACCCAGTCATTAGTAAGTGTAAGCGAAACCAAATATCGAAAGTTGAAAAATCGAATATTGTGAGTGTTGTGTGTCGACCCGGTAGCATCCCTAGTGCGCAAAACGTTCAAGTTAATAAACAAGACCAAGTGCGGGTAGTTCGAAAAACTCGCGCGCCTAGAAGATGTTGATGTCAACTTTAGCCAGTCTTCTCCGAGACCACGGGGACAACGCCGTCCTCGAAACGTCGGAGGTAAATTTAAAACTATTTTACGCGATTAAGTCCCGTGGAGATAAATAATAATGAGTAAAAATCGTGAAAATTTAAATCAATATATATGCCATTTTCAACCAAAAGGGTACTTATTGTCGCTTGTAAATAAGGCGCTATTTCCATATAGCTTCAATTAGAAATCAACCTTATCAACAAGCGACGATGTGGTACCTTTTGGTTGAGAACGTCACATATTGTATTACCTTTGTCAAAGTCATGGACTCAAAACTGTCGGTGGCCACCAGAGACGTGAGAGACGTGTTTAGGGTCTCTACTAATTGATCGGCTACTTCCAATCTGCAAACAAATATATATTTTTCACCTCAGCCGTTTCATAAAGTAACTTATACTAGAGCGGTACTGTCATAGTAAATTTTGTAACCCCAGTAAATTCACTGCCATCTGTCGACACACTTTAAATCTAAAAATGAAGATTTATAAAAATACGATAGAATGTATTTAAATATAGATAAATGATTTTTTTTATTTGCATTAATTATTTTTATGATTTTGACCCATGTTCTTTCACTGATATGCGTTAAAATTGTTAAATAACAAACGAAACCGTCAACGCCATCTATACGACTGTAGACTGCCAACTATAGACTGTAGCGCCCTCTGAACGAGAATCAAATTTTCTTGATTTTCGAGGCACGTTTTTTCCTTACACTGTATCCATCTATTACGGAGTTATATCTATCTTTGGCCGTTCGAACAAGCCTACTTTCCTCACTCCAGGGAGTGAAACAAAGTAGCTTTTTAATTTAGTGAAGGTGCAGTTCCGAAGCAAGCGACACTGACGACACTGACGCCACTGACGCCGCGTTAGTATTGCCGCGACAGAGCGACAGTACGAGGTTCTATATAAATAAATGATGTATTTATATAAAAACCAGCCAAGTAACATTTTGTCAAGGCGTTAGAAGTTAGAATTGTCTCTCAAATAAGGATATAAGGAAGTTGGTATAGGGAATCAATAAAAGCCGGCCAAGTGCGAGTCGGACTCGCGCACGAAGAGTCCCGTACCATTACGGAAACAGCAAAAAAATCACGTTTGTTGTATGGGAGCCCCACTTAAATATTTATATTATTCTGTTTTTAGTATTTATTGTTATAGCGGCAACAGAAATATATCATATGTGAAAATTTCAACTGTCTAGCTATCACGGTTCATGAGATACAACCTGGTTCCGTAGCCAAAGGGTAAACACGGGACCCTATTACTAAGACTCCGCTGTCCGTCTGTCACCAGGCTGTATCTCATGAACCGTGATAGTTAGACAGTTGAAATTTTTACAGATGGTGTATTTCTGTTGCCGCTATAACAACAAATGCTATAAACAGAATAATATGAATATTTAAGTGGAGGCTCCCATACAACAAACGTGATTTTTTTGCCGTTTTTTGCGTAATGGCACGGAATTTTCGTGCGCGAGTCTGACTCGCACTTGGCCGGTTTTTTTTAATTGGTATTAACTCTGAGACTAGGCAAATTACAGAAAAGTTTATAGGACATTTTAGTGTTTAAATATGATCAGGAATACGCTGTTAAAATTATTCGGTATCCTCATGTTACACCGTGTAGATTGAATCATAGAGTAACTTATACTAGAGCGGTACTGTCATAGTAAATTTTGTAATCCCAGTAAATTCACTGCCATCTGTCGACACACTTTAAAACTAAAAATAAATATTTATAAAAATACGATAAAATGTATTTAATGTATGTATGTATGTAAACACTTTATTGTACATAAGACAGATTACAAACACAATAAAAGAACATAAATATATACAATGTACAAAGGCGGACTTATCCCTATAAGGGATCTCTTCCAGTCAACCTTTGAGCAATTGAGAATGAAACAATAAACAGATCAAGAATAGAAGATTTAAATATGGATAAATGTTTTTTTTATTTGCAATTATTATTTTTATATGATTTTGACCCATGTTCTTTCACTGATATGCGTTAAAATTGTTAAATAACAAAAGAAACAGTCAACTCTATACGAGTGTAGGCCGAAACTAGTGGCGCCATCTGATCGAGAATCAAATTTTCTTGATTTTCGAGTCACGTTTTTTTCCTCAGACTGTATCCATCTATTACGGAGTTATATCTATCTTTGATTGTACTGTACCTCTCTCCTGTGTGTATGTCGTGCACGGCGCGTATTAACAGCGTGACGTATGCGTGCGCGTCACGCGGCGGGGCGAATGAGGGAGCGGATGTAGCGCGGATGGGGAGGAGGGCCGGCGCTGGCGGTGCTACTTGGCTGGAAACAAATAGTAGATACATTCAATGAGGATATAATTAGATAGAGCGGGGACTTCCGGTTCGAACGCCATCTTGATAGTAGCCTCGTGATTAATTCCTTTGTTTTTTGCTCATTAATATTGTTTAAAGTGTAAGTGTAAGTGTAAAGAGAACAAAAATAATCGACGTAAACCACACTATGAAAAAACTAAAATGGAAGTGGACCGGCCACATGCTCCGAGACAAAAGAGAAAAATGGTCAAAAGACATCACAACATGGTACCCAAGAGACGGAAAAAGGGATGATGGAAGACAAAAAATGAGATGGGAAGACGAGTTCAGGCAGGTGGCTGGAGCCTTCTGGAGAAGACAGGCTCTGGACAGGGACTCGTGGAGGAATATGGGAGAGGCCTATGCCAAGGGCAACCAGACAAGACGTCTGCGGAGAAAGGCTAGCAGTAAGCAGTAAGTAAGTAAAGTGTAATATCGATAGCTTTATTATACAATAATCTAATGTGGTAGTGTGCAGTGAATGGAGAATTAATCTCAAAGCGTGTTTAACCACCATTTTGGAGTCAACGGCCGGTAGTCCACGTGCTTCTCGTAAAATCCAGCTATCGGTTTTAGGAGACAACTACAACAACCACCGAACAGCGTCGTGCTCTAAGAGCATTTATTTTGTTCCCACCCTTTTACGTGACATTGGCTACGGGCAAACCGCCCTCAAGTCCATCAAGAAAAGAAAGAAATAGATAGAGCGGTACTGTCATAGTAAATTTTGTAACCGCTGTAAATTCACTGCCATCTATCGACATACTTTAAAACTAAAAATGAAGATTTATAAAAATACGTTAAAATGTATTTAAATATGGATAAATGATTTTTTTTATTTGCATTAATTATTTTTATATGATTTTGACCCATGTTCTTTCACTGATATTCGTTAAAATTATAAATAACAAACGAAACCGTCAACGCCCTCTATACGAGAGTAGGCCAAAACTAGTGGCGCCATCTGATCGAGAATCAAATTTTCTTGATTTCCGAGGCACGTTTTTTCCTTAGACTGTATCCATCTATTACGGAGTTATATCTATCATTGGTAGTACTATTAGTTATTCTGTAGTTGCAACATCGACATCAAAAATGCGTTTTGCACTATGTAACAATAAAAACTTGTTTTTTTAGGGTCCCGTACCCAAAGGGTAAAAACGGGACCCTATTACTAAGACTCCGCTGTCCGTCTGTCACCAGGCTGTATCTCATGAACCGTGATAGTTAGACAGTTGAAATTTTCACAGATGGTGGTGTATCCATCTATTACGGAGTTGTATCTATCTTTGCTACTAGCAAAGATAGATATAACTCCGTAATAGATGGATACAGTCTAAGGAAAAAACGTGCCTCGAAAATCAAGAAAATTTGATTCTCGTTCAGAGGGCGCTACTAGTTTTGGCCTACAGTCGTATAGATGGCGTTGAATTTTAACGCATATCAGTGAAAGAACATGAGTCAAAATCATAACAATAATTAATGCAAATAAAAAAAAATCATTTATCTATATTTAAATACATTCTATCGTATTTTCATAAATCTTCATTTTTAGTTTTAAAGTGTGTCGACAGATGGCAGTGAATTTACTGGGGTTACAAAATTTACTATGACAGTACCGCTCTAGTATAAGTTACTCTATGCTACTAGTGAGCCACTCACCCAGCGGCGTCCTGCAGTGTCCTGGCGAGGTTGATGGGCGCCGGCGGGAACGGCGCTCGCACCAGGATGGCGCGCACGTGCCAGTAGATGGCGCCCAGGCGGCGCCCGCGACGACGCGCCAGCAGCGCCAGCTGGTTGTACGGCTGCCCGGAGTGGGGGGAGACCACCAGCGCGTGCCTGTGTGATGTTAATGTTGTGACTAACTGTAGGTGGGTCCACACTAAAGAAATCGGGGGGCATGGTGGAAGAATGAATGCGCGAGCCCATGATGCCCCCATACAACGTCTGAGAGGGTGACGCCGCAGGGGATGTTAGTGGGTATTCTCCTCCCCATCCTCTGGTTAGAGGATGTTTGGGAGGAGCGAGTCCCACATACCACCCCCCCCCCCCGGCTTCCCCAGCCCGGGGGGTGAGATGCGTAAAAAAAAAAAAAAAAATTATCCCGTGACCGTATCAGAAACACGTGTCAATACCATTCAGACCGTTCTATTGGTTTGCCGCTGTCTCTGTAACATTTCGCAAGAAAGAACGGGAAAGATCATGCGCGCCAAGTGTCAATTTTGATCGAATTTTGTCGATTTTTATTTATTTTAAAAACGTTACACTACAATATCGAAATTCGAAAGCTATGAAATTATTATTTAAGTTAAGATTGTTTTTTCTTTTATTTTGTTTATAGTATCACATAATAAATAACCGAGTAAAGTTGGATTAAAAGTCCGAGTTAGAGGTTAATTTGGGAATTAATTGTATCGAGCGAAGTGTCATAATTCGTGTATCGGAAGCTATGATATTAAAGATAATATAGTCAAGAACTACATATATTTTTTTCACGTCTACGAATATCAACGCCTCTTAGAAAAACAGGATCATATAAGGAGATTTTTCGCCTTCTGGCTCAGGGAACCTGGACGTATTTTTGTTACGCGAATAATTGTCACAAGCTGATGCACGATTCAATCCATTCCGAACACTGAAAGTTAGATCGTCCACATTTAGCGTAACATGTCCTGTAGCGATGCCACGTGGTCCGGTCCGTCGTCATGTCACAAGTGTGGACCCACCTTTATACACATAAACACACACACGCACGCACCACAGAACTAATAGTTGAAAAATTACAGCGAATAGGGATTATGACGCATGTTGAATTTTATAACAAAATCTAGTAACATAGATAGCAAATGAGTAATTTATCACAATAATGTAGATATTAAAATAATATATGGAAATAATACAAAAATACAATCACAATCGGGAAAATCCTGAAGAAAGGCCAGGTCAAGAGCACCCTAAACCGGCGAGCGTGTATGAGGAATGTTATGAAAGTGAAGGAAGCGAAAGAGGTATGTCAGGATCGTAGCAAGTGGAAATCCGTGGTCTCTGCCTACCCCTCCGGGAAATAGGCGTGATTATATGTATGTATGTATGTACAAAAATACACAACTTGAAAGTTTCAAAATGTAAGTAATTTTTCAAGTTCCAAAAAAGATAAAGTATGGGTACCATTCGATTCCTAACATCTAATCCAAAAAAAGATTGTAAAACAACTATATACATAAACGCAATATTTCATCGACAAAAACGTAATTTTATTGTTTTGTCCATACATTCAAAATGGGCTCTCAGTGAACTTGACGTCACGTTCACTTATCGTTTTGTTAGGAGCGTTTCGCGAGTAAAATACGACTGTCGGACTTTTGACTATCATTTTTGACTCTTGCATTACCTTGTATAAATAAACCTGATAGATTGATAAAATTTGTCATCTAGCCTATTCTACGCAGACGAAGCGCGGGCAAAAGCTAGTACCCTAATATCCAAAGAAGCAAAGAGGATATAATAAGATAGAGCGGTACTGTCATAGTACATTTTGTCACTGTAAATTCACTGCCATCTATCGACATACTTTAAAACTAAAAATGAATATGTATAAAAATACGTTAAAATGTATTTAAATATGGATAAATGATTTTTTTATTTGCATTAATTATTTTTATATGATTTTGACCCATGTTCTTTCACTGATATGCATTAAAATTATAAATAACAAACGAAACCGTCAACGCCCTCTATACGAGAGTAGGCCAAAACTAGTGGCGCCGTCTAATCGAGAATCAAATTTTCGTGATTTTTCGAGGCACGTTTTTTCCTTGGACTGTATCCATCTATTACGGAGTTAAATCTAAAGTAGTACCTGTAGAAAGTATAAGCCACCCTAGGCTGCTGCCTGTATCGCGCCAGGTCACCTAGATGCACTAGGCAGTGCTGGCATATGTAGCGCGCCGCAGCGGGGGGAGGGAGCTTGGGGCCCGCGGGGGCGGGGGCGGGGCTCCAGCCCTCCACCCAGCCGAGAAGGGAGGCACGACGTCTGAATACAAGAGACATAGGACTAGTTTATACACCTAAGAGCGTTTTCACATTGTCTTTCTGTATTTATTTATTCATTTGATAAATACTGATAAGGACTCGCGCACCGAGAGTTCCGTACTTTTTTAGTATTTGTTATTATAGCGGCAACAGAAATACATCATCTGTGAAAATTTCAACTGTCTCGCTATCACGAGATATGTAGCCTGGTGACAGACAGACAGACGGACAACGGAGTCTTAGTAATAGGGTCCCGTTTTTACCCCTTGAGTACGGAACCCTAAAAACGATAGATAACGCAAAAAAGGCGGATTTGATGCCATATGGCACTCTCTGCAGCTGTTTTTCTCATAGACGCCTTCCGACATCCGATATCGGAAACGTGCTTCCGATAAATTCAGCCATGTCGAAGCCCCCCGTCAGCTGTCGGACCGATATTTGTTTGCGTGCGTATATTTGGGGCATTTTCTATGAAAAGGGACCTTATTGTCGATGGCGCTTACGCCGCACAGCGTCGCGCGGCATTGTATTTATATCGGAGCATCGTTTATAATGGCGTAAGCGCCATCGACAATAAGGTCCCTTTTTATAGAAAATACCACATTTTATTAATTGTTCAAAATAGTTCAATTTACATTGAAACAATTGACACTTAAGAGTTGCATTGTGTAACTATATAGGCTGAAGCATAATTTTCAACGGTTTTGTTACATTTATTTTGATTGGTCTCTGCAAAGATAGATATAACTCCGTAATAGATGGATACAGTCCAAGGAAAAAACGTGCCTCGAAAAATCACGAAAATTTGATTCTCGATTAGACGGCGCCACTAGTTTTGGCAGTAGTTACTCTCGTATAGAGGGCGTTGACGGTTTCGTTTGTTATTTATAATTTTAATGCATATCAGTGAAAGAACATGGGTCAAAATCATATAAAAATAATTAATGCAAATAAAAAAAATCATTTATCCATATTTAAATACATTTTATCGTATTTTTATAAATCTTCATTTTTAGTTTTAAAGTGTATCGATAGATGGCAGTAAATTTACAGTGGTTACAAAATTTACTATGACAGTACCGCTTATAATATTATATCCTCTTTGGTCTCGGTGACCGGCTACAAAACCGTTGAAAATAATGCTTTATTATCTGATGTGGTTGTAAATACCTGAAGGGCAGGTCCAGTTTAAAAACAGTGCATATCTGGTGCAACAGACACAGGTAGAAGCCGGCTGCCGCTTGAAGCACCCATGACAGCATGGCGGCTCCCTCACTCCGAAGCGGGTTCTGCAAACAACCAGATGTTGATTACGTTGGGCTATACCTCCGGTGGGATATACCTCTGGTGGGCTATACCTCAGGATGGCCTATGGAACTCCATGGTGGAATGTCATCGATCCCAGTGCCCCCTCAGGAAGGCAAAGAGGGTGAAACCCCGGAGTGGGTTTAGTGGGTAGGGCCAAATTCTCCCCCCCTCTCGCCAAGAGAGGGAGGAGCGGCGAGTCCCACACACCGTGCGTAAGTGCATTCCAACTCCGTAAAAAAAAGGCCTATGGAACTCTCCGCGCGAGCTCGGTTTTATGCCTACGAAACTCGTACCGCCGGCGGTACAAAAGCCAGTTGGTTGCCACACGCGCTTACGCACGTCACCGCGCGCTATGCCAAAGAAATGTCTTCGTCACGAACAAATAACACAGCTTGTAGAGTGGATGGATACAGAAACAACAAAAAAAAAACAAATAGTTTTTTCCTCTTTCGACAGATGAGGAAAAGTAAGTAGACATTCTCAATATAGGTACTTACACCTTCTTTGACATGATGTTTTTATTTATTTATTTTTACATGTAAAATATACTTTATTACAGTTAGAAAGACATACGATAGAACTCGACTTTTTAAAGCCGCGTAAAACTTATGGCTCACTTGCGTTTCTATGTGTGAACGGCACGTCTGTACACGCTTCATGCGTCATTGTGTAAGTTGCTAAATAGTACTGAGCGGTCGGCAAACGGCCGTCAATCTGCTGTCGCGGGGCGAGGTAATTCGAGTCGGGGCGGGGCGGTGCGTGGCCGTTCTGTATGATAATACTATTACTTATTCTGTGCTTATGGTGAGGGTACTGGTTTACCTTTCTATCTTTAGAAATCGCCTGCAGAGCCTCAATCTGCTGCTTGAAGCCGACATTCCAAAGATCCTGCTCGACCTTCTTATCCAGAGCATAGTCCAGATCCAGGACCAGGACCTTTTGGTAGATCTAGAAAACAAATCACATTATATGAACATGATATCCCTTCAGAGGTTTCCCGAGGGTCTGCAGTATGGGGTTCTTCAAAAAAACCAATTTTTTCAAAACGTTTTTCAATATTTTTCAATAAAAAGACATGTCAAGATTTTTTACCTCTTTTCTAATGCTAAAAAAACGCTATAGGAGCATTCAATACTGCTATGTAATGAGTATTCTTGTGTACAATAAGTTGCCATATGAAATCAGACAATTAGCCTCATGCATGAAGTTTATATTTGAACGAAATATGTTTTATTCGCATGTTTGTTACCGTTATATCATGTTACAAATGCATTTCCGTTTTTAAATTACCATTTAATTACTTAAAATTATAAATAAAAAGTACAAAAGTTTGCCCGCGAAAAGCTAGTGAGCGAAACGCTCGAAACGCCACGTGACGTCACGCGTTCGACAGATTAGTGTCATTAGTAGCAAACGTCAGTTGGGCCGCCCAACGTGTGACGTCATCACGCTCTGTCGAATTCGCGCCAAAAATTATGAGCGTTTCAACCGCTCAAAAATTTTCCACATTTTAAATATTTTTTAATAAAATAATGTTAAGGTTTACAAAAGTATTTTTATCATTTCCGGTGTTCCAACGATATAAATTATGTATCCAAAAATAAAAATAAACTCATGCATGGAGCTAATTACCTGACAAATTATTTACCACCAGATTACACAAACGGCTAAAAGACAAATGCTTTTACTCATTAAACGATTTTCTGAATGATTCTGTTTACTGACACTAGACTAGATATAATTATAATACTTAATGGATTATTAAATAATATACTTGAATGTATGTACTATTAAACTTTATGTGACTTGCATTTTATATTAATCATTTTAATAAATTTGTTTTTCAATATTAATTTTGAAATTGTAATAAAAATTCTTATTTAGTTTTAAATTTGCATGCCATTTTTTGGCTTAACATGTGATACTAAATCAATTCATTTATAACATCTGTATGTAATTACCATGTTTATTCAAATAAATATTTCATTTCATTTCAAATGCAATGATTTGTATGTAATTTGTTTTTCGCTCCTAATTCTCATAATATAATATAATAATCAAAATATCGAAAAAATCAAGTGGCATATGAGCTATGGTCAACATACATCAAATTATGTAAAAATTATTTCCATAATGTCAATATCCTATTGGCAAATATCCAACATCAAAATGGGGATTAAATAACCCGTAACGTACACAATTTAAACAATGTATTTTTTATGTGAAACGTGTTTAAAAAACCCGTAAGGGTCGGATCAAAAACTAAGTAAATAAGTCCGACTCCCGCTTGACTGCACATTTCTAATAGGTTTTCCTGTGATCTATAGGTAAAGATCTATTTTGTGTATTTTTTTCAAAATTTTTACCCAGTAGTTTCGGAGAAATGGACCGGGACCAAGGACGCCGCCACTCTTTCTAGAACGGCAAAGAGTAGAGGACTTTCGCATGATGATCGCCGACATCCGATAGGATATGGCACGATAAGAAGAAGTTTCGGAGATAAAGGGGGGGGGGGGGGTAATTTTTTGCCTATTGTCTTGAATAACTTCTAAACTGTTTATCCTAAAGTTATAAAAAAATATATATTTGAATTCTCACAATGAGCTCTTTCATTTGAAAAACTTTATTTTTCAATTTTATTATTTAACCCCCAAAAGTGGCTCCCGTGTTTAAAATTAATTTGTTTACGTTACAAGTCCGTCTTTGAGTCGCAAACTTACATATGTATACCAAATTACAACTTAATTGATCCAGTAGTTTCGGAGAAAATAGTGACAGACGGACAGACAGACAGACAGACGCACGAGTGATCCTATAAGGGTTCCGTTTTTTCCTTTTGAGGTACGGAACCCTAAAAAAACAAGTAAAATATATGTATATACCTTTTGAAGCTGTTGCTGCAGTGCCCAAAGGTTACGCTCCTGCAGCATGGATGTCTCACTTTTGAATTTCAAAATGTTTTGCTTTAGCTCCTCCGCCTCCCTGAAAACAGACACAAGTGGATGGATCAGGGACATTTCTGTTTTGCAGAACGTGCAGAATGTGGAATGGGTTGCCTCCTGAGGTATTTCCTTTGCGCTACGACATGGGATTCTTCAAGAAGCGGGTATTTAAGGATTTGCCACACTGGATGCGTTCTGCGGGCAGCGGTCAGGTCAAACTTCAAACTTCAAAGGTTGCTGTCAATGTTGGGCATACATAATGCGGGTTTGACCTGACCGCTGACCGCAGAACGCATCCAGTGTGGCAAATCCTTTAGGTTTCTAAAGGGTCGGCAACGCTTAAGTGGCTCCTGTGATGTTGCTTATGTCCATGGGCGACGATGACCGCTTCCCATCCGCCGATGGCGGCTCGTCTGCTCGTTTGGTGACTATCACATAAAATAACAAAAAGTGCCAAAAATGTTTGTTGTAGAATTGGGAATTTTATATTATTTCTACTCAAAATAACGAGCTTTTTCCATTTTTACTGAGAAAAAAGTGTCCCCAGTGGTCCGTTTGGTTACGGTTTTCAATACAACCATATATGACCATAACATAACAGACAAAAAAGATGAATGAAATTTTGGGAACACTGTTTTCTCGTATTAGGATCGAAAGAGCTCGTAATTCTGAGTGGAAATAATATAAAAATTACAAAATTTTAAACGAAAGGGGGTATAACTTAAATTACAAAATAGTAACGTCCATCACCTATTTCTTGCTGTTATTCTGTCCTATTTCGTTTTGTAGCCACTATAGCGGCGCCAAAATTTAAATTGTAATTAGTTACCTTACTTCTTTTTCTTCTCTTTTTCACTCTGCTGGTGGACCTGTCTATTTTTGTGTAACATTTACTTTAATAACTACCGTGTACCTAGCTTTAAGTGTTTAGTAAGTTCTTTTTTTGTAACTGAAGTGGCGCTGTCTGTATAAAGTTTTTACAATAAATGTTTTTTCTTTTTCTTCTTTTGCTTTCTTCTTTCTTTTTCTATTGGCTTGGATACAATAACTACCATGTACCTTGCTTTAAGTGTTTAGTGTGTAAGTTCTTTTTTTGTAACTGAAGTGGCGCTGTCTGTAGAAGGTTTTTACAATAAATGTCTTTTCTTTTGCTTCTTTTGTTTTCTTTTTTCTTTTTTTATTGACTTGGATACAATAACCACCATGTACCTAGCTTGAAGTGTTTGGCGTGTAAGTTCTTTTTTTGTAACTGAAGTGGCGCTGTCTGTAGAAGGTTTTTACAATAAATGTCTTTTCTTTTGCTTCTTTTGTTTTCTTTTTTCTTTTTTTATTGACTTGGATACAATAACCACCATGTACCTAGCTTTAAGTGTTTAGTGTGTAAGTTCTTTTTTTGTAACTGAAGTGGCACTGTCTGTAGAAGGTTTTTACAATAAATGTCTTTTCTTTTTCTTCTTTTTTTTTCTTTTTTCTTTTTCTATTGACTTGGATACAATAGTCACACAGTTTACAACAGGATACAATAGGCACACAGCATGGACAGTTTAATTTTGGCAAGGTAGTGACCCTGCCTGTGAAGCCGATGGTCCTGGGTTCGAATCACGGTAAGGGCATTTGTTTGTGTGATGAACACAGATATTTGTTCCTGTGTCATGGGTGTTTTCTATGTATGTAAGTTTGTATTTATCTATATACTAGCGACCCGCCCCGGCTTCGCACGGGTAGTTTAACTAATTTACACAAAACCTTTACAAATTATACATATAAACCTTCCTCTTGAATCACTCTATCTATTAAAAAAAAACGGCATCAAAATCCGTTACGTAGTTTTAACCTTTTGACCGCCAAAGACGGTAAATCACGTCGTCGACATTTTGTGCCACTCACGCCGCCGACGTCATTTGCCGTCCAAACTTAATTTATCAAAGACTCTTTAATAAATAACTATATTTCTTTGTTTGTATTTGCATTATTTTATTTTGCCCTTCTACTTTATTGTATAACTTTATTACAATTCAACTATGAATAGAAGGTTAAAAAAAAACAACATTATGTTATAATACGACTTACCCAGTAAATAGCATAGCTAGCCACGCCAAAAACGGCACTTGACGTCGCCTAGTGATGTGACCGAGTCATGGAGGAATAATATTATTATATGAAAGTAACAATCTCCTAATAGAAATCGTTTCGCGCAGTTCCGACAAACACGCTAGCGCCATCAATAATAGATATGGCTTAATCCCATACATTTTGTAATAGGAGTTGTTTTTGCTAAAATAACTGCTATTTGTGCTGTTACGGTACTTGTTTTCGTGCTTAATTTAAACAACTTGGTTTGAAAGACGGTACTGACCTTTTGTGATAATGTAACCCCTTATGCATTTATTTTATTGTAACGATACTGCAGTTTGCTAATTAGTAGGTAATAATAATCGACAACGGGTTTGCACATCTCTGAGTAACGCGCGCTTATCAGTGTTCCGTGCGCCCATGACGGCACTTCACGTCCGATGCCTGACGTCACCACCAAGTAGTGATGTGGCATTATTGAGAGATTTGAGTGGAAGTTACAAGTACATTTTGATATTTAAATACGTTATTTAAAGGTTTTTAGTAGAGCTAAAAGCCAGAATTATCTAATATTATATTGTAAAACACCTGTGTAGTGGTTCTTCTAATCTAAGTATGTCAAAAACGAAATCAGTGAAAATATCGATATCCTGTTTTGTAATCACTATTGTTCTCTAAGGTTTTATTTTGCTTCATTGCGGTGTCACGTCGAGTTACGTCAATGCTTGGCGTTCAAAAGGTTAAAGATCTAAGTATACATAGGGACAGACATACATACAGACAGCGAAAAGCGACTTTGTTTTATACTATGTAGTGAAATATGTATATCGTCGCCTAGCACCCATAGTGCAAGCTTTGCTGAGTTTGGGCACAAGGCGGACACGCTATATATCAAAAATCACTTGCGTTTCTATGTGTGAACGGCACGTCCGTACACGCGTCATGCGTCATAGTGTAAGTTGCTTAAAAATAGTACCAAAGATAGATATAACTCCGTAATAGATGGATACAGTCTTAGGAAAAAACGTGCCTCGAAAATCACGAAAATTTGATTCTCGATTAGATGGCGCCACTAGTTTTGGCCTACACTCGTATAGAGGGCGTTGACTGTTTCGTTTGTTATTTATAATTTTAACGCATACCAGTGAAAGAACATGGGTCAAAATCATATAATAATAATTAATGCAAATAAAAAAATCATTTATCCATATTTAAATACATTTTATCGTATTTTTATAAATATTTATTTTTAGTTTTAAAGTGTGTCGACAGATGGCAGTGAATTTACTGGGGTTACAAAATTTACTATGACAGTACCGCTCTAGTATAAGTTACTCTATGATAGTACTGAGAGTACGCCAGAAGTCCGCCAGATTTCTGTCGCGGGGCGAGGTAATTCGAGTCAGGGCGGGGAGGTACGTGGCCGTTCTGTATGATAATACTATTACTTATTCTGTGTTTTGGGGCTAGGTTGATCTGTGTAAGATGTCCCCTAATATTGATTTATTTATTAAGCAGAAACATCTACATATCATTGTGGTATGATATGTAGATGTTTCTGCTTAATAAATAAATAAATATTAAGGGACATCTTACACAGATCAACCTGCTTAGAAATAAAGGAAAAGTGGAAAAACTCGACTGTTTCGGGACTGGGATACCAGCCAATCACTCTGCTAATTGAGCTACCGACACAGAATAAATAATAGTGCTTGGTACAGAAGATTAACTCTCTAACAAAACGCGTCTATTACGACAGATATGACCGCTAGGTGGCGCAAGCGCGCAGGCGTCCGTTCCGTAGCGGTGCGCGGCAACTACTATGGCTAGACACCAACATTGGTGTGGGCCGCATGTACTTGTAGCGACGCGACGAAATCGCGGAGTGAGTCACGCCTGCTACCCAGACTTAAGGCCAGGCCATACCGGCCGCTTGCCGTAGACCAGCACATGCGTGTGCGCTATAATGCTTTAGCCGCGGACGCGCACATCACGCATGTTGTGTGTCGCCTCTCATAAGGATCTATGCATTACAACGCGCACGTACAGGCAGCCCGGTGTGCACAGGCCTTTATAACAGTGAATATTTAGGCACATCCCCAAGGCGCATATAAGGGATATGGTGGAAATAATGTATTTAGAAATTTTGTATCAGATACTACAAACATGCTTTACCTGCGTAGTATTGATGGGCCTATTATGGAAATGGCTAATAACTACTACAGAAATGCATATAAATTTAAATATAAGTAAAAAACTGGCCAAGTGCGTGTCGGACTCGCGCACCGAGGGTTCCGTACTTTTTAGTATTTGTTGTTATAGCGGCAACAGAAATAAATCATCTGTGAAAATTTCAACTGTCTACCTATCACGGTTCATGAGATACGGCCTGGTGACAGACAGACAGACGGACAGCAGTCTTTTAGTAAGGGTCCCGTCTTTACTATTTGGGTACGGAACCCTAAAAAAGATCTCTAAAATATCTTCATTAATACTAAAAATCGCTGAGCATACATGGGTGTTTTAACAATTAGTATGTTATTATTGATTTTAGAGAGGTTTCATAAACAGATTGCATGAATGAAAAGTTGCATCGCAAAATAATTAGTAAATAATAAAAACCACAATAAAAAAGTCCTGCACCAAATGATAAGTAGGTATAGGTATGCCACTGGGAGGATGAACTCAAACGCACAGCGGGCCCGAACTGGAAAAGAGTGGCCCATGACAGACCTTAATGGGAAGAGCTAGAGGAGGCCTCTCCCAAGCGGCACACTGAGTTACGAGACATACTCTAACTCAGAATAAAAGGGCTTGATAGATAGATAGAGGTATGCCACTGGTCCAAACTAGTACAAATAATGAACACGGTGCCATTCGCACAGCAGCTAGCATAATGTGAAGATGCATTCGCTTACAAAATAGGCAGGTCCACACCGCAGACGTGCCTCGGCTAAGGCGGCGCGCGCGTGCACGTTTTCACTGGCCGTATGAGTAAAAACTAGCTATCACGGTTCATGAGATACAGCTTTGTGACAGACGAACGGACGGACGGACAGCGGAGTCTTAGTAATAGGGTCCCGTTTTCACCCTTCGGGTACGGAACCCCAAAAATGGTTAAAATACAAGTAAACCAGCGTTCTGTTACGATAAACGATAAAAAATATATAATTTGCACAGCTTATAAGTATTAACAGTGCTAAAAATAGGCATTTTACACCAATTGTAAGCAAGAAATCATCCAAAAACTTAGGTTACAAAGTGAATGTAATAGTATATCGTTACCCACCTCAACATCTGTACAGCGGCGTTGAGAACCATAATTGTGGAGGCTTGAAGCCTCAAAATGTATCACTGCATCAAAAAATAAAAAGAATATATAACGCGGAACGGTTAAGGTAAAAAAATGTTATCTAAAAACAATCGACTTCCATGCATTTACGTCAAAAGTGCCTGTCAGACTCAGATGTTTTGTTTTTCATTTTTATTTTAACAATTATGGCCTGACTTCGTGTCTTTTAAGCCATCTGTCAGATGGAGCATGAGCAAAGAATATATAATCTTTTTTTTTTTGCATGAGGCATTTTAGCATTTTACACGAGCATGAGGCACAAAGAATATAATACATGAGGCACCTCGTGCCCGAACCATGGCGCGAAGCCGCGAACGCAAGTGTGGAGTCGATTTTGCGGATCTCGGAAATAGACTCCACACTCGCGTTCGCGGCTTCGCGCCGCGATTCGTGCACGAGTTTGGAGGGCGCTTTAAGCGTAAACATAAGCGTGATTGAACTTTTCAACGTGTGAATCGATAATGTATATATTTTTAGAAAATGTGTAATT
Source organism: Cydia strobilella (assembly GCF_947568885.1). NCBI lineage: Eukaryota > Metazoa > Arthropoda > Insecta > Lepidoptera > Tortricidae > Cydia > Cydia strobilella. The sequence goes on from NC_086068.1 coordinate 59,613,562, forward strand.
AAGTTGATTACCTGCATTTTTAATTTAAAGTAAGACATATAATTAATAATGAAATTACGCCTTCTAGTAACTTGACTACTACCATCTACTGCATATTTGTGGGAACACACTACACAAGTGAAGATACATCGATTGACACCGTGTGCTGAGGCTGAGGAACGGTGCGATTGACATACTCCGCGGTTAGGCGGAGAAACATGAAATTGCTCTGATAAGAGCAGTTGGATTGTCCTGAGAAGGACAGTTGGAATATCCTGCAGCATCTTCGTCGGACTCGTCGTGTCTTCTTTCCAAGCAGCGGGGCACGGCGGACCGACGACACGATGTTGACTCCACAGCGGCCGGCGAGCGAAAGGACTCGCGAAGGCGGGCCACTCAGTTTTATAGGCGCGCCGCGCGCGCCTGCGGCATGTACCAGCGTACCTCCTTATCTCTTGTTTCACTCTTCTATGTAAATATGTCTCTTTCTTTCTTTCCACCATTTTTGTATATAAACCGTGTATTCTGTAAATAAATTCATTCAATTCTTGTACATAGACAAGTGTTTCACTTCTACTACAAACCTTCTGATCCTACATAGCCAGCACCTTCGCTATATATTATTTGACAAATTGACATTTTACAATCATAACTTGCATGGAGACTATATAAAAGAGCCAAATCTCTATGTATAAAAAGTGTCCATCAAAAAACAGTAATTAGGCGGCGCCACCATACACCGAAATACTACCAAAAACAACCTACTTAATTTGGTAGGGTTATTTATTGCCTTATATGGTTCATGTTATACTCATGTCCCAGAGCCTAACTAGCGCCACCGGAGAGATTAGGAACTATTATTTAAAGCTGAAAGCGGTCACTTTTGCAACAATTCTGCCATAAGACATTGGCATCCTTTCTATACCATCCATAATAACTTGATTTACTTTTATTTGTAATAGAACTAATAGAATATATATTATATTATTATTCTAGTAAATATATTTTCAAATTAACCAACTATATTAACTAAACAACCAATTAAAACTCAAAATAGCATACATATATTTACTTTACAGTTTGATGTAGTATAAATAAATTATTAGTTTCGCTACTCGACAACAGATGGCGCTAGTCAACAACCGTCTAAGAAATTTCCATTTACGCTGAGTCGAAGTAGAAAGTAACACTAATCATCGGTTTAATAAATTACCTGTTGCATTACGCTATATAGTCATGTTGTAATATTACGCTTTACAGTGCAAATGTTACATATCTCAGCATCAAGATCAAGTAAAAATAGTTCTGGCAGCATAAGCAGAGGCCAAACTACCTATATTATGTGGAATATAATAATATTTGTTCCTCGATTTGTTCAGTTTGTTAGGCGCAATTTGAAATGCAATTTCATTATAGGAATAGGTAGGTTAGGTTAGGTACCTCCTTTGATTGACTTTGATTTTGACAAACCATTAAAAGAGCATAATCACTCAGTGTTGAATTGAGTTTTGTTTCAAAATTAGATATTTTAATATTATTGTATTTATTATACTATATTAGGTATATGTGAACGGCATTTTTAGAAAATTATTGTGAATTGATAGGTTTGTGAAGTTATGTTGTTTACTGACTCGAAAGCTCCAGATTAGACTGTTTCATAAAATTAGAAATTAATTTACTTAGGTACATTGTGTGGAATATTTTCAATCCTTTGTGAGGAGCCTTTTCCCAGCGCGTGTTGGAATATCTTCAAAACGTAGAGGTAAATAAAACCTATCTTTATAGTGCCATAAGTTAGTGCAACTTACCCATTATAGCACGTGGGAATTAGAGACCCATTTTAACCCCCAATGCACAAATTGGAATTGAAATCTTCTATTTCAGGCACACCCTTTGATTTTTGTAGATTTTTAAATATTGTAAGTTAGCTTTTAAAAAATTGAATTCATTGACTCATTCACATGAAAATATTTTTCGGCTAAAAATATGTTTTGATCCATTTTTTATTCATTTCAATGAGGGCTGCCGCGTTTAATTTTGCCGCTAGGGGCGCTAGTGTAGATGGAGGTCTTTCAAAATGTCAAGGGCATAGAAGTTTGGGCGGTTTCAAACTTATTTATCGGGAATTTTCACTCCTTATTCATAATTGTGGTAAATCTTTGTCCATCTTTGATTAATCATGGTAAACAATAGATATAGCTCAATAAATGTTAGTTGTTTAAAAAACGTGCCAACTAAAATATATGCAAAATTATACAGCTTGAAAAAATTACACATTTAGACGTTAAAATACCTTTGTATATATTAGAACGTATTGATTTTATAAAAATAAGCATAGAAGAATTTTGAGATCTGTTTTTCTGCACCTACATCTACAGTGGTGCCAACTCGTGAGCACAAAAAAGAGATTTTTTCGAGTAGGTACTTCTTAATTATGATAATTTACAATAAAATTATTAAAATTCGTTAGGTAAGTAATTATTTATAATAAGGTAAAATGCGTTTGAATAAACCAATTAATTATAATTTATAATCTATTCTTTTATTTACAATAGCTCACTAAATCACGTGTTGTTGATGTTATATTTGTGATAAAACCGTGTTCGGTTATAATTCATGGTCACTTTTAAGACGGCCCCTAACCACTTACATAATTTTATAAATAAGTACATATTTAAACACATATTAGATAATGTCTTTCAACACCGACAGGCGTGTATCACTCCGCGATTTCGTCGCGTCGCTACAAGTACCTGCGGCCGCCACAATTTTGAGGTTTTGCCATAGTAATTGCCGCACACCGCTATGGAACGGCCTGCACGCGCTTGCGCCGCCTTGCGCGTAGTATATAGTCGCCTTTTGTTAGGGAGTGAATCTTCTGTACCAAAAAAATCCACAACTCAAGAATCATTGCTATTTAATTTTCACCTCAGCAGCTCGAACAAGCCGACTTCCGTCACTCCCTGGAGTGAGGAAAGTGCGACTCCAGGGAGTGAAACAATGTAGCTTTTTAATTTAGTGAAGGCCATGAACTTCATACTTTTATTACGTCCGGTATGGTCCGGTCCGGTCTGGTCCGGTCCGGTCCGGTCCGGTCCGGTCCGGTCCTGTCCGGTCCGGTCCGGTCCGGTCTCGTCTCGTCTCGTCTCGTCTCGTATCGTCTCGTATCGTGTCTTATCGTATCGTACATATTATAATACTTTTTTTTTCTGTTTATTCTGTGTAATTCGAAATACATTTTAACCTTTAATATGTTCTCACTACTGAGGTGAAAAATTATGTGTGCAACACGAGAGCAAAGTAATTTTACATAAGCGAGTGATTCTAAGGTAGAATCTTGAGCGTAGCGAGGGACTCAAAATAAACAGTCGCAAGAAAAACCAACTTTCCTCTCTTGTTGCACAAATAACTATTTCATAGCTTCGGGTTCGACAACCGACAATGTTCTTTGAAACGTCACATTTAAGCTAAAAGTTCGATTTATTCCGTGCATTTGTAACTTTAATTCTTTGAATTTTATTTTTTTTACTAGCCCATTATGGTGTCCCACTGCTGGGCAAAGGCCTCTCCCCTTGTCTTCCACGACTCCCGATATAGTGCCTCCGGCCAGTTGTTGAGAAAGGTGTCTAGGTCGTCCCGCCATCTCCGTCTGGGCCTGCCGGGTCCGCGCCCCTCTTCTGGCATCCATTTGGTGGCTATGCTAGCCCATCTGTCTGGATGCATGCGGCAGACGTGACCGGCCCAGTCCCATTTGAGCCTAGCAGTCTTCTCACCGACGTCAGCAATGCGGGTTTTTGAATAATTCTTTGAATATAAAACAAAAATAATAATCAATGTCAAGATTGTCAACTTATGTAAGTAATTAGGGTTCCGTACCCAATTGGTAAAAACGGGACCCTATTACTAAGACTCCGCTGTCCGTCTGTCCGTCTGTCACCAGGCTGTATCTCATGAACCGTGATAGCTAGACAGTTGAAATTTTCACAGATAATGTATTTCTGTTGCCGCTATAACAACAAATACTAAAAACAGTATAATATAAATATTTAAATGTGGCTCCCATACAACAAACGTGATTTTTTTGCTGGTTTTTTCCTTAATGGTACGGAACCCTTCGTGCGCGAGTCCGATTCGCACTTGGCCGGTTTTATTTTTTCCACTCGTCGACTGTAATAATGGTTGAATTAAGATTTCGTATACGAAACTAATTGGGTACTTGGGTAATATGTTTTTACGGTATAACTTTTTTTTATATATTTGTGAGTGACTTCCACCTCACTGCTTGAGGTAGTCTAGTAGTATTCCTTTGTACTGGAGATGAGAAAAATTGGCCTCATATAGTGGTTTTTCCATTGAGGTTTTTTAGTAATATGCTGTCTCCTATTGTAATTCACAGTATTTCATTGCAATATTCATCATATATAAAATAAGCAATCTACAAATTAACCTATATTGTTTACTCTATACAAGCTCGTACAAAAATGACAAAAACACTCAAATTTATTTTAATTTATTTTGATTTAATTGTAATTCAGTTGATAATTTGCCTATAAATTGACGTAATTTAATATTTATTCCCGAAATTTGATTTAATTGTAATTTCACATTTCACTTGTAATTTGGCGTAATTGAATTTAATTTTATATAATTGTGTTATTTAATTTATTTATTAGGTAGGTTGACATTATTTGTACAGTTATTTTATCTCTTACATAATATTACTATCTTGTGAGCGTTTTGGGGTCACCTGTAAGCCCGCAGGAGATTTTCACAAATAAAACAAATAAAACAAAGGTGATATATTATAGGTATTGGCCGGTACTGTATTAACCTACATAATTTCATATACACACACAAATAAATGCCCTTGCAGGGATTCGAAGCCTAAATCACAGGGCGGACACGCTATACATCAAAAAACCGGCCAAGTGCGAGTCGGACTCGCGCACCGAAGGTTCCGTACATTACATAATTTTAACAATGTATTTTTTATGCGAAACGTGAGTGAAAGGTAAATTGCGGCTTACGATTTATGGCGTATTTAAAAAAAACTACTTACCAGATCTCGTTTAAACCAATTTTCGGTGGAAGTTTGCATGGTAATGTACATCATATATTTTTTTTTCAGTTTTATCATTCTCTTATTTTAGAAGTTACAGGGGGGGGGGGGGAACCACACAATTTACCACTTTGGAAGTGTCTCTCGCGCAAACTATTCAGTTTAGAAAAAAATTATATTAGAAACCTCAATATCATTTTTGACGACCTATCCATAGATACCCCACACGTATGGGTTTGATGAAAAAAAAAATTGAATTTTAGTTCATAGTATGGGGAGCCCCCAAAATCTATTGTTTATTTTTTATTTTTGTGTGAAAATCTTAATGCGGTTCACAGAATACATCTACTTACCAAGTTTCAACAGTATAGTTCTTATAGTTTCAGAGAAATGTGGCTGTGAAATACGGACGGACGGACAGACAGACAGACATGATGAATCTATAAGGGTTCCGTTTTTTGCCATTTGGCTGCGGAACCCTAAAAATCACTTGCGTTTCTATGTGTGAACGGCATGTCTGTACACGCGGCATGCGTCATTGTGTGAGTAATTTGCTTAAAAATAGTACTGAGAGGTCGGCAAACAGCCGTCAATCTGGTGTCGCGGGGCGAGGTAATTCGAGTCGGGGCCGTTCTGTATGATAATACTATTACTTATTCCGTGCCTAAACCTTATTATAAAAAGTTTTCGCAAAGCTCGCTTAAAACTTATTTATTATTATAAATGGGATTTATGGAGTGAGCACTCTTAGCGCCACTTGCAACCCCCGGGGTTAACCGGTTAAACCTGGAGTTACCATGGCTACCAGTACAATTTGACACTGGGTTAACGCTTGAACAGGTTAACCCCGGGTTAGTGTTAGTTAATAAACTTACTTATAGTTGGTCAAGCAAATCTTGTCAGTAGAAAAAGGCGCGAAATTCAAATTTTCTATGGGACGATTTCTTCACATCAAATTTTTTTAAATTTGCCGCCTTTTTTTTACTGACCAGATTTGCTTGACCAACTATAATTTTCTATGCCAGTGGGGAGCAAAGGCACTATTTACGGCACCGAAACGGTGGACGCGTGTGACGTCCAGCACAAAGGCAACATGTATGTCATTCATAAAGGACACGCATCGTGGGTGTTTCACATTCACCTGCCAGCGGCCTTAAACTGTTACGTAACGCCCTTGCGCTAGTGCGGCGCCCGGTCGGCAAGCGGGGGTGAGAGTTGTCGATATAAAAAACCGGACAAGTGCGAGTCGGACTCGTGCATGAAGGGCTTCGTACCATTACGCAAAAAAATCACGTTTGTTGTATGGAAGCTCCACTTAAATATTTATTTTATTCTGTTTTTAGTATTTGTTGTTATAGCGGCAATAGAAATACATCATCTGTGAAAATTTCAACTGTCTAGCTATCACGGTTCATGAGATACAGCCTGGTGACAGACGGACAGACAGACAGACAGCGGAGTCTTGGTAATAGGGTCCCGTTTTTACCCTTTGGGTACGGAACCCTAAAAATACTTACCTACACCTGCCCACTTCCAAATGCTTGGCAAGCGAATCGTGTCATAAGGATTTTTCTTGAATTATTTATGTGGCAACAACTCTGCCTATCCAATAATCTATATCTGTATAAAGGTGGGACTCAGTACGGCCAAGGAATTAAAATTCAGTACCATTTCGTACCTTGTTACAATGACGATAGATGGGGTGCCTAGCGACTTTCATATTGTTTGTCACTGTGACAAGGTACGAAATGGTACTTACATTAAATTATTTGACTATACTTAAATAAAAAAAATACACGATTAACCTGCTGGTTAAAAACAACACGAGTAATTATATAAACAAATATATAAAAATACGCTTATTATAAAGATACACTTTGGTGTTAATAGCAAAAAAAACCTGTATTACATTAGTTTAATATATAATTAAATTTAATTTTTTTAATCGCGTTAGACCCGGTTAATGACATTATGATTATGTGTACAGAACGCGAGTGTTTAAAGTGTTTTTAATATACTCTTATGAGTACTTATTCCCTGTGTGTTAAAGATAACACATTAATCAAATAATATATACTAAAGTATTAAACAAAAAATTAATGGTCCTCGATATGTTCAGAAACCAAACCAGCGCTCGCGCATCACTATCAGTTGCACCGCGAATTTTGGCGCAAGTAGGCCGCACCCTTGACCCACTGGCACACTGACTGAATCTAACGCCTTACCTTTAAAGTATTTAAAATTAGCTCTACTAAAACTGAAAACATATAATTAGGTTATAAAATTTAGTTAAAATTAAAAAAAAATTTTTTTTTGTAGTTTATGGAAGCTCAATTTCGCACATACTTGGTTTGTTTTCCGGAAAAACGCCTCTTTTATATTTTTTTTATTGTGAAAACCGGTTTTTGGCCATCACTAGCGGTGCACTGCGAATTTGGGCGAAATGTAGGCCACACCCTTGACCTACTGCCTCACTGCCACAGTGCGATCGATAAATAAATATACGCGGAGCTTGCGAAACGATGAGCACTACTTTTCGGTTCTGACCAGTGCATTACCACAGGGCGGACACGCTATACATCAAAAATCACTTGCGTTTCTATGTGTGAACGGCACGTCTGAACACGCGGCAAGCGTCATTGTGTGTGTAAGTTGCTTAAAAATAGTACTGAGCGGCCGGCAAACGGCCGTCAATCTGCTGTCGCGGGGCGAGGTAATTCGAGTCGGGGCGGGGTCGGTGCGTGGCCGTTCTGTATGATAATATATACTATTAATTCTGTGGCATTACGTCACTGTGTACTGTCAAGGTCAAAAATATACACTGGCAAGCCCACTGTCTGTAGAAAAAGGCGCGTCTACACACCCTTCGCGCCTACATCTTTAGGGTTCCGTGCCCAAAGGGTAAAAACGGGACCCTATTACTAAGACTCCGCTGTCCGTCTCTCCGTCTGTCACCGGGCTGTATCTCATGAACCGTGATAGCTAGACAGTTAAAATTTTCACAGATGATGTATTTCTGTTGCCGCTATAACAACAAATACTAAAAAGTACGGAACCCTCGGTGCGCGAGTCCGACACGCACTTGGCCGGTTTTAAAATTTTGCCGCCTTTTTCTACAGATGGAAGTGGCAAACCATAACTGGCCATAAATGAAGTTTGGGAACAAATCAAATATTTTATTAAATATTTTGTTTTGTGTTTTTTAAGTAGTCACACTAATATACCTATATATATATATAAATTAAAAACTGTAATAGATGTCATATATTAAAGAAAAACTGATCATAAATGATTAAGGTAGTTTTTATTAATTTATCAAAAAAAAACTTTAAACAAAATGGACGCTTATATATTATATATCAAGTTTTATTATAATTTGGCAATTTTTATATTATTTCTACCACAATCACGAGCTATTTCGATCCTAATAGGAGAAAAAAGTCCCATGAATTTTATTTCCATCATGTTACCATTTTTGTCTGTACACGCGTCATGCGTCATTGTGTGAGTAAGTTGCTTAAAACAGTACTGAGCCATAGAATAAGTAATAGTATTATCATACAGAACGGCCACGCACCGGCCCGCTCCGACTCGAGCTACCTCGCCACGCGACAGTAGATTGACGGCCGTTTGCCGGCCGCTCAGTACTGTTTTTAAGCAACTTACTTATACAATGACGCATGCCGCGTGTACAGACGTGCCGTTCACACGTAGAAACGCAAGTGATTTTTAATGTATAGCGTGTCCGCCCTGTGACTGAGCGGTCGGCGAAAGCTCGTCAATCTGCTGTCGCGGGGCGAGGCAATTCGAGTCGGGGCAGGGCGGTGCGTCGCCGTTCTGTATGATAATACTATTACTTATTCTGTGGTAATACTGGCAAACAGACAGAATAACTTAGAATTATATAGTCTAGTGGCTCTGTTGACCTCCCAAAATCCTATGAGTCTGTAATTTTGAAAAAAATCTAAAAACCAGAATCGGTTTAGTTGAGAAATGCGACCAGCAGAGGAGAACCACCGGGCACATGAAAACATTTTTGCCCAAGATAAAATGACCTTCGCTTCGTTCGGTCTATATACGTAATACCGTATAAGATAAGTAAAGTCAAAGAAAAAAACGTGCCTCGGAAATGAAATAAAAATTATGCTCGAATAGATGGCGCTACCTTTGGCCTACTAGGGTAGATGGCGTCAACCTTATTTAACAATTTTAACACATATCAGTGAAAGAACGGGTTAAAGTCATACGGCGTTCTAAAAATAATTAAAAAATGTAATATAAAATCATTTATCCATATATACATATATGTATACATTTTTTGATATATTTATACATTCTCATTTTTAGTTTTAATCCTGTATCAATAGATTCAAAAAAATCAAATTCAAAAATTCAAAATTCATTATAATATAAAACAACAAACTAAATAAAGTGGATAGAAGGTAGTAAATTTACTGTTACTACATAATTTACTATGACAATAACCTCTATACATACACTATTAAATCCTCCTTGGTTCGGTCAATAAGTATTAAAGTATCCGTTAAGTCGTATAAGTTCACGCGGCCGCCAACCGGAGGTCGCTAGCGATCTATGATAATGCAATTATTATATTAATATAATACAATACTTAATCTTTCGCGATATCCAAAACGGAGGTCGAGGCACGCTATCACAGAATAAGTAATAGTATTATCACACAGAACGGCCACGCACCGCCCCGCCCCGACTCGGATTACCTCGCCCCGCGACACCAGATTGACGGCCGTTTGCCGACCGCTCAGTACTGTTATTAAGCACACTGTTTTAAATTTAGTCTTCTCCGAGACCACGGGGACAACGCCGTCCTCGAAACGTCGGAGGTAAATTTAAAACTTATTTTACGCGATTAAGTCCCGTCGTTGTGAATAATAACAAAGATAGATATAACTCCGTAATAGATGGATACAGTCTAAGGAAAAAACGTGCCTCGAAAATCAAGAAAATTTGATTCTCGTTCAGAGGGCGCTACTAGCTTTGGCTTACTGTCGTATAGATGGCGTTGACGGTTTCGTTTGTTATTTAACAATTTAAACGCATATCAGTAAAAGAACATGGGTCAAAATCATAAAAATAATTAATGCAAATAAAAAAAATCATTTATCCATATTTAAATACATTTTATCGTATTTTTATAAATCTTCATTTTTAGTTTTAAAGCGTGTCGACAGATGGCAGTGAATTTACTGGGGTTACAAAATTTACTATGACAGTACCGCTCTAGTATAAATTACTCTATGATAATAATGAATAAAAAATCTAATCAATACGTTCCCTCAAAACATGATATTGCCGATTTTCAGAAGCAATTTTCATACTCATACTAATACTTTATTGGTAATATAAATTACAGGTCATCATTTTTAGCTTTTGTGCATAAAAAAAATATCCCCGGGAGTTATTAGTTATTCTGTGTTATTAGTTTTGTGGCGGTCCATACAAAATGTATCTAAAAATGCGTAACAAAAGTGTATTTTTTTTTATAACACCCGTTTTTGGATGGGATTTTTTGTCACATTTGGATAAAATATGGCTAAATTAAAGAGGCAGACGGAGAAGGAGATAGATTATGTAATACGAATATGAATATACGAAATATTATATGTAATTTTTTCGGGTCTCTATTGTTTGACATAATTATTGAAAGTCATAATGTAATGATTGTCATATTATCATTAGTCATAATTTGGTTTTTCTCAGAAACGCGTAACTTTTCAGGATTGCCATAAAACAAACCTAACCTAACCTAACGTATCTATAGGATAACCTGAGGAAAATCCTGAAAAGTTAACGGTTTCAGAATTATGACTAATGATAATGTGACAATCATTATGACTTTCAATAATTATGTCAAACAAAGGGACCCCAATTTTTTCTTTTGGGCCCTCCACACTCATGCGCGAATCACGGCGCGAAGCTGCGAACGTGAGTGTGGAGTCTAGTTCGCTAATCAGCGAAATCGACTCCACACTCGCGTTCGCAGCTTCGCGCCGCGTAGTCTGGAGCGAGCTTTTGAATTACGATGGGTATTTCCCATACGTTTTGATTTACGATGGGTATTTCCCATACGTACTGAGAGGAAGATTTTTAAGTACATACGGTGAAATTGCGCTTATATTGTACAGAATAGGGAACTTTAATCTATAATTGGGAAAGTCATTCTAGCCAGTAGAAAAAGGCGGCAAATTTTTAAAATCTAGGCGCGAAGGGTTATCCTATAGAAAATATGAATTTTACACGTTTTTCTACCGACAAACTGCGTTTGCCAGAGTATATCCATCAAATAGGTATCGAAATCTGACTTAATAAAACTCGACAGCAAATTTAAAATCGGACCATTTACCTGTTGATTTTTAGGGTTCCGTACCCAAAGGGTAAAAACGGGACCCTATTACTAAGACTTTGCTGTCTGTCTTTCTGTCCGTCTGTCACCAGGCTGTATCTCATTAACCGTGATAGCTAGACAGTTGAAATTTTCACAGATGATGTATTTCAGTTGCCGCTATAACAACAAATACTAAAAACAGACTAAAATAAATATTTAAGTGGGGCTCCCACATTTTTTTTTTAGTTTTTTTGCTTAATGGTACGGAACCCTTCGTGCGCGAGTCCGACTCGCACTTGGCCGGTTTTATAGATTGTATAATTATGTAGTTTAAAATCCAGGCTTCTAACGGTCCCAGGTCACCGTGATCTTGGTATAGGCGCAATGTATTTTGGTGGCAAACAGTCTAGACGGTTGGAAACCAGCAAGGTCACCTTGGCCGGAAGCTTTGTTGCCAGCCATGTAGAACGGACAATAATCTCTTGAACGAATTGTTACGTGCGTGACCTCTTCTTAATTCTACATAGAGAATTAAGTGTATAGAGGCTAAAATATTTTTTGAAAACCCAGGTCGTATCACATCAAAATCTGCACAGCCAGAAAAAGTCGCCTTGGCTCTAACAAAGCTTTAGCATTGGAGTTCAAAGAAGGAAAAAAGTACACAAAAGATTTTTTCGCACACGATTCAGGTCAGGCTAATCTAAGATTAGGTGGCGTTTTCACTTTGACTATAGAATGGAGTCCCTTTGTTTGACATAATTATTGAAAGTCATAATGTAATGATTGTCATATTATCATTAGTCATAATTCTGAACACGTTAACTTTTCAGGATTTTCCTCGGGTTATCCTATAGATAGGTTAGGTTAGGTTTGTTTTATGGCAATCCTGAAAAGTTACGCGTTTCTGAGAAAAACCAAATTATGACTAGCGAAAATGTGGACAAACAATACATTATGACTTGAAACTATATGGGAAACAATAGAGCTATAGAATAATACTTTATCCTTTTTTTTTTTACGTTGGGGAAATGCGTTTACGCATGCCACCTGGTCCGGGGGAACCAGGAGGGATGACGGACTAACCAGAGGACTACCGTCTACAACCACCAACGAGTGCCGAATCCGCCTTAGATGGGGTGCCGCAGGGTCGCTATCAGCGAATAATACTTTATCCTAGTAAGTACTTTGGTTGCCATACAAAACTTTACTATTTTTAATTTGTACCTTGTTGTATAATAAGTTGGGATGAATTTCGTTTGTTTACAAATCAATAGTGCTTATAAACTGAAATTGATATTATACATTATACTCTAAAGAAAAAGTGACCAAGTCCTACTATTGTAAATCAAAATATTTCATAAAATAATTTGACTTGTTCCCTAATTGGAAATTAGTGTTTATTTTAGGGTTCCGTACTCAAAGGGTAAAAACGAGACTATTACTAAGACTCCTCTGTCCGTCTGGCTGTAACCAGGCTGTATCTCATGAACCGTGATAGCTAGACAGTTGAAATTTTCACAGATAAAGTATTTCTGTTGCCGCTATAACAACAAATACTAAAAACAGAATAATATAAATATTTAAGTGGGGCTCCCATACAACAAACGAGATTTTTTTGCTGTTTTTTCCGTAATGGTACGGAACCCTTCGTGCGCGAGTCCGACTCGCACTAGGCCGGTTTTTTTTCTATGTAATGTTTTGAAAAAATGTTTCCCGCCTAGTTTTTTGCCGGCCCATATTGGATACCCTCCAATTGAGGAGGGATTAAAATTTTGGGGGTCAGAGGTGTAGGAGGTGAGTGTAGGCGGAGCGTTAGAGGTGATTGTAGGTGTAGGGTTGTAGGGTTGACATTCATACGCCTACTTGAAAAATGAACTAATAGCTTTAAATATCTTACCTCCTCTCCTTCTCTCGGAAAGAATAATAACAAAGATAGATATAACTCCGTAATAGATGGATACAGTCTAAGGAAAAAACGTGCCTCGAAAATCAAGAAAATTTGATTCTCGCTCAGAGGGCGCTACTAGTTTTGGCCTACAGCCGTATAGATGGCGTTGACGGTTTCGTTTGTTATTTAAAAAATTTAACGCATATCAGTGAAAGAACATGGGTCAAAATCATAAAAAATAATTAATGCAAATAAAAAAAAAACATTTATCTATATTTAAATACATTCTATCGTATTTTTATAAATCTTCATTTAACGTGTGTCGACAGATGGCAGTGAATTTACTGGGGTTACAAAATTTACTATGACAGTACCGCTCTAGTATAAGTTACTCTATGATAATACCCACTATACCCAGATCGGAATGATGAAAGTCGGACACCATTTAATAAAACTAATTCTGTGTTCTAATTCTAATTTCGTCTTTGCGCGTTCTTAGGCTTGGTGATAGTTTTAGAACTTACCTATGACTACTGCAGGCCCAGTCGCCATCAGAGTGTGCTCAAAAATATCTGAACATACATCCTACGCCGAAAGTATGAAACAACGTTGTTTTCTTTAATATTTCAGTTTTGCTTTTACTTCTCTCATACCAAAGATAGATATTGCTTATACGTTTAAGGTGAAAGTGTTTGACGGGTTTTTCGCGATTTCGGTGTTGGTCCCATAGTAAAAGTTGCTCAGTATAATCCCAAAACCACCCTGGCAACGGGAATGCACTTATTTTTTAGCCACCGTGTAGAGACAGTTTTCTTTTAGCCATTAAAGAATAATTGATACTTCTGAAGCATAGTTCGCGCATTGTACGGGGGAAGTAAAGAGAACCTTGTTCAAGTCCTTCTGTCAATCGTTCGCCAGCGGCCTGTGGGTTAGTTATACTCAGAGAGCCCTCAGCGCCTTACGAGTCCTCTATAATAACATGTTTAGGGTGCTGATGGGGCTCCCTTTTGGAATTTAATCAAAACTGACTATTTAATTGGACGAAATCAGCTCTGAATTAATTCAAAGCCAAAGTCCTGATGTGCAGGAAAAAGGAAATAGGTAATCAAATTCAAAAGTCATTCATGACTCATAATTGCTTTATGAGCGAACTTAGAGTCGCACTTGGCCGATTTTCGGTTTTCGGGTGGCTGTGACCACAACCTTTTTTGAGGGCTGGATCCGCGCCTGCCCTAGATTCTGCAGTGCATCTGGCATGTTCGCCGACGCACACGTAGAGGACTTCCACGCCATTATGCGTAAAAAGATCATGTCCATCAGAAGCAGAATACAGGGGAGTGCCAACAGCATACTAAATATGTTAGCGGACAGGCCAGACAGTCTTTTACAAAGACATTGGATGTCTGAACTTATAAACCCCCGTTCACGGGATATATATTTTTCATTTCTCATGCTCTGAAAGAGAGTCATTGTTGTTCTAAAAGGTGCGCAGAAAATGATACGTGTCTGCACTAGAGCATTTCACGTTCGAAGTACGATTTTTTTAATTTTGTTACGATACGCAATTGAAATTTGAGTTTAAATGGATATGTTATAAAATTTCCATTTTGATGTTTGACTCTCCATTCCATAAATAACGATACTTTTGCCTGAATTGTTAATTGAAAGTACCCTCAAGAAATACTATAAAAATGTATACTTAGCCATGTTTTTAACAAAATACATGCATTTTACTTTTCTCGTATTCGAAATGAAAAGTAGAGTGTTTAACTCGGGTGAAAGGCATCATTTCTGCCTCTGACTATTGGCGCTCTCACTGCGTTCGAGCGCCAAAACACCTCAGCAGAAATGAGTGCTTTTCATCCCTTGGTTAACAATCTACTATTTTAAATTAGTGTGTAATAAAAAATAGTTTTAATATAAATAACCTAGCTTTTTTAAGTAACAAACTAACAAATTTGGAACACCGTATCTGAATAAAGAAATTATTTATTATTATTATTATTATAGTCTGATTACCTTGAGGTATTCCATAGTAAAGTTCGGCGTCAAATTCTTACCAACCCTTTAAGTACTTATTCTATTTAGTCTAGGACTTACATAATAGGTCGTCCGTCCCTTACTGTGGTATGGCGGCGTCCCTTTCGTCGCGAAAGCGCCGCGTGCGCTGGGTGAATGAACTCTGTGGGGGCAACGAACGTCTTTGCGAGATTGCAACCACCCCGCACGCATAGAGTGCATAGAGTGGGTGGATACCCCTGTGGAAATTAGCCTATCATCATTATTATCATTATTTTATTATCATTTAATTGTATTAATAACGGGTCACTCACGTGTTGTAAGTCGAAAACGCTCGACATGTTTCACTCCGTACCGAGGAGCGTCATCAGGAGCTTGCGTCGACGGTGACGGACCGGCGCAGACTGCTGCTGCTGGTGCTTTAATATGTCTATGTCTCACGGAAGTTTTGTTATTAAAATCATTTAATTGCTTAAAATAATAAATGAAAACCGGCCAAGTGCGAGCCGGACTTGCGCACGAAGGGTTCCGTACCATTACGGAAAAAAACAGCAAAAAAACACGTGTTGTATGGGAGCCCCATTTAAATAAGTATATTATTCTGTTTTTAGTATTTGTTGTTATAGCGGCAACAGAAATACATCATCTGTGAAAATTTCAACTGTCTAGCTATCACGGTTCATGAGATACAGCCTGGTGACAGACGGACAGACGGACAGCGAAGTCTTAGTAATAGGGTCCCGTTTTTACCCTTTGGGTACGGAACCCTAAGAAAGTAATCGATGAGTTCGATCAAACATAAAATTGCGCCCCTAAAAACCACCACCGAACAAAACTCGACACGTGATTCGGCTACACGAGGCATCATCAGGAGCCGATGGAGATGACGTCTTTCGTCTGCCGTTGCCGCATATACCTTTGACAACCTCCGTTCAGTCAGTTAAACGTTGCATCAACTCTGCACAAGTCTAAGTGCAAGTAAAATGCATTAGACGCACACACGCGCGAGAGTGCATTGCGGGCACACCGGCGCACTCTCCTAATAGACGGGGACGGGTCGATTCGAACTCACTGGTGTTGATTTGATCTCATGTCGATACTCGCCTTAAGTGGTACTACACACAATTTCTTTTTATTCGAAAGCTATATTACATGAATTTCACTATTTCTTCAGAAACAAGTTCTTTCTATCCTTTCCTTTCAGGATTATTTTTTCATTCTGTTTCAATTTTCCATACACCAAAGTGTATGGAAAATTGTCATACAAATATGACGGTAACGAAGGAACGAAAAATGCACGGATATTTTTGGTCACTTTTTTATTCTATTAGGATTGAAAGATTGAGTAGAATGTCATAAAAAATATATGATTGTCGGTTTACGGACGATAATTTTGCGTGATAACGTCATAAGAAATATAACAATACGTAACGTTACCACGGAGATCTGTCCACAACGTTACCATGGAGCTATGTCCACAACGTTACCATGGAGCTCTGTCCACAACGTTACCATGCAGCTCTGTCCACAACGTTACTATGGAGATCTGTCCACAACGTTACCATGGAGCTCTGTCCACAACGTTACCATGGAGATCTGTCCACAACGTGACACTTTTTCGTGCATGCTACCGGTGTTCATTGATTTATAAGATGTTATCACGTCAAAAAAGTGATATGTACTACTTTAAATAAAATGGCTGTTTAATTTTGTCCAGGTATTAAAGTTGAGAGAGATGTAATTACATTCATACAAATAAATTAAAGTTGAATTTTACACGCTGCCCATTCGTATAAGTATATGCTTCCTGTAATGTTTACCATATTAATTATTACAAGTTAGAATAAAATAAAAATAATGGAGTACTTATAAATCTACGGGCATGTGATGCGGAGGGATGAAAGTCATGTGACAAGAAAGGTATTAAGAATGAATGTGGAGGGAAGTACGAGGAGAGGAAAACCGAGGAAAAGGTGGATGGACTGTGTGAAAGATGATATGAAACTAACGCAAGTGAATGATGAGATGACGGGTGACAGAGATGTATGGAAGAAAAAGACATGCTGCGCCGACCCCAAGTGAATGGGACAAGGGCAAGCGAATGATGATAAATCTTATAAATATACTGGTGCAAGCGAGATGCGTCCCGAGCAATAACTTGTCAGTAAGGAATCATGCGATTGGTGGAAGTTCGTCAAAGGACAAGAACACTCGAAAGCTCTAATCAAAGGGTTCAACGGCAAAACTGCTAAGGAGCTTCTAAGGCTCAAAAGATATAAAACCTGCGCAGTGACTAGAATATTGACTGGACACTGTAAGTTGAACAAACACATGTTCCGAATTGGGAAGAAACAGGATGCGACATGCAGGTTCTGCCAGGAGTCAGAGGAGACTGCAATGCACATTCTCTGTTCCTGTGGACCACTAATGTCAAAAAGAAGTATCCACTTAGGGCGGCACATACTGCAACCCTATGAGGTACAGAACATTACGGCCCAAAGAATCTGGAATTTTCTGTACTCAACGGGCATTAGTAACGAACTTTAAAGGGCCGTCACAACAGATCACTGCTTGGTCGACGTGACACTCACAGGCCCACAACACCCAACAATAATAATAACATAGAGTAACTTATACTAGAGCGGTACTGTCATAGTAAATTTTGTAACCCCAGTAAATTCACTGCCATCTGTCGACACACTTTAAAACTAAAAATGAAGATTTATAAAAATACGATAGAATGTATTTAAATATAGATAAATGATTTTTTTTGTTTGCATTAATTATTTTTATGATTTTGACCCATGTTCTTTCACTGATATGCGTTAAAATTGTTAAATAACAAACGAAACCGTCAACGCCATCTATACGACTGTAGGCCAAAACTAGTAGCGCCCTCTGAACGAGAATCAAATTTTCTTGATTTTCGAGGCACGTTTTTTCCTTAGACTATCCATTTATTACGGAGTTATAGTTACCTACCTTTATGTAATTTTTGTAGTTTTCTGTTTAATGTTTGTGTTTTGGTTAATGTTTGTGTTTTGTTTAATGCTTGTGTTTTTGTTTAATGTTTGTATTATGTACTTATGAGTCACATCAGATCCTCGAAATAAATGAATTTTAATTTTAATTTAATATCTATCTTTGATAATAATAAAGGAATCAATGACAATTTTTTAGTTTCGAATCTAGCCATAGGCAACGTACACATGGTGCATCATCTAGGATTTCTATTTTTCATCAGTTCATCACACTTGCGTATCACACAATGTAACGGGTTTTTTTTCATAAAAAATATAATTTTTAATACAGTTGCTCAAAAAGTGCTACTTTTCGTGGCTGTTTAGCGTACGGAAAGTTGGTTTTCGCGAACTAGTGCTTTTTACTTTTCCAATTTTTTTAAATTTATACTTGTTCCAATTCATGACTACTTATTGATGAGTGTTTATATTAGTTTCCTTTAAACGTCGTAATCAACATAAAAACCTACTGTTAATGTAAGAATACGAAAAATATGCATATTTCATTACTTACCTCTACACGATTATTTTTTTAATGTTGAAAAACCGTTCTTAATAAGTTGTCTGAATGGAACGGAACGCCTGTCAAAGAAGAGGCGTATTTTCTTACTGCAAGAATGTTTAAAGTTTCCAAAGGCAACATTCGATATTGTTTTTAATATACGATACACAAATAGTCGTAAATAATGATATTTAGGTAATAATAGTACAATGTTTTAATATTTACAATTGTTTCTGTCTTATAGAACATGCATTTGAAAAAAAAAACTTTCATTGAAGTGTGTTCAATAATAATAACAAAATCTATTCTAGTCGAATAAAAGCTAGAAAAACACCTCTTCATAATGTCAATGTCAATGATGTCACAAAATTAATAATATAAAAAGTTTCGAATTCCATTCCTTAATACTTGTTGCTTTTCTTATTTTTTCGCAACTGTATTAAAAAACGTCGTTCGATACACGTGCGGAGATGTCATTATTCACTCGTCCTGAGTCTCGGTGCTCCTGGAGTAATGACATACTTTCCGCACTAGCATCGAAATGTACTATTATTAGTAAATTCATTTCTCCCCGCTCCTGTCGTAAGTTTTGTTATACGCCCATCATATATAGGTATATTCTAGTGTCTTTTGACACATTCTTTGTTTGAGTTCTATCAAGACCTATCTTTTTTTAAATATTTTTCTTGGGTCTCTATTGTTTGACATCATTATTGAAAGTAATAATGTAATGATTGTCATATTATCATTAGTCATAATTTGGTTTTTCTCAGAAACGCGTTACTTAATACTAATACTTATTATACAACAAGGTACAAATTAAAAATAGGAGAGTTTTGTATGGTTGACCTTACTAGGATAAAGTATTATTCTATAGCTCTATTGTTTCCCATATAGTTTTAAGTCATAATGTATTGTTTGTCCACATTTTCGTTAGTCATAATTTGGTTTTTCTCCGAAACGCGTTACTTTTCAGGATTGCCATTAAACAAACCTAACCACACCTATCTTTAGGATAACCCGAGGAAAGTCCTGAAAAGTTAACGGTTTCAGAATTATGACTAATAATAATATGACAATCATTACATTATGACTTTCAATAATTATTAATTTTTAACAAGCGGAAACGTCTGCGATCGATGCTATTAAGCTTAGAATAAATTTAAAAGTGGAAAAATTACTGCCTTGGGTGAGACTTGAACTCAGAAGTGTAACACTCTTACGGTAGATGTCGCTAGGGTCCCCTAGACCCATATAGTGGGAAGATTTGCTGACTATGGATGAGGTCTTGGTGGCTCAGTTGGCAGAGCGCTGGAGTATCGATCCAGAGGCCTTGAGTTCAAGTCTCACCCAAGGCAGTAATTTTTCCACTTTTAAATTCAATAATTATGTCAAACAAAGGGACCCTATTTTGGTTGCATATCGTTCTTGTCGTTTTCAACCCCATACCGTTCAATATGTCAATACTGGGAGACTTTGTTTAATCAAGTTTTGCATCCGATTTGAGGGCATTTGGTGAAGCTGATGGCCTCAAAACCACCGTAGATCATCTCCAACTATTGTCAAAATAATATTGGAAGATCGTATACAATATTAAACAAAATCTGCAGCAAACCGTTTCTTTTAATGATTGTTGAATACCGGCAGGTAACTGATACCACATCGATTAAATTCTTGGGACACCAGATATTTGGAGTAGGGTTCGTACTATATTTTAGTCACTTGTACTATATATTATACATTATACAAAAACAATATAGTACGAAAAATACTATATTTTCATTACTCAAAATGTCACCGATATCGCATCGTATGAGACTTAGATTTTAAATTCGCCTCAAATGGGCGTCCTATTTTTTTTTTTCAAATTTCCCAGTAAATGCTTATATTTTGACAAAAATACTATATGTGTATATATATGTGTATATGTGTATATATATGTGTATATATATGTGTATAGAAAAAAGGTGGCAACCCTAATTTGGAGACACGTCTACATTTTCATTGTTCCACGGAAATCGCAAAGAAATTGCCTTTCAGTAAAGGTATTATTATGGTTAATAGGTTGTGTTGGAAATTAGTTATGTGCAACTTTCGTCAACAGGTATCAAGTTTTTGACAGCAATTTGGCGCAAAATTATTTCGGCGTTCACTTTTTTTTTATTATCTGAGAATTAGTTTAAAAAATATATTTTTAAGTAGTATAATAGTTTCGTGATTCTAACAATTTCAATGGTGGAGTGTATATATATTACAGTATGCTAGAAAATATTCAAGAAAAAGGACTGAATTTGTCAAATTCGTTACGAAGAAATTTAACAACGGTTTTAAATTTTTACAGATAATTGTTTTAATAATTTAATAATAATAATATAATAATTTATTAATTTAATAATTTAATGATAATTTCCAAGATGTTCATGCAATAATTTGATATTATCGGTAAACTTATTATAAATTAATCATTACCCAGGCAGCAAAGTGACGTCAGCGACGTCATAATGACGTTATTTACACGTAATAATGACGTAACGGACGTATAAATGCTACCTGGGTATATTGCATGCATTTCGCTTATAAATGTCGGCATGACATGGAAGGCTGATAAATGTTAGTACATTGTATATTATGGAAGGTAAACTAGAATTCACGAAGGAGTGTGAATTGAGGCCCGAAGCCGAAGGCGAGGGCTTCATTAACACGACTTCGCAATTCCTGTGCCGCCGGCGCCCGTGCCACACACAATGGTCGCAACTCATAATGTTTTTCATCACACTTGTGAGGAAAAAGGGGAAAAAAAAACTTCTGCCCAATTTCGGAAGTAAGTAAATATAATTTATTGTGCATCATAAATTTAAAAATAAAATACACAGAAAGGGAAATACAAGCTTAAGACTAGTTAACAACAGGCGGTCTTATCGCTAAAAAGCGATATCTTGCAGACAACCTTTGGGTAGCAGGAAAGTTAAGTACTTACAACTTTGAACGGGTAGTGCCGACTGCCGATATACATATAATTTATCAATTTATAAGCTTGAAAATAATATATACATACAAATACAATAAATATATACACATACATTCATACATACATATAATCATATAAATAAAGGCAATTTAAGGCAGCGATAGGTAATGTAATTTCAATAGATTTTAAATACTGATTGAACCTTAATTATATTGATTTTAATACTGATTTGATTTATTTCGTTTTGATTCCTCGAAACGTCGGAGGTAAATTTAAATTTATTTTACACGATTAAGTCCCGTCGTTGTGAATAATAGCAGAGGATATAATAAGATAGAGCGGTACTGTCATAGTAAATTTTGTAACCCCAGTAAATTCACTGCCATCTATCGACATACTTTAAAACTAAAAATGAAGATTTATAAAAATACGTTAAAATGTATTTAAATAATGATAAATGTTTTTTTTATTTGCATTAATTATTTTTATATGATTTTGACCCATGTTCTTTCACTGATATGCCTTAAAATTATAAATAACAAACGAAACTGTCAACGCCCTCTATACGAGAGTAGGCCAAAACTAGTGGCGCCATCTGATCGAGAATCAAATTTTCTTGATTTTCGAGGCACGTTTTTTCCTTAGACTGTATCCATCTATTACGGAGTTATATCTATCTTTGATAATAGTAAATCTTAAATTTCGACCTGCTGTACCGCATCGAGTTCGTGTAATAACACCTAGCGTGATGAAAAGGAGATTGTACTGTGTTCTTTGTGTGCTTGGTATCAACTTACGTTTTCATTAGTACAGTGTGCATTCGCCTTAGGAATAGTTAACCGAGTGAAAGTGAGCGTGTGGTGGTGTTGTGCACGCACACATGCGTGCGCGCTTTCCAAGCGCACAGGCTATAGGATGATGAATGTTGTGGGCAGCTGAAAGTCCTACGGGCATGAGAAATATTACTCTAATAATTCAATTTACATATGTAAAAAATACCGCTTAGAATCAGAGAAATAAATAAGTGCTCACTCCATACATGGTTTTCCGTAGGTAATCCATACTTAATATTATAAATGCGAAAGTCTGTCTATCTGACTGTATGTTACCTCTTCACGCTTAAACCGCTGAACCGATTTAGTTGAAATTTGGTATAGAGATAGTTTGAGTCCCGGGGAAGGACATAGGGTAGTTTTTATCCCAGAAATCATGCTTTAAGGGGGTGAAAGTTTGTATGGGGAATCGATAAAATGCAGATTGGATAAAAAAATAAGCTACCCAAATTATTAACTCCACGCAGACGAAGTCGCGGGCAAATGCTAGCACTTAATAATAATAAGTTTTATGGAAGGACATTATGTAATGTTAAACTTATCTTATCTTAAATTAAAATGATTTTTTGAGTTAAGGAGTCTTATAGGTATTAAATATTTATAAATATTCTTTTTAGGTACATAGGTCATATATTTAATTAAGCGATTTCGGCAGACTGGCCTCTTATTTTAGTTGTGTATAAATATTAGTTGAAATCGTATTTTGACTTACTAGAAATGTTTTTTTAACCTATGTATAGACTGAACACTAAACTTACTTATTTCTTATTCCTCAAACTTACATTTTTCATCACAACGATGTTTAAATTATTTCGTTCAGTTATTCGAGCGTGTATTTCGCTCGTACTTGTCCGTACATCTATTGGCGCGAGCGAGACGCACGAACGAATGATAAAGTCTGTGCGGTAAGAGAAGTCGAAGAATATATTGGGTTCCATCCACTCTTTGATAGATAAAGATAGACTTATTGCGATTCCTATAAGAGGAAAGAGAAAATAGTGCCATGCTTTGTCCTTATCACTGACCGGATGGCATAATAGGTAGGAGGCGATGGCGAAATACCGAAATTTATAAGTGAAAGAGAAAAAAATATTTCTCTTACCCCCGGTCGCTCGGTGGCGCGTCTATAACTACTTGTATATACTGTGTCTATGGGTCCCATACATTTCACGACTCTATTCTTTCCGCACAGACTAACAAAATTCACAGATTCTTCACACTTCTTCACGCTTGTGAAGAAGTAACAGACAGAATTACTTTCGCATTTATAATATTAGTAGGGAATAGGGATTACAAAGGGCCCCAATTTCCACAACACCCTTTACGTCGCGGAAGCGCGCGCGCAAGTTTCATCGTGAAAATTGTAGCCGCAGAATGTCATACTCACGACCCGAGGGTGGCCAGACGGTGGCGAACGAGCACACTGGCTGTAAACGGCCATTGTAGCATATGGACGACTTGAGATTGTCAAAGCCTCAAGGAAAAATTACAAAAATTGCAATATAATTGCAAATTGCGGACGACCGGTCTGGCCTAGTGGGTAGTGTGCCTGTGAAGCCGATGGTCCTGGGTTCGAATCCCGGTAAGGGCATTAATTTGTCTGAGTCTGAGTCATGGGTGTTTTCTATGTATTTATGTATGTATTTACCTATTTGCTTGGTTTGGGGATAGGTTGGTCTGTGTGAGATGTCCCCTAATATTTATTTATTATTTATCTATTTAAATATGACTCGAGGGGCCGAACGGCGGCAAAAGAGCACACGGGCTGTTTGGTAAGCTGACAACTTAGAGTATGGACGATTCCAAGTTGTCATTTCAGAAAAATGACAAAAAATTGCAGCTGCAAAATATCATACGACTTGAGGGTGGCAAGATGGTGGCGAAAAAGCGTCAGGACCGTTTGACCCCCACATCGTAGGCCATGGACCATTCAAGGTTGTTAAAAGTAGCAATCAAATCGCAATACGTCATAATATACTACCGGGGGGCTAGCCAGATGACAATCGTTAATAGAAAAAACGCTAATCGAAACTTAAAGCATAAAAAATATATACATATTAAAATTTAAATATATTTATTTCAAAAACAGTGCTTAAAATGGAAATAGGTACGTGACTTCTCGTAACGAAACGACTCAGTAATGGGACCGAAGAAATAAATATAACATAGAAGACGCAAATGCATCTACTTCGCGTGTCCGGACCCCGACCAAGCGTCGAGGTTGACCGTCGCTCTTTACAGTCCACGCGCGTCAGTTGTTGCAGCCGGACGTCCGTGAAAACTTAAAAAATGCTTCGTTGCATGATAGTTACCGCAACAGCCCAAAAATTGCGAGCACCCAAAGGCAAGAACATATTTCCTATCACAGATAAGTAATTTTAAAATTATATTTTGCGTAAATTTTGTATGAAAAAGTCGGCACGCTTGGTTTCAATACAAAACGTGGTATTTGCGTCATCTAGCGTATATATTAAATATGAGAATGGGACCCATAATAGTAATGCTTAATCTAGTTTATTTTGATCTAATTGCACGAGATTCTAGTTTATTATATATATGTCAAAATGCAGCTTTCTAGCACTAACGATGACGGAGCAAAGCCTAGGACGGACAGACAGACGGAGATGGCGAAACTATAAGGGTTCCTAGTTGACAACGGAACCCTAAAAATTAGCCGCCCACGAATCAATACTTGCTAAAGCAAATACAATTTTGATTTGATAAAGATTTATATTTCAGTGGGATGGTAGACCTTTTTAAGGTTCCGTACCCAAAGGGTAAAAACAGGACTCTATTACCAAGACTCCACTGTCCGTCTGTCTGTCTCCAGGCTGAACCGTGATAGCCAGACAGTTGAAATTTTCACAGATGATGTATTTCTGTTGCCGCTTTAACAACAAGTACTAAAAACAGAATAAAACAAATATTGAGTTCCCGGCAAGCTCGGTTCTCCATACAAACGTAGTTACGCTCTCATTTTAAAACGACTAGCTAGATTGCTCTGAAACTTTGTACTTACAATAGTATAAGGTATATCTATGTCTGTAATTAGTTTATGTGGCTTCAGATACCATAGTTAAAAAATACAGCGAATTAAAGTTTTTCACACAAAATTTGTTTCTGCTCTATTTCTTTTGTTTTGTACCTATATACTAAAGCTATATAAACTAATTACAGAACTGACGACCGATCTGGCCTAGTGGGTAGTGACCCTGCCTGTGAAGCCGATGGTCCTGGATTCGAATCCCGGTAAGGGCATTTATTTGTGTGATAAACACAGATAATTGTTCCTGAGTCATGGATCTTTTCTATGTATTTAAGTATTTGTATTAGTATTATATATATCGTTGTCTGAGTACCCACAACACAAGCCTTCTTGAGCTTACCGTGGGACTTAGCCAATTTGTTTAAGAATGTCCCTATAATATTTATTTATTTATTTTATTTATTTATTTAATTACAGAACCAGATATACCTAATTTCCTTGTATGTGCAAAGTTTCATTACAATCCAACACGTAGTTTTAAAATGAGAACGAAACTCTCTTTGGAGGTGGAGTGGAAGGTAAAATTCGGCCGAGATTGCCGGGCACTCAGTTTGCCGATTTTTGCGTAATGGTACGGAGCCCTTCGTGCGCGAGTCCGGCTCGCACTTGGCCGTTTTTTAATAGGTATCTGGGCGGCTAGAGGTTATGGGGGTAACCCCTTTAAATAAGGAACACAATTTGCTTTTTTTAGAACACTGTAAAATATAAATTAATTTTTAACAAGCAGAAACGTCTGTGAACGTTGTTTAGAATACATTTAAAAGCAGAAAAATTACTAGCAGTAATTAAAAGCATTATTCCACTTTTAAATTTACTGTAAAATATGTACCGTACCTACTTCTAAAGTTTTAATATTTTTCCATCACTGTTTGTGTCTAAGGTAGAAACAATATGGTTTGACCGTCTAACAGAATCAAACTCAGCTAATACATAATCATTATTATTATTTATCTTCTCATATGCCGGAATATGGATCAGTATACAAGTAAACTATTGGAAATAATTGCAGCTTGCAGCAGTTGTAACTGTTGTCTGTATCTAGTAATCTTCAGATAAAGTCGATAGCTAGCCATACACGCATGGATTTGCCCGTCGGATCTGCCTGAAAGATGTGTCTGGCGGACACATCCGTCAATGTGTGGCGAGAAATAGACACAGATGGGCAGCGGACGGGCATCCGGCGGACAAATCTGTGTCTATTTCTCGCCACACATTGACGGATGTGTCCGCCAGACACATCTTTCAGGCAGATCCGACGGGCAAATCCGTGCGTGTATGGCTAGCTATTGTGAAGTATTAGAAGACACATGTAGGTGCTTGTCTACCTTGAATAGCTTGTAATCTTTTCTTACACTTTATTTTATCTTATACACTTGATAGATCTACTGAAATACAAGACCTTTGTTACAAAACTAAAACAATATTTGATAAAAGCCTTTTACACTCTCGAAGAATATATGAACGACGGATCGGAAAATATGTATTAGTTTTAAGTGTAAATTGTATAAATCGTAAATTATAATTTATTCACTGATTTAAACTTTCACGATTTTTACTCATTATTATTCACAACGACGGGGATAACGCCGTCCTCGAAACGTCGGAGGTAAATTTAAAACTTATTTTACACGATTAAGTCCCGTCGTTGTGTATAATTTATTCTCTAGGTTGTTATATTTTAAGATTTGTCTCGCCCTATCAGGGTCCATGCTGTACTCCATAATGTTATTATTATATGTAAACACCTTGTAATACCATGGTTGGCATTCAATAAATGATATGATATGATCTTTGGTTTTATCAATCATGATTCTACGCGGACAAAGTCTCGTGCAGTAGCTAGTTTTTAGGGTTCCGTACCCAAAGGGTAAAAACGGGACCCTATTACTAAGACTTCGCTGTCCGTCTGTCCGTCTGTCCGTCTGTCACCAGGCTGTATCTCGGGATCTGTGATAGCTAGACAGCTGAAATTTTCACGGATGATGTATGTCGGTTGCCGCTATTAACAAATACTAAAAACAGAATAAAATTGAGATTTAAGTGGGGCTCCAATACAACAAACGTGATTTTTGACCGAAGTTAAGCAACGTCGGGCGGGGTCAGTAATTGGATGGGTGACCGTTTTTATAGATAATGGTACGGAACCCTTCGTGTGCGAGTCCGACTCGCACTTGGCCGATTTTTTTCTAATCTCACCGATCGCGTTGTCCAAACGGCGAGTAAAAAGGCGAGCGCATTGTGAGCGCATCGGTGCATTTCACTCGCGGTTAATGCACTCGCTGCCGTTGTGTAATCCACTCCGGCGCATTCGCGACGCGAGCCTTGCACGATGGGGGTCTAGCCAAGGTGACAAACGAACATCGACAACCGCCAAATAAAAATAAAACCGGCCAAGTGCGAGTCGGACTCGCGCACCGGTTTCCGTACTTTTTAGTATTTGTTGTTATAGCGGCAACAACAAATCGTTTATTTACCAAATATTTTACAAATTGACATCACAGGTTGAACTTAACAAAAAAATTTGATTTTACAATTAAGCTAATATCCATCGGCCCCAAACTAGGCGCAACCTGTATGAACAGAAATGTACAGAAATACATCATCTGTGAAAATTTCAACTGTCTGGCTATCACGGTTCATGAGATACAGCCTGGTGAAAGACGGACAGACAGCGGAGTCTTAGTAATAGGGTCCCGTTTTTACCCTTTGGGTACGGAACCCTAAAAATAAAAAAGCTTAGTCGCTTTTCGGTGAAGGAAAACATCGTGAGGAAACCGGACTAATCCCAGTAAGCGATAGACCCGATATTAAATGTGATTTAATATGTGTGCAAAACGCGAAAGTTTTAAATGTTATAATTCCAATAAGGCCTAGTTGTCTAGGTTGGAAGGTCAGATGGCAGTCGCTTTCGTAAAAACTAGTGCCTACGTCAATTCTTAGGATTAGTTGCCAAGCGGACCCCAGGCTCCCATGAGCCAAATGCCGGGACAACGCGAGGAAGATGATGATGGCATTTAATTTTTTTTTTATTCAAATTTCAGGATCAATTATACAAACAAATAGGTATTACACGCGAATACTTAAAGAATATTGACCAGGTTCGATTCCCAGTTATGTATGAGAGTAAAAAAAAAATTGGAATGTCATGGTTCCTTAAGTACAGATTTCTCATAGTTTCTGACTCCTCCATACTGACCCATTTGGATTGATCACTGTATATTGTAGCGATACTCTTTGGAAGGGTTCAATGAGCTTGTATTTTTAAATTGAAAATTTTTGCGTCATTTTCCTGGTCATTTTTGTCTTTCGATTTTGACAAATATAACTATACTATATATATATCAACACGGAACACGGAACTGCGCTCCAGAACTCGAGTTGTAGATGTAGGTGTCCAGACCGCTAAGCTTAAGTGGGACTGGGCTGGGCATGTCTGCCGCATGCACCCTGAAAGGTGGGCCAATATGGTTACCGAGTGGGACCCACGGAACACCATAGATGGTGCTGGCCAGGGTGCAGGTAGGCCGAAAAGGAGATGGCGGGACGACTCGGACGCGTTTTATCCGGATTGGCGGGACACTACAAACAACAGGGTCGAGTGGAGGAAACGAGGGGAGGCCTTTGCCCAGCAGTGGGACACTAAATTAGGCTAGTAAAAAAAAAACTATGAGAAACACCTTTGAAATAGAACTTGAATGATACATAAGGCACCTATTTTAATTTAAGTAAATAGTTTAGCAGTAATAATTGTGCCATCTTCAATCAAAAGGGTACTTATTTTCGGTTGTCAATAAGGCGCTATTTCCATACAGCTTCAATTTGAAATCAACCTTATTGACAAGCGACAATGTGGTACCTTTTGGTTGAAAATGTCACAATTAATTGAAATAAATTGGACCAGGAATATGATTCCAGTACTTACCAGGAAAATGACGCCTGAATTGCTAATTACGCCTTTATAAAATAGGCTAAAATTTTTATTCCAATGTAATATTTGTAAATAAATGCATTAAGGATGCACTTAAATCCCCAGTTTATACTTGTTTGAACCATACATATTTTTTTAGCTAGTAATTTTCCTGGATAATAAAATCAGGAAAATGACGCCAGGAAGGTGACAACATTTAATGTTTCTTACGACTACGGTTAAATCATATACACATTGTACGTGTTATCTATACAAGAAAATAAGGATGATAGGAGTTATTAACTGGTAAAAAATAATTTGAAATAAACTCGTTCTAGGTACTTAAAAATCAATCTAGGAAATGACGTTTAACGACGACGAAAATTTATCTCGTGAATGGCACACCTCATAAGCAGTTTAAAACTTAATTGATCTACTTCCACTTATTTTTATGACTAAACACAACTAGTGCTCTTATTAATAATTACTGAAAAGTGGCGTTAGTATCTTTGGCTAATTAAATATCCATAGATATTTGAGAGAGTATTCAGACTATACGTGTGACCATAGAGTAACTTATCTTTGGTAATGTACCTATATATTAAGTAGTCAATAGTAGTAGTAGTAGTAAATAAATAAATAATAATAAATAAAATAAAACGTTTAATAACAGGCAAGGAAAAATTTACAGACAACTACAATATTACACACTATTTAACACTAATTACTACTTAACTAAGCTTACGATAAATAAATTGCAAATATGTCACAAGTACATCATACGACGTTATTTCCGATTCTCATCTCGGTGTACAGACAGCCAATATCGGAAAAATAGGCTATCCGGATCCCTAAAAATGGTTTTCAAAATTTCATTCTGTGAGCGCCCCAGCCTCTCCCAAAAGGAAGCCACACGTGCCCTCATCACCGCGTAGAAGTCCGGCACACGCGCATCGGCAAACATGCCGGACCCGCTGCAGCAGCGTGGCAGCCTCATGAGGGCGCGAAATGCATTATTGTATTGCACCCTCATGCACAACACTTTATTGCACAAAACAAGTACATAACACAGAGAGGATACAGTAAATGTGTACAAAGGCGAACTTATCCCTTTAAGGGATCTCTTCCAGCTAACCTTTAATTAACTGAGAGAGATACAAACGAAATGGTGTTCAGTTTATGACGTGTAAAATGTACTATGTTTCTATTTACCAATAAAGTCTGTATTTCTGGTACGAAATATAATTTGATATTTAAGTACAGTCGCCATCAGATATATCGGAGTGTCCGAGGTGCTCACAAATATCTGAACACGCACTTAACGCCTTGACAATAGAGACGTGTTCAGATATTTGTGAGCACCTCGGACGCTCCGATATATCTGATGGCGACTGTACAAGTTGCTTTTCGGTGAAGGAAAACGTGAGGAAACCGGACTAATCCCAATAAGGCCTAGTTTACCCTCTGGGTTGGGAGGTCAGATGGCAGTCGCTTTCGTAAAAATTACTTAGTGCCTTTTTAGGGTTCCGTACCTCAAAAGGAAAAAACGGAACCCTTATAGGATCACTCGTGCGTCTGTCTGTCTGTCTGTCTGTCCGTCTGTCACAGCCTATTTTCTCCGATTAAGTTGAAATTTGGTACACATATGTAAGTTTGTGACCCAAAGATACGAGAGAAGATAAGAGGACATATAACGTAAACAAATTAATTTTAAACACGGGGGCCACTTTTGGGGGGTAAATGAGAAAACTAAAAAATAAAGTTTGTCAAACTATATCGTGTTATATATCAAATAAAAGAGCTAATTGTGGGAATCTCAAATATTTTTTTTTATAATTTTAAGATAAATTGTTTAGAAGTTATTCAAGAAAATAGACAAAAAATGACCATTCCCCCCCTTTATCTCCGAAACTACTGGGTCAAAAATTTTGAAAAAAATACACAAAATAGATCTTTATCTATAGAGCACCGAAAAACCTATTAGAAATGTGCAGTCAAGCGTGAGTCGGACTTAATTACTTAATTTTTGATCCGACCCCTACGGGTTTTTTAAAGACATTTCACATAAAAAATACATTGTTTAAATTGTGTTATGTACGGAACCCTTGGAACGCGAGTCCGACTCGCACTTGGCCGGGTTTTTTTGACGGAGTGGGAATGCACTTACGCAAAGTGTGTGGGACTCGCCACTCCTTTTCCCTCTCTTGGCGACCCCATGGGGTCCGCTTGACAACCTAATTTCAAAAATTGACGTAGGCATCCCAAGTAGCGAAGTGACGTCAGCGACGTCATAATGACGTAACAATGACGTCATTATGACGCCATAAAGACGTCGCTGGCGTCATAATGACGTATAATTGCTACCTGGGATGCCCCCATGAGCCGTGGCAAAATGCCGGGATAACGCGAGGAAGATGAAAAAGAAAGAAGGGTCCGTATTATCGAAATCGCTACCAACTCAGCTTGGTCAACGTTAGTTCCATACTTTTGGCATGGGGACTAATATCTACAAATTCAACTAACAGGTTAATAAAAAATCGGCTAAGCGCGAGTCGGACTCGCGCACGAAGGGTTCCGTACTATTACGCAAAAAACGGCAAATCACGTTTGTTGCATGGGAGCACCACTTAAATATTTATTTTATTCTGTTTTTAGTTTTTAGTATTTGTTGTTATAGCGGCAACAGAAATACATCATCTGTGAAAATTTCAACTGTCTAGCTAACACGGTTCATGAGATACAGCCTGGTGACAGACGGACAGCGGAGTCTTAGTAATAGGGATTTTACCCTTTGTGTACGGAACCCTAAAATAGTACATTTCGATGCTAGTGCGGAAAGTATGTCATTACTTCACGAGTACCGAGAGAGCCTCGAGCCGTTGGCGAGTGGCAAGACTCGGGACGAGTGAAGAATGACATTTCCGCACGTGTATCGAACGACGTTTTTTTTAATACAGTTGCGAAAAAATAAGAAAAACAACAAGTAATAAGGAATTCGAAACTTTTATATTATTAATTCTGTGACATCATTGACATTGACATTATGAAGAGGCCTTTGGAAACTTAAAGCAGAAAGAAAAAACGCCTCTTCTTTGACAGGCGTTCCGTTCCATTCAGACAATTTATTAAGAACGGTTTTTCAATATTCAATATAAAAAAAATAGACGTGTTATAATGATGAAGAGGCAAGTAATAAAATATAAAATGTGTATATTTTTCGTATTCTTACAGTAATAGTAGGTTTTTATGTTGATTACGACGTTTAAAGGAAACTAATATTAACACTCATCAGTAGTCATGAATTGGAACAAGAATAAATTTAAAAAAAATGGAAAAGTAAAAAGCACTAGTTCGCGAAAACCAACTTTCCGCACGCTAAACAGCCACGAAAGGTAGCACCTTTTGAGCAACTGTATTAAAAAAAAATTGTTTTTTTCTCAGTGCAACACCTTGACGCTTTTCTGTTTAGCCCTATGATTGACTGGCAGAGAATGCCTATAATGGCATTAAGTCCGCCTGTTGTACACTTTTTATGTGCAATAAAGTATAAATATATATGAACCATCGGTCGGTGCCAGATATAATTGCGTTCCATCGCCGAGTTAAGATACTTGCGTTGCGTGCATGTTTTAATCGCGTGAACCTTGCGAATTGTTCGGACGTGGCCACCGTGCACGTGGGTCATGTATTGGCGACTCAGGAAAGGCCACGGCCCATAGACGTAGTATTATACAAGTAGTTATAGACGCGCCGACCGACCGGGGGTAAGAGAAAGAATATTCATATAAAATTTGGGCAGCATAAGATTTTTTTCTTCTTCACTCTTATAAATTTCGGTATTTCGCCATCGCCTCCTACCTATGACGCCACCCGGTCGGTGATAAGGACAAAGCATGGCACTATTTTCTCTCTCCGTTTATCGGAATCGCAATAACACTATCTTTCTCTATCAAAGAGTGTCAGGCCCTTGCCACGGCCCATTGAGGCGTAAGGGTATCATCGATATTCACATGGAACAGTCGACTGCGATCGATAGTTTCTACCTAGACAAATCGATCGATCGATTGGTCACATAGCACCTACTTGTCACAAAATTTTGGATATGTCACAAGTTTCGTGATAATTTTCTATTAACAGAGTGTAAAATTATAGCATATTTCGTTATTTTAGAAAACACTAAAATACGATTTTGCTCAAAAATGGATATGACACAAACGTATTCTCAGTCGGCGGTATACTGGATTTACTTTACCTTTAGCTGACACGAGTCGAGGCCGAGCGGCGCCGAGCGCGCCCGAACGTAGCCGAAGGCGTACGAAGCGTAGCTTCGCGGCCGCGGGCGAGGTCGAACGTACGTCACTCAAGGCAAGATCTTTTTCCCGCCAAACGTCATGACAGAACTTTGTAAACTTCTGTACAAGCTGACATGGTCATTCATATATCGTCGCTATACTTACTCAACCTCATATCTGCAACAATCATTTGATGGAAATGTCGCTTTTCTTTCATTCGGAATACGGGTGTATTTGTCATCAAATCTGTATTGCAGATACGACGTTGAGTAAGTATAGCGGCGATATGTATCGGCAGGAGTTGAGGTGAATGTTTACACACACAGCTATAGAGTTCAAATCGCAAAAACAGTACTGAATGAATGAATGAGCGAATGTGAATTAGAACACGATACTAAGCTTAAAAAAATAAAAATAAACTTTGAAGAAAGTTTTTGGTTCATCTTGCATTTGGCGGTTTAACTTGTCCTCAAGTCAAGGGCCTGACACTCTTTGAGTGACAGTCTTATTGCGATTCCTATAAGAGGAAAGAGAAAATAGTGCCATGATTTGTCCTTATCACCGACCGGGTGGCATCATAGGTAGGAGGCGATGGCGAAATACCGAAATTTATAAGAGTGAAAGAAAAACAATCCTATGCTGCCAATTTTATATGAATATTATTTCTCTTACCCCCGATCGCTCGGTGGCGCGTCTATAACTACTTGTATATACTATTTCTATGCCTAATATGCAACAAGTTTAAAAAAATTAAACTGTAATAAACATAGAGAGTCGGACGAAAATAACTCTGCATTTGCAATGGCAAAGTGTGGCAATGTCAAATGTCTATTAAAATATGACGTTTATCTTTCACTTTGTTCTGATCAAGTCAGTGCAAAGACTGCAAAGTTAGCTTAGATGGACTTTTAGCTTTCTATATGTCCGAAATACAAAGAGTAGAGGGAAATAATAAGTTTTTGCAAAAAAATCATGTTTTGTACAAGCTTTTATCGCTGACTGTACTTTTCTTTCCACATGCAACTAATACTCACCGAGAAAATTCCAAAAACCCCAAACGCAATTAGGTTTCGTTGTTTTATCACAGAGTTCCTATGACCACCTCCTGTCTCCATCATCAGATCAGCTCGATGTCATCATAATGCATTGTCATCTGATTTACATATTGTATGCAAAATTTCAGCTCAATCGGATACCAGAAAGTGGTTGAAAAATGGTTTTCAAGATTTGAAAAAAGTTACTTAATATACGAACACGTCAAGTTAAACAGTTAGCTTGTAAAAAAACCGGACAAGTGCGAGTCGGACTCGCCCACCGAGCGTACCGTACTTTTTGGTATTTGATGTTATAACGGCAACAGAAATAGATCATCTGTGAAAATTTCAACTGTCTAGCTATCACGGTTCGTGAGATACAGCCAGGTGACAGACAGACGGACAGACGGACAGAATAGTCTTAGTAATAGGGTCCCGTTTTTATCCTTTGGGTACGGAACCCTAAAAATTAAAAAAAATGCCCTAAATCGTAATTGCTCGGTATGGTGCCCAGATGGCTGGCCGCGTTGCCTTACATATGTAAGTCGGGTGACAATGCAATATTATGGTACCATCGAGCTGATCTGATGATGGAGACAGGAGGTGGCCATAGGAACTCTGTGATAAAACAACGCAACCTAATTGTTTTTGGGTTTTTTGGAATTGTCTCGATGAGTATTAGTTGCCTGTGGAAAGAAAAGTACAGTCAGCGATAAAAGCTTGTACCAAAAAGGAAATTTTTGCCAAAAACTTATTCATAATGTCGATATCCAGGGAGGAAAATGGAGATTACTTGGACGGGACTTAATGGCGTATTTGTGTGTGTAGAAATCGTGAAAGTTTAAATCAGTGTATAGCGCCAGTAGTTTGGTTTCAGGCATTTTTTTTAATATTTTATACCCCTCCCCCTGTTTACCTCACGTAATTAATGAACGCCCCCTTATTAACTTACTAATTGCCGTGCAACCTCTGAACTCAATTCTCTTTCACGATAAATTGTGTGTGTATTTTTTTCCATGTATCTTTTATGAGATGATTTCAAAACATGCTTGTTATTCTTATCATTGCTATATTCGTAACAAACTGAACTTGTTAGCTCCTCTGCACGATGGGCCATCATACTGGCCCACTAAGGGCCAGCGTAGAGAGGGTAGTGCTAGTGGTGTCGGATGGCTTGGCGCGCGGCGGGATGACGATGAGATGGCCACGGTGTCGGTTTTTCATCCGTACATCAAAGGTAGTGGGCTAGCGATGGTGCGTACGCATCTACATGTGGCATATTCCATAGTGCGTGCTCTTAACCATCGCATGGCCATCTCGCTGGTCCAGCGCTGGGCCATCGTGTAGGAGCCTTAACCATCGCATGGCCATCTCGCTGGTCCAGCGCTGGGCCATCATGTAGAGGAGCAATTATATTTTTTTATTCATCCGTTTCCGATGTGAAAGGAAAACATGTAAGGAAATAAAGGAGGTTTCAATTGGGGAAACTTTATTTGTATGAAATTCACGTAAAAGTACAAATTTGTATTTAATACAAAATGGCAGATCAGAAATAATTATAGGTAGATAGGTGTTAAATGTCCATTGCAATTGTTATTGTTTTATACCACGTTGGCAAACACTAGCATATGGCCCGCCTGATGGTAAGCGGTCTCCGTAGCCTATGGACGCCTGCAACTGCAGAGTTGTTACATGCGCGTTGCCGATCCTTTAAAAACCTACACCCTACACTCCTTTTTAGTGTTCCGTGCAAAACTTTGTTTTGACAAACGGAACACTTATGGGATCACTTCGGTCTTGCAAATCAGTTAAATGCGTTTTTCTCAGAGACAGTTTGACGTAGATACCTAAAATTTGAAATAGTTATAGCAATTACCACCACTAATATATCATCATAAAATCGAAAAATGATAGGTGGTGAAAAATTCTACACAAATATACTCTGGCAAGACAACTTTGTCAGAAGAAAAAGGTGCGAAATTCAAAAGTAGTATGAGATTGATCCTTCCCGTTTCCGCCTACATTTTTAAAATTTGCCCCATAAAATTGTCGTGACATTTCCAACCCTAAAAAAAGTGACCAAAACCTGACTCTTTAAAAAAACGTAGATAACTGTGACCATTTTAGTTAATTCCATAATTGTAATAACAATAAAAAAAATATATAACACAAATTTAATTTTAGCGCACAAAACAAGCTGAAGCTAACTTCTATCTTTAGTTTCTAGCTTTATATTAACCTTAACCTTCACTCGGCTCCATAAAATTAAAAAATCATTCATGGGTAACTGTGTAAGATTTTATAATAAACTTCCAAATATCATCACTGAATTATCTGTTAATAAATTTAAAAAATATGTAAAACGTAAACTTATCTCTAAAGCCTATTATAGCACACAAGACTACATGAATGATGAAACTCCGTGGGATTGTGATTGAAAATAATTAATTATTTATTATTGTGTTAATAATGATGAAATTGATAATTCAATGAATACCTATATTAGGTAATCTGTATTTTTTGACATTTAGATTTTTATTCTAGAAAGTTTCTAGACTAGTATTTTTTATACAATTTTGGTGTTTGACGATCCTTTTGCGAATTCTTATTATTAAGTTTGACATATCTATAATAATTCAATGTTTTTAAGAATAATAATAACTGCATCAATAAATTGCTCTGATATTTAGATTAAGGTAATTTTTAAAACTTGACAATTTAAAAGTGCTTGTTGCTAGGCCTATTTGAATAAAGATTATATTGACTTTGACTTTGACTTTGACTTTATTCTTTCTTTAGCTGTACAAGAAAAAAAAAGCAGAGAATTCTGTGATTTAAACCTTTAACAATCCAATCCGGATTTAAAAGGAATCGTTCTTTTACGTCCTAAAAATTTTGCATTTATGAAAAAAAATACATAAAAAACCGGCCAAGTGCGAGTCGGACTCGCCCACCAGAAATACATCATCTGTGAAAATTTCAATTTAGCTATCACGGTTCATGAGATACAGCCTGGTGAGTGGTGACAGACAGACGGACAGCCGGACAGCCGGACAGCCGGACAGACGGACAGACGGACAGACGGACAGCAGAGTCTTAGTAATAGGGTCCCGTTTTTACCCTTTGAGTACGGAACCCTAAAAAAGGCCATTGGGTGTCGAAAAAAATTAACAAAATCACCTTGGCTTATCCAAAAAGTAAAAGTGTCCAAATTCGTACCTCAAAAAAAGCATTAGAGAAAAGCACAGATACAGATAAGTGACCCAATTAACGGATTCCATAGTTATGATAACAATTGTACGGTGGTCGCGCGGGGCGCAGTTCACTGACTTCAGTGAGTCGCCGCAGACCGAGCCGCGCGGACGTGTTGCTAGTGTATTGACAGTGACAGAAGTGTGTGTTTTGTTTGTGAATTTGGATTTGCGATTTCCGAGGTGAGTGTTTTTGTTTTTTTTTTCTGGACTTCGGAGTTTTGGATTTTGAGCCGGGCTCGGTGAGTTTTGTGTTGTGGCGGGTAAATGCGTGGGAAAAGTTGCCGGTTTCATAAATTATGTATATTATTTACGTATTGCAATATTGTGGAATAAAAATATTTTGGATTGTTAATGGAGAATTTATTTTACAACTAGTATTATTTGCAAAACTATGTAATTGCACCAGATTGTTGGGCTATATTTTACCGCGTTTTTTAAAAAGCAAATGAAAAATATTTGCTAAATAATATATATTTTAGTTTAATTTTATAATTCGGTACCTGTTTTAAATAGTAAAAATGAATTAGTGATTAAAATTAGCCTACTCTCGCGCGTTTTTTTTAATTTATACATATAATATTAATTATTTACATAACTATAAACATTAAAAATTAAAAATATTTAAAATAGGTATACACATTCTAAAATGTTTCTATATTTTTTTTAATTAAAAATATTAAAATGTAGGAAAATACGTTAACATAAATAAAATCGCTATAAAATCTTAAAATTAATAATAATAGTTGCCTGAATTATATTTTAATAAGAATGTATTAATTTAATAAGTATAGAATAAAAATAGACAAAAGAATTATCGTGAGTCAAATGTGAGTCACAAATAGGTATGGGGCCTTGAAAAATGCTCTTTTGCTCACTGCCTCGGCGATGGCAAGCAATTTTGTCTATATTAAACCTACGACCTTGTACTACTGCGTAGAATTTACATTTAAAAAAAAAACGTGTTACATAGTGTTACTGGTGATAAATAAAGCGTATTTTTTAATAGTTTTTGTACAAATTGGCTAGCCATTTCTGACAGTAGAAAAAGGCGGCAAATTATAAAAAATATGTGGGCGTACTGCCGGTTCCATACGAAATTTGAATTTCGCGGTTTTTTCTACTGATAGTGGGCTGACAAAGTAGAGACAGAGTATAACGGGCGAGATAATTAAAATTATAAGTGAAATTGAACTCTTAAACTAGTAGGCGGATCAAGAGGGCTAAAATACCTACGCATAAAATAATTAATTAAGCCAAAATCAGTGAAAAAACTAAAAAAATATTTGATTAACTATCTTCTGTTACAAATGTTACAATATACAAAATAATACCCGAAACAAGTATGAGTAATGAATACGGAATAAAACAATATTTTTGTAATTTAAATATTAGTGCTTTCCTATAACAACATTTTTAAAATCTTAAGAAAATCCATAACTATGCCATAAAAAAATAGCAGCATGGGGAGCCAAGAATTTCCCTTTGAAATAGGCGAAAAATTAGAAAGAACACACTGAGTCAGTAAATAAATGCTCTACTGAGAGAAATATTCGGGCAGAGTCGGACCAATCTAACTCTGCATGCCATTTGCAAAGAGAATATATAGGATAAATGGGTACTGTCATAGTTAATTTTGTAATCACAGTAAATTTACTGCCATCTATCGACACACGATTTAATCTAAAAATAAAAATATCATAAAATGTATATACATGGATAAATGATATTTTTTACTTGATTTTATAATTTTTGTAATATGATTTTGTTAATAATTGTTAAATAACAAACGAAACCGTCAACGCCATCTAGCCGAGAATAGGCCAAAGGTTGGTATTGGTGGTAGCGCCATCTGTGCTAGAATCAAATTTTCTTGATTTCCGAAGCACGTGTTTTCCTTAGACTGTATTCATCTTATACGGAGTTATGTACCTACATAGGTTTTTGGCATTCGCAATGACAAAGTAAAAATTTCGTCGTCGTCCTAAAACGTTTATAATGACAATCCCTCACTTTGTTCTATTCCATTAGTTGTAAAGTAGCTTAGAACACGGAAAGAACTGTCATAATAAGTGCTTGTTATCGCAAAACGTTGTGCGCTTTAGTTCTTATCTAATAAATAGTATCATTATTACGTAGGTACGTACCTTACACGTAACAATTATTGTCAATAAACATAATTAAATATGTTCAGTTCGTTATGGAAAGTTTTGCAAGAGTGCTACTTTCCTACTAGTCAAATCAGCTTCTTTTTTAGAACTGTCAAAACGATTTGCTAATATGGAATTTATATGAAAACTAGTATAGTGACGTCACGGTCAACTCATCTAATTTTTATATTTCTATCCGATTTATTAAATAGAAATTAATTGTGTTTAAAAATAGCTGATATCTATGTTTTTCTAATAATTATCTTGTGCTTTATTTCGTGCACAGTGTGAAATTATTTATTTTAAGTATAGAAGCTTTCCTATAGAGTATTTGATGAGAGTCAAATCAGTTTCTTTTTTCAGCCTGTCAAAACGATTCGCCGCTATAGAATTTACATGAAACACTAGCAAATTACGTTACGGTCAAGTCACTTACTTTTTATAATTTATTGTGTCTAAAAATTACTACCTCTACGTTTCTATAGTAATGCTCTGGTGCTTTATTTCACGCATGGTGTGAAATAAAATTTAAATATAGTCAATATCCCTATTTAGGGTTGCCAGTTTGTTTTTTTGAGTATTATAAGTATTTGGCGGTTTGAAGGGTCAAAAAATAAAGTACAAACAGAAGCATTTCTTTATTAATTACATAAGGTCCGGATGTAGTTGTGGTGAAACCGCTATAGTTCTATTAAATGCATGTTTTTTTTTACTAGCCCATTATGGTGTCCCACTGCTGGGCAAAGGCCTCTCCCCTTGTCTTCCACGACTCCTATGCATGTATATAATAATAAATGTGACGTTTCCAACCAAAAGGTACCACATTGTCGCTTGTTGATAAGGTTGATTTCTAGTTGAAGCAATATGGAAATAGCGCCTTACTGACAAGCGACTTGGTTGAAAATGGCACAAATAATATCATAATATTTACTTATATAAAAAACGTACGAACGTGTTATAAAAATGCTTAATGCTATTTCAGTCAACCTCAGTACAATTTAATGAGTACTGAGGTTGACATTTTTTTATTAATGGTATCGGTCGATCAGGTTGGTTTTGAGGATCAAATGTCTGTATGGGACCCATTGTCTTAAAGCAATACAAAAGTCGCAAATGATGGTCAAAGTCTGGCACCCGTACTTTACTGACGAAACGCTTCAACAAAATGGCAATACATGGTGACGTCGACGGTGAACCGCTATGAAGGCTACCGTTTTTGTGCTCACCAGTTGGCGCCACTGTAGATGTAGGTCCAGAAAAATAGATCTCAAAATTCTTCTATGCTTATTCTTATAAAATCAATACGTTCTAATATACACAAAGGTATTTTAGCGTCTAAATGTGCCATTTTTGCAACCTGTTTAATTTTGCGAAT
Source organism: Cydia strobilella (assembly GCF_947568885.1). Lineage (NCBI taxonomy): Eukaryota > Metazoa > Arthropoda > Insecta > Lepidoptera > Tortricidae > Cydia > Cydia strobilella. The sequence goes on from NC_086068.1 coordinate 59,655,249, forward strand.
ATTTTAGTTGGCATTTTTTTTAAACCACTAGCATTTATTGAGCTATGTATATTGTTTACCATTGGATTTACCACAATTGAAAGATTTACCACAATTATGAATAAAGAGTGAATATTTCCGATAAAAATAGCTTGAAACCCCCAAAACTTCTATGCATTTGACATTTTGAAAAACCTCCATCTACACTAGCGCCCCTAGTGGCGAAATTAAACGCGGTAGCCCTCTATTGAGGGCTATCGTTTTTTTGCTCACCAGTTGGCGCCTCTGTTGATGGTGGTCCAAAAGACAGCTGTCAGTCATTTAAGTGACATTTCGAACTATGGAAAAGACCACCATCTACACTAGCGCCCCTAGCGGCGAATTCATACGCGTTAAGCCCTCATTGCCACGACTCTTTTCATATATGTTGTATGGGTCGCGGCAATTAGACCGCAGACATATTTTTTGAGAATGACCGTTGGACATAACAAAGTGTGAGAGTGTCGTTATAGACGTTATGTTTTCATAGAAATTGGACATTAATGATGACATGGCCACACTTTGTCATTGCAAATGCCATGCAAAGTTAGATTGGTCTGACTCTATCATAGTTCAGTAAGGTTGCGTATTTCGTGAGTCTTGTAGCCTAAGTGGTAGAGCTTTGCCTGAGAAGCTGGTGGTCCTAGGTTAGGTTTCGGAATCGAAAGTTCCCTGGGTCACTCACAAAACCCGGGTTTCATGGTAATTATCAATAACATGATTTTTTGTGGCAGTTTTAAACACTTTCCATGATGGGCCATCTAAGTATCTTTGTTGAAACTGGTACAACGACAGTTCTTTTAAATAAACTGACGAGATAACATACACTAAAGAAAAAGTGAAAGTCGAAAGAATCGAACCCGCGTCTTCAGCTTACGCCTCTAACGTCCTGACACTCCTGACCACCCGGCCATGGCGGTACCCGTCCCAAATCCCAAATTCTCTGGTATCTTTGAAAATATCGCCGCTATTACTCAACCTCTCTCATTTGATGTCAAAAACACCCGTATTCCGAATGAAATAAAAGCGACATTTCCATCAAATGATTGTTGCAGATATGAGGTTGAGTAAGTATAGCGACGATATCTTTGGTGTGTGCTTGCAAATCCTATACGAATCCTATACTGGATTACGGTATAGCGAGAGGGATAAATAGATAGATAGCGAGATAGATTGTGCTCATAGTGTCCCCTGGATGACTGGACATAATAACAAAAATAAATAGTTGATCCATCCGATTTGTGAGAATTGCCAGTTTCTCAGTTTACTGAACATTTCAAATAGAAATTGTTCAGTCAGATTTGATAAGCTAAGTTTGAAGCGATGAAAGTGCGAATATACTATAGGTGTCTTCGCCCACACTGCTATACAGGGTGACCTTAGCCATTGGACAAACCCTGAATACCCACGTAGGGTTACTTCTCAGGAATGCTCTAACGTTAATATTTTTTTAATCAGAACGAAAGATAAAAAAATAAATATTCAAACAAAAATTTATTCCAATGATCGACAACAAAAAGAAATATACTGTATTAATCATTGGCAGTGTTTTTGACAATTTCTTCGAAAATGTGCGGAAATGATGACATTTGTCAAAAGTCAGAATTATGGATGGTATAGAAAGGATCGCAATCTCTTATGGCAGAATTGTTGTAAAAGTGACCGCGTTAAGCTTTAAATAATAGTTCCTAATCTCTCCGGTGGCGCTAGTTAGGCTCTGGGACATGAGTATAACATGAACCATATAAGGCAACAAATAACCCGACCAAATTACGTAGGTTGTTTTTGGTAGTATTTTGGTGTATGGTGGCGCCGCCTAATTACTGTTTTTTGATGGACACTTTTCATACATAGAGATTTGGCTCCTTTATACAGTCTCCATGGTCAGAATCATATTAATGTTATAAATAAAAAAGATAATCAATAAGGTCGAAGAGGTCGTCAAGGTAGTGCTTGTTCAGATATTTTTGAGCACGGCCGCTCCGATATAAATATAACTAATGGCAACTGTGTTCATGTATGCAACAGTTTTAGCTGTATTTATCTATAATGGTTTTATGTTCGATTAGTGAAATTTAATATACCTACATGTTTAATTGCCATTTCAGTGTTTCGTGCCGCGAGCCAGGTATCATGTTGCTGGCCTAGTGGTTTCTTACTTAACAGAAATGACATTCAACACCATGGGACGTTTTCTACTCCCATGATTTTAAACCCTATACATTTATTGATGACACAGATCTTGTTATTTGAAACATAACTATGTTTCAAATAAGTTTTAAGTCTCCGGCAAGCTCGGCCGAATTTCACCTTCCCATACAAACGGAGTTCCGTTTTCATTTTATAACTGCTTGTTGGATTGTAATGAAACTTTGCACATACAGTGACATGAGGTATATCTAGGTCATAAATTAGTTTATATAGCTCCAGTTTATAAAACAAACGAAATAGAGCAAATACACGTTTTGTATGAAAAACGTAAATTCGCTGTATTTTTTTAACTATGGTATCTGAAGCTACATAAACTAATTTCAGACATAGATATACCTTATCCTATTGTAAGTACAAAGTTTCAGAGCAAACTAGCTACTCGTTTTAAAATGAGAGCGGAACTACGTTTGTATGGAGAACCGAGCTTGCCGGAGACCCTTAACAAGTTTTTTTTAATCGTACTGTCATATTATTTTTCTAATTATTTTGGAGTTGAATACCGCAGACATATTCTAGATAATAACAGATGCTAAGTTAGCTTAGACAGACTATACTAAGCTCTGATTTTAGCAGTTTTTCACCCCTTTGTCACTACACTAGTCTTCCCTGTGTTATTGTATCTGTGGTCACGGTAAATGACAGGAGCCACTGAAGAAGTAATACTTGTCTATCGTAACAAGTTGCTTGACACGTTGCGTGCGCAGTGTTTTCATTAATTCGGTCTATTCACGACACTATGACACGGTACACAAGCCAATACCAACCTTAAGTAGTTGTTTTAAGGTGTATTTCGATACAAGTGTGTAACGGCTTTCGTTCTGTTAGTAATGTTTTTAAATGATCCGACTGCATGCTATTAATTTGTTAAACTTTCACTTGTTATTGTTGAGATTGATCGGCGGGGTCTAAAATCGGTGTGGCCGCCATCTTTGCGGTTATGGCGTTCGAATTTTGAGCTGAAGTTTTTTTTTATCGCGCCACGCATTTAGTGTTTTCAGCCGGTCTAAAACGCACGTTTTAAAATTTGATCCCGTTGAAGGGATGCGTTCCGTTTTAAGCAAATATAATAAAATTTATATTTTGGTAATTATAATTGTTAACAAAATGTTAGTGAGCATCGAAATGCCCAGCTATTTAGGTTGATTGACAAGTATTGTGATATGCAATCATGGATGTAATTGACAGTAAAATGCTCCTCAGTATTACTATAGTTTGTGTCATAGGATTGTCTCATTTCAAACATACAGATAATCATACTATGTTCGTCTTACACTAACTAGTACTGGCACCCAAAAAAAGGATGAATATAGTTTTTTTTTTTGGTTCTTATTTACTGCCAATTTGGTTTGACCAACTCTATTGTTCAAACTTTTAAACAGAAAGGCTGTTACGTGTCAGGCGCCTTTTTTTAAATATCTAAGGTGTTAAAATGTGTGCCTTTACAGCGATTCTAAAAACTGTAAAAAATACATCTTGCTCTTATTTAGTCACAGTAAAAAAAAAATACTGAAATTGCCTTCATAATACTGTTTTTGGTTTTCGTTTGGATTTTAAATAAAATAAGGAACAAATCCATCGTAAAATCGACAATTGTAGATACAGTCAATAGGTAGTGGGGCTCTTATGTTTCTCATAAAGTTTTAAGTCATAATGTAAGTATTAATTGTCCGAATTTTCGTTAGTCATAATTTGGTTTTTCTCAGAAACGCCTAACTTTTAAGGATTGCCATAAAACAAACCTAACCTATCTACAGGATAACTGCACGAAAATCCTGAAATGTTAACCGTTTGACAATTATGACTAATGGTAATCTGACAATCATTACATTATGACATTTATGACTCAATAATTATGTCAAACAACGGTATCCCATAGGTAGTCAATTGTAAACTACAATACGATCTATTCCATTATTCTCTATAAAAATAATAGCGTCATTTAGAACATAAACAGTCAAAGATTTTATGTCCGTACCATTTCGTACCTTGTCATAGTAGTAATCAATATGAAAGTCGCTATCCTCATACTATTGTCACTGCGACAAGGTACGAAATGGTACTCAAATTTGATTCCTTGTCCATACAAACAGAAACATTTAACTGTCCATTGGTGGACCTTATGGCTTATGTAATAAGGCTTACAAACTGTTAGTTAACAGTGTGCGCGATGGTACAAGATAAAACGCCACCTAGGGGCGTTAACATTAAATAATGTTTATACACATCGCTCTCTGAAGTGAAAGTACTACGATACGATCTTATACTTTATTTCTTTTTGAAGTTTCACTTGAACAAAACACAAGTTAATTCAATATAAATGAGTAGGGGAACTCATCTTACATGTGCATTATCACGGGGGACGGATTTGCGGAAAAAAAATTGTTTGTGTGAGCTAAAATGTTCACATTATCTCTGTAATGGATTGACATTGGACCGGTTTGGAAAATATATAGGTTTTCAGACAGGGCACCTTAAGTTTCGTGACCTGGATAATAATAAAAAACCGTTCAAGTGCGAGTCGGACTCGCGCACGAAGGGTTCCGTACGCAAAAAAACGCCAAAAAAATCACGTTTGTTGTATGGGAGCCCCACTTAAATATTTATGTTATTCTATTTTTAGTATTTGTTGTTATAGCGGCAACAGATATACATCATCTTTAAAAATTTCAACTGTCTAGCTATCACGGTTCATGAGGTACAGCCTGGTGACAGACGGACAGACGGACAGCGGAGTCTTAGTAATAGGGTCCCGTTTTAACCCTTTGGGTACGGAACCCTAAAAAGGATTATGCTGCCATACATTAACCTGTCAATACATGAATATGTCTTTCTCTTACCCCTGGTCGCTCGGTTTCATGTCTATAACTACTATACTATGTCTATGGTTTAGACTCACTTGTATTGACCGGTGCGGACTTGATCCTGGCAGGATCGCCATGTAAGGTGAGGATTCGGAGTTGAGTAGAAACCAGTGTTCAGCTTAAACGATGCTTTATTACTGCTTTGAATAGTTTGTCAAAGGACTGACTCATTTCAAACATAGACAGAGAGACTCATACTATATCTTTCTTATACTAGTACTAGCACCCAAAAGAAAAGGATGATTACAGTTTTTTTTGTTCTTATTTACTGCCAATTTGGTTTGACCAACTATATATATCCTATGAGCTACATACATAACTATATCTAGTATACACTACAAGACACTCGCGCGACATAGGTCTAGGTCTCCATCATACTCATGAAAATGAAAATGAAAAATGAAAAATTGTTTATTTCGTTTAAGAATTACTTATACAGGTAAGTGTTGGTGCCTCTTTTTAAGTAAGAAAATACCTGTGTTAAGAGGCACCGCTCTTCCTTAAAATTGGTAATAAACGGTTTTAAAACTCTGAACGAATTCACAAGGGCTACGCTTTACGTATTGTGCTACTGTAATCTGTAAGCTAATGTATTGTACCTATTTTTTGTGTCAATTTCCATACTGTCGAATTAGGATTTCCTGTAATTGATGGTTGTGTGTATGTAAATAAATAATAATAATAAAATATAAATATAAATTTAAAGAAATAAAAATGAACACAATATAAGAGAATAACAAAAGTAATTACTTGTAGCTTAATTTAACCTAATGAGAAGATGGACTTGCAAGTCCATATGAGTGTGCGTGTGTGTCTGTGTGTGTGTGTGTGTGTGTGTGTGTGTGTGCGATCGTGCGTGTGTGTGTGTGTGTGTGTGTGTGTGTGTGTGTGTGTGTGTGTGTGTGTGTGTGTGTGTGTGTGTTCAGGTTCCTAAAACATTGTGAATTAAGTTTTCTGTATCATAATAACTCTTACATTTAAGCCAGTCATAGGTCCATACTTGACGTTTCACTTGGCGTGAAAACTTAGCCTGGTTAAGCGTTGCTCGCTCTGCGATTTTATAGGTAGTATTATAAATGAAAACATATGTTTTTTTTTTATATAGGAGGCAAACGAGCAGACGGATCACCTGATGGTAAGCGATTACCGCCGCCCATGAAGACTCGCAGCACCAGACGGGTCGTAAGTGTGTTGCCAGCTTTTAAGATGGGAGTACGCTCTTTTCTTGAATGTACAAAGTAAAAAGATCGGTACAGAGTTTTGGTATTGATTAATTTATATTATGGCAAATCCGATGTCAGTAGAGAAAGGCGCGAAATTCTAATTTTCTATGCGAGGACAACCCCTTCAAGCCTACATTTTTTTTAAATTTGCCACCTTTATCTAGTGACGGAAATGGCTTGTCAAACTATAGTACCCGATGTCAGTAGAAAAAGGCGCGAAATTCTAATTTTCTATGCGAGGACAACCTACATTTTTTTAAATTTGCCACCTTTATCTAGTGACGGAAATGGCTTGTCAAACTATAGTACTTTGGCCGCCGAGCGAATGTGTTTTTTCATGTAATTTTCAGATTGTTATTCGACTGTTCCAAGAAGCATTTTAACGCAGCGTACTACGTAGGCGAACAACACGCGAACGCGAAGCGGCGCGGTGCGGCGCGGCACGAGGTGAATCAATCCATCGATACCTATAAAAGGCGCTAACTTAATTCAAAATTTGTAAAGATGATCGATCGATTATCAAAGCTGGCTTGCCAGTGTAGGTATAAAATATCAATAATTATCACTTTTAATACCTTAATTATTTTTTTCTCATCAAAATTTGAAGTCTTTTAGTTATTTTACGTAATTCTCCTTTACAAACCAACTATCATTCACAGTCGTTGCAAACCTTTAAAAATTTATCAATAAATGCATTTCACAACGAATCTATAAATAACCACAAAATATTTCACGGTAACGAAACGTTTTAAAAAGTAAAACCCCACCTTATGCAGCTTCAACTCGCTTTCAAGTTCTCATTCACAGAACGGAAAGGAAAAGTGGCGGTGATTCGGCAGTTCTGTTCGTGTTCTTACGAAAGTTCACGATTACTTACGGTGAACAGTCTTAATATGAAAATTACATTTATGAATTTAGAAAACATTCGATAACGATTCTCCAGTACCAATAGACAATTTTATTTTTGAATTGACATTTATTCTTGCGCATAAAATGATTTATAAAGTTTAATACTAATATGTCGTCTGTTTCTTATCAAAACGTAAAATTATTATTTATTAATTTCCTTCATTTGAATTATGTAGTTACATTGTTTTGTAGCAAAACTAAAATAAGATTAAATAATCTCGTACTTACAAACTAGATCCACATTTGTTTTAAAAACTTATTTTTAAAAATGTATCAGAAGAAAAAAGTAATTGAACCAGCCTGATCGTTGTATTGTGACCTCATTCATAATTTATGCAAACTTTATTTGAGTGAGGGTTGACTGACTTATTTTATTTATTCCAAATCTTATACTTTAAATCTCACTATTAGTGTATCTCCATCTCTGTCCAACAAACAAAAGCGATAGACGATCTTTGAACTTCAATGTTCACGGTAGCTCTCAAGGTCAATATTAGCTGACAACTGAACTTGACGACCTCCGTGCGTAACACCGTAACACACTTTACGCTACGCACTGTCCCGCCTAGTCCGTCTACCGATTTTATAATACGTATTTACTCCAACCCTATTCCAGAGCTAAAAATATACAATGAGCACTATAAAACACCCAAAATAAAAAGAACAAATGCGGTCAGTCCTAAATCCAACCTATCGGCGCCAAGGTTCACGAATTTTTCACCAATCCGCGCGCCCGCCTTGACACACATAAGCGATGCGCGTGCGAAAAAATACCCAACGCAGATAAGCAAATGTGCTGATATTAAGAACTCAACAGATTTGGCCCGTGCTCATTATTTTGAGTTAATTGAGTTTATTCGATAATCTGGCCAGACATTTGTGATATTATAGAAAAATGTAAAACCTTAGTTCATTGGGTATACCTTGGAGCGTTTTTACATTGTGTGATCCGATATCGGATGTCAGATTCGACCACAATGAAGTAAAAATTTAAAAAAACGCCATACCTGTTCATAGGGGATATTACTGCAATGTTTTGCCACCAGAGTGCAGTAGGTACTAGCCTTTTTAGTAAACCATAGAGTAACTTATACATAACTGTACCTACCTTTAACAGGTTTTTGACAAGTTTTCAGAGATGAGATAATAAAATATGAAATTTAGGCATCAAGGCTGTTTACTTACAGAGGACCTACCGGGAAACGCGAACCCGAAATTTCGCTATCTGCCTCTTTATCGTTCGAATATGCAAGAGTGACAGAGATGTTGGATAACGAAATTTCGATTTTCTTGTTTCGCGATAGATTATGGTAGTGGCGCCACCTATATATATACTTTAATTTAAATATTTACTTTAAAAGATAACCTTAAACCGAAAAAAAAAGATCTTGATGCCATAAGGCACTCTCAAGCAGCTGCTTTTCTCCAAGAATCTTCCAACATCCGAAATCGGATCGGACAATCTGAAAACGCTCTTACACAGTGGCGTAACTAGGGGGGCAGAGGGGGCAAATGCCCCGGGCGCCATCCAAAGGGGGGGGGGGGCAAAATGGGCAAAAGGCAGCAGCAGGGAAACTTTTGTCAGTCGTCGGGGGGCGCAAATTTGGTGACTGCCCCGGGCGCCATATCCTCTAGCTACGCCCCCGCTCTTACACAGTAACTTTTTTATATAGATATAAGTCACTCCTACTCCTTAAAGGCTATCCCACACGGATGTTGAAATTAAGAGGTTGAATGTTTTTAAACTTTCTACCCACAGTGACATTCAGGTTGCTTATTTTAAGATTCATGTGGGATGGCCCTAAAAGCCTGAATTCAGTAGGGCCAAGATGGTCGGATTTTTATCATCAGTCATCATGCCTGTCACGTTCTAACAAGTATGTAAGTGCGATAGTGACGCATGACATGACAGGTGATAAAAATGCTTTTGGTATGGAGATAGTTTGAGTTACGAGAGTTGAGTTTTTCTAAACTTTTGCCACTTTTGACAGTGACAGATCAATTTCATATTGGAAATAGAACTAATAACTAAATCTCGAATTGACCTGATAGGATAGTTTTAATCAAGGATAAAAACTGTGTAGGATTTACTAAGTGGGGTATAGAAGTACTGAGTTGTGGGCAGAATTAAATAATATAGACAAGGGCATAAGTACATAGCAACCACGCTAAATGGTACACAATTAAAGTACACATCATTATTTTAACCCACCAACCCACCAGAGTGGAACCTTAATAGTCATATATTAAAATGAAACCCGTCGCCTGTGGGAAACACATAACATACATGACATAATGACCGTACTCCGTAGTCTATAATTTGTATAGACGCCGTCAATTTCGAAGATGGAGCAGGAATCCTGTACTGAAAATTATACTGAAGACCCCTCAAGAAATAGGTACATATGACGGGTACACGGAAAGAACATGTCTAGTCACTTTGACAACATTTTGAGTTATCGCGGTTTGAAAGGAACGATGTAAAAATTTACCATATTATTTTCGTGTTTTTAAAGTGAGACGAAAAGGAGTTATATTTATAATTGCAGCGGTAACAGAAGTTGTAACTAATAGTTCATTAAGGGCTCTACATCTTGAGATTAAAAACTGACTAGACATGTTCTTTCCGTGTACCCTTCATATATAATATGTTGTATAACTTTTACTATTGTTTACTTCGAAAAAATTTTTTTTGAGTTTCAGTTCCAAAATGGGAACCCCCAAAATTTATTGTTTTTTTATTATTTAAGTGTGAAAATCTTAATGCGGTTCACAGAATACATCTGCCTACCAAGTTTCAACAGTATAGTTCTTATAGTTTCAGAGAAAAGTGGCTGTGACATACGGACAGATAGACAGACAGACATGACGAATCTATAAGGGTTCCGTTTTTTGCCATTTGGCTACGGAACCCTAAAAAGGTGCAAGTTATTTTAGCGGTAGTGGTGATAATTTTGATTATTCACTTATTCACCTGGCAACCCAAACCCAGTTGCATTACCCGATGTACTTGTGTTGGATTTTAGCATGGCTATGTAATTTTGGTGCTGTATTACGGTATTTACCTTCATTGATCAGTGTCTAGACTGATAGTGATTGTAAACAGACAGATATCAACATTTGGGTCGCCATTTTGTGAACAATTTCAGGAGTGACTGCGACAATTAATGTTTTTTTTTTTTTTTTTACTAGTTTTTGATCCCCGGAAAGTTTGCTGACATTCTTTATATCGTTACGTTGGGTTGGCCTTAATTTATACCTCTCGTGTCCAATAAACAAATAATCTCAAAATATAGAGATTATAACTGAGTTAAGACGAATGTTTGTACCTAACCTCTTATGAAATAAACATTTTTTTTTTTTAATTATGGTTCCTATGACAGTTCAATGAGGGCTATCGTTTTTTTGCTCACCAGTTGGCGCCCTCTGTTGATGGTGGTCCAAAAGTCTAAAGAACAGCTGTCAGTCATTGAAGTGACAAGTGACATTTGACATTTCGAACTATGGAATAGACCACCATCTACACTAGCGCCCCTAGCGGCGAATTCATACGCGTTAGCCCTCATTGTTTATGGAGTAGCCGTCAGGTGCTTGTAGACATTTTTTGGAAGTATACAGGATCAGACATGTGAAAACGCTCATAAACGACAAATTCCTATGACCATATGACAAATTCCTATGAAAACAGTAGACCTGCCACACTTTTTCGCTAAGTTAGCAGAGCTGAGACGGACTCCACATACTTTCGTAAGTCGGTGAAATACTATATGTTAAAAATTCTAATTCTTGTTGCTATTTACTATTGGCAAAGTGCTAAGAAAAATCTAGGGCGCCGGTTTTAAAATTATAAATCGTATAAAAATCGGAATTTAAATTGTTTCAGGGTCTCGTTGGTACAGTTCTGTGAGCGCCACTGTGGGTTCCACTATTATCGCACTTACATACTTTGTTATAACGTGACAGGCATGGTGATAAGTGATAAAAATGCGACCGTGCTAGCGCCGCTGGATGGTAGCGAGATGATTATAACGTAATATGACGGGGCGCATGTGGTGTTGCGCAGGTCATGCACTGAGGTCGTTCATAAGTATCATAAGCTGAGGGTGTACGTGGGAGTTTACAGAAAATAGTTTACTTACCCAATTAGCGTGAGTAGACTTAAGGGGCCCACCCATTATCAGTCCGCCGGACGATATCGGTCTGTCAGTTGTTCGGAGCTGTCAAATTTTTGTTCTAACTGACAGGCTGATATCGTCCGGCGGACTGGTAATGGATGGCCCCTTTATATTGACCAGGATATGGACCTTGTGTATAATATAAGTCTAGTGAAACTAACCGTGAATCATTTAAAACATCAAAACTGTTAGCGTAGTCGAGAAAAGGTAATCGCTACAGCAAACTATAACAGTTCTTTTTTAAAAGATTGATGATTGACAGGTCTCATTTTTTTTAGTCTGTTCGGAAATAGTCGTGGAAATGTATTGGGCCTTGGGCATCTTGGAGGATATAACCAAACGGAGTAGCCATTAACAGGCGTTCCCCTCTATCGAAACTCTATGATCGATGGTCATACACATAGTATGACATGGCTATTTTCACGTTACGTATACATTTGTCGTGCCCCTCCCTCTCAAAAATCGGCGGACTGATTTGTACAGAAAATTACAGACAAGGCGTCTCCATTTGGTTATATCCTCCAAGGGCCCCATACATTCTACTCAAGGGCCTGACACTCTTTGATAGAGAAAGATAGTCTTATTGCGATTCCTATAAGAGGAAAGAGAAAATAGTGCCATGCTTTGTCCTTATCACTGATCGGGTTTTTTTTCATGGTCGGGTTATGGCAGCATAGGTTCCTACCTACCTCCCTCCCTGCCTCCTGGCGATGGCGAAATACCGAAATGTATAAGAGTGAAAGAGAAAAAGGATTATGCTGCCATACATTAACCTGTCAATACATGAATATGTCTTTCTCTTACCCCTGGTCGCTCGGTTTCAAGTCTATAACTACTATACTATGTCTATGATTCTACTACTCCTCTTTCCGAACAGATTCTAAAAAGTGAGACCTGTCAATCATCAATCTTTTAAAAAAGAACCGTTATAGTTTGCACCATAAAGAACTCTTTTGTTTTTTACTGAGACCCCAAAGGGTTGACAGCGGAACTACAGATATCTATTATGTTTTATTTTTATGAGTATTTTATGGGCGTTGTAAAATGACCATAAATATGGTCTCGAGTGAAACAAAGTTATTGTTTTTGGTTATATGTTGTTTAAAAAAGTACTAAATGTTTTTTTTGTGGCGAAAGTACCTGAAAATATGATCATATTTGGCTTTCTCTTAAAGAATCGAATCGGTGATAATTTCAGAATGTTGTGGAAAAGATATCAGTTATAGTATGTTACGTTTGAATGACATGTATGAGAATAATATAGAATTTTGAGTTTCTATAGTAATGCTTCTCATAATTATCATATTTATTCTAGTTACAAAATGGCTACTTATTAAAAATGACTTTTATTTGGCGTAGAATTTCATAAATGAGCAATAATAAACATTCGTTATACAATTTAAATGAATTATTTATTTAAATAAACGACAAAGTAACGCCCTTCGTATAGAATATCATTTAACTCAATAACAGAAATTTAACAACATTATAGAAAATCAACTGGGGAACAAATTAAATTATTTTATTACCGCGATCTGGCCTAGAACCCTGCCTGTGAAGCCGATGGTCTTAGGTTCGAATCCCGGTAAGGGCATTTATTTGTGTGATGAGCACAGATTTTTTGTTCTTGAGTCATGGGTGTTTTCTATGTATTTAGGTATTTGTATATTATATATATATATATATATATATATATATATATATATATATATATATATATATGTATATATATATATATATCGTTGTCCGAGTACCCATAACACAAACCTCCTTGGGCTTACCGTGGGACTTAGTCAATCTGTGTAAGAATGTCCTATAATGTTTATTTGTTTATTTAATATTTGTTTTTTCAAGTAGTCTCACTTTAATATTATAAATTATAAACTGAAATAGAGCCACCATTTCAGTAAAAAAAAACTGTCACAATTTCTTGTCGCATCTGCCCGTGCTATATTACGATAAATACTCGTATTTGCGAATCATTATCTAGGCATTCGGCAACCTTCGGAGATATTCGGTCATCGTCGCCTTGGGCCGCAGCTAGGATAAAATGGCCTCCGCTGCCCTGACTTCCACTGAACATTCGTTACTTGCCGGGTTTCGCCGTACTGTTCGAAAGACCAAGATATATTGGTTTTAGGATGCAACCTTGGCCCAGTTTTTAGAGTGTAATAGATTCCTGGCCTCCCAATACGTATGTACGTTACGTTTCCTATATGAGCATTATGATAATAGGGTATTTGACTGTATTAAAAATAAATTATTTTACACCATGCATAAAATAAAGCACCAGAAGATTAATAGAAACGTAGACAGCGGTTATTTTTAATCACAATTTATATTTTAAAACCCGTATAAAACTATAAAGAGTAGGTAATTTGATTGTGACGTCACATGCTAGTGTTTTATATAAATTATATAGTAGCAAAATCGTTTTGACAGTTTGAAAAAAGAAACTGATTTGACTAGTAGTCAAATACCCTATAAACATGTTAGGTGGTCTTTAAATGAAATGCAAATAGGTATTGCTATTGTTTGTTGCCATGCCGTGTTATTATTGTATGCATATGGACCTTACTTGCCTGATAATAAATGAAATTTAATTCAATTTATTTCTAGCCTGGGGGCTAACAGTATAAACTATTTAGAGTGCTGAAAGGGGCGTATAAATTTGAAATGTAGGTGTATTTTGTTAGCTGCCGCTACTCGATTAAGTACACAAAATTGTAAGAAATATATTTTTAAGATGGGCTTTCCATACATGTAACTGCCACAAAAAAAAAAACACGAACCACCTACGTGTTGCACATCATTAAATGAGTCTTTAAACATAACTTGAATGTTTCTACTATTAGAAACTTTTTTGGATAAATTGAATACGTTTGGAAAAAAACCGCTACTTAACGTTTCGAACCAAAATTCAAAAAAAGAACAGCATGAGACAAAACGAGGGATTTTAAAAACACAGTGCGCCGTACGTTTTCGATAATCGTCTGTCTCGCTCCCCCCTCCGCCGCTCCCCATTTGTCACTGTAGACAGCCTATTCATACATTAATTGAGTCTGTAACGAGTTTCGGCCATCCATGACCTACTTACTGTATCGATTCGCATGCTATTTGACAAATTCAGTGTTTGACTGATAAGTGAAGAATTGCATGATTAAAGGCTATTTGTATAACAGCATCCTTTTGAGCAGCATTCCATTTAATGTTAATTATTTTTTTACAAGCCGTAAAGTCTGCGAACGACGATGCTAATTAAGCTTAGAATAAATATAAAAGTGGAAAAATTACTGCCTTTTCCATTTTTAAATTGTTCATGTAATTACTGTTACTGACATTGCTAATTATTAAACGTATACCATGAGCATAAATATACATACATTATCAAAGTTTTAAAAATATGGGTACACTTACACCTTAGACAATAAAGTCGTGTTCACATATTTTTGAGCCATTTGTCTGGATCGTTTTTCCTTCGACTGTACATAGACAGTTAAACACGTTTATAAAGTATAAAATACCTCTCGATATAAAATACGGCCGTAAGGCGTAATAAAAATATAAATAATCAACGATGTCAAGTAGGTATAACACATGCCCCTACGAAGTAGGTTGCTTATGTGTCACGCCACGCATACAAGTAGTAAAACTATATTTAGTCAAGGTTTAATTTAAAAACAGAACAGGATAAGAAACAATGAACATATCGAGAATCCTCGGTAAACGTTTAAAATGTAATTCAAAACGAGTTAAAGTAACTATTATTTTATTCGTTAGGGGCCTTGATCTCTACCATTGCTGAAAAATGCTGCATTAAAACACCTAACTTGTCTTGCATTACATTAAACGCTCAATCAATTCACAACTTTAAATACTACCCGATAAGGCTTGAATCGGTTCGATGCTTGCACCGGTGGACCTTGGCGGATTGGCCTTGCTTCGTCGACCGCTCTTTCCGCCTTTTGAAAAGAGAATAGGTATTTAAATTTGGAATGAAAAACGCTGTGGCCAGTGACATAATCGTAGTTTATTTTAAAAATTAGTCTATTTTTTTTTAATGGTAAAGGCGTTTTTCGAGATTAACGACCTGGGTGCGTTCGAAAATGAGTTTACACAAATATTGTACCTGTGTGGTATCTAATCATTGCGAAAAGAAGTATAAGTATCGTCATAGTGTATATACGGCGCGTATGTAATCGGTAAGTAGGTCATGATCGCGAGCAGTAGGTTAAGTTTAAACGAATTGAAGCCGGCGCAGGTATTGAAGGTTGCTTTACTAATTTGACTGCGAAAAGTACATATATCGTGCGTGTGAGTGGTTTACGTCATCATATGTACATATAGTTGGTCAAACCAAATTGGCAGTAAATAAGAACAAAAAAACTATACTCATCCTTTTCTTTTGGGTGCCAGTAGTAGTGTAAGACGAGCACGAGTATAGTAGTGTGGACGAGGCCATGCGCTTGGCGAGGAACAGAACCCTATGGAGGAACCTGGTCTTCAGCAGAAGGACATGATGTCACGATCCTCAGTATTGAGGGACCGACTGAAGAAGAAGAAGTAGTGTAAGACAAAGATAGTATGAGTCTCTGTCTATGTTTGAAATGAGACAGTCCTTTGACAAACTATATATTGGATTAACAGCAGTGTTTCACCCGTTTCTAGGGTTCCGTACCCAAAGGGTAAAAACGGGACCCTATTACTAAGACTCCGCTGTCCGCTGTCTGTCTGTCACCAGGCTGTATCTCATGAACCGTGATAGCTAGACAGTTGAAATTTTCACAGATAATGTATTTCTGTTGCCGCTATAACAACATATACTAAAAAGTACGGAACCCTCGGTGCGCGAGTCCGACTCGCACTTGGCCGGTTTTTTTTTAGTTTTTAAGAAAATTTCAATTACGTCGTTATTCAGCCTATTATGTTAATTATATATTTTATTTTACATAAATTACAAGAAAAAAAAGGTAACAGAGATGCTTCGTAATTGTTTGCAAAATTAACATTAGTTATTTGATACATAATTCTTTAATGTGCACCATACAGTTAAAAATACACAGAAAATGAAATACAGTTAAAAGCTAGGTAACAACAGGCGGTCTTATCGGTAAAAAGCGATCTCTTCCAGACAACCTTTCGGTAGCAGGAAAGGACTTACAACACTGAACGGGTAGTGCCGATATACGTAATTATTTCTAAAGGAACCGTTTCCTGAATTCAATCCTGAAAGTATCAAAAAACTTTCAATTATTCCGAGTATTTCCCAAAACAAACGTGCTTGTAAAGCCTGACCAGTAATATATGATCATTGTCAAGGGGGCGCTGTTCATTCTTATGTATAGTGACAGTTCATATAGTATGAAAAACCGGCCAAGTGCGAGTCGGACTCGCGCACGAAGGGTTCCGTACCATTACGGAAAAAAACAGCAAAAAAAAACACGTTTGTTGGAGCCCCACGTCAAGTACGGAACCCTAAAAAAAACATTTCTTTCGGACGATAATACAATCCATATTTTGTTAGTTACAATACTTAAATTATGTTAGTACCTAAACGTAACTATTTATTAATCTGTGCCTAAACTAAGATGTTGGGAGGTCCAGTGCCTAATAAGTGCACTGTCCCATCTCCCTGCCACGACGATATGATATGTCCGTGTTGATATTTTTAAGCACCTCGGCCGCTCAGATATATCATATATCTATTAAGCTTAGAATAAATTTAAAAGTGGAAAAAAAAATATTCTAAGAAAATTTATTCTAAGCTTAATAGCATCGATCGCAGACGTTTCTGTTTGTTAAAAATTAATTTAGAATGGGTAGCACATCGTAACTGGTGAATTTCCAATTTGACTCGGAACTACGGTGGCCGTTTAAGAAGTGTAACACTCTTACGGTAGATGTCGCTAGGGTCCCCTAGACCCATATAGTGGGAAGATTTGCTGACTATGGATGAGGTCTTGGTGGCTCAGTTGGCAGAGCGCTGGAGTATCGATCCAGAGGCCGTGAGTTCAAGTCTCACCCAAGGCAGTAATTTTTCCACTTTTAAATTTATTCTAAGCTTAATAGCATCGATCGCAGACGTTTCTGCTTGTTAAAAATTAATTTATATCATATATATCTGATGGCGACTGTCCATGTATTCAGTAAACTGGGTCATATTGCGACACGATTGGTCATTATATTGCTTACTTTAATTAAAATCGCGTAAGCAAAACGTACGAGCATAGCGATGGACTAAAATCTCAAAACTGACGAGTCAGCCAATGAAAGAGGGTTATTGGAAATTGTAAACAATATGACCAAAGATAAATATAACTATATTTAAATACATTCTATCGTATTTTTATAAATCTTCATTTTTAGTTTTAAAGTGTGTCGACAGATGGCAGTGAATTTACTGGGGTTACAAAATTTACTATGACAGTACCGCTCTAGTATAAGTTACTCTATGATATGACGTAAGCGGGGTATCGGTAGTTTTTAGGGTTCCGTACCCAAAGGGTAAAAACGGGACCCTATTACTAAGACTCCGCTGTCCGTCTGTCCGTATGTCTATCACCAGGCTGTATCTCATGAACCGTGATAGCTAGACAGTTGAAATTTTCACAGATGATGTATTTCTGTTGCCGCTATAACAACAAATACTAAAAACAGAATAATATAAATATTTAAATGGGGCTCCCATACAACAAACGTGATATTTTTGCTGTTTTTTTCCGTAACGGTAGGGAACCCTTCGTACGCGAGACCGACTCGCACTTGGCCGGTTATTTAGGGTTCCGTACCTCAGAAGGTAAAAACGGAACCCTTATAGGATCACTCGTGCGTCTGTCTGTCCGCCTGTCACAGCCTATTTCCTCCGGAACTACTGGATCAATTAAGTTGAAATTTGGGGCACATATGTAAGTTTGTGACCCAAAGACGGTCATGTAATGCAAACAAATAAATGTTAAACGCGGGGACCACTTTTGGGGGGTAAATGAGAAAACTAAAAAATTTAGTTTTTCAAACTATATCGTGTTATCAAATGAAAAAGCGCATTGTGAAAATTTCAAATATATTTTTTTAATAATTTTAGCATAAACAGTTTAGGAGCTATTCAAGAAAATAGACATAAAACGACCAACAAATCTCCGAAAGTACTGCGTCAAAATTTTTGAAAAAAATACACAAAACAGTTCTTTACCTATATATGACAGGACCTATTAGAAATGTGCAGTCAAGCGTGAATCGGACTTAATTACTTCGTTTTTGCACACACACACACACTTTTCCCTAAAAGGCGTCCTCTTACGGCCCGGCCACGACATCGCGCGGCGGCAGCGGCGAGCGGCGGCCATAGGTGGGAACGAAAGATCCGATCGCTGTCTCGCTCCAACCTATGGCCGCCGCATTAATTAAGGAAGTGAGAGAGGGGAAGATCTCATTTACTGACAGTTTGGTTTGACCAACTATACCTTTGCACGTGTTACCGTAAAACGTATAACTATGTATAACGATAAAATAACTTAATTTACAGTGGTGAAGGGTAAAATAAGTTTTCTGCCAAAAAACTGCTATGCAGTTTGGCAGATAAGTAGCAACAATTACTGTACCTCTTTTTTTAATAATAAATAAATTGAAAAAAAAAAAAACCTTTGATACCTATCGAAGTGACCTACGTGGGCGATTATTAATTTTTTATTATTAAACAATTCAATATTACACTATTCTTTATAATCTATTACATATTACACTATTAACTATTCTTTATAATCTTATATTCGGCCCATCTCTAAAAAGCCTTTTTTAAAGTTACGAGTACATTGTGATTTTATAATGCTAGAGGATTTTATGGGGCATTTTCTATGAAAAGGGACCTTATTGTCGATGGCGCTTACGCCGCACAGCGTCGCGCGGCATTGTATTTATATCGGAGCATCGTTTATAATGGCGTAAGCGCCATCGACAATATAGAAAATACCACATATGTACACATGTACACATAGTTGGTCAAGCAAAGCTTGTCAGTAGAAATAGGCGCCTTAAAAAAATGTAGGCGTGAAGGGATATCGTCCCATAGAAAATTTTAATTTCGCGCCTTTTTCTACTGACAAGATTTGCTTAACCAACTATATTTCATAATGCACCCACAACACAATGTCTCAATAAACTAACATCCATTAACTCGTTTAAATTTAAAAAAATAAAATGATACTAAGGAAAGAACGCGATCGGCCGGAATCCGGCAGTGCGGGAGCGTGACGGCGACAGCGCATCGCCGCGCGCGCGAGCGAGACACTAGACAAGGTTACGCTCACGGCCATGCAGTAGTGTTGCGTGCCTTTTAATATTATCTATGATTTTTGGTACCTTATAAGGTCGGGTGAACTAATACAATAGGAATAAGATAACGAAGTACTGCTTGCAATGCTGTTTAAAAAAAATGCTTGAATTGAAGTTATAAATATTTTTAATCATGTTTATTAAGTTAAATCATGGTTAAATCTAAGTCTGTTTTTATAGCAATTAAAATTATAATTATAATCCAGCTAAACATTATTATAAAAAAGCAAAAAAGAATAAAACAACGTACACCTAATCAAACTTAGACTGATTTTCGCGCCTTTTCAAATGATTAATCACAGTATGATAAGATGTCGCTATAATTTTGAAGTTTGATTCCGAGTTTTGAAAGGATTCTATAATATAATGTAATTACTAGTTTAACATTTTTAATGCTTTGTAATAGTACATACCAATCAATAAACAACAAACTGGTTACAGTTTGGCGATGCATAAATTTTGTTGCATTTAAGCATGTACCCTTTGTGTAAATAAGTAAATAATAATAAATATAGGTACGTACGATAATAATTTGTTGTGGCAATAATAACTTTTTACGCACATTACTTTGACAAATCACTAAAACGTAGGTTCTGTCGATGTGTTTTCAATACTCAGGCTAAAAAATGGGTACAATAAAATGGTTTACATTTTGGCTATTCAATATCGTTCCAGAATGTCCAAAACGCTCACACTTTTTCATTATATTAAATGATTGAAATTACACTTCTAAGATAAACTAGCAATTCCACTTTGCCAGTAAAAAAAGGCGCGAAATTCAAATTTTCTAAGGAAGGACAACCACTTTTTAAATTGGCCGCCTTTTTCTCCTGACCGAAATGGTTTGACAATCTATAAAGTTCAGTAACCTTCAATTGTATATTTTTAATTCTTTTAAAAACTACCAACCTTTGTGGCTTCCTAAACCCGTTCTAAAAAAGTGTGTCACCAACTCACCATAGACACGGGACACACGGGGAATTAAAAAATGTCGTCGGAAATCGCAAGTACGCCCATATACAGCACCGCACTATCCTCTAAGGTCGCGACACAGACCCAGTTACTGTGACATTGGCACTACATTCATGAACTAAGGTCACTTGATCCGAGTTTAAATATATACGAACGTTGTCTATGAAACATGACGTTTCGTTTCACGTTATCTGTTTGGTTTTCGGCGGGAATATTTAGGAAGAGTTTTTCTGACCTGTCTTAACATATTTTTGTGTGTATTAGTCACTTGAACTTTTTACTAGGTACGGTTTGTATATTATGATACCGATTTGTTAAGTAGTTTAAATATGACCTTGCACTTAAGTACGTAGGTCAGATCTGACGTCTGCCGTCAAAGAATCATGGAGGCTATTTATAAACCATGAACAAAACAAATCATTTTAGCTGTTTAGTGAATAACAAATAAGCCTTTATCAATATGTAAGGTTCGTTTTTCTAATATCCTTTACAGGTAAGATTACATCTTACATCATGACCGTGACACAATTCTTTTCTGAACGCATTCGTAACAGAAAACACCATACCAGAGACTAAGGCCGGCTTCATACGTCCGGAATAGGGTTTGCCACCGAGATTTCTCGAACTCGAGACAACTCGAGAATATTGGCTTCATTCGAGACGAAAAAAAAATGATCGGAACTCGACGATACGAACTGAAGCAAGGCGCGCCTTTTTATATAACAATTTCGCCCGCGACTTAGAATTTAATGTATATGAATGTACGAGGAAACGAACAACCAATATTGGGATTCTTGGGAGACTGTTAAAAGCCCTTCTGACCCACCCCACGCCTTCAAGCCCACAAGACCCACTGGAAACATCGTACTCAAAATAAAATAAGAAACCGGTTTTCGGATGATTTACTCTTTGTCATTGGTCAAAAAGTTTTGCTTTGATACCTTTACCTGATTTCGATTATTAAAAAATATATCTCTATCAATATTAATAAATACCTCTTTATGCACTGTATAAATATTGGGAAATTAAATTATTAATACTATACTTATAAAATAATACTTCAATGCTTTTTTGTGTCATTAAATTGTCATCAAAACATTTTTTTCGTTTGTTTTTTGATAATTATTGTAGTTCCTAGTCATATTCAAATTGAACCCATTTCAATGGTTTAAGTCCTTAAATCAAGGCTAGGGATACCTATAACAGCCGTCTTAGCCAAGGTGACAATCGCTATCGCTTCGACAACGAAATGCTTTGTGTCTCTCTATCACTCTTCCTTATTAGTGCGACACTGACAGTTGCGTTTCGATCGCTACGGAGCGTAAGCCATTGGCGTGTTGGCTACGCGGCCGGATTAGAAACTAGGAACTTGTTAGGAATGATCTAAATAAAATACCTACAAATTGAATACTGATTAAAATACTAGAAATATGATTTTTGTATAACAAGTTTTTAACGTTTTTATTTTTAAACTTCTTCTTTCTGTATACGCGCACTCATTTCGAACGAATTAGGAATGAGTCCGCGCGAACGTTCACTACGAAACAGGTCCAAACCTGCACAATGCGCACCTGAAGATTCTGACGCTTTATGCCAGGAACGCAGAATGTCAGATTAGCAGGATGCCAGATTCGCAAAAAGTAAGATTCTCAGAATGTCAGATTCGCAGGATGCCAGATTCGCAAAAAGTCAGATTCTCAGAATGACAGATTCTCAGAATGTCAGATACGCAGAATGCCAGATTCGCAAAAAGTCAGATTCTCAGAATGTCAGATTCGCAGAATGCCAGATTCGAAAAATATTAGTTTCTCATAATATCAAATTGGTGCTTTTGTAATTCAAAAAACATTTCCTTCTCAACTTAACTAGACGGAGCCCCGCCTCCCGGGGCTCCTATTTATGGGCGGTTTGCCGTTCGGGCATCTGAAGCTACCTAACAACACTAACCTACAACCTACGCTTTTCTCCCCAGTGTAATGTTTTCACGGATATCACACTAAATCAATAGGTAGGTAGGTTAGGTTCGCTAGGTACGAGTAGCTTCAGATGCCCGAAGGGCCGGCCCGACTTGTTTTCCTTGATGCATTTACACACGTGTTCGCGTTAGCTATTATACATTATGGCACTTGTTCGATTAGACCCGAACACATTTTAACTGCCGTCCATTTTAACCATTGCACTTTTTGCCACATAGACAGCCGGTCCGTATGGACATTTTGACCCCTGCACTTTCCAGCCATTGAACTTTTTTTCACGTTGACTGCCCCACTCCCGGAATGACCCACAGTAACCACCTGGCGTTAAGCGAATCTGGCAGCCTGCGAATCTGGCATTCTCCGAATCTGACATTTTGCGAATCTGGCATTCTGCGAATCTGACATTCTGAGAATCTGACATTCTGAGAATCTGACTTTTTGCGAATCTGGCATCCTGCTAATCTGACATTCTGCGTTCCTGGCATAAAGCGTCAGAATTTACCTACTCTTTAAAGTTTTATACGGTTTTTTTTTTTAAATAGAAATTGTGTCTTAAAAAAACCTGCTGTCTATGTTTCTCTATTAATCTTTTGGTGCTTTATTTCATGCATGGTGTAAAATAATTTATTTTTAATACAGTCAAATACCCTATTGTGTCATCGTAAGTATCGTAACAACGCAACACATTTTCCAACCAAAATCAACATTTAACTGAACATATGTGTCCCTTAAGTCATCGTATTAAGGCTTACTATTTGTCAGTCCTCTCGAATCAAATCGATACCTAGTACTCCACAAGTCCACACACACTTACTACTATTTACTACGCCTACCACCCCCTATTTAGGGTGGAGAGGCCGTTACCAACCCTAATGGTACATTCACCTGGGGGATACTTACACGAATATCTGAATGATGTCATATAGCTGTCATCGTGAGTGCTCGCGCCAATCCATACTTTTTTTTTAAGTATGGTACTTTTTAAGGGGTCCCTTTGTTTGACATAATGTCATAATGTAATATAATGATTGTCATATTATCATTATTCATTAGTCATAATTCTGAAACGGCTTACTCTTTAGGAATTTCTTCTTCTATAGGTAGGTTAGGTTTGTTTTATGGCAATCCCGAAAAGTTACGCGTTTCTGAGAAAAGCCAAATTATGACTAACGAAAATGTGGACAAACAATACATAAAACTATATGGGAAACAATAGACCCACTTTTTAAACTTACACTAGGTTCGCCAAACTTACGTTTAACGGCCAATCCATACTAATATTATAAATGAATCGATTTAGATGAAATTTGGCATAGAGATAGGTTGAGTCCCTAAGAAGGACATAGGATAGTTTTTATCCCGAAAATCGTCCCTTAAGAAAGTAAAAAGCGGGGTGGAATTGAGATAATTAATGAAGTGCCTGCTAATTTGTGTGCATAATATGCTCAAATTGAATTTGCTATGAGAATTTTTCCTAGCGCTATGCTTACTTTAGCTGCTGTTACTAAGTCCACGCAGACGAAGTCGCGGGCAAAAGCTAGTAATATTATAAATGTGAAAGTGTGTCTGTCTGCCTGTCTGTTACCTCTTCACGCTTAAACGGCTGAACCGATTTAGTTGAAATTTGGTATAGAGATAGTTTGAGTCCCAGGGAAGGACATAGGTAGTTTTTATCCCAGAAATCATCCTTTATGGGGGTGAAAAGGGGGGTGGAAGTTTGTATGGGGAATCGATAAAAAGCAGATTGGATAAAAAATAAGCTACCCAAATTACTAACTCCACACTCCACGCAGACGAAGTCGCGGGCAAGAACTAGTATACGATATGTACGGACAAGTACGAGTGAAATGCATGGTAACTAAATGACATCATTTAGATGTAAGTGTACGTTCGAATTGGCCTGTTTGACATCATAGTGATATCTAAATGATGTCATTTAATTCGTACTTGTCCGTACATGTATTAGGTGAGATGCACGGGCAAGAACAAAATGACATCGCGATATCAATCCGATGTCAAATGTAGGTAAATTAGCCTTATTGACTTAAATGTGCCATTTTCAATCAAAAGGGTACTTATTGTCGGTTGTCAATAAGGCGCTATTTCCATACAGCTTCAATATGAAATCAACCTTATTGACAAGCGACAATGTGGTTTCCTGTTGGTTGAAAATCTCACAAATAAAGAATCAATCTAACATTTGTGGACTGTATCGTTATTATCAATAAATAAATAAATGTATAAAATAAAGTACACTTTTTTTAGGATTCCGTACCCAAAAGGTAAAAACGGAACCCTATTACTAAGACTCCGCTGTCCGTCTGTCTGTCACCAGGCTGTATCTCATGAACCGTGATAGCTAAACAGTTGAAATTTTCACAGATGATGTATTTCTGTTGCCGCTATAACAAAAAATACTAAAAAGTACGAAACCCTCGGTGCGCGAGTCCGACACGCACTTGGCCGGTTTTTTTTTAAATATCTATCACAATTATTAAGCAGTGGCGCTAACTGAGCACGTTGGGAATGTGAAGTCCCATGCATTGCCAGAAGCGACCCGAAATCGCGGAATAGTTATTTGTTATACAAGGGTGCAAAGTTGTATTTTACCCGCGAGTGTGGAATTGAAACACGAGCAAGCGAAAGGATTCTATAGTTGAAGTTAGTTGGTTCTAAAATAGAATCCTGAGCGTAGCAAGTGTTTCAACACACGAGAAGTAAAATACATTTGCACCCGTGTGTAACACAAAACTTTTCCTCTCACTATAGCGAGGAAAGTGCAACATCCACAGGCGTTAGATCATCTTCATCACTGGAATCACTTATTTTGTACGATATTATAACAGAAAACACTGGAAATTCTGATTTTTTACGTGAGTCGGTGAGAATTGTTTTTAAGTAAACAATTTGTTGACAATGTTGACATTTCTGTTCTGACCTGACGTATGAAATGTCAACGATGCGTTTTGAAATTGCATCGACTCAACTTGTGCGTTCAGAATTATATTTAACATCATTATAAAAAATCTAACGTTTCTTATGGAGTTTTAAGGTTTATGACTTAAAATTATTAAATAAAGCTAAATTTGGTATTTTTTATTAGATTCTCAAACCATTTATTGAATGATAATTAATATCGAACGAACCATTATTATGAGCGTTTTACGTTTTGTTATCTGTCAAGCTACTTAAACATGCTCCATTCAAGGTCAAATTACTTTCCCCACTAGTGGATAAAATGCGTTTTCCCCCGCTTGTTTTAATTAAAGGATAAAAGACGGCTTTCCGAGCTAGTGAGGGGAAAAACATTTTGGCTGTTTTATACATTTTGGCTGGTCCATTTTCTTCGGGATGTAAATTTTTTTTTCGCGATTTCGTGGTAGTATTCCATAGTAAAAGTTGCTCAGTATATCCGAAAACCTCCCTGGCAACGGGAATGCACTTATTTTTTAGCCTATATATAAACTTATTCCAAGAATCCTAAAGGGGCCCACTGACTATCAGTCCGCCGGACGATATCGGCCTGTCAGTTAGAATAAAAATTTCACAGTTCCGAACAACTGACAGGCCGATATCGTCCGGCGGACTGATACCTAGTCAGTGGGCCCCTTAACATCTAAAATATGCAAATAAATATTAGATAATGAAATTAGATTCGCAAGAAAGTTACGAATAAGCAATAGGTTCGTATCGTAATAAAAGTATTCGTGCTTTCTATGTCACAGATCGCTGTTATATAATATATTAATATTTATTACTAGTTAGTAATTTGGGAAGCTTATTAGGGTTCCGTATCCAAAGGGTAAAAACGGGACCCTATTATTAGTAATAGGGTCCCGTTTTTACCCTTTGGATACGGAATTCCGCCCCTCCTTTCCCTTTGGACTCCGCTGTCTTTCTGTCCGTCTGTCTGTCTGTCTGTCCGTCGGTCTGTGGCGATAATGAATGAGTGGACGCGAAAAACTATTTTCAATTCCTTGTTTATAATGGAGTTAGAACTCATATGACAGGAAACTGTTTTTAGGGTTCCGTACCCAAAGGGTAAAAACGGGACCCTATTACTAAGACTGCTGTCCGTCTGTCACCAGGCTGTATCTAATGAACCGTGATAGCTAGACAGCTGAAATTTTCACAGATGATGTATTTCTGTTGCCGCTATAACAACATATACTAAAAATAGAATAAATTAAATATTTAAGCGGGGCTCCCATACAAAAAAACGTGATTTTTTTGCCGTTTTTTGCGTAATGGTACGGAACCCTTCGTGCGCGAGTCTGACTCGCACTTGGCCGGGTTTTTTTATCTAATCTGCTTTTTATCGATTCCCCATACAAACTTCCACCCCCCTTTTCACCCCCTTAAAGGATGATTTCTGGGCTAGAAACTAGTGAAACTACCCTATGTCCTTTCCCGGGACTCAAACTGTCTCTATATCAAATTTCGCCTAAATCGGTTCAGCGGTTTAAACGTGAAGAGGTAGCAGACAGACAGACAGGCAGACACAGTTTCCCATTTATAATATTATCTTAATTTTATCTTAGTGTGGCCGTACATTCACTGCGAAAATAGGCTACGTCAGCCACCTGAGAGCTCACGACCGTCGCTCTCACTAGCCAGTACAAACCCAGTCGCCGTGCTCGAAACCGGCCAGGACAGGATGATGATTATCTTAATATTTATTATATATATTCTCTGATGTTTCTTTGCCACTAAACGCCACTTGCACCATCTAGGGTTAGCCCACTAACTTGGTTAACCGGTTAAACCTGGAGTTACCATGGTTACCAGTACAATTTGACACTAAGCGCCACTTGCACTAAACCCTAACCGGTTAAACCGTTACTTAGTTTCAAATTGTATTGGTAACCATAGTAACTCTAGGTTTAACGGTTAACCCCGGGATAGTGGGATGGTGCAAGTGGGCCTTAATTTTCTATTTGTGTAATAAAATCCAGCTATTTATTTAAATAACACGGAGTACTAGCTGACAAATGAAAGTCGTGATACTCGTGATACACTAAACAATAAGATTGAGAGAGAATCTATTCCTGAACAGCTTGTAACATAAATTCTTCAAAAGTAGGCCCAATACGTGTACAAATACAGTCAAGTTTGATGTTTTTGGGCTATAATATAACCCGCCTAGGTTGAATACATATCGATTTGTAGTAGGGTTGGGGGTGGGCATCAATGGACCCACGTGTAAGCTTTGTATATATACCTAAGCTTGTATATACGCCGTTCAGTACAAATCTAACGGAGGTCAATGAAATATATGGTGATACAACCCCTCTGGTGTTGCGGGTGTCCATGGGCGGCGGTGATCGCTTACCATCAGGTGATCCGTCTGCTCGTTTGCTTCCTATATCATTAAAAAAAATACTTAAAAGGGGCATACCGTGACCAGTGAACGCAGTTTATTTTGTATATTACCTAATTTCCCAATGTTTCAAGTTTTTCATATCCATTGTGACCTTAGAGGATATAACCAAACGGAATAGCCATTAACAGGCGTTCCCCTCTGTCGAAAATAGTCGGCCAATGGTCATATACAATGGACTGACGTTTATCTGACATGGCTATTTTTACGTTACGTATACACTTGACGTTCCCCTCCTCCTAAAAAACGGCAGACATTTTTATATAGAAAATTACAGATAAGGCAAGGCAAGAAAAAAACCTGCAAATCATCAGAAACTTCGCGATTGTACGGGACAGCAAATGCATCAAAATAGCAAGTCGAACAAACTAAGCTAACCTTTCCATGGCAATTGCAATGAATGTAAAATTTCTATAAATATGACGTTTGACAGTCCCACACTTTGTTCAGTCTGCCAGTGTGGCTGTGGAGTACATATCGCGTCGAATGATGGTTCATTACCCAAAGGGTAAAAACGGGACCCTATTACTAAGACTCCTTTGTCCGTCTGTCTGTCTGTCACCAGGCTGTATCTCATGAACCGTGATAGCTAGACAGTTGAAATTTTCACGGATTATGTATTTCTTCACAATAGCGTTTTTACATGCCAAGTGCGAGTCGGACTCGCCACGAAGGGTTCCGTACCATTACAGAAAAAAAAAACAGCAAAAAATCAAGTTTATTGTATGGGAGCCCCATTTGAATATTTGTATTATTCTGTTTTTAGTATTTGTTGTTATAGCGGCAACAGAAATACATCATCTGTGAAAATTTCAACTGACTGGCTATCACGGTTCATGAGATACAGCCTGGTGACAGACAGACGGACAGACGGACAGCGGAGTCAGTAATAGGGTCCCGTTTTCACCCTTTGGGTACGGAATGACACTCTGCTGCAGCTGTTTTTGTCATAGGCGCTTTCCGACATCCTATATCGGAAAGGCGTTTCCGATAAATTCAACTATGTCGGAACCCCCCGTCAACTGTCGGACTGATAATATTTGTTTATTTGTAGGCATAATGCTTGTTGTATAGGTAGTGTGCGTGACCGCTAAAGACGGCGCCCGGGCGCGCCCCCGCGGCCTGACTACGCGGATGTCGGATCCTACATCCGATATCGGATCTCTTGTTCTACATACATCTCTTATGTTTTTAATTATTAAGTATTTCATCAGCCTTAGCTGCAACATCATCACTTACCATCAGGTGGGATCGTGGTCAAACGCCTGCCTATTCATCATAAAAAAAATGTTTAATTTGGTCCAATACAAGTAGGTTTTAAAAGTGATTCCATAACAACTTAATCCGTAGCTCCGCAATTAATTTTGAAAATCTATTAAACTTTAGCTACATTTGATTTAAATTATTTCTATATTACTCCTTACTATTAATTTTCTCTGAACATACATGGGAATCTAATGATTTTACGTCAAATTTCTATGAAATTATGACGTATTTATCAGTACGGTTTTTACTCACTATTATTTTTAGTCGCTTTTGGCGACATGTTTCGGATTCTTTGGGAATCCATCCTCAGGCACGACTGGCACGAGTGTCCGCGGCGGTTGTACGTCGTGCACTGAAAAGCGACTAAAAATAATAGTGAGTAAAAACCGTACTGATAAATATTTTGAAATATGTCTCACGATAGTTTAAGTTCGAAATTATGACGTATAAATAACGCGCTGCGTGTGCTATCAAAATCGGTGCAGACTTATCTTGGTTTATTGATTGAATATTCCACGAGCTTAGAGCTAATTAGCTATTAGCAGGAGGGGTAAAACAACAGCATTGCCACCTTGTCAAATACATAACTATTTACGTAAAATAAATACGAATAGATGATTTGACTCGCTACTTCACTTCCTTTGATTAGGACAGTTCACGAAGTAACCGTTTGAAATAACCTTTCAAAATAATGAGGGCTATCGTTTTTTTGCTCACCAGTTGGCGCCACTGTTGACGGTGGTCCAAAAGACTAAAGAACAGCTGTCAGTCATTGAAGTGACAAGTGACATTTGACATTTCGAACTATGGAAAAGACCACCATCTACACTAGCGCCCCTAGCGGCGAATTCATACGCGTTAGCCCTCATTCAATGTTAACGTCATGGAGACTGTATAAAGGAGCCAAATCTCTATGTATGAAAAGTGTCCATGTGTCAAAAAACAGTAATTAGGCGGCGCCACCATGCACCGAAATACTACCTAAAACAACCTACGTAATTAGGTCGGGTTATTTGTTGCCTTATATGGTTCATGTTATACTCATGTCCCAGAGCCTAACTAGCGCCACCGGAGAGATTAGGAACTATTATTTAAAGCTTAACGCGGTCACTTTTACAACAATTCTGCCATAAAAGATTGCGATCCTTTCTATACCATCCATAGTTAACGTTTTTATAAACACACTGTAAAACTGAAAAGTTTAAATATCTCGAATGTTGAAGTTTTTTTTTTCACTGGTCACACCTTTGTTTACAAATTCCGTGGGAATAAGCCCAGTCCAGACGGGACAATTTTTCGATTGTCCGATCAGTCAGGCCGTGTGGACGCAAAGGCCAATTTGGCTCACCGATTATGACCGATATTTGATTAAAAAAAATGTATACTACGTCGGTGGCAAACAAGCATACGGCCCGCCTGATGTTAAGCAGTCTCCATAGCCTATGTACGCCTGCAACTCCAGAGGAGTTACATGCGCGTTGCCGACCCTAACACTCCTCTCCCTCGAGCTCTGGCAACTTTACTCACCGGCAGGAACACAACACTATAACTAGGGTCTAGTGTTATTTGGCTGCGGTTTTCTGTAAGGTGGAGGTACCTCCCCAGTTGGGCTCTGCTCTAGATCTGGAATGACATCCGATGTCCTGTGCCCTACCACACAAAGCGAGATGTCATTCACAGTGCCCATACCTCTCATAATGGCGGTGCGGACGCAAGAATACCAATTTTGTGACTAGAATTCTCGTCTGAAGGATTTTTTTTTATTTAGAAGGTTCAAATATAACCATAAATCTAAAATTGGTGATTAAATTGGACGCCAATTTCATTTCTGATCAAATCGGTCGATTTGATCATCCCGTCTGGACTCCACTTCTAAATCATAAGTCATTTATTCATAAAGCTAATTTCATCAATCATATACAAAAAGGTTACGATTACGGGGGTGTATTACGTATTTCTATCGATTTAGGGTGGCGCCAGGCACGATTAGCACCAAAACTGAACGATCTTGAACCTTAATATCTACTTGATAAGGTATACTAATAGGTACTTTTGTATTCATTTGTGAATAGAACCAACGTAAGTGTTGTTCGTGTAAATACGGTTGTTATGGATCAAAGGGTCACAGTTACATGGTTTTTGAATGGCAAGTAACTGGAATTGATCTGGGGTACAAAGGGGAAAACGGGATAGTGGGTAGGTGCGTAAGGTCTTCAGATCTCCCGCGTGGGAAATATCGAAAATGCGTGATACCTACATATTTATATGTACTTTATAACTGAAAAATACCTACAAAACCTTCGCTGATGTGTAGGCGGGTTTAACACATTACACCTACTAAAAAGTCTCTTCTGCGGACAATACAATAAAAGTTAACGACCCGGGTACATATATATTCTTGTTATGTTAGTCTCAAGTACTGAAAAAAATTTATCATGTCTGTAATAATGGTAAAAATTAGCTTAAGTTTTTCATCACTTTGCGATATCTACAGGAAAGACGCGAACGAGTTATCCATACAATAACATATATAGAATAGATTAGAATAGAATAAAATCGAAATAATTTATTCGTTAGCACACACAAATAGAAAATTATACAAAACCGAGAAACATAAAAAAGAAATAGTGCCACGAAATGGTCTCACCTCAGCATGTTGCTGGCGACTTCCAGCGCTGATCTTCCGGTGAGACCATCCGGTGAAACAATCACGACAGGTAACAAGAAAAACAACAAAATTAATATATAACAATATAACATACAAAAGACAAAGACAGAGATAAGTTAAAAATACATATTACAATAAACGGTATTATTACGTACAGCTGTTATATCCAGCCGAACTCAGTTTGGCCGTACATTATGCCTAAGATTATAACTAGCGCCATGCGGCAGATACGCAAACTAAACTAAAATGACAGCTAAGACAGCTCGATTTTATTAGAACTTCTCTTTGATTAGAACAAAAGCAATACTGTATCATAGACATAGTATAGTAGTTATAGACATGAAACCGAGCGACCAGGGGTAAGAGAAAGACATATTTATGTATTGACAGGTTATGTAAGGCAGCATAATCCTTTTTCTCTTTCACTCTTATAAATTTCGGTATTTCGCCATCGCCTACCTATGCTGCCATAACCCGACCATGAAAAAAAACCCGGTCGGTGATAAGGACAAAGCAGGGCACTATTTTCTCTTTCCTCTTATAGGAATCGCAATAAGACTATCTTCCTCTATCAAAGAGTGTCAGGCCCTTGTACTGCATCGATCTAAATTTGACTGCTTAAGTGCTTACAGACAGTCGCAAGATGGCGAGAACAAAGTTTTTTAAAGTAATGTGCCATGGCAATGCAGAGAGAACATAATCTAAGTGGTGTATATGTATGTGTCGTTTTCAAGCGAAAGGTACCACACTGTCGCTTGCCATATGGACGCTCTGGCAGGTTTTTCGTATAAAGATACAAGCAATTTTCGTCCTCATGGTAAGCGTCAATGTGGTACCTTTTGATCGAAAACGTCACATATGTATGATCCAGGCCAGGCCAACCAATTTCTGTCAATCTGCTTGGTCGGATTCCGCCGTTGCACTTTCATGGATAAAGGCGCCATCACACCGTTGGAAGACGTTTGTCGCCAATAGAGTAAAGGGGCCCACTGACTATCAGTTCGCCGGACGATATCGGCCTGTCAGTTAGAACAAAAATTTCCGTTCCGAACAACTGACAGGCCGATATCGTCCGGCGGACTGATAGTCTGTGGGCCCCTTAAAGTCATATTCAGGAGTCCATTCCCGACGCCAGTTGGAACCACGTACCATCGGCAGATAATCCCGCTGATATAGCGTCTCGCGGATTGTTTCCAGTAGATTTGTTGCACAGTTCCCTATGGTGGGCGGGACCAGAGTGGCTTAGGCAGCCATCTGCAACATGGCCTTCACTCGATGCGTCTACGAGTGATATTTCTGATCGAGGCAATTCCGACATTATAGCTGAAGAACGCACACACGCGTTTTTTTTATGTAGTATATTAAAAAGTTCCAGTTTTTTTTCTGTCTAATATACTATATATAGTATCTCAAGTATAAAAAGTTGAAGTGGTGTTCCCGGTGTACCCCGAGCTTTCGTTGTTTGTTCACCCCCATTCTCTCCCCCCCCCCTTTTGCTACGCATTCTACTATACTGAAATATTCAAAAGAAATATTCAGGCTATTATGTCAAGTTATATGTGCTCTATTTTGGTTCTTTTTTTAGATTTCAATTTATAGACATCATTCGTTTAGGGTTCCGTACCCAAAGTATTAATTGAAATGTTTAATTTGTTAAATAGGTAATTGAAATTGATTTTATTAATAATTCTGTATTTTCTGAGTATGTAAATTGTAATGTATGTTGTGATTTGTGATTATTTGGAATGAATGTTTAATTTTAATTTTGTACGACTGTACTTTTTTGACCTTCATAGGTGCATTATGCTAATGCATAAATTTAGGGTAAATTTAGGGGTTTAAATTAGGGTAAAAACGGGACCCTATTACTTACTAAGACTCCACTGTCCGTCGGTCCGTCTGTATGTCTGTCTGTCTGTCACCAGGCTGTATCTCTTAGGTACTTATATAGGGAACTCTATCTATACACCAAATTTTAATGAAATCTCCAGAAAAGAACAATGACATTAAAATTAAAATCGGCCCAAATATAAAGTACCTAACTATAATTCATAATAAGTATTAATTTTTAAGGTTCCGTACCCAAAGGGTAAAAACGGGACCCTATTACTAAGACTCCTCTGTCCGTCTGTCTGTCTGTCCGTCTGTCACCAGACTGTATCTCATGAACTGTGATAGCTAGACAGTTAAAATTATCACAGATGATGTATTTCTGTTGCCGCTATAACAACAAATACTAAAAACAGAATAAAATAAATATTTAAGTGGGGCTCCCGTACAACAAACGTGATTTTTTTGCCGTTTTTTGCGTAATGGCACGGAATCCTTCGTGCGCGAGTCCGACTAGAACTTGGCCGGTGTTTTTACAAAAAGTAACTACTTCTTAGTAACAAAATCAAACAACTGCTGTAATTTTATCAAAACACCCCTTTACTTCACACCTACAGGACCTTTTTCAAACCACACACCCTCGAGTATAACCCGCGGCACCCCGAGCGTAGCGAGGCGTGTCTGCCGTATAAATATTTCCAATGTAGAGTACGCAGCAGAAGTTGCTAAGCGGGCGAGGTGTTCAAAATGATCTTGACGCGACTATTGTTAAGAGAATAAGAACGTGTCAAGGTAATTATGAACACCTCGCCCGCTTAGCAACTTCTGCTGCTGACTGTAAATAAATATCCATACTAATATTATAAATGCGAAAGTGTGTCTTTCTATCTATCTGTCTGTCTGTTACCTCTTCACGGGGGAAGAACATTGGGTAATTTTTATCTCAGAAGTCATCTTTTAAGGCGGTGTAAAGGGAGGGGTGGAAGTTTGTATGGGGAATCGATTAAAAGCAGATTGGTTAAAAAATCAACATCATCTTGTAAATATCAGATGATATTTCGTACATAAGTTCCGAAAAACTCATTGGTACGAGCCGGGGTTTGAACCTGCGACCTCCGGATTGAAAGTCACACGCTCTTACCGCTAGGCCACCAGCGCTCCAGATTGGTTAAAAAATAAGCTAACCAAATTACTAATTCCACGCAGACGATGTCGCGGGCAAAAGCTAGTAAATGTATATCGCATGGCGTGCGCCAAGACACTTAATTGCCAGTGAAAGTATAGCGTCACATGTTACTGGCATTATTTCACTGAATTTCTTAGTTTTTTCTGCTTATAGGTGAATGCACTTCATGCGATGCACTGTCAATAATGTAATGCATACAGTAGGCATGAATACCTACGAAAAACATTACGTAAAACTGGCTGAGGAGGAACCATAACATTTAAGTCCCCGGCAAGCTCGGCAGAATTGCACGTTCCCATACAAAAGTAGTTCCGCTCTCATTTTAAAACTACGTGTTGGATTGTAATGAAACTTTGCACATACAGTGACATGAGGTATATCCAGGTCTGTATTTTATATAGCTCCAGTTTATAAAACAAGAAATAGAGTAAAAAACAAGTTTTGTATGAAAAACTTAAATTCGCTGTATTTATTTTAACAAAACACATAGACTAATTACAGACATAGATATACCTTACCCTATAGTAAAGGGGCCCACTGACTATCAGTCCGCCGGACGATATCGGCCTGTCAGTTAGAACAAAAATTTGATAGTTGCGAACAACTGACAGGCCGATATCGTCCGGCGGATTGATAGTCAGTGGGCCCGTTTAGTACGAAGTTTCAGAGCAATCTAGCTAGTCGGTTTAAAATGAGAGCAGAGCTTGCCGGGGATTCTTAAACCGCTGAACCGATTTGGACATAATTTAGTATGGAGATAGTTTGTGCCCCGAGAAAGGATATAGGGTACTTTTTAGGGTTCCGTACCCAAAGGGTAAAAACGGGACCTTATTACTAAGACTCCGTCCGTCTGTCTGTCTGTCACCAGGCTGTATCTCATGAACCGTGATAGCTAGCTGAATTTTCACAGATGTATTTCTGTTGCCGCTATAACAACAAATACTAAAAAGTACGGAACCCTCGGTGGACGAGTCCGACTCGCACTTGGCCGGTTTTTATCAATTATCATTGTCATCATTCCACGCAGACAATCTTGGGCTGAAACTAGTGTATTATAAATGCGAAAGTAACTGTTACCTCTTCACGCTTAAACCGATGAACCGATTTAGATAACCGATATTAATTATAACTATAGGTATGTGTGTACCTACTAAATGCATGCTACTAATTATATACCTACCCAATTTGGTAAAGGAATTGTATTATATACTTACCCAATTTGATATGTAAAATACTATGTTTTATGAATAAAAGCTTGTATCTTGAATCTTGAGATGAAATGTGGTATGGATATAGTTTAAGCCCGAGGAAGGACACGATAGTTTTTAGCAATCACCATAGCAGACGAATACACGGGCAGTAGCTAGTGAATAAATATATTCTTAAATAAAAGTGATCTGAACTATTATGTTTATTTTGCCAAAAGTTCGGAGAGTGGATTCTTAAGCGTTGCGAGGGTTTCAAGGCACGAGGGCCCGAGTGAAAAAAAAAATTACTACACCAAACGCGAGGACTACAAACACATTACAATAGGGTATTTGACTGTATTCAAAATAAATTATTTTACACCATCCATGAAATAAAGCACCAAAAGATTAATATAGAAACGTGGACAGCAGTTATTTTTAGACACAATTTCTTTTTTAAAACCCGTATTTAAGTAAAGAGTAGGTAATTTGATTGTGACGTCACATGCTAGTGTTACATATAAATTCCATAGTAGCAAAATCGTTTTGACAGTTCGAAAAAAGAAACTGATTTGACTAGTAGTCAAATACCCTATTATCTGAATCAATTGTTATTATCAAAGATAGATATAAATCCGTAATAGATGGATACAGTCTAAGGAAAAAACGTGCCTCGAAAATCAAGAAAATTTGATTCTCGTTCAGAGGGCGCTACTAGCTTTGGCTTACTGTCGTATAGATTTCGTTGACGGTTTCGTTTGTTATCTAACAATTTTAACGCATATCAGTGAAAGAACATGGGTCAAAATCATAAAAATAATGAATGCAAATAAAAAAAATCATTTATCCATATTTAAATACATTTTATCGTATTTTTATAAATATTTATTTTTAGTTTTAAAGTGTGTCGACAGATGGCAGTGAATTTACTTTACAAAATTTACTATGACAGTACCGCTCTAGTATAAGTTACTCTATGTTATTATGAATTCGAAGCTAGAATTCTCTTGAGATAATTATACAATTTTGACGTACCCAGTACACTCTAATCGGTCTTATGCTTAACTTGACCGCGCAGTGTCAACGAGTTTATCATCCATTATCAATAGCAAAAACGCAAGTGTCTAAAATCATTAAAAAACCATTTACGATCATTTCCTTACGCGAAGAAAGTCTGCGGCTAAGAAGCGAACGCACAAACGTACACCGGTCTCTTTCTCGTGTGTAGCGCGCTCTCTCACCCGTTCGGGTCATTGCCCGGGACGTTGACGCTCGAAAGTACTTTCACTGCGCCTGCGCTCCTAAGTCCGAAACGGCATTTGACGCGAACTCGCGCGTTTGCGTTTGCGCAGCGCACTTTTAACTAACCATTTTTGAACCTTATGGAGAAGGCATAAAGACTATCTATGTTTGAATAAAAGCTTTGCTGTTAGTATAACTTTAACTGGCAATGTATACTTTATTGCAATGGTGTAAGCTAGAAATTTGGTCAGTTATCTTGCTGGTGTATAAGAGATGGGCGATAACACGCCGCGTTAGGAGAAATGGCCTTTCTAGACTAGAGTTAGTGCTTGTAATTCATCTAGGAATGCGTTTGAGAATCTGATTGCGAATAGGGTGGGCAGACCTATGTGGTCTAGGTTTAGAATCTGAGAATCCTATAGGAAAAGCTGGTTTAAATATGATACCGTTTATTAAAGAAAGTTTTCTCGCGTCGTATGATGTTCCTTCAATAGGGTAAACTCCCATTATTTGGTGACACGCCTAATTCGGTGATACTAGTTTTGAAGCATGACACCGAGGAAACCTAGTGAATGAGGGCTGTCGCGTATGAATTCGCCGCTAGGGGCGCTAGTGTAGATGGTGGTCTTTTCCATAGTTCGAAATGTCAAATGTCATTTGTCACTTCAATGACTGACAGCTGTTCTATAGTCTTTTGGACCACCATCAACAGAGGCGCCAACTGGTGAGCAAAAAAACGATAGCCCTCATTAGGGCCTTTTAAATGGGCCTCACGGCAATGCTGCCGAACTTATGTCAACTATTAATTTTAAAAGCGAGGTTTATACTAGCAAGAACTTGCATACAATTTACGTTACATTGCCGACGAAGGTAAACTACATTCAAAAGTTTGATCAGATACCGCAATGTAATGAAAATTGCATGCAAGTTCTTATTCATACCTCGCTTAAAAGATTGTTAATTGTTAAAATAAATCTTGCATCTGACAATATTAAAGCGGACTGATAGTCAGTGGACCCCTTAAGACAAAGATAGTATGAATCTCTGTCTATGTTTAAAATGAGACAGTCCTTTGACAAACTATAGTTATCGTACATTTTTGAGTTTGAGTTTATGTATCGGCGCGGACGAGACGCACGATAACTACATAGTTAATACTATGGATGGTATAGAAAGGATCGCAATCTCTTATGGCAGAATTGTTGTAAAAGTGACCGCGTTAAGCTTTAAATAATAGTTCCTAATCTCTCCGGTGGCGCTAGTTAGGCTCTGGGACATGAGTATAACATGAACCATATAAGGCAAAAAATAACCCGACCAAATTACGTAGGTTGTTTTTGGTAGTATTTCGGTGTATGGTGGCGCCGCCTAATTACTGTTTTTTGATGGACACTTTTCATACATAGAGATTTGGCTCCATGGTTAATACGATTTAAATATCATTCTCATGTCAGTGTATAGAAATGTTGCCTGTATTTAAAATCAATTTCACACCATGCACAAAATAAAGCACCAGAAGAAATATCAGAAAAACCTAGACTGCAGATATTTTCAAACATAATTCCTATTTAATAATACCGAAAGAATTATAAAGAGTAAGTAGTAAACTAGTAACTTGTCCGTGGCTTTATTGTTCTGTTTTTCATATATTTTTATTTTATTTATTTATTTAAGAAACAAACAGTCTTTTATATACATAACACTGGAATTTTTCTTAAAGCTTACAGTTTCCTTAATGAAAATATTTTTACATCATTAAAGTTTCTACAGAGTAAAACAGAGCTATTTGTGCAAACAAGAACAAAAACGATAACGACAATAATGAAAATAAAATGCAAGAGTATCAGGGTGTTAACAATTTAGCATATAGATTCCATAGTGACTAGAGTTAAACCAAGAAAAATCTGCAGAGATTTTGACAGCACACTCGGTGCCAGTGTTATTTATACGTCATAATTTTATAGATTTTGACGTTTAAAATAACACCTGCACTGCGTGTGCTGTCAAAATCTCTGTAGACTTTCCTTGGTTTGACTCTAATCGTCTTGACAGTTCGAAAAAAGAAACTGATTTGACTAAGTCACAGTCAACTACCCTCTGTACCAGGCGTGTCTCACTCCGCGATTTCGTCGCGTCGCTACAAGTACCTGCGGCCGCCTCAATTTTGAGGTTTTGCCATAGTAATTGCCGCACACCGCTATGGAACGGACGCCTGCATGCGCTTGCGCCGCCTTGCGCATAGTAGTCGCGTTTTATTAGGGAGTGAATCTTCTGTACTCTACTGTAGCGGAGATTTATTAAGAACCTTTGTTCACACAATGGAAATAAATTCCAGGGAGCCTAGTTAGGGCTGAAAGGTAGCCCAGCAGAACAGTTCCGGCGGTTCTTGAGCGGCCGATGCTGACGTCCCTCAGCGCGCCCGTCTCCCTCCCGCAGTGACTCCAGCAGCATCAGGGACGTTTACGTTTATTCGTATGCTTGCGGCGGAAATTTCGGAAGAATAAATTTAAGTTCATTATTTAACTCGTTTAAATTTATTTCTCTCCGCCTACCCGTAGCACTATATATATTCTGTGCCTGTACGGCCAAGGTTAATCTCGTCTTACTCTTACTTGCCTCGTAGAAAGCATCTAGACCCGGTATTTACGAAGTTCGTGCGTTCCAGACAATAGTGTTAGTATAATGTAAGCGAACTGTCTCAAATCGCCCGATTGTATAAGACCGCAGGAAACGGTGAAAGCATTGTCACGAGCGAGCGTGCGGCCACACGGGCTGATTGCGCGTTTTTTACTTTTTATTACTTGTAAATAAATTAGAATATGCAAATATTGAGAATTGATATGCAGTACCGTGTTTACCATAAGGGCACATGGGGCCCGTGCCCAGCATCCTCAGCGGGCCTCGTTCTTCAGGGGGCCCCGAAGGACGAACAGTAACATTGAGCAATATCTCTGGTGTTGCAGGCGTCCATAGGCTACGGTGACTGCTTACCATCAGGCGGGCCGTATGCTTGTTTGCCACCGTCGTGGTATAAAAAAAAAACCGAGTCAGCAGGGTCAGGTCGGTACCGCCGGGGCGCATGCGGTCGAATGCTGATAGCGACCCTGCGGCACCCCATCTAAGGCGGATTCGGCACTCGTTGGTGGTTTTAGACGGTAGTCCTCTGGTTAGTCCGTCATCCCTCCTGGTTCCCCGGACCAGGTGGCATGCGTAAACGCATTTCCCCAACGTTAAAAAAAAAAAGGGTCAGGTCGGTTGTAAGTTTGATTCGTTTTCTTTACATTTCAAATTCTTGAGTGCCCAAGGGCCCCAGCATAATTTAAAACGGCCCTGTTGATATGTCCTCTTATTATTCTTATTGAGTTCATCTGTCATCTGTCCGTCTGTCACCAGGCTGTATCTCGCGAGTGATGCTTGGACAGTTGAAAAATTTCACAAATGATGTATTTCTGTTGCCGCTATAACAAAAAATACTAAAAACAGAATAAAATAAATATTTAAGTGGGGCTCCCATACAAGAAACGTGATTTTTTTGCCGTTTTTTGCGTAATGGTACGGAACCCTTCGTGCGCGAGTCCGACTCGCACTTGGCCGGCTTTTTCAATAATGTTAATTCGTTAGGAATACGTTTGTATGGAAAGGCGATTTCGCGCGATCATCCACTTTCGTGTTAAAGTGTTTTCTTTGGGTGTCTATATATAGTTTCTCAGTTTTAAGTCATACATAATGTATTGTTTGTCCGCATTTTCGTTACTCATAATTTGTTTTTTTCACAGAAACGCTTAACTTTTCAGGATTGCCATAAAACAAACCTAACCTAACCTATATACCTAACCTTACGAAAATCCTGAAATATTAACGGTTTCAGAATTATGACTAATGATAATCTGACAATTATTACATTATGACTTTCAATAATTATATCAAATTATACAAAATCAAATGTAGAAGATGTTAATGTTAACTTTGGCCAGTCTTCTCCGAGACCACGGTCCTAAAAACATTGGATGTAAATTTAAAACTTATTTTACGCTTTTCCCGTCGTTGTGAATAATAATAAAATGATGTGCATTGTGTACACAGCCTTAGAATGCAACTTGTTGATATAATCATAGAGTAACTTATACTAGAGCGGTACTGTCATAGTAAATTTTGTAACCCCAGTAAATTCACTGCCATCTGTCGACACACTTTAAAACTAAAAATAAATATTTATAAAAAGGCGATAAAATGTATTTAAATATGGATAAATGATTTTTTTTATTTGCATTAATTATTTTTATATGATTTTGACCCATATTCTTTCACTGGTATGCGTTAAAATTATAAATAACAAACTATACAGTCAACGCCCTCTATACGAGTGTAGGCCAAAACTAGTGGCGCCATCTGATCGAAAATCAAATTTTCGTGATTTTCGAGGCACGTTTTTTCCTTAGACTGTATCCATCTATTACGGAGTTATATCTATCTTTGATATAATGAAACTTGACATAATCGTAACTGTGTAACTGTGAGCATTACGCCAATCGCGGTGGCTTAATTACTGTGCCGTAATGGTTTATTGTGACCGTATTGTTGTTTTAATTTATTTGTAAGAAAGTACGCTTGGCACGAGGAATTCATCGTTCACCGTCCCGCCTGTTCCTATCTTTATCGCACGCGCATAATTATATTGCTGTCTCGCTCGTACCTAAATAAACTGTTTTTTTAATATATTTCAACCTGTCAAATTTGCATCCCAAAAACCTACAACATAATGCATCGGAAGCGGCGCTTGCGACTCCGCGCGTCTTACTATAGGAACACGTACTGCACGTACTCGGTAAATTATAAAATTGATTTAATTGATTGATTGATTGCCAATTAAGTTTTTTGTTCAAACCCCAAAAAAATCCAGCTGTATATAGCCATTTTTTATTGCATCCAAACACCTGTGCCTTCCCATTTGTCCTCTCCGGGCACGGATTGTAATTATAGGTGTGATCATATAATTAGTTCCTATTTGTCCTCTCATGTTTGGCGGCGGTCACGTGAGGCGGAGACAAGTCAAAAACCCACCTGCTATAACCAATTTTTTTGGACATGGACATGGATGGTTTGGACACGTGGAAAGAATGAGTGAAATAAGGCTAACAAAGAGAGTGTATAAGGGTAGAAGCGGGAGTTGGAAGGGGCAGACCTCGGCGGACTTTCTCTGATCAGATCGGGGCAATCCTGAAGTATGGCCAGGTCAAGAGCACCCTAAACCGGCGAGCGTGTATGACGAATGTTATGAAAGTGAAGGCGAAAAAGATGTTAGGATCGTAGCAAGTGGAAATCCGCGGTCTCTGCCTACCCCTTCGGGAAATAGACGTTATATGTAAAATCGCCAC
Source organism: Cydia strobilella (assembly GCF_947568885.1). Classification (NCBI taxonomy): domain Eukaryota; kingdom Metazoa; phylum Arthropoda; class Insecta; order Lepidoptera; family Tortricidae; genus Cydia; species Cydia strobilella. Next base: position 59,698,056 of record NC_086068.1, read on the forward strand.
AGTAGGAAACCCGAAAAGTCATATCAGGGACTTGGCAGACCCCGCCAGCGATAGCGGGATGATTTAAAGACTCCTTTTTGAAATGGCCAGACACAGCATTGGACAGAGATCTGTGGAAAAATTGGGGGGGGGGGGGGGGGGGGGGCTTTGCCCAGCAGTGGGACACGTAAGGCTTCCAAAATGGCATGTACTTCTAAAAAACTTAACAACGCATCGAAAGGTGCGCAGGCGACGCCGCGCGTCTAACTATAGGGGCACGTGTCCCGTAAGGCTTCCAAAATGGCATGTACTTCCAAAAAACCCAACAACGCAACGAAAGCTGCGCAGGCGACGCCGCGCGTCTAACTATAGGGGCACGTGTCCCGTAAGGCTTCCAAAATGGCATGTACTTCCAAAAAACCCAACAACGCAACGAAAGCTGCGCAGGCGACGCCGCGCGTCTAACTATAGGGGCACGTGGCGCGCATCTATTTCGGTAAATGGGTCAGCGCCGATGCAAGAACGAATGCAAAAAGAGTAAACCGAAATGGGCGGGCGAGCGCGGGCTAACCGGCGGTTAACGCATGGTTAACAGTCCCCTGGCCGCTCCCATACAATAAAATTACTCTCATTTAAAGCCTGACCAGTAATATATGATCATTGTCAAGAGGGCGCTGTTCATTCTCATGTGACAGTTCAGTATAGTATGAAAAAATTAGTTCCAGTGAAATTCCGCAACATGGCGCGTGATCATATATTCCTGGTCAGGCTTTAAAAACGACATGCATGTAAAGCCTGACCAGGAATATATCACGATATATAAATATATAAGAATAGGCCGTCTTTGGCGCTGCTACCTTACATATTTAAATACATTACAAATCATATCATTTTACACAAAAATTAATGACAATAAACTTTTTCTTAAATGCCTTTTCACTTGTTGTTTTCCAACTTTTTGCCACGCCACATTGAAGCCTCGATTACATATAAGGTTAACCAGTATACTTCCGACATATATAGAGGTATATATGTATAGTTAAATTATGTATATATGTGCGCCCAATGCCAGCGAGTTGTTAATCGTATCAACCTTCGGCTTCTTATAACCAAAGATAGATATAACTCCGTAATAGATGGATACAGTCTAAGGAAAAAACGGGCCTCGAAAATCAAGAAAATTTGATTCTCGATCAGAGGGCGCCACTAGCTTTGGCCTACTGTCGTATAGATGGCGTTGACGGTTTCGTTTGTTATTTATAATTTTAACGCATATCAATGAAAGAACATGGGTCAAAATCATATAAAAATAATTAATGCAATTAAAAATATCATTTATCCATATTTCAATACATTTTAACGTATTTTTATAAATCTTCATTTTTAGTTTTAAAGTATGTCGATAGATGGCAGTGAATTTACAGCGGTTACAAAATTTACTATGACACCGCTCTATAATTATATCCTCATTGTTATAACTAAGTATTTTTAACACTTTTCCCTTATAAGCGTATAGAGCAAAAGTATATCACAAAATCTTATTTTCAACATTAACATTAAGTAATACTTAGTTATTAGAACAGAAAACGAATATATTACCTATGTGTACTAAGTACACATAGGTAGTTGGAAGGGGTAGACCTCGGCGGACTTTCTCTGAACAGATCGGGGAAATCCTGAAGAAAGGCCAGGTCAAGAGCACCCTAAACCGGCGAGCGTGTACGAGGCATGTTATGAAAGTCAAAGCGAAAGAGGTATGTCAGGATCGTAGCAAGTGGAAATCCGTGGTCTCTGCCTACCCCTACGGGAAATAGGCGTGATTATATTATGTATACTAAGTAGTACCAAGGAGAATATATAGGATATAGGGTTACTGTCACAGTAAATTTTGTAGTCACAGTAAATTCACTGCCATCTATCGACACACGATTAAAACTAAAAATGAAAATGTTTAAACATTTCAAAAAAAAAATATATATATGGGTAAATGTTTTTATTTGTATGTTGACCCATGTTCTTTCACTGTTATATGTTAAAATTGTTAACGCCATCTAGCCGAGAATAGGCCAAAGGTGTAGCGGTATCTATCCGATAATACATGTTAGCTACGATAAGAGGGCGCGTAATAAAGCCAGGAAATTATAAGGGAAATCTTGCGACTGAATCGATAACTTGCGATTGCGTGGCTTTTAACGTTTCATTTCATTTATTCGTTGCAACCATGGTATACAGATGTTCTTAAAATAAATTGAGTACAATCATGGACCCTACTAGGGCGTAGCAACATTTTATATTTACTTATTTCTAAGTTAGTCTTATAAAATAAACGTTTTAGGTTTAGATCAAGAAAAGTATGCAACGATTTTGATAGCATACGAAGTGCAAGTGTTATTTATACGTCACAATTTCATACAAGTTTGACGTTTAAAATAACACTTTCACATTGTACAGTCGCCATCAGATATATCGCAACGGCCGAGGTGTTCAAAATAACTGAACACGCACTCTAACGCCTTGACAGGCGTGTTCAGATATTTGTAAGCACCTCGGCCGCTCCGATATATCTGATGGCGACTGTACAATCAAAATCGTTGCAAACTTGTCTTGTTCTAACTCTACCTAAATAACTCTGAAAGTATACTTTTGCTTAAAATAGATTTAGATTAGAATTAGATTTATTTATTTCAGGATAAAAATTACACTATAAATCTGCATCAATGTCAAAATTATGCTTATCTTCTTATATGATCGTCAAACATTACATACTAAAAAATACAAAATAAATTTCTCTCCCAATATTGCTAGTCTCCAGCCGCTTTATCACTAGCAATTTTATGGCATTTGCCCATGATTAAAACTTGTAATAAATTCAATATTAAAACCTAAATTTTGCATTAGCCCACTCACTATATACTCTTTAAAACTGGGCCTATGTCTTGTTATATATAGAAACAATAAATACAACTTACTGAAATTAATAATTGAATGAAAAATTTAAGGGAAGCGTAGTAGCTGTAAAAGGCGCACATCATCACATCATCAGGCGGGCCGTATGCTTATTTGCCACCGACGTAGTATAAAAAAAAACATGGTCTGGAAATATATAAGATACTGGTTAAAAGTGAAGAGCATAGATAGACTAATTCGCATGACTGAACATAGAGAGACATATAGACATATGGTCGCCGACCTGGACGGAGATGGCACGTGAAGAAGATGTTAACCGTCGGTTAGCGGCAGATGCACCCGGTGCCACCGGTCGGTGCAACGGCCTGGTTGTGCAACAAACTATTTTTACTACGCGGGGAAAGTTCGCCCGATCTAACGTTGGCTGGAGGATAGTGCCGGGCGGAGATTAGGGAAAAACTGGGTTGGGATTTAGGGAAATGGAAGGGAAAGCAATGGTAACACTTTCTCGTGCGTATTTGTGTACAAATGTACTAGATAAATGTGGAAGAGCGGGCCTTCCTGTCACAGGTATTATACATGTACTAGATAAATGTGGAAGAGCGGGCCTTCCTGTCACAGGTATTATACATACTTACTAGGAAGTCCCAACCATGAGAGTGTTATGATGTACTATTTAACGAAATAAATGCTTTTTTACCACGAACGCTGTAAAGAGTTCGAAACGTCGGGATGTATTATAAATTCAATATACGCGATATAATCCGTTTTCATAGTTTTATTTCATGCTTTTTTATTATTATTATTTTTTTTTCGAAACGAGAGCTTAAAAGAAACAGAAAAAAACGGCTAGAAACATCGGATTAAAAAACCTTACTTAGGCTTAGTTAATTCGTGTAAGAAAGTCTTATTTTAATTTTAAGTTTTTTTTTTATTTAAATTTTTGGGTAGGCCCGTTCGTGTAATTAAATATATTAATTTTAAAGAGTAAGTCAGTAAGTAAACCTTTATTGTACGAAAAAGAAAGAAATCATGGTTACATTAGATAAAAGTAGTACAAAGGGGAACTTATCCCTAAGAGGGATCTCTTTCAGAGGTAATTAAAATCTAAACCTAAAGAAGTGGCTTCAGAAAACAGTTTAAATAGCCAACATTTAATGGTCATCTCATCTCAGTTCCACTTTCCTACATAATATAGTGGCTTTTTAAAATGGCTTCTGGTGTGCCTGCAGTATTTTCAGAGTTAATTAGAGATATCTACATCATTACTAATATTTTTAATACATGAAATATGTTACATGAATAATAATAAAATAAAATACAAAATATACCCCACCTAGCAAAATAGTATCCTCCAAATCATCTTCGTAAAATCGGTTCACGTATTCGTACACAAAAAAAACATGATGAATTTAGAACCTGCTCCAGAACACTGATTTAAACTTTCACGATTTTTACTCATTATTATTCACAACGACGGGACTTAATCGCGTAAAATAAGTTTTAAATTCACCTCCGACGTTTCGAGGACGGCGTTGTCCCCGTGGTCTCGGAGAAGACAGTTCCAGAAGTCAGTTGTAAGTTGTTAACGCTAACAAACGCTAAATTTTTAAACCTATAACCCACTTGCACCATCCTACTAATCCGGGGTTGACCGGTTAAACCGTTAACCCAGTGTACTGGTAACCATGGTAACTCCAGGTTTAACCGGTTAATCCCGGGTTAGTGGAATGGTGCAGTTAGTTAAAACCTCGTTGTCTTAGCGCCACTTGCACCATCCCACTAACCCGGGGTTAGTGTCAAATTTTTGTTCTAACTGACTGGCCGATATCGCCCAGCGGACTGATAGTCAGTGGGCCCCTTTAAGCTAGAAGAAAACACACAAAAGTCTGTCAATAAAATTTGATTTTTATTTCAATTGTAAGGACTTGCTGATTGAAACAACGACATATTGGAAGTGTTCTTTATTCTCTAAAGCGCTATCCTACTCTAACATTATTGTTTTTACATATATCTATCCTTATCACTCTTACGGAGTTATCACATATCGATTGTGAGTATTATGGTTCGACCTGAATATCGACTTTGCCCTTACATGCCCTTTGAAATTTAATTTGAAAAGAATATTTATATTATTTTAATTTTAAATTTCACATCTCTATTACCCTTACACAATAGGTACTTACGAAAAGTTATTCATGTAAATTTGAGATTCATTTTTGCTTTTATACTAGTAGCTGGACTTGCCTAGGAATCAACATCAACATCAAACATTTATTCAGCAAATAGGCCACAGGGGCACTTTTACATGTCAATTTTACAAACAATAAAATTAACCCAAAATTACAAAAAACAATTACATAAATATAAATGTTAAATTACACAAGAAAAAAAAAACTGATAAAAACTATACAAATAACAGAAGTAATAAAATAGTTTAGAGATGTAAAAATCTCTAGGTGTCAGAGATAAAATGTATATAATAATAAAAAAGATCATCAAATTATCCAGAGATGTAAAGGGTCTCCGAGACTTGAAATGTTTTATAATTAATAAAAAGACAAAATATTAAATCAGACAAACAGACAAGAACCGAATGAAGTGCCTCACGTTAATGCCACTCAAAAGTAAAGTTACATAGGTAAAACGAAGGCCGTGTAAACTTAAACTATAACCATCAGAACCAAGAATCAGCTATAACCTCGTTTTCTTACACTTTGAAGCTATAATCCAGAAAATATGCCTAGAAATTTGAAAACCACGTTGCCTCCAACGCACGCGTCCAGATGCGGAACTATTGTCCCGTGTTCTCCAGCCCCGGGCGTCGCACCTCACGCGGGCGCCGACCCCGCGCCGCCTGCGTTTTCCCGAGCGGGCGCGAAATTTCGCTTTTTGCGCGTGAGCAAGTATAATTGATTCGATTAAACGCTGGCGCTGTGAGTGGTGCATGAAATTGTGTGCCTTATGTCTCTTACAAACTCTAGTAGTAGTGATATGATTATGAAGAGATACATACACATCATAGTCTCAAATGTTTACTTCTTTAATTTAAATATTGTTAAAATTATATAAAAAAATGTCTAACATTGTAACCATACGCTTATAATCGGGAAGGAACTGGCTCTTGAGACACAGGGAAACCTACTTTGAGAGCCAGGAACCAATGTTACCTATATAATAATTTAAAGTTGCAATAAAGTTTTTTTATGGCAAATAATTTAAAATAACTGCCCAGAAAAAAAAATTACATTAAGTAATTACAAGAAAATACCAAAATCAAAAATTGCTCGTATTATTTAAATTGAAACTTTACATATCCTTTCATCTGTGGCTTGTCAAAGATGTGCTTTTTAAATAGTAAACTAGAAGTTTAAATTTTGAATTTAAAATTGCTATTCGGGTCTCCCACAGATGCAAGGATAAGTAAGCTTATATGTATATTTTAATGTCGATCGAAAAATTAGACATAGGTAAAACCAGCCAAGATAACAATCGTACATCGACATAAACAAAAAAAATGTATCGGCATGACAGATGCTACTACGTCACGTGACTATTTACATTCATTAAGTTTTCTCAAGATCGAACGTATCGTAACAACGTGATGATGATGATGTATTCCTGTTATCCCTCATTAGGGACATAGGGCTCGCAGAAGAATCCTCCATTTGTCACGATCTTGCGCGGCTACTTCCAGCTCTTTCCAGTTGAGTCCAGTTGAGCCAGCCTCTTTCTCAACTGATCGCCTCCAATCGTAACAACGTATCGTAACAAAATCGCATTTAAAACAAATCCCACATCTTTAGGATTCCCATGCCACCTTCCCGGCATTGTGATATATAAAACAATGCAGTGTTTGTTATGATACGTGTGTCCAAAACGTTTGAGCGATGCTTGTGTATATTTTCAATATTACACTCATTCGCGACACTATAAAATTGTGTTCCTTTAAATATCCTGTAGGACGTAATACGAGTCAATTATGTTATTCATTAACAATGGATAATTAAACAAACAATAAACCCTCCCTGTTACTCGAAATAAATGAATTTTAATTTTTAATTTTTTAGGGTTCCGTACCTCAAAAGGAAAAAACGGAACCCTTATAGGATCACTCGTGCGTCTGTCTGTCTGTCCGTCTATCACGGCCTATTTTCTCCGAAACTACTGGACCAATTAAGTTGAAATTTGGCAGACATATGTAAGTCTGTGACCCAAAGACGGACATGTAACGTAAACAAATGAATTTTAAACATGGGGGCCACTTTTGGGGGGTAAATGAGAGAATTAAAAAATAAAGTTTTTCAAACTATATCGTGTTACATATCAAATGAAAGAGCTCATTGTGAGAATCTAAAATAGAATTTTTTATAATTTTAAGATGAACAGTTTAGAAGTTATTTAAGAGAATAGGCAAAAAATGACCATTCCCCCCCCTTTATCTCCGAAACTACTGGGTCAAAAATTTTGAAAAAAATACACAAAATAGATCTTTACCTATAGATTACGGGAAAACCTATTAGAAATGTGCAGTCAAGCGTGAGTCGGACTTAATTACTTATTTTTGATCCGACCCCTACGGGTTTTTTAAAGACATTTCACATAAAAAATACGTTGTTTAAATTGTGTAATGTACGGAACCCTTGGAACGCAAGTCCGACACGCACTTGGCCGGTTTTTTTTAAAACGTAAGTGCTAAAAAGTATGGATAAAAAATTTGGCCCATATCGATCAACGGGCATTTCCTCGCTGAATGATGATATACTTTCGGTAAGCGAAAAATTGGCCAGCGCTCTGGGGCCCATTTCTCGAACTAATATTATTATTCTTTATTGTATTGCAGTCATGTTCATAATACATTAGGTGTTACAGTTTGAGGATGGTAGGTACATGACACAACGATAAATCTTTATCGACGCGCACTAGGCCCTGAAGTTTCAACGCCAAACGCTGCAAACATTTATTTATTTATACGTTATTGCACAATGCATTGAAAGTACAAATGACGGACTTAATGCCAGAAGGCAATCTCTACTTGTCAAACATGTAGCTGCGTTCTAGGATTAATTTATTTTCGTAGTCCATAGTCGAAATGAAAAGGTGTTTAAATCGGGTGAATGCACATTTTTATTAAGTTCGAGGGTAAAAATGTCCTCCTTGGTCCGACTAGAAACTTTTTTTGATAATTTCAATATAATTGGCCATTCTTATGAAGTTTCAACGCCAAACGCTGCAAACATTTATTTATTTATACGTTATTGCACAATGCATTGAAAATACAAATGACGGACTTAATGCCAGAAGGCAATCTCTACTTGTCAAACATGTAGCTACGTTCTAGGATTAATTTATTTTCGTAGTCCATAGTCGAAATGAAAAGGTGTTTAAATCGGGTGAATGCACATTTTTATTAAGTTCGAGGGTAAAAATGTCCTCCTTGGTCCGACTAGAAACTTTTTTTGATAATTTCAATATAATTGGCCATTCTTATGAAGTTTCAACGCCAAACGCTGCAAACATTTATTTATTTATACATTATTGCACAATGCATTGAAAATACAAATGACGGACTTAATGCCAGAAGGCAATCTCTACTTGTCAAACATGTAGCTGCGTTCTAGGATTAATTTCTTTTCGTAGTCCATAGTCGAAATGAAAAGGTGTTTAAATCGGGTGAATGCACATTTTTATTGTTCGAGGGTAAAAGTGTCCTCCTTGGTCCGACTAGAAACTTTTTTTGATAATTTCAATATAATTGGCCAATCTTATTACTGGTAGCTGATCCATTTGCCATCAGCTTCTATTTGTAGTGAGACTATTGAGACAATGGCCGATGGCTGGCGCTGGTCCAACCGCCCACCGGCTTTACTCGAAAATCAATCCATAATCCAAGAAAACTACCAATGGATGGTATAGAAAGGATGCCAATCTCTTATGGCAGAATTGTTGCAAAAGTGACCGCTTTCAGCTTTAAATAATAGTTCCTAATCTCTCCGGTGGCGCTAGTTAGGCTCTGGGACATGAGTATAACATGAACCATATACGGAAACAAATAACCCGACCAAATTACGTAGGTTATTTTTGGTAGTATTTCGGTGTATGGTGGCGCCGCCTAATTACTGTTTTTTGGTGGACACTTTTCATACATAGAGATTTGGCTCCTTTATATAGTCTCCATGAAACTGCCGTTTCACCAACTTGACAATTGTCGCTTGGCGCCTGACAATGTCAATTCACTGTAAATCGCTGGAAGAACAAGTAAACTGAGACAATGTTTAGATCGTTACCAACCTAGAACTGTACAGGATATTGTCACTGTCAGATGACAATTGTCAAGTTGATTTTCTCGGTACTTCGCACTTTGTCCTAGTAGGGGAATCTATTTATTAAAAAATGAGAACGAAACTCCGTTTGTATGTGAAGGTGAAATTCGGCCGAGCTTGCCGGGGACTTAAATAAGGGAATAAAATTTCCCGGTTTTCTGTTGACCTGTGTATAACTTATGTCGCTTATTGTGCCTATGGGAAGTCCGATCGTCCACCTTCCATTGTTCCCTTGTTTTCACTGCCCGGGCATCGCACCCGTCCGCTCCCATTCATACATACATACAACTATTTCCAACGCGGAAATCTCGGTATTTTATATTTAACCGCCTCAAAGCCTAGTCAGTAATGACCCTGCCTACAAAGCCGGAGGTCCTGGATTCAAATCCTGGTAAGGGCATTTATTTGTGTTCATCATAACATATTTGTTCCTGAGTAATAGATGTTTTCTATGTATTAAAGTATCTAATCTATCGTCGTCCTAAGCCTTAATGAGCGTACTATGGGTTTAGTTCGATTTGTATAAGATTGTCCCATAATATTTACTCATTTATTCATTTATATTATACGGTAACTATTTTACTAGAAAAGTTATGCGAAAGTGCCGTAAAATCAAACTATGATCCATAAATATGAGGCAAAAAAAATAAAGTTAGCTAAACGCTTTTGTCGAATATAACAGGTAAAACTAACTTTTGAAACAAACTAAAAAGAAAACACAAGTTGACTGATTACATATGTACTAGGCTTTTATTATGTATATTAGTATATATTGGTCCAAATAACATACGTTATGACACTTATGACGCATATATCAATAATATTTCACATGTGAGATCGTTTATACAAAAGTTACCAATCAAATATGATATTTTATCAAGCAGATCCTCTGTTAACTAAACTAAAAATTAACTAAACTAAACTAAAAAATACAACTAAGATAGAGCCGCTCCAAGCTAACTCTGCAGCTGCACGGCATTTGCCATGAAAAAGTGTGGCAATGTCGTCATTAACTTCAAATTTCAATTAAAATATAACGTATATATAATGACACTCCCTCACTTTGTTCTGTTCAAGTCGGTGCCAAGTTACCTTACACGGACTACGATATTTTTAACAATCAGAAAAGTTAGATCTAACTTAAGTAACTAACATGTTTTTTTTGGCAGCGTCAAATAACTTCAAAATACAACATCAAGAGAAACATTCATAAAAAGTTTTTAACTTACACACTTAAAATTAAAGTCTTACAAGTAAGTAACAATTTCAAAGTTAATAAAAAAACAGTTGTCTTAATGTACTCGGTAGGTACATACAACCTAATTACTTATTAGTGTTTAGGTACATATTATGCTAGTATGCTATGTATATGTATGTGTGTATATGAAACACAAAATAGAGCGAGTCGGACTCGCGCACGAAGGGTTCCGTACCATTAAGGCGGTTCCCTGAGCCAGAAGGCGAAAAATCTCCTTATATGATCCTGTTTTCCTAAGAGGCGTTGATATTCGTAGACGTGGAAAAAATATATGTAGTTCTTGACTATATTATATTTAATATCATAGCTTCCGATACACGAGTTATGACACTTCGCTCGATACAATTAATTCCCAAAGTAACCTCTAACTCGGACTTTTAATCCAACTTTACTCGGTTATTTATTATGTGATACTATAAATAAAAAAAGAAGAAAAAACAATCTTAACTTAAATAATAATTTCATAGCTTTCGAATTTCGATATTGTCGGGTAACGTTTTTAAAATAAATAAAAATCGACAAAATTCGATCAAAATTGACACTTGGCGCGCATGATCTTTCCCGTTCTTTCTTGCGAAATGTGACAGAGACAGCGGCAAACCGACGGAACGGCCTTAAGGAAAAAAACAGCAAAAAAATCACGTTTGTTGTATGGGAGCCCCATTTAAATATTTATATTATTCTGTTTTTAGTATTTGTTGTTATAGCGGCAACAGAAATACATCATCTGTGAAAATTTCAGCTGTCTAGCTATCACGGTTCATGAGATACAGCCTGGTGACAGACAGACGGACAGCGGAGTCTTAGTAATAGGCTCCCGTTTTTACCCTTTGGGTACGGAACCCTAAAAATGAGTATACAAATTTTAAGCGATCTTAAAAGGTATTAAAAAAACTAATTTATTTTAAAAAGGTATATCAAAACTACACGTTTTCGCTCTTAAGTCTTATGAACCAAGACAATTATGTTTAAAATTGTACACTAATTATATTTTAATAGTTATTTTATAAAGTTATTTTATTTTTAGTAGAATGGGAGAAAAAGTGTACCATGACTTATAATTCATTCTGTTACCAATTTTCATAGACTTAGTATGTGTAATGAAAGGAACGAAAAATGTATGAACCATTTTAGACACTTTTTCTTCTATTAGGATAGAAAGTTCGTGACTGTAGAAATAACATAAAAAATCCCAAATAAAAAAGTGCAATATGCAACTTTAAAGGGGCCCACTGACTATCAGTTCGCCGGACGATATCGGCCTGTCAGTTAGAACAAAAATTTGACAGTTCCGTACAACTGACAGGCCGATATCGTCCGGCGGACTGATAGTCTGTGGGCCCCTTAAATAATTGGCCCATTGATGTTTGTTTAGAATATAAACAATGCCAAAGATAGATATAACTCCGTAATAGATGGATACAGTCTAAGGAAAAAACGTGCCTCGAAAATCAAGAAAATTTGATTCTCGTTCAGAGGGCGCTACTAGTTTTGACCTACAGTCGTATAGATGGCGTTGACGGTTTCGTTTGTTATTTAACAATTTTAACGCATATCAGTGAAAGAACATGGGTCAAAATCATAAAAATAATTAATGCAAATAAAAAAAATCATTTATCCATATCTAAATACATTTTATCGTATTTTTAAAAATATTTATTTTTAGTTTTAAAGTGTGTCGACAGATGGCAGTGAATTTACTGGGGTTACAAAATTTACTATGACAGTACCGCTCTAGTATAAAGTTACTCTATGATAATACTAAAGAATTTACCAGCCTTGTATTCTTTAGTAGGTATGCTTACTCGTACTTGCAAATAATGCATATAAACATAATTAATGTCATTACCGGGTATAACGCGACCCGGTTAGACCCGGTAATGACATTAATTATGTGTACAAAACGCGAGAGTTTAAAGTGTTATAATGCATATAAAACTTTAATATTGTCTTCGGTTACCGCGATAGTTACTCATGAAATAGAACTATGAAAACGGATTATATCGCGTATATTGAATTTATAATACATCCCGACGTTTCGAACCCTTTACAGCGTTCGTGGTCAACGGGTGACTGAAAACGTACAATGTGTCGGTCTGTTTAAGTTTACACGGGCTTCATTTTACCTATGTAACTTTACTTTTGAGTGGCATTAACGTGAGGCACTTCATTCGGTTCTTGTCTGTTTGTCTGATTTAATATCTTGTCTTTTTATTAATTATATAACAATTCAAGTCTTGGAGACCCTTTACATCTCTGGATAATTTGATGATCTTTTTTATTATTATATACATTTTATCTCTGACACCTAGAGACTTTTACATCTCTAAACAATGTTAGTTCTTCTGTTGTTTGTATATTTTTTATTAGCTTTTTTTGTGTAATTTGACATTTATATTTATGTAATTGTTTTTTTTTTTGAATATTGGGTTAATTTTATTGCTTGTAAAAATTGACATGTAAACTTGCCCCTGTGGCCTATTTGCTGAATAAATGTTTGATGTTTGTGCAAAAATACCCACATACAAAAAAAAATGAACCATAATAAACTATACACTTGAAGGCTAGTTAAGCCTTTTTTTAAATATATATAATAAACTAGCCTTAAACTTTATAGTTTGTTTGCACATTGTAGCTTTTCCTGTAAAGGGTTCGAAACGTCGGAACGTCACACAAATCACAAGTGAAGTCTCCTTGCGCCACCCCCTCCCCCAACGTGATCTGTCGTGATTTTTTCCTGACTTGATTCAAGTTTTCTCAGTAATAAGACCTCATGGCTCTTAAACTCTGCCAATAACAAGAACAAGCACTGTTTATTTAACCCGACTTAGCCCTTTGAACGCTACGACGATCGCGCGCGGCGCGTCATAGTGAACCTTTTGGGAATGCACGAAGGTTGCGCGTCATAGTGAACCTTTTGGGAATGCACGAAGTTTGCGCGTCATAGTGAACCTTTTGGGAATGCAAAAAGGTTGATATTGGGCTGTGGCGTCTCATTTGACGTCTTTGGCGGGTCTCAGGCTTAATAATATTTACCAAAGAAGAATGGACATATATAACAAAACATTTTATGGGCAGTAACACTCCACGAAGGGAGAATTTTGCTTCCCGAGAGAACATCATCATGACATTTGTACATTGACAAACGCCAAAAGATAAGAAAAAATGCACCGGGATGACAGATGCTACGAAAAGTCACGTGACTATTTCCATACATCATTTAAGTTGCGATCGGCGTTTTCTATTATCGATTGTCACCTAGTTCCTGGTTGAGTTAGATTTTTCTACTTATTCCCATTATTGGCTATTTACTTATATCTATTGGACGAAGTACACATGATTCGGGCTTTTTATTACATAATTATACACATACATCGGTGATATATGTGTATACAGACTTTATTATCATAACCAGATATCCAAATTTCAAAAACTCTTTGGACACCTGCCGCCTATTTCATCAACTTCACAATTGTCATCTGACAGTTCACCGTACATTGCTAGTCCAAGTAAATATTGACGCTACACACTGTCGTTACGTATCGGCCCGAAAATGTACACGGCGTACAACCGCCGCGGACACTCGTGCCTGAGGATGGATTCCCAAAGAATCCGAAACATGTCGCCAAAAGCGACTAAAAATAATAGTGAGTAAAAACCGTACTGATAAATATTTTGAAATATGTCTCACGATAGTTTAAGTGCGATGTACACGGTGGCTAAAAAATAAGTGCATTCCCGCTGCCAGGGAGGTTTTGGGATTATATTGAGCAACTTTTCACGACCTACCCCGGAATCGCGATTTTTTTTAGATTTTCTATGGGCGGGTAAATTTTTCTTTCGCGATTTCGTGGTTGGTCCAATAGTGAAAGTTGCTCAGAAAACTTCCCTGGCAACGGGAATGCACTTATTTTTTAGCCATCCTGTATAGAAAATTGTCAGTGTCAGATGACAATTGTAAGCTTGGTGAAACTGAGGCCTTGAATTGTTTGGTGAAAGAGCCATGAAATTTATAAGAGAGATTATTTAACGCACAGACTTCTCCTGCACCTACTCAGAATGGGAGAGGATCGGGCTGTCAAGAGGGCGTTCTTGGGACGACCGACTGGTAGCCGTCCGGTGGGCCGGCCCAGGTATCGTTGGGAAGACAGTGTGACGGCGGATCTGCTTCAACTTCGCGTCAGTAACTGGCAGGAAGTTGCGCAGGTTCTCACGTTTCGGAGGCCATGATTCTCTTTGAACCACTGAGCCAAAATAGTTAGTTATAACACTTAACTCTCGCGTTTTGTACACATAATTTATGTTACTAACGGGTCTAACGCGATTAAATTTTATTATTTTACCTTTTTTCCGACGTTTCAGCAAGGTTGCATTAGGGTGGTCGGAAAAAAGGTAAAATAATGAAGTTTAATCGCGCTAGACCCGTTAGTCAGTTAGTGTTTTTGTGACGGAGTAGCCTACAGGTCTAGGGCGTTAGCCGCGATAGTTAAAGACTGTTAGAACGACATGTTCGCTCACTAGCAACTGAGGGATGTGTCGGGACACAAGAATATCCTTTGTCCCTGCGACACATCGCTTATTTATTTCGATACTGATCCACTACATTTATTAGAACGACATGTTCGCTCACTAGCAACTGAGGGATGTGTCGGGACACAAGAATATCCTTTGTCCTTGCGACACATCGCTTATTTATTTCGATACTGATCCACCACATTTATTAGCACGACATGTTCGCCCCTCACTAGCAACTGGGGGATCTGTCGGGAACACTCGAAGATCCTGTTTCCCTTCGAGGCCACCACCTCGTCTGGCAGGGGGGAGATCATGTCCGCTGTCCCTTGGGGTACTGGACGACCTGAAATAAAGGTTCTGGGTTAAAACTGTTGGGTGGATCAACTTTTTCTTGTCACTCGTTGCCATGGTTACGGTCGCCTGGGTCACTCTTAAACCACATTAAGCTATTATTATTTTATTTTATTTTAGTTTTCCCTTCCTTTCCTTTTAATAATATTCTAACATACTTAACATAGTTCTTAAGTAAAGAGTTACTAACCATATTATGGAACCTATGTTTTCTGAAATAAATGGTTTTTTTTCCCATGACGGCCGCCTGAGTACATTTTTATGGCAGTTATAAGCCCTTTCCATAATGGGTCATCTACTTAGCATATTAGCTAATTAGCTTAAGATAATTTAAATGTAAATATTATTCACCATTCATAAGTGCTTGTGATAAATAAAGTGAATGAATAAAGTATATTTGATCTTGATCTGAAAGGGTAAAAACGGGACCCTATTACTAAGACTCCGCTGTCCGTCTGTCTTTCCGTCTGTCACCAGGCTGTATCTCATGAACCGTGATAGCTAGACAGTTGAAATTTTCACAAATGATGTATTTCTGTTGCCGTTATAACAACAAATACTAAAAAGCAGACTAAAATAAATATTTAAGTCTCCCATACAACAAACGTGATTTTTTTGCCGTTTTTTGCGTAATTGTCCGACTCGCACTTGGCCGGTTTTTCTTGAATATTTTTTGAAACTGAACTTGTTTTGTTGTTTGACGGCCTTCTTTTACACCTCTAGTGCTAAAGGTCCCAGTGATGGACAGTGGCCATAATAGCACATCAAGGGCCTGACACTCTTCGATAGAGAAAGATAGTCTTATTGTAATTCCTATAAGAGGAAAGAGAAAATAGTGCCATGCTATGTCCTTATCACCGACCGGGTGGCATCATAGGTAGGAGGCGATGGCGAAATACCGAAATTTATACGAGTGAAAGAGAAAAAATCCTATGCTGCCCAAATTTTATATGTATATTCTTTCTCTTACCCCCGGTCGCTCGGTGACGCGTCTATAACTACTTGTATATACTGTGTCTATGTAGTACAATTTACAAATGAGTGTGAATTGAAGCCCGAAGCTAAAGGCGAGGGCATTAGTTAACACGAGTTCTTAATTCCTGTACCGCCCGTGATATATTTCGTCACACTTGAGAGGATAAAAAAGGGGAAATAAATTAAACTTCCGCCTTACCACAGCCCTAGATAGAAATTTAGGATTTACGGACTGCATCGCCTAGAAAGTGTGATGAAAAAATATGTTACAGCCCTAGGTTGAAATTTAGGATTTACACCTTTTACGAGCAAGTGTGATGAAAAGGGTCCTTACCGCCCGCGGGTGGGTATTTGAGTTTTCTAACAGCTTTCCTGCGGTACACCTCGAGCACGTTAGTTAGCACAAGATTCCAATGCTTGTCAAAGGCTGTGAGGTCCCCGTGGAGGACGCCGCGGATCCCTGTCGGACCTCTGGTCACCACCTGGAACAACTAGGAGCGTTATTGAAATTGAAACAATTTTTTTTTAGGGTTCCGTACCCAAAGGGTAAAAACGGGACCATAAAGACTAAGACTCCGCAGTCCGTCTGTCTGTCTGTCACCAGGCTGTGATAGCTAGACAGTTGAAATTTTCACAGATGATGTATTTTCCTGTTGCCGCTATAACAGCAAATACTAAAAAGTACGGAACCCTCGGTGCGCGAGTCCGACTCGCACTTTGCCGGTTTTTATCATTTACAACAATAATAACACATTTAGGAAATAAATGCAAAAGCCACAGCTCTCTTTATTATGGTTTATAAGTAAGTAAATATTATTTACTGTGCCCCATACAGTTAAAAATACACAGAAAATTAAATACAGTTAAAAGCTAGGTAACAACAGGCGGTCTTTTCGTTAAGAAGCGATCTCTTCCAGATAACAGATTTAGATTTTGAGTTTATCACGAACATACAGACAGACGGGGCAAGGGACTTTGTTTTATAAGGAGAATTTGTTGCGAGAAATAATTGAGTCATGATAATTAGTGACAGGTCTGTTATATTTTTTTTCGTTTTTTTTAAATATTATTATTATAGTTTTTATTATTAGACTTTATACATACATACATACATATAATAACGCCTATTTCCCTGAGGGGTAGGCAGAGACCACGGATTTCCACTTGCTACGATCCTAACATACCTCTTTCGCTTCCTTCACTTTCATAACAATCCTCATACACGCTCGCCGGTTTAGGGTGCTCTTGACCTGGCCTTTCTTCAGGATTTCCCCGATCTGATCAGAGAAAGTCCGCCGAGGTCTACCCCTTCCAACTCCCGTTTCTACCTCTCCCATATACACTCTCTTTGTTAGCCTTCTTTCACTCATTCTTTCCACGTGTCCAAACCATCTCAACATACCTTTCTCAATTTTTGTCACTACATCTTCGCTCAGTCCACACTTTTCCCTTATGCTGTTGTGGACATTTAAATCCCTTTTACTCGTGGGAACGCAATGGAGATTCAAAATAATAATAATCATCCGAATGGCGGCGACGTGGTACGCCACCCGTCACGTCTCGTTTCTCGCGGGGGTGACAAGCGGCTCACGGAGAGCCGCTTTGCTACGCCTCTTTTCACTTTCTCCTCTCATCTACTCAAAGGTTAACTGGAAGAGATCCCTCAAAGGGATAAGTTCGCCTTTGTACATCTTATTATTTGTACCATGTAATTTTTAATATGTATATTTGTACAATAAAGAGTTTACTACTACTACTACTAATACTACTGAATGTTGGAGGAGGAATGGAAGAGAAATTAAATGAGGTTTTGCAGATGATGGATGAGAGAAAAATTGATATTTTGTGTGTTAATGAGACGAAACGGAAAGGATGCGATACCACCTTGCATGGAACCTACACGGCGTATTGGTCTGGGGTACCTTAGACTTTATATCTCTAAGTAATTGTAATACTTTAGTTTGAATTGATATTAGATATAAGATGTATTTTAGAATTGTTGTGCTTGTATATAAAAGTGCCCTTGTGGCCTATTTGCTGAATAAATGTTGAAGTTCGTGTGTCGCCTTTTTTGCATTGCGAACTTGCCTGACACACTATCCTGTGTCGAGATATAACTAAAACGTATTGTATCTATTAAATTTAATTTTATCGTTCATTATAGACTGCGTTTCGACCAGATGGTCGATGGTCGCGTACTGTGCGGTTTAAGAGGAATTTCCTCCCGCGTACGCTTCGGCTGTGGAATGAGCTCCCTGCCGAGGTTTTCCCGAGAGGCTACAGTATGGGGTTCTTCAAAAAAGGAGTGTACAGGTTTTTAAAGGGTCGGCAACGCGCTTGTAATATCTCTGGTGTTGCAGGCGTCCATAGGCTACGGTGACTGCTTACCATCAGGGCCTAATGCTTGTTTGCCACCGTCGTGGTATATAAAAAAAAAGATATATGCGAGGTTGCGTTTATTGAAAACCAATAGAATCACTTTCATTTTTGTTTACCTCGCTCAGCTTGCAGTGATTCTATTGGTTCTTAAAAACAGATTCCTCGCAACGCACCCATAGCACAGAATAAGTAATAGTATTATCATACAGAACGTCCACGCACCGCCCCGCCCCGACTCGAGTTACCTCGCCCCGCGACACTAGATTGACGGCCTTTTGGCGAACGTTCAGTACTAGTTTTAAGCAACTTACTCACACTATGACGCATGCCGCGTGTACAGACGTGCCGTTCACACATAGAAACGTGATTTTTTATGTATAGCGGACACGCCCTGTGCCCATAGTATGTCGCATAGGAGTCAGGCATGTATGGAAGTCGAAAAGCTCATGTATAACTAATTACTAATAACTAGATCACTATTATTAGTAAATCACTATTACTAATTATTTATTATTGACGTGTAAATTGGTTTTATAAATAAATTATTATGATTATGATTATGATTATAACATTTTCATAGTACAATAAATATATATACATTCCCAAAGTTTCAAAAATATGTGTACGCTCTTACACCTTAGACAATAAAGTCGTGTTTACATATTTTTGAGCCATTTGTCTGGATCGATATTTTTGCCTTCGACTGTACATCGTTTTTATTGTGCTAAAAGTTTATCTCTTCTTGTTTCAGATCTTGGAGTATCGTCGGACGTGTACATACTTTATGTATAAAATTACCTCAATCAGTGCCTCATAATTTACTTATTGGTGAGTAATAGTTATTTGTTATACAAGGGTGCAAAGTTGTATTTTACCCGCGAGTGTTTCAACACACGAGAAGTGAAATACATTTACACCCGTGTGTAACACAAAACTTTTCCCCTCACTATAGCGAGGAAAGTGCAACATCCACAGTTCATCTTCATCACTGGAATCACTCATTTTTTTTACGATAATACGATATTATAACAGAAAAGTCTGGATGTTGTGTAATTTTACGCGTCGAAGTCGGTGAGAAAATTTCTTTTGACAATGTTGACATTTCTGACGATGCGTTTTGAAATTGCATCGACTCAACTTGTGCGTTCAGAATTACATTCAACATCATTTAAAAAAACAAATGTTTCTTATGGAATTTATGGTTTATTACTTAAAATCATTAAATAAAGCTATATTTGGTATTTTTTATTAAATTCTCAAACCATTTATTTATGATAATTAATATGGGACGAACCATGAGCGTTTTACTTTTTGTTATCTGTCAAAAGCTACTTAAACACGCTCCATCCAAGGTCAAATTACTTTTTTTTTAATACCACGTCGGTGGCCATCAAGCATACGGCCCGCCTGACTTTCCCCACTAGTGGATAAAATGCGTTTTTCCCCGCTTGTTTTAAAGGATAAAAGACGGCTTTCCGAGCTAGTGAGGGGAAAAATATTATATCTGGGTAAAATAGATTTTAGAAAAATGTTACTTCTATAAACAATAACTAATGAAATGAAATTAAATACTTTCACGGAACTATTGTCCCACAGCACGTACACATAAATACTAGCATAATACATTAAAAACACAGAATTTGGTAAATTTCGAATTAAAATTCACATTTAACTAAAAGTTTACGACTCTGGTACATATGTATAACGTTTTTCTTATTTGAGTCTCAAGTACTGAAAAAAACATATCCCGTCTGGGTACAGCGTAAAAATTTTGCGTAAAGATTTATTTAAGTTCATAACGTTGCGATGTCTACAGTACAGACGCTAACCAGTAAGCATACCATACACGAAAACAAAACATAAACAAAACATGACAAAAAACCCAACAACATGATGAAATAAAGAGAAAAAAATATTACACACTCATAAACATAATAAGTTTTTGGCAAAAATTTCATTTTTGGTACAAGCTTTTATCGCTGACTGTACTTTTCTTTCCACAGGCAACTAATACTCATCGAGACAATTCTAAATACCCCAAACACAAATAGGTTGCGTTGTTTTATCAGAGTTCCTATGGCCACCTCCTGTCTCCATCATCAGATCAGCTCGATGGTACCATAATATTGCATTGTCACCCGACTTACATGTGTATGCAAATTTTCAGCTTCATTGGAAGTTGGGAAGTGGGTCAAATTTAACTTGCAAGATTTGACAAGTTAAATAAAAGCTCGTACCTACTGTCTGTCTGTTCTCTCAAGTACTTACCTTTCAAGTTAGGTATCCAATTTTAATTGTCTTCAAAAGAACGTATCCAGGAGACCACATATTTATGCAGCATTACGACCTTAACCTGCCATACCAATTTCCAACATAACCCCGATATATCAACAAATAAATAATCACCGTATAATCAATATTTTAAAGTTATTGTAAAAGTTTACAAACATAAAGACAAGTATTCGCATCAGCCAATAATAATAATGTGTTTTTTTAACGACTACTGTATTAACCTGCCACAGTAACAAGATTACAAACAGTATTCCTCCTCCTCCTTTCCTCCTTTTTTCCCTTTTTCGCTCCTTTTGTCGCGCATGCCAATTTTTTATGTTATTTGTTTCCTGTAATTTCTCTTTTGTTGTGTGGCAATAAATGTTTTCTTATTCTTATTTCAACGCGAGGTTGATCGACGCTGGTGTCATATTTTCGATTAATTTTTTTCGGATGGAATTAAAATTTAAAATTTTAGTTTAAACATCTTTGGTCTTGCAAGCGAGCCCAAATGTCAAGCTGACAGATATCACAAATAAAGCTTTGAGTTGACGGACGTTGAATAATATATTTAGGCGGCAAACATCATTTTGGAGTTGTCAAATGATAAAATTTTGTGTATTCATTAAATTTCCAATTTCATTGGCTTGTTCCACCGTTTCCTGGCATACTTCCAGACAAGGGTCAGTTGCACCAAACTGTATGTCATCGTCAAAACGTGCGCTAAAATTTATAGAAAATTTCATAATATTTTGGCGAGACACAGGGAAACCTACTTTGAGAGCCCAATGGATCAACCCGCACTAAGGGAAGCGTGCGTCAAAAGTACGAGTACATAAACTTTACTCACAAATAATGAGAACACGTATTGTCATATGGGAGTTCTGTACAAAACTGAACTTGCATTTTAGTATAAGTAAAGCCTGACCAGTAATATATATTATGATCATTGTAAAGAGGGCGCTGTTATTCTTCGTGTATAGGGTGACAGTTCAGTATAGTATAAAAATATTAGTTCCAGTGAAATTCCGCAACATGGCGCGTGATTATATATTCCTGGTTAGGTTTTACTGTGGTACGGTCCAGACACTATCATGAGTAATGATATTACTTTAAAGAAATTACATTACAAGTAATAGTGAAGTGAGTGTAATGAAAGAATGACGGCAAGTAATGAAGTTAGTTTAAATATCTTCTGGGTGTTGTTGTTGTACTGTTTGCTCCGCGTGTGCTACGCAGCGCGCACGCAGGCGGCCTTGCGCAGGATCAACTTTCCATGCGGAAATTTTCACACGTCATTTTCGGGCGCCATGCACGCATTGTCAATGTCATGCCTGTTGATTGACGAGACTTGAACCTTATTGCCAAGGCGTAAGGTCTAGTGATGGTCATTGCTGTACTGTCCTTAAGATTCAGACTTCATTGACAGTGGGCGGGGCACAGTCACAGAATAAGTAATAGTATTATCATACAGAACGGCCACGCACCGCCCCGCCCCGACTCGAATTACCTCGCCCCGCGACAGCAGATTGACGGCCGTTTGCCGGCCGCTCAGTACTGTTTTTAAGCAACTTACTCACACAATGACGGATGACGCGTGTATAGACGTGCCGTTCACACATAGAAACGCAAATGATTTTTGATGTATGGCGTGTCCTGTAGTACTGAGCGGCCGGCAAAAGGTCGTCAATCTGCTGTCGCGGGGCGAGGTAATTCGAGTCGGGGTGGGGCGGTGCGTGGCCGTTCTGTATGATAATACTATTGCTTACAGAATCAGAATAAAATACATATTTAAGTGGGGTTCCCATGCAACAGACGTGGTTTTTTGTAGGTGTTTGCGTAATGGTACGGAACCCTTCGTGCGCGAGTCTGACTCGCACTTGGCCGGTTATTAAATCCTGTTCGTGTCAGATCTAATCCACCTGTGCTTGAACCGATTATCTCTTTGTTCTGGCCGTATAAAAAACCTAGGACCTTGAATATAAGTTTAACTCGTGAGTGAGCCATATAAGCAATCAATGGCAAGGCCCGATTGGTACAGTTTTCGATGTTTCATATGCGTATATAAATATGGCACGTACTGATTTGATTCGTGACCGTTTGATACATATGTAGGGAATATTACGCAAAACTCTGCGCAGAGGGCGTCACTAGCACAGAATTATTCAGCGATTATTTCCCCACTCTTGCATATTCGAGCGATAGAGAGGCGGATAACGAAATTTCGTTTTTCACGTTTCGAGGTAGGCGCTCTGTAAACAAACCGCCTTGATACATTAATTTCATAGCGAAAACTACTCAAAACACTTAGGGTCCCCGGCAAGCTCGGTCTTCCATACAAACGTAGTTACGCTCTCATTTTAAAACGACTAGCTAGATTGCTCTGAAACTTTGTACTTACAATAAGATAAGGTAAATCTATGTCTGTAATTAGTTTATGTAGCTTCAGATACAATAGTAAAAAAAAGTTTTAAAATGAGAACGAAACTCCGTTTGTATGGGAAGGGGAAATTCGGCCGAGTTTGCCGGGGACTCAAATTCCACTCACTTGCACCCACACTCATTTCGAACCTAACCTGCACAATGCGCGCCCGAAAGACCGAAATGTAGATAGGTATAGTTCCGCCGGCCGAGTTTTCGGTGGCTGGATACCGAATATTCGGCCGATGGTCAGGCCAAACATGCGATATCCGGCCGAACAATACAAACATCGACTCTTTAACTGTCCATCGGTGGATCTTATAACCGTTCCCATCGGTTTGCCGCTGTCACTGTCACATTTCGAACAGGAAAGATCATGCGCGCCAAGTGTCAATTTTGATCGAATTTTGTCGATTTTTATTTATTTATCAACGTTACCTTACAATATCGAAATTCGAAAGCTATGAAATTACTAAATAAGTTAAAATTGTTTTTTCTTCTTTTTTTGTTTATAGTATCACATAATAAATAACCGAGTAAAGTTTGATTAAAAGTCCGAGTTAGAGGTTACTTTGGGAATTAATTGTATCGAGCAATGTCATAATTCGTGTATCGGAAGCTATGTTATTAAAGATAATATAGTCAAGAACTACATATATTTTTTCCACGTCTACGAATATCAACGCCTCTTAGAAAAACATGATAATATAAGGAGATTTTTTGCCTTCTGGCTCAGGGAACCACCTTATGCCTTTGTTTAGTTAACAGTGTGGCCGATGGTTCATAAAGCGCAATTTCAAACACCTCAGATATATCGGAGTAGCCAAGGTGCTCACAAATATCTGAACACGCCTCTATTGTCAAGGCGCTAGAGTGCGTTGTTCAAATGTTTTTGAGCACCTCCGCCGCTCCGATATATCTGATGGCTGTTCAGCTGTTACATAGTTTCTATGAAGACACATGATCACGTATACAATCATGACTGTCATGGCCGCCGGTTTTGGCAGCGCCGTACCAAAGCCAAGGGCAGCGATCCATAAAGTATATATACTTATTACGCAATACTTGGTCTATTTTAATTGCTTGAAGATCTTCACGGTTTTTACCTGACTACTGCAAAGGCAATAACTGTTAAATTTAAATAATTTAAGCCATCTACCACAGAATATATAATAGTACTGGTACAGAAGATTCACTCCCTAATAAAACGCGTCTACTGCGCGCAAGGCGGCGCAAGCGCGTGCAGGCGTGCGTTCCGTTATGGAAAAACCTCAAAATTGAGGCGGCCGCAGGTACTTGTAGCGACGCGACGAAAAAGCGGAGTGAGACACGCCTGCCTCTACGCAATTATGCAAAAAAATGCCTTAAATCATTTTGGAAACGAGCTACTCTTCAAACTGCTAGATCGATTTTTATCAATCATAGCTAATAATCGCCGCAAGGAAACTCGCTCTCAGGTAAAAAACCCGGCCAAGTGCGAGTCGGACTCGCGTTCCAAGGGTTCCGTACATTACACTATTTTAAACAATGTATTTTTTATGTGAAATGTCTTTAAAAAACCCGTACGGGTCGGATCAAAAGCTAAGTAAAAGGCTTTCCGGTGATGTATAGGTAAAGATCTATTTTGTGTATTTTTTTCAAAATTTTTGACCCAGTAGTTTCGGAGATAAAGGGGGGAATGGTAATTTTTTGCCTATTTTCTTGAATAACTTCTAAACTATTTATCTTAAAATTATAAAAAAAAATATATTTGAAATTCTCACAATGAGCTCTTTCATTTGATATGTAACACGATATAGTTTGACAAACTTTATTTTTTAATTTTTCTCATTTACCCCCAAAAGTGGCCCCCGTGTTTAAAATTAATTTGTTTACGTTACATGTCCATCTTTGGGTCACAAACTTACATATGTGTACCAATTTTTAACTTAATTGGTCCAGTAGTTTCGGAGAAAATAGGCTGTGACAGACGGACAGACAGACAGACGCACGAGTGATCCTATAAGGGTTCCGTTTTTTCCTTTTGAGGTACGGAACCCTAAAAACCGTATCGAAATCGGTCTATCCGTTTAACAAAAACACAGACATACATTGGCGGCAAACGTATAACTCGTACTCTTTTTACGGTGGGGGCTAAAAAGGAAGAGTAATGGCGTTATTCAGAAAACGTTTGTCAAATCTAAAAACAGTTGATAATCGTTAGATTCGTTCGTCCCTATCCGTCCGTCCGTGGCTCACTTCGCTATTTCGTCGCGTCGCTACAAGTACATGCGGCCTACACCAATTTTGGTGCCTCGCCATAGTAGTTGCCGCGCACCGCTACGGAAAGGACGCCTGCTCGCGCTTGCGCCACCTAGCGGCCATATCTGTCGTTATACACGCGTTTAGTTAGAGTGGATCTTCTGTACCTAGTAATATTATTTATTCTGTGCCGTCATTTTGACATTTCTGTTTGTTAGAAAGAGAATTTTTTTTGCATAGGTTTGTAAGAGGTTGCTAAGGTTAATAAATAAGGGGGTTAATATTTATGTAAGTACATAGAGTAACTTATACTAGAGCGGTACTGTCATAGTAAATTTTGTAACCACAGTAAATTCACTGCCATCTATCGACACACTTTAAAACTAAAAACGAAGATTTATAAAAATACGATAAAATGTATTTAAATATGGATAAATTATTTTTTTTATTTGCATTAATTATTTTTATGATTTTGACCCATGTTCTGTCACTGATATGCGTAAAAATTGTTAAATAATAAACGAAATATACAACAGTAGGCCAAAGCTAGTAGCGCCCTCTGATCGAGAGTAAAATTTTCTTGATTTTCGAGGCACGTTTTTTCCTCAGACTGTATCCATCTATTACGGAGTTATATCTATCTTTGGTAAATAGTACCTCCTGTTTAGGTGGATCAACTGCTTCTTATTGTATTGTATTGTAAATTATTTGTATTTGTATTGTTATTCGGTCCGATCAGCCAGGACTCAATATTAGCACATTTTGTGAGAAAAACTATACCATGCTGTACTAAATTGTACCTGAACTACGTTTTTTCCTTAGACTGTATCCATCTATTACGGAGTTATATCTATCTTTGGTAAGTAGTACCTCCTGTGTAGGTGGATTAACTGTTTCTTATTGTATTGTATTGTAAATTATTTGTATTTGTATTGTTATTCGGTCCGATCAGCCAGGACTCAATATCAGCACATTTTGTGAGAAAAACTATACCATGCTGTACTAAATGCTTAAATATATCTATGTACGATAAATACATATTACATGTTTAATTAATTTAAAGCAAGGGTTAAAGAGTAACAAGAGAAAGTAACCATGGCAACTGAGTGACTAGAAAGATCTGCTTCACCCTATTGCTCCTTTTTTGTAAGGATCTATTATCTTAAAAGAACAAATTCAACAACAAACATGAATTTGGAAGAGAGACAACGTATTTATCGACACAGAATGCACAACAGTCCCAACCACAACACAATCCAATTTCTACGTCACGTGACGTCACAAGCTAAAAAGCAACCTGATACATTCACTATAACAAGTATCAAACACCTTCACTCGATTTATATCAAAATGAGACTGTAATTTAATATGAATAAGGTTGATATTTAAACGCGAGCGCGAGTCGCGACTCGCTACCGCGATAACGTCATGTCACTTTCACTTACAGCCTACCTATCATACTGACAACCATTCAAATTTAAACTCAATCTACACGCAGATAAAGTCCAAAATCGGGCGTCTAGTATCAATTCATATTTTTTTTCCAGCGTCGTCATACGTTGATCTAATTTGGACGTTACATAACCGATAATAAGGTTCTGTTTAGATCGGTTTCAGTTAAGCACGGCCTTACTCAAGGCCGCTCGTACATTTGCTTTCTCTTGGGGTCGACGGTCACAGTTTTTTTTAAGTACAGGTCCATTCCATAAGTACTGTTCAAGGTCGTTTTTAGCCTACTCTCGTGTTTGTAAACATTCGTTAACAACCTATATTTAAGAGGAAAGGGGACGACCGGTTCTCCGTAAGTACAAACGTAGTCCCCATTTTCCTCCCTGGATAATCTGGATATTGACATTGTATTTTTTTTTATAAAATTTAGAAAACGGATTCGAGTCAGATATTGAAACTAAAAGTTACTAATATACCGGGTGTTTCCTGTAACAGGAGCATTAAATTAAACTGGAGGCTGTACTCAAACTGACCAACATTTGTTCAGCAACTTTTAAAAATAACTTGTGTTTTGCTTTTCATTACACTTTAAAGTTTATTCTAAGACGCAATGTATTGCAAAATTTGTTATGTTTAAAGGGTGACAAGCAACGTCAAACACACAGATGGCAGCGTACATTGAAAATAATATTTAATTAGTATGAAAAAGGTACAATTTCATAATTTTAAAAAGTTGCTGAACAAATGGTGGTCAGTTTGAGGCGTACAGCCTCCAGTTTAATTTGTTGCTCCTGTTAGGTAAAAACGGGACAATATTACTAAGTTTTCGCTGTCTGTGTCCGTCTGTCACCAGGCTGTATCTCATGAACCGTGATAGCTAGAGAGAATTTTCACAGATAATGTATCTGTTACCGCTATAACAACAAATATATATACTAATAACAGAATAAAATAAATATTTAAGTGGGGCTTTTTGCCGTTTTTTGCGTAACGGCACGGAACCATTCGTGCGCGAGTCCGACTCGCACTTGGCCGGTTTTTTTTTTTTTTTTATGTGATATTCAGCAAACGAGCAGACGAGCCGCCTGATGGGAAGCAGTCATCGTCGCCCATGGACGTAAGCAACATCACAGGAGCCACTTAAGCATTGCCGATCCTTTTTATGACGTTATGGCGTTTAAAGGGTTAAGTTGAATGACCGTTTTTCTCGTAAACTGTGATAGCGAATCTAATTCATCGCATGAGCTAAGATTGCAGTGCGTGTAAGTATCATATCACACTTTCACTTGGTTGAACGCACGCGAATTAAACTCGCTTGCAATGCATGTGCGCAGTTTTTTCTGTAGTCTTTCGGCCGGTTTAGGGTCCCGTATTGTATTGTATATTGTATTGTAGTAGCACGGGCAGGTTTTCGTAACTCGACGACCGGCGCCTATTTTGCGTAAAACTAAATTTCTTTATCTGCCTCTATAGCTCGAATGTGCAAGAGCGATAGAGGAGGAAATTATCAGGATCTTTTCCTCGTTTCCTCATGAGTGATGGTCGCGACCACACAGGTCGTTATTTTGTGCACCAAGGCTCTCCGTTCTGCACGATTTTCCGCCTTCCTAATAATAGGCGCCTGTGTGTCTGTCTGTCTTTACAATGTCCACCCCGCGGGGTTTTTTTTTATGTTATTAGGAAGCAAACGAGCAGACGAGCCGCCTGATGGGAAGCAGTCATCGTCGCCCATGGACGTAAGCAACATCACAGGAGCCACTTAAGCGTTGCCGACCCTTTTTATGACGTTATGGCGTTTAAAGGGTTAAGTTGAATGACCGTTTTTCTCGTAAACTGTGATAGCGAATCTAATCCATCGCATGAGCTAAGATTGCAGTGCGTGTAAGTATCATATCATACTTTCACTTGGTTGAACGCACGCGAATCAAACTCGCTTGCAATGCATGTGCGCAGTTTTTTCTGTAGTCTTTCGGCCGGTTTAGGGCCCCGTATTGTATTGTATATTGTATCGTATTGTAGTAGCACGGGCAGGTTTCCGTAACTCCCGGGGGGGACGGTGCGTAACATCATTCGCCTACTCCGTTAACAAAAAAAAAAAGGTTTCCGTAACTCGACGACCGGCGCCTATTTTGCGTAAAACTAAATTTCTTTATCTGCCTCTATAGCTCGAATATGCAAGAGCGATAGAGGAGGAAATTATCAAGATCCTCGTTTCCTCATGACTGATGATCGCGACCACACATGTCGTTATTTTGTGCACCAAGGTTCTCCGTTCTGCACGATTTTCCGCCTTCCTAATAATAGGCGCCTGTGTGTCTGTCTGTCTAGTCTTTACAATGTCCACCCCGCGGGGTTTTTTTTTTATGTAATAGGAAGCAAACGAGCAGACGAGCCGCCTGATGGGAAGCAGTCATCGCCGCCCATGGACATAAACAACACCAGAGGAGCCACTTATGCGTTGCCCACCTTTGAGAACCCTAAATACCTGCTTCTTGAAGAACCCCATGTCATAGCGCAAGGGAAACACCTCAGAAGGTAGCTCATTCCACAACTTGCACGTTCTGGGCAAAAACGAGCGAGATGCCCGCTTGTTTTTGGTTTACCACGTGTCAAGAATGTGAGGATGAGCTTTGTTTCTTTGGTGGGAGGTGCGGTGGTAAAAACGTGACGGTGGCACCGGATCAAAAAGCTCTTAAGAACATTCCCCATTGTACAGACGGTAGAACACGCACAGAGAGCCAACCCTCCGAAGGCTAAGAGGTTCCAAACCGACTGTGAGATCGGGATCGCCAACAATACGAACTGCCCGACGTTGGATGGAGTCGAGTGGAAGAAGTTGGTATTTCGGTGCTCCAGACCAGAGATCAGAACAGTACTCCATATGTGGTCGAACCTGCGCTTTGTATAACGAAAGCCGGTGACCTGGTGTGAAGTACACGGGTCGGTAGACGTCCACTATCCCGTCCTCCATCCACCTCTTCTTCGCGTTATCCCGTTTGCCACGGCTCATGGGAGCCTGGGGTCCGCTTGACAAGGAATCCCAAGAATTAACGTAAGCACTCGACAGCGACTGCCATCTGACCTTCCAACCCAAAGGGGAAACTAGGCCTTATTGGGATCAGTCCGGTCTCCATCCTCCATCCACCATTGTTGTTGGTTCAAAGTTGTCCCGCTTTTGTCGACGGAGTCTGTCGTGGTCTGGTTTTCGTAGGCTCCGAACTCGGCTTTGACTTTGACACCGTTTACGCACGACCCTGACCCAGTTGTCGTAACTACCGCAGGTGACAATGAACGACAACGACATTTGTCACCCCCGCTGGGATCCCCACTTCCCGCACTCACTTCCCAAGTGACAGATAAAAGTAATAGTTGCTTCCATAGATTAATTTTCACGTCGAGAATCGCCAGCGCCGCGCGCTACAATTTTCAGAAATTTTTAGGGTACGTGCAGCTGTTTGAAGTTGCAGGTTTGGATCGAGAGTTGTATTAGGTGGCGATCACAATAGATCAGGGATGGTAGCAGTGATACATTTAGAGCCTTATATAGCCCCTAGAAAGAAGAAGGTGCCTTTTAGACCTATGTTGGCCATGTTCGTGATTTTTTCCTTTTGAGCGAGTCACGAAATCAAATTACGGATGAATTTACTAGAGAAAGGCCTCTAGATTGCTAATAAAATTTTTGGCAATCGTATTGTCATCGAAAAAAGAGCTACGATTATTCTAAAAGCTTTGTATAGATTCTTCCTTAAGGGGCCCACTGACTATCAGTCCGCCGGACGGTATCGGCCTGTCAGTTGTTCGGAACTGTCAAATTTTTGTTCTAACTGACAGGCCGATATCGTCCGGCGGACTGATAGTCAGTGGGCCCGTTTAGAGGATATAACCAAACGGAGTAGCCATTAACAGGCGTTCCCCTCAGTCGAAAATATTCGGCCAATGGTCATACACAATAAATGGACTGACGTTTATCTGACAAGGCTTTTTTTACGTTACGTATACATTTGACGTGCCCCTCCGCCGCAAAAATCGGCACTGTTTTGTACAGAAAATTACAAACAAGGCGTCACCGTTTGGTTATTTCCTCTAATTGCTATTCTTACTTCATGCATAGCCGATACTGGCTGCGACAACCAAAAAAGGCTTAGTGTAAGGCCTGAGTGGACGCTCGAGTTAAGCGTGCAGCGGGGCGGGGCATGCAGCGTCCATGTTAAACAGATGCAAACGTATAGGAGCGGCCTTAGTGCACGCTGCTCAAATCACTTGTGAGCTCGACGCCACGCTGCACGCCCCGCCGAACGCTCTGCTTCTAGCGTCCACTCAGGCCTTACACTTACAGTTATAAAAACTGCATAAAACCTTCTATGAATCGACCTTGAGATAGATACTTCTCATGTGGGTTTCCGTGGGCGTGAAGCGTGGTATGTTATAGCTTTTATTCGAAGTAGCATAAAGTTATGTTTTAATTTAAAACCGGTTCACTAAATACTGGGCGGCAAAGATTATATTATCTTACATATTTAGTGATAGTATCTTAATCTACAATTTTGTCATCGCTGTCAATGTTTAAAGATCTTGTAATATATTAAACACAAATTTGTCAGTTAACATCTAACAATTACAATTTTAAGCACTGAAGCCTAATTATTTTCTGAGATCTATTTCATCACGCTGACAATTGTCATCTGACAATGTCAATTAACCGTACCGCAAATTGTGCCTACTTTGCTCCAGTATTTGCTCTAAAACTCTTAAATTTAACTTACATCGCTGTATCGATACAATATAACGGCTCAACTGATACTGAATCGCGGCTGTATCTATGCTGTGTCGCGACAGTAGCGATGGAGAATCGTGTTTACGTGTGCGAGGGTATATGTATGAGCAGCGGAAATTTGCGACTGCATCGCTGCAAAAAGTCGCAGCGTGCTAAAGGGTCCCACTGGCTATCAGTCCGCCGGACGATATCGGCCTGTCAGTTGTTCGGAATTGTCAATTGTTCTAACTGACAGGCCGATATCGTCCGGCGGACTGATAGTCAGTGGACCCACTGGACCCCTTAACACTTTTAGACAGTCGCGAGTTGAGCACGGCACGAACAATCGAGTGATATACCAGAAGCGTCACTTGCCCGTGACCGATCGAAATCGAGAGTTCGGTATCTGGAGCGCAGAGCGTCACATCGTTACGTCACTGTTCCGGTAACCAACTGACTGACGTTTGGTGAACAGCTGATGTGACTTGACGAGCCCATCATTAAGGGGAAAGTATCGATCATTTCATTCATCGACGCAGGAATGTACGTGTTATTAAAATTTCCCACCTAAGATCCGATGTCTGGATAAAAGCTTGTACCAAAAATTTAATATTTGCCAAATACTTATTTCAATTAATTAAGTCTAACCAAGAGATACTTGGAGGAAGTTACTGTACAGTTACTACAAGGACAGTTACTGCCATCAAAGAGGATATAATATGATAAGGATAACGCGGTACTGTCATAGTAAATTTTGCAGCCACAATAAATTCACTGCCATCTATCGACACACGATTAAAACTAAAATTAAAAATATCAAAAAAAAAAAATATATATATGGATAAATATTTTTTTTTTTACTACATTCATTATTTTTATGCGATTTTGACCTGTTCTTTTTTTTAAATATTCTTTGTTCAAATAGGCCTAGCAACAAGCACTTTCAAATTGTTATTTCACTGACATGCGTTAAAATTGTTAAATAACAAACGAAACCGTCAACGCCATCTATACGAGAATAGGCCAAAGGTAGTCGCGCAATCTGATCGAGAATCATTGATTTTCGAGGCACGTTTTTTACTTAGACTGTATCCATAGTTATATCTATCTTTGCTCTCATAGAGACCATTACTATAAACACTCGTGTATTCGGCTGTTTACCGACGCAAGCCACGCATCACACTAGCGTACAAATGTTTGATTAGTATGCCCTCAAATTTATTGACTCGGCCTTGTAATGGCGGTCGATGGATGAGTAGATGACTCAATGGAGCCTCGTTAAGGCCAAGTCCAAGGGGGAAGGTCAGTATTCGGGGCCCTTATCTCTGGTGTTAGATTAGAGATAGTAATGATAACTGAAATCTGAGGCAAGCCTTTATTATATGATATGGAATTATGATAAAAAAATTGATATGATAAATGTCATCAAGACTAATAGGCGTTATTAAAGCCCGACCAGAAATATATGATCATTGTTAACGTCAGCTGCCGCTCCGTTGGTGGGTTCAGGAATGGCAGCAAATAAAGTCTATGAAAAAAATTTGGTCATCGCCTCCCGCTTGATACTTTGTCAGATGATAGTTTAGATGCTATTGTGAATAAACAAAATCGTCAGCTGATTCTATCGCTGTGGAAAGACCGTCAGCTGGTCACATGAACATGTAAAAAAGAAAATTATTTTCAGTCATCGGCGTCATCGCCTCCCGTTTGATACTTTGTCAGATGATAGTTTAGATGGTATTGTTAATAAAAATAAATCGTCAGCCTGTTGTATCGCGGTGGAAAGACCGTGTTACGCGTTTCGGTGGCTGCCATTCCTCAACCCACCAACGGAGCGGCAGCTGACGTTCACGAGGGTTCATCATACATAGCCGTTAACCGCTATACGAGTTTTGGCCCGGGAGGCGATGACTGACGATATTTGCGCCTGGGTCGCGGTCTATAAATATTGATTGCCTATTAATTTACGCTTACAGAA
Organism: Cydia strobilella; assembly: GCF_947568885.1. Taxonomy (NCBI): domain Eukaryota; kingdom Metazoa; phylum Arthropoda; class Insecta; order Lepidoptera; family Tortricidae; genus Cydia; species Cydia strobilella. Next base: position 59,731,856 of record NC_086068.1, read on the forward strand.
ACCCTAGTGTAAATTTAATTCGATAGCGTGGCGTGCGTTTGCGTGATATTTATTTTTGTATGGGATTTTCAACAGCGCGCCAAGCGGGACGTTTTGGAAACTCAGTAGGTATCCCATACAAAATGAAGCTTAACGCAAACGTGTACGTCATGATATCGAATGAAATTCACACTGAAAATCAATACTGTATACTATATGCCACGGGCCCAAGTCCAAGGCCACGATGAGGTCACTGTGGCCAATGGACTCGTTGCAGATCCAGAATTAATAGAGACGGACAGTCGTTCGGTCCCAGATTTAAACATCGCTTATGAAAACATCAAGGGATAAAAAAAATATATGTTGAAGAGAGAGATCAGCTTAAGGCCGTTCCATCGGATTGCCGCTGTCATTGTCACATTTCGCAAGAAAGAACGGGAAAGATCATGCGCGCCAAGTATCAATTTTGATCGAATTTTGTCGATTTTTATTTATTTTAAAAACGTTACCTTACAATATCGAAATTCGAAAGCTATGAAATTACTATTTAAGTTAAGATTGTTTTTTTTTTTTCTTTTTTTGTTTATAGTATTACATAATAAATAACCGAGTAAAGTTTGATTAAAAGTCCGAGTTAGAGGTTACTTTGGGAATTAATTGTATCGAGCGAAGTGTCATAATTCGTGTATCGGAAGCTATGTTATTAAAGGTAATATAGTCAAGAACTACATATATTTTTTCCACGTCTACGAATATCAACGCCTCTTAGAAAAACATGATCATATAAGGAGATTTTCCGCCTTCTGGCTCAGGGAAGATAAGAAATTGAAACTTGAATGTTCTTCGTAACTGCCCATAGTTATGTCAGCTCTGAATGCAACGTCTACGCAACAGTGGTCACGGGCCCAAGTCCAAGGCCGCGCTGAGGTCACTGTGTCCGATGGATTCGTTGCAGTCGCTGGCGGCCCCGACCTACACGCGCTTCCGCTTCTATTGTCAAAGATCGTCTGTCAAATCTAAAATGCCGTTGACAATCGTTTGTCCTTCTTCACTGTCTCTCGCGTTGTCCCGATATTTTGGAGCAGGTACTTTTTACGTATTGGGGTATAGTTTTCACCTATTCACTAACCCAATATTTACAGGTATAGCTTAGTGCGGACAGCGCAATACGCATACTTTAATGGACCCTGGTAATTGACCGTTTTTCAATCTTATTGCAATGTCATAAGGCCCACAAATGGCAAATTAAGAGTGTTCCTAATGTTTTTTACCCTTGGTTTGAGACACTCTTACTTACCAGACGAGTTTTTGAAAACGATTGTTGTAGCGATAGCAAAAAATAGAACCGGCGATGTGTCAGCGTGTCCAGTTCAATAATGGCTTCAGGATGCTGTTGGGACTGGCGCGCTTTTGCAGTGCGTGAGGCATGTTTGCGGAAGCATGAATGGACGATTTTCATGCCATAATGAGGAAAAGAATCGCCTCTCAAATGTATCGCCGGCATCGCTGGTAGATAGCAGAAAGATGGGATGGGATGTTCATGGTCCTGTGTACCAAGACCCAAAAAAAAAACTGTGAGACCTAGGTTAAGATGTACTTACTCTAATATTGTAAGTCCTGACTGTCCAAACTGGCCTGAAATAAAGAATTTATTATTCTTATATAATTGGAACATAGTAGTAGGTATAGGTAGTACTACTTTTGAGTAGTTTTGAGCTTCATAGCGACCGCGGACCGCTTGAATGTACCAAAACGTAAGGTCAGCGCCCAGCGGACTGAAAAGGGTCGCTGGGTGATTATATCTTCGAATATACTCTTACAAAAGCAAAATAATTTACGCTTTCTTCTTTGTCGGTCCCTCATTACTGAGGATTGTGACCACTTGGTTTTGCAGCTCCTGTTATTTGTTTCGATCTCCCGTAGCCCTCACCGCTTGATGGAGTTTGCCTGAGGTGGCCTTTTTAACATCGTCGGACCGTTTCTAGTTGGTGGGGGGCCCTAAAGTCTTTTGCTTTCATTTGCACAATCATTAGTATTATTTTTGAATTCAATACATTCAATGACACTTGACAGCATTCCGATTTTGCTCGCGCTTTTAATATTTGACAGTCAATATTGTCATCATTGGCCTTTTCGTCTATTGCAGACGATTTATGGACGAAAAGGCCAATGATGACAAGATTGACTGTCAAATATTAAAAGCTTTTGCCTTCATTTGCGCAATCATAAATATTATCTTTGAATTCAACACTTTCAATGACACTTGACAGCATTCCGATTTTGCTCTCGCTTTTGATATTTGACAGCAATCTTGTACAAGTTGTACGTTATATTCCTGTGAATCAAACCCATAATACGATGACGCCTTATCAATTGATTAAATAACATCGCTATCAGCGGCCTTGCTCGAATCTGCGTCTAAGGGCCGAGACCTTGTCATCCGATTTATCGTATCGTCTTGTTTGTGTTTTTATCGCGCGATAAAGGGCCGCCCTTGGTGAGAGCGAGGTCGAAACAGTTCCGGGAGTTTTTCGTCCCGTTTTTTAGGTTCGCAGTTCCGTCTTCCTTTATTGCACAATGCAGTTTTTTGGTGCGGTTGCGGGTCACTGGTTTAATTAAGTATTCATCTTTATTTGTAACGTCGGAAATGTAAGTGGTTGTGGCGGTGGTAAGGTGGTTAAATAAGTGGATTTGAACCACTGGAAGAATTGCTTCTCAACAGTTTTCACATATATGTATTTACAAAAAAAGAACAATGGGAAAACAGTAAGTAACCTTCCATTTCACGATATAAAGTATTATTGACTGTTTAAATTTGAGAACGAACTATATATATGTAAACACAAATCAAAATATTCAATAATACTTAATTATTTTTTCTTTACTATTTGTTAGAGAACGCAGTTGAAATTTTCGACTAAAACAAGCAAGCTTGGTTATTCATACAAACGTAGTTACACTCTCAACATAACGACTAGCTAGATTGTTCTGTACTTACAATAGGATAAGGTATATCTAGGTCTGTAATTAGTTTATGTAGCCTCAGATACAATAGTAAAACAAATACAGCGAATTTGTTTTTCATACTAAACTTGTTTTTGCTCTATTTCTTTTGTTTTATATACTAGAGCTATATAAACTAATTACAGACCTAGATATACCTCATGTCATTGTATGTACAAAGTTTTATTACAATCCAACACGTAGTTTTAAAATGAGGACGAAAGTCCGTTTGTATGCGAAGGTGAAATTCAGCCGAGCTTGCCGGGGACTTTTAACAGTGTAAGCTAACTTATGCACCGACATCAATAGAACAAAGTGTGGGAGTGTCAATAAAAACCACATATTTTCATAGAAATTTTATGTCATTCCTACACTTTATCATTACAATTGCCATTCTGAATTAGCATGGTCTACCTCTATATTGGCCTTTGATATGTTACTGAATGTGTGTACATTAATTAAATTTTATTTAATAAATAAATTAAATAAACGGGAATCAAAAGGTTGTCTATACAATTGCGATCAGTTAACACAGAGTTCCGAGTTTCCTTGGATATCTCACGATTTTGTACAAATGACGCAAATCTGCTCTCAGCTACCTATTAAATATTAGAGGTTATTTTGAGGTTAACAAAACAATACATAATTTGCTTTTAATGACCATTTAAAAAATTAAAAGTTACCTTGAGATACAACGGAGACCTAAACTCTGGCTCTGGGCTCCTAAGGTTCAATCATGCCAAAGGAAATCTGATTCACGTAACGCCGTATTTCATATGGTATTAGCACAGAATAAATAATAGTACTATTACTAGGTACAGAAGATTAGGTACGCGTCTATTACGACAGATATGATCGCTAGGTGGCGCAAGCGCGAACAGGCGTCCGTTCCGTAGCGGTGCGCGGCAACTACTATGGCTAGACACCAAAATTGGTGTGGGCCGCATGTACTTGTGGCGACGCGACGAATCGCGGAATGAGCCACGCCTGGTATTAGGTACAATCAGCAACACTCTTAACTGTCTATCGATGGACCTTGATGTCAGAAATGTCAATACAACGGCCACTATCATGTACGAAAGAAAAAGTGACCAAGGCCTCCAGTGCCCAGGTATTAGGTACAATCAGCAACACTCTTAACTGTCTATCGATGGACCTTGATGTCAGAAATGTCAATACAACGGCCACTATCATGTACGAAAGAAAAAGTGACCAAGGCCTCCAGTGCCCAGGGCTGGAATCGGACCAGCGTCCTCTGCATTCGCGGCAAATGCCTATAACGAAAACATTTACCCAAATTTTATAGATAGTGAAAACTGTTTCATTAGTGCCTAACATATTTTTGGTCCTTCGAGCCGGATGGACCAAAAATATGTTAGGCACTAATGAAACATATTTTAAATATAAAATAAGAAACTGTATTTCCACTCTTTTAACTGCTACATCTTAAATATTTGTTCATATACCGTTAACGCTTGTGTACAAGGTAAGTTCTGTACTGACATTTAATTGTGACCCTTTAACTGATGTCATACATTTTCTGATATACCGTCTCGTACAGACCCAAATTTTATAGATAGTGTAGACAAGATGGAAAACTACCATACATTACAATGTTTGCCCTTGACAATGTCTGCCATCACATTTGCAAAGAATTTAAGGTTTTTTTAGCAAACGCAAATAACAACTACAGTGACTCGATAATCCGGCACTTCGATGGTCCGGTTGCTCCGGCACTAAAATTAGAATAAAAATGATCTTTTTATGTCCTATTTTACTATGTGTGCTTACATTATCGCATTTCAATATCTTTTTAAATGGCGAAGTTCCACATAAGAGTAGAATTTTTAGTAAATTGTATTTCATCGACGTTACTAAAAAACACATCAATAATATGCAGATTTGCTCTAACTTCCAGTAATCCGGCTCTCATGTGTCAGCATTAGTGCCGGATTAGTGAGATTGTACTTCAAATAAACTATACAATCTTGATTATTTTAAAAATAGATATCGAAAAAGTTTGCCAATAAACAAAACACGTAATGTTTTTTTGGACTCAATAAGTAGATGAAATGTACCCTTAACCGCTATATTCTGAATGAAAGCAAAATAATTGAACATTCGCTTATCTGCCTATTAAAAGCCTGTCCAAAGATTTTGCTTCGAAGTTCTTCGACACATAAAAGGGAATCTCTTGTTCCGAACAATTTGTCTCAGCAACACAATTGACCACCGGTAGCTCTTATTTCGTAGCCGTAAGGTCCGCAAACGATCAGCTGCGACGATGGCACTGCGCAGGCGCGCTCTGAAAATTGCATATCAGGAAACGCACGCGCGGCATTGAGCCGAGGCCGGGACGGCGGCGCGCGAGATGGAGCCAGCGGTGCATCGCGATTGTTTTGTCAATAAATAAATATTAAAGGACAATCCAACACAAACCGGTATGTCCTCAAAGTCCCACAGTAAGCTTAATAAAGGGGCCCACTGACTATCAGTTCGACGGAAGATATCAGCTTGTCAGTTAGAACAAAAATTTGACAGTTCCGAACAACTGACAGGCCGATATCGTCCAGCTGACTGGTAATCAGTGGGCCCCTTAAGGCTCGTAGAAGACGATATATATAAATTATATAATACATGTTTTGTTTTTAAACAACTGCTGCGCAATCTACGTAAAGGTTTGCGCGTTTATCCTTATTGAAGACACCAGAAAAAAGGTTAATTAAGACGGGGCGTAAAGCCAGAAAATTTGAAAATAACAAAAGATATGGCGCGCCGCGAGAAACTTGCGACGCAAGATTGCATGGCTACGTACATTATGCAGTAACTGATTGTCAAAAGTTGACGTTTGACAATTTAGTGACCACAAATACAAATACAGCGCCATTTGTTTCGAACGGCTGTCAAAAGTTTAAATTAAGTTTAAATTAAGCGTTTTTGAATAAAGCATCTTCTATTCTATTCTAAGTTTATTTCTTTGACTTTCACTGGCCATGTCGATCAATAACTCTTTGGTTACATCTCACATGAACGGACCCGATACGAACAAGGCAATGCCGGCGACGCGACGTCACGAGGCCGACTGGAGAAGTCCCGCGACATTCACTGAGACCACGTTTTCTTTGAGCGCTTGACCATCGTTTCCGATACTGAACTATCTTGGATCTTATTGCAACGGGATACAGTTCAATAGTGATCAGTGAAGTTGTTTCTAGATGGGACAAATGACTACCTCTCGCGTCGAGTGATAGTCCCTAATGACCTATAACAGTCCGTTTTTATATGGAGTTAACTGTCACGTAAAATATTTGTAAGACATTGTTTGGAAGTTTAGCACATTAATTTATTTAAAAATGTAACATTTAAGTAATAAAAAGTATGGTAAAAACATATTACTTCAATTATGTACGAGTATTTGTTGAGATATGGAAATTTCTTCTTTGTAAAGAAATGTACGAAAAACGAGATTGATTTCTCACGTGTGCAGTCAAAGTATCTGAGCGGGTGATGTGTTCAAAATGATCTACACTCGCGCTTACTTGGTAATAAAGTTTTTTTTTATTATTTTACTATCTGAATGGAAGGATCGAAAAATATATGGAAATTTTGGTACAGTCGAGTTCATAAATATGTGTACATTTCTTCACCTTAATCCATTGCAATAAGTGTGAGGTCGAGGAAGTGGGGGGGTGTGCGCCGCGACCGTACGTACAAAATGACACCACTCTGTCATGACGCCCAACATTCCTAACATTCCTCAGCCGTGCACGGAATTCGCGCGCGGACAGTACGTTTCTCTATTAATCATCTGGTGCTTTATTTCATGCATGGTGTAAAATAATTTATTTTAAATACAATCAAATAACCTATGCGTTGCCGGTTAACAGTTCAGTTCGCGGACAGTTATTAACGTCATGTATCACAGGCCAAGGGAAACAAAAAACAACGCGAATGCTATAGCATTCGTGTCCGCGAACATGTTACATACATACTTACATAGGTACATTGCAAGTTAAATAAAAGCTTGTAATAAAATATTCTTTATTCAAATAGGCCTAGCAACAAGCACTTTTAAACTAAGTTCTGGTGTCCGAGTCCGACCGAAGTTTCTGTTCCGGTTTCGGCCTAAGGTTCAGCGTCGGCCAAAAAACTGCCGAACCTTCGGTCGCGCTGAAACTTACAAGTCTTACAACGTATTTTCGGATAGCGTTCGGCTTGATGTTAACCCCCCCCCCCCCCCACGCAAAAAGAGGGGTGATATATGTTTGACGCGAATGTCTGTCCAGCATCGTAGCTCTCAAAGGGATAGACCGATTTCGATGCGGTTTTTTTACGTAAAAGCGAAGTTTTCCTTAGCTATGTTTGATAGAAATCGAGCCGTTTGAAGAGTACCAGCTCTATTTTTGGCATACATTGTTTTTTTGGCAAATAGCGTAGGTTTTTTTTATTATTTAAAAGTGAATTCTAAGTAGTCTTTATTAGAATAGTCGTGAACCGACACGCACTTGGCCCGTTTTTTATATCACTTGCACGAGTTAGGTCTTTCATTGTTCATTTGTCTAACGCTGAGTCTTACGTAGGCGAACACTCGCGAACGCAAAGCGAAGCGGCGCGGCGCGGCGCGGCAAGCCCACGCTACTAATATACAGAGTTCGGAAAAATTATCGCAAAAATAAATATGTTATGGAACAGGATAAAAAAAATTAACAATTTTGAACTGCAGTTTTGAGTATAATCTGGATATTTTAAAAACTGTAATAGATGTCATATATTAAAGAAAAAGTGACGAAGCCCTCCAGTGATGAAGGCCGGATTCGAACCGGCGTCTTTAGCTATCGCGGCTAACGCCATGAACCCCTAGGCCACCCCGCCACGGCGGTGCCCGTCCGAACTTCTCGACTATATGCCATCTTAGTAAGACTAGGCGTCTTTGACCAGCTCTAAAGACGCCGGTATGAATCCGGCCTTCACCACTGGATGGCTTCGTCACTTTTTCTTTAATATATGACATCTATTACAGTTTTTAATTTATATATAGTAGTGTGACTACTTAAAAAAAAAAAAACATCAAAATATTTAATAAAATAATTGTAATTGTTCTCAAACTGGATATTTTATTCAAAAATACTGTACATAATACGAGTTTAATAAATCTTGTCTTATTTTGAGATATAAATGATTTTTGATGGTTTTGCGATGATTTGTCCGACCTATGCTTATATGCCAGTATACGAGCGAGATGCATATTAGATAGTGTTACGTTCTCGATAGCGTTTAGGCACTGGTTGGATATTTATTTGTGTTTATCACAAATATTAGTTACTGAGTTATGTATGTTTTCTATGTATTTAAGTATATATCTATATCTATTTATTATATTTATCTTATCGTCGTCTCCACAACACAAGCCTTAAATAGTTTACTGTGGGGCTAGGTAGATTTATGTAAGATTCTTGCGCCATTCAAGAGCATCTATAAAATGTTTTAAATGGGTCTCATCTCAAAGACGCTTTAGTGCAACGATGGGCACTTTCTTCGTAAGGAGCCAAAATAGTAAAAATACATTTATATTATATCGCTGGCCACACACATTTTTTCAAAGGACCGGCGGCGCGCGGCGGGCCGAATAAAATCCTTTCGCCCGCACACCGTACTTTGCTTAAAGGGGCCCACTGACTATCAGTCCGCCGGACGATATCGGCCTGTCAGTTAGAACAAAAATTTGACAGTTCCGAACAACTGACAGGCCGATATCGTCCGGCGGACTGATAGTCAGTGGGCCCTTTTAGTGCTTGCTTTGCTAGACAGGTCAATTTGAGGCGCATCTCTTCTAGCGAAATACCGAAACCCTAAAACATCTAAATTCTCACCGTAAACGTCTTATCTACTCGCATTTCCCGCGCACTTACGCCATTTGCAGCGCGCAAGCGTTCGGCCTCGACTAGATCATAGACAAAGAGGCGAGGTCAGGAGCGCAGCCTTGCGGGCGCTTCCGCCAGCGCCCGCGCAGGCGGCGTTGCGCGCGCTTCGCGAGTCGGGGGAACGGACTGGCCAGCGTTAGACCGTTTTCACATTAGACTTATATTGATCGGGATATATACCGTGATTACCTTTTGTATTATTCACATTGTCTGATCCCGTATCGGATGTAGGATCCTACATCCACAGTGTGTAGCAGGGTGGAATTGTAACGCTGAAGCGTCCCGCGCCTGCTCCAGTACACACTACAACAAACATTATGTCTACTCGTATGAGAACACACAAACAATAATTATCGGACATCTGACGGGCGGGTGACCCGACATGGCTAAAATTATCGGAAGTGTCAATCCAATATCGGATGAGGAATACAGTTATTAGGGAGTCCTATGTGGCATGATGTCTACCTTTTTTGGGTTAACTTTTCTTTTCACATGTAGATTTCTTAAATGGATAAATATATTTTTTTTATACTACGTCGGTGGCAAACAAGCATACGGCCCGCCTGATGTTAAGCAGTCTCCGTAGCCTATGTACGCCTGCAACTCCAGAGGAGTTACATGCGCGTTGCCGACCCTAACACTCCTCTCCCTCGAGCTCTGGCAACCTTACTCACCGGCAGGAACACAACACTATAGACAGTACTGGTTAATATCCTACTGGCCCAGAGTCTGTTAGCGATTATAATAAGCCGTCTAACGAGCAAACGTAAAACGGCGTAGGCGACTGAGTTTTCATTAGAACAATACTACACTTGTTCCGAATTAGATTTCTGAATGATTATTGATTGACCTTATGTAGTTATGACTTAGAACTTGTTACTCGTATTTATAAAAATGCGATAATTCTCGCATGTGGTAAATCACTGCTGTCTATCCGTCCGTCTGTCCCTATGTATGCTTAGATATTTAAAACTACGCAACGGATGCGTTTTTTTTTTTAAAGATAGAGTGATTCAAGAGGAAGGTTTATATGTATAATTTGTAAATGTTTTGTGTAAATTAGTTGACCTACCCGTGCGAAGCCGGGGCGGGTTGCTAGTTAATGCTGAATTAAAATTGCTTATCTAATAATCTTTGACGGATTTTGGAATTAATTTATTTTTTACTTCAAATTTGCATGGGGTTTTAAGACTACAAAATTTTTCCTGAATATGAAAACTAGGGTTTTAACTCCGGGATTTCTCGTCATGTCCCGGTAACGTCACCAAAGCAACACTAGGTTTATTGTATATTTAGTTATTTAAATGAAGGTTTTTTTTAATTAAAACACAGTCATTACATTTAACACATTCGCAATAAAATCCAAGTACAATTTAATCTTATGCTAAAAAACCTAAACCTAAACCTTAAATATAAAAGACTTCCCCCAAATCACCCCCTTCCGGAATGTCGCAGGGACGCTAGCGGCGTTACCCCTCTGCACCGCCAGACTTCTCTGGGCAAAGAAAGCGCCCGCCCTATGATCGCCTGAGACACCTATCAACCGGACCGACATCGACACTTCCTTTACAAAATTCTTGGTGTCGGTCGACCACGGGCCCAATGTCTACATTGCAAGCGCCGCAAACTTGCAATGGAGACATTGGGCCCGCCGCTTGAGAGTTTGGGCCTGGTCCGCGGCAGACCCAGGATTTTTTGTATACTTTTTCCTAAATATATATGTTTTTTCTTTCCAGTAATGGCGCTCTTAATACGACCGCTCCATCATTAGAACAAAAACGGACCAGAGACAAAATGTAAGTTTTTAAGAGACCGCCCAGTGAAGGAGCACGACGACACAAAGTTTGTACCCATATTATTTCATTGTCTATGACTTTACTATTTTTAAAAATTTTAAATAATTTCTGCCTGCCAAGCGACATGCGAATTTTGCGTAAAAGCGATTTTTCAACAAAAGAATTGTGTTTTCTTTTTACTTATGACGTTGACATTGATTTTTTTCCTGGTCATGAGATAGAAGGTAATATAATCGACACGATATAAAGATATATATACATAATTGAAGGTACAATAATATTCGTTCAAAACATACAATGTCAACGTCAAATTTGAACATGACATTTTAATAAGTTTAAGGCCACAATTCTTGCGTTATAGAAATGTATGTTGCGATGCGATTTTTAAATGAATGGTTATAATGACTCCAATGTCGTATTTGTCATCTGTCATCTTGCGGGTTTTCCTGCTTGACTTTGTTTTATTGTCTGTACTTTTGTACGTCGCTCGACGGACTGCTTAAAGGTACGTAGATAGATGTAAGTTTCTTAATATTTATACATACATATATGTAATTAATTGGATTTAAACACTTTACACAAAACATATACACTAAAATGTGTGACTAAAAATTAAAAAAGTACATATGTATTTTAAATATAGAAAAATATATCCGTACAATTTAAAATTACATAAAAAAATCCACATAAAAACGAATATAAGATGCAGTTCACACTTAGGTATTACCTCAAGTAAAAAAAAAAGCATATACATATAACACAATTGATTAAGTACTTATACAAAATTAAAAATGTAAAAAATAAAATATTATCCTACAAATCAACAGAAGTACCGATTTAATACTTATTTTCTAACCCTACTTGTCCAATATACATACTTCGAGTAGACAGCCCATACTTCGTGATTAGCTACAAAAAATCCGCGATTATTCCGGACCCACTCAAATTGGCGATTGCATTTTTGACTATATTTTAAAGTCTAAACTTTTGTAGTTAGCGTTTTTTTTAAATAGGCAATATTTTCGAATTCCAAATCAGTGGCTCCCTCAAGCTCCTTTATAACCTCATTAAACTAATTGTTCTGCTGTCTGTAAGTACAAGCGGTTAACCCCGAATACTGCCTTACCAAGGTCGCCTACATTCGAACGTAAAAAACTTCCAAACTAACAATGCGGGCCGTGCGGCACAATCGAAAATGCATCTTATTCACATACGAATACGTCTTAAAATGCAACGATGTAGAGAGGAAGGTTTATTATATGTAATTGAAATTCTGAAACTTGTAAGGTTTCGATCGTGATACGTTTGAAGGATTCGAGACCTTGTCCTTATAGGTATAAGGGCGATGCGTAATAATGTTAGGATACCTTGGTTCGAATCGTAAAACTACATACACAAATATAGAAACAAATGTTTGTTTATTTTATTTTTGCTCTATAAATTGCATTATGACAATGTTAACCATACGGCAATGAAATTATCAAAGTAGATAATTTATTTATTATAAAGGAAACTCATAGTATCACTTGCATCATACAAACATAAAGGGTTCTAGCAAAACCTGTGTACCTAATACATAGTAAAATATTCAACAATATCTATGGTATTGTAGGTTATTTCACCGTATTTATTCAAGACTAAAGAAAATTATACTCGGGGCGGTCGTGGCGCGGGGCACGCAGGGCGGGAGCGCGCCGGTCGGGGGCGCGCCGGCAGGGCTGGCAGTTTGTATGGCAGATTATGGACTTTATTGCTTTTTATTTTATTATATTATTATTTATTAATAAAATGCCAATGCCTCGGGCAAGGATGGATTGCTTTATGCCCTTGTTGTACAATCTACTATTATATCATATCTACTATTATATCATAAAACACTTGCAACGGTAATTTTACTCAGGTTTGACTCCGAGAATCCCGGGAAACCCGGGAACTTTCTAAATTTCAGCACATCCCTATTGTAACCTAAATGTCTGTACAGCCCCGAAGCGGATCTCAAAACGCGCGTATCCACATGCAATCTTTTTAAAAAAAGTCGCTGACGTAAGCAACACTGTAACAGTTTCAATCATGCCTTAATAAGCTGCAAGCTGTCAAGGTGAACAGACGAAACGAGGAAGTGAGCAGAGAACAAGGGTTACGCGCGCGCGGAATAAGATCGTATGTGACGGTGGAATTAGAGAACGGTTTGACGTTTTGGTGTGGAGCCAGAACCAAGATGGCCGCCTTGAAGGCAAGGTTGTACGGTCGGGAGAAAAATTGACAGAGAGTTAATCGAGTGAATTAAATGATTGCATATAAATTAGTCAGGGTTATTTTTGGTAAAAATAATCGATATGTAAATATGGTCAACGGTATTTGATGTCAATTTTGTTTTTTGCGTGTTTCGAATAAGACATGACCCTGACCTATTCGCTAGCGTGTGCGTAATTTACATTCTATCCATCTCGCTCGTACTGGCATATTAGTGCGAGCGAGATGTATAGAAAGTAAGTTACGAAATTAAAGATTAAAAAAAAATTAATGGAATTTATTTTATAACTAGGAATCTTTTTAGCAAAAAAATGGCATAATTTTATAAATATTCAGATTTTCCATACTAATTCTATTTTATTGCTCATTTGCGTACCTGCTCTGCAAGGATATAAGTAATCAAAACGGTTAGAAATACGCACATTAAATCGACTTTGTTTCAGTTCGAATAAAAGCGCCGAAAAAATAATTTAAAGTAACTTAATATTGTCTTCGGTTACCGCGATAGTTACTCATGAAATAAAACTATGAAAACGGATTATATCGCGTATATCGAATTTATAATACATCCCGACGTTTCGAACCCATTACAGCGTTCGTGGTCAACGGGTGACAGAGGAAAAACTACAAAGTAAAAAAGTACCCACATACAAAAATAAAGAATCATCATAAACTATAAACTTTAAGGCTGGTTGTACATGCAAAATCGGTTCATAAGCTCGGGGGATCGGGATTTATTATAAATTCATCATCATCATCAGCCTACTCTCGTCCACTGCTGGACATAGGCCTAGACCTAGGCCTCTCCAAACTCCAAATGACCAAAACCTCCAGTGTCCAGAGGTGGCTGGTGGTGGAGCTGATGGTTAAACAGTAGTCTGTCTACTTGAAAAAACACAAATTAAAATATTTTCATAGAAAATAATTTAATTTGTTCTTAGAGCATAGGCCTCACCTACGCCATTGAGCAAGATTTGCGGCAACTCTGATCCAGCGTGGATCCAGCACCGGTATCATGGTCGCGTTTTTGTCACTTGTCACATCATGCGTCACTTTCGCACTTACATACTTGTTAGAGCGTGACAGGTATGGTGACAAATGATAGACAGCCGTCCATCTTAGCCCCGCTGCTCTTGCCAGTCGCCTTGCTAAGGTCACTCAGTATACGCGATATAATCCGTTTCATAGTTTTATTTTAAGGCGGTTCCCTGACCCAGAAGGCGAAAAATCTCCTTATATGATCATGTTTTTCTAAGAGGCGTTGATATTCGTAGACGTGGAAAAAATATATGTAGTTCTTGACTATATTATCTTTAATATCATAGCTTCCGATACACGAATTATGACACTTCGCTCGATACAATTAATTCCCAAAGTAACCTCTAACTCGGACTTTTAATTCAACTTTACTCGGTTATTTATTATGTGATACTATAAACAAAAAAAGAAGAACAAAACAATCTTAATTTAAATAGTAATTTCATAGCTTTCGAATTTCGATATTGTAGGGTAACGTTTTTTAAATAAATAAAAATCGACAAAATTCGATCAAAATGGACACTTGGCGCGCATGCTCTTTTCCGTTCTTTCTTGCGAAATGTGACAGAGACAGCGGCAAACCGATGGAACGGCCTTAAAGTAACCTGTTTTGCAAACCGTACACACGTGTAAGTACAACACGCAACGACAGTGTTTATGTCTCATTGGCCTTCGACACCGAATATTTTTAAACCCACTCGATTATTATTGATTTTTGCGTATTGCTTACTTACCACATGTTACTATAAAGCCTGACCAGTTATATATGATCATTGTCAAGGGGGCGCTGTTCGTTCTAATGTATAGGGTGACAGTTCATATAGTATGAAAAAAAATTAGTTGCAGTGAAATTCCGCAACATGGCGCGTGATATATTCCTGGAGGCTTTACACTGTGGCAAAAAAATAAGTGCATTCCCGTTGCCAGGGAGGTTTTGGGATTATACTGCGCAAGTTTTAGTATGGAACAAACAACAAAATCGCGAAAATTTTTTTTACCCTCCCATAGAAAATGGACCAGCCAAAATGTATGAAACAGCCAATTTTTTTTGCGATTTTGGGATTGGTCTCATAGTAAAATAATCCCAAAACCTCCCTGGTAACGGGAATGCACTTATTTCTTAGCCACCGTGTTTATAACCAAATATATATTGATTGAGTAAGATGTGTAAAATCCAAGACAATATCGTGCTTCGAATTTGACAGGTAAACGAGATGGCGCTGTAAAGCTCCATACATTTTGCGGTAACTCTGATTGTCAAATGTTGACTTTTGACAACTCAGTGACCGCAACACATATGGAGGACTTCCGGTTCGAGCGCCATCTTGATAGTTAGCATCGTGATTAATTACTTTGTTTTTTGCTTATTAATATTGTTTAAAGTGTAATATCGATAGCTTATTATACAGTAAACTAATGTGGTAGTGTGCAGTGAATGGAGAATTAATTTTGAAGCGCGTTTAACCACCATGTTGGAGTCAACGGCCGGTAGTCCACGTGCTTCTTGTAAAGTCTAGCTATCGATTTACAAGAGCTAACAAATCACCGTACACTGTCTTGTACAACCGTACAATTTTTGTCGTTTGTAAACCTCTCAATACCTTGATACTGGCGAAATAGTCCCACTGGGCTGAAGCCATAATTTTAAAAGAAGAAGAAGAAGCAACACATATGGCGCAGTACAGCGCCATCTGTTTGGATGTCAAAAACAGGGGCACGTTTTTTTCTTAGACTTTACCTCTCTATTAAAATCAATTCTCTTTGATATAACTATTAAATTAACAATTTAAAATACCCCCTACGCATTATGCCAAAAAATCCACTTCATACCAATAATAGTTTTACAGTACATATGGCCGTATATGCACGAAAAGTGCTCTTTTACGCACTAGTGCGAGAAAGTAGCACCATATGTACTGTAAAAAGTATTTTAATTTCTCATGCTCTGAAAGAGGGTCATTGCTGTTCTAAACGGTGTCCTACTAGTCAAATCAGTTTCTTTTTTAGAACTGTCAAAACGATTTGCTAATATGTAATATATATGAAACACTACACAATGACGTCACGGTCCGATTTATTAAATAGAACTTGTGTTTAAAAATAACTGCTATCTTATCCAAAAAAATATCTGGTGATTTATTTTATGCATGGTGTGAAATAATTTATTTTAAATACAGTAAATACCCTATTCATTATATGATTTTGGAAAAGAGCTGATAGTCTTTAAACTGCTGGTTCGATTTTTAATAAACATAGCTAAAGAACCACCGCAATACACGTAATCAAAACCGCATCGATATCGGTCCAGTGGGGGTTTCTTCTTCTTCTACAATAGTTACTTACGATACAAGTGCGGAAAAGAGGAAATTCGAAACGAGTGGCGATAAATTAAAACACGACCGCAGGGAGTGTTTTAAATCGACACGAGTTGCGAATTACCTATTCGCACGTGTGTCTATTCGTGTGTGTGTGTGTTCGTGTGTGTGTGTGTGTGTAGTATTAAAACATAATGACATGTAAAAATATTTTTTATTAATAAATGATCGTATCGTATCGAATCGTATCGTATCGTACAACGTTTTACAGTACATATGGCCGTTTAAACTTTCGACATATGCACGTAAAGTGCTCTTTTACGCACTAGTGCGAGAAAGTAGCACCATATGTACTGTAAAAAGTATTTTAATTTCTCATACTCTGAAACAGGGTCATTGCTGTTCTAAACGGTGTGCAGAAAATGATACGTTTCTGCACTAGAGCATTTTATGTTCCAAGTAAGATTTTAATAAGCAATTGAACTTTTGTTACACAATTACCATTCTGTTATTTAACTCCCCATTCCATAAATAACGATACTTTTGCCTAAATTGTTAATGGAAAGTACCCTCAAGAAATACTATTAAAATTCATACTTAGTCATGTTTTAAAACAAACATGCATTCTGCTTTCCTCGTATTCGAAATGCGTTCGAGTGACAAACTACCTCGGCAGAAATGAGTGCCTTTCATCCCTTGTTTAACAATTTCAACGTTTTCGTAGTATAAATCTTAGATTTCAAATGAACCGTTCCAATCCACATAGTTGGATTAATTCCAAATTCCCTATTCTTAAATTATAAAGGGCCATATTAAAAATAACCTCAGAATGTTCCTTCCTCCTTGAACTTAGCATTGGTTTAATTTTACACTTTAAATAGTTGTGTTAAGGTTCATATTTATGTAACATGCATTTATATATATAGAATGCGATTGGCATATTATACCTTTAAACGGGCAATTCTTGTATGTATCTATATTTATATATTTCTGGGATCTCGGTAACGGCTCTAACGATTTTGACGAAATCTGCTGTATGGGGGTTTTCGGGGGCGAAAAATCGATCTAGCTAGGTCTTATGTATGGGAAAACGCGCATTTTTGAGTTTCTATATGTTTTCCGAGCAAAGCTCGGTCTCCCAGATATTAAGTCCTTGCGTGAGTTACGGCAACGAACGGGAATTTGAACGGGCATCGGCAAATTCGAAAATAAGTAAAACACCTTATTCGCTTACAATGCATTACTATAAATTATACATTTTACATAGACTAATGGATACTGATATTTTAGATATACTGAACATAATCGAAAGTATTAAAAACCGGCTAAGTGCGAGTCGGACTCGCGCACCGAGGGTTCCGTACTTTTTAGTATTTGTTGTTATAGCGGCAACGGAAATACATCATCTGTGAAAATTTCAACTGTCTAGCTATCACGGTTCATGAGAACCTCTCTCTGACTCTCTCTCTGTCTCTGTCGTCTGTCTCTCTGTCTGGTGACAGACAGACAGACGGACAGCGGAGTCATAGTAATAGGGTCCCGTTTTTACCCTTTGGGTACGGAGCCCTATAAAACGCACATACACAATTTTCTACAACGCAATTTTTTCCATTGTGTAACGAAAGTTACCCATAAGTATGACTAAGTTTCATTACACAAAGAAAATTATTAGTCTAGACAATAGAGTAACTTATACTAGAGCGGTACTGTCATAGTAAATTTTGTAACCCCAGTAAATTCACTGCCATCTGTCGACACACTTTAAAACTAAAAATTAATATTTATAAAAATACGATAAAATGTATTTAAATATAGATAAATGATTTTTTTTATTTGCATTAATTATTTTTATGATTTTGACCCATGTTCTTTCACTGATATGCGTTAAAATTGTTAAATAACAAACGAAACAATCAACGCCCTCTATACGAGTGTAGGCCAAAACTAGTGGCGCCATCTGATCGAGAATCAAATTTTCTTGATTCCATCTATTACGGAGTTATATCTATCTTTGGTCTAGACTCTAGACGGATTAAGGTCGTACGCTGGCTGACACGGTCGCACGGAGCTGGTGAGCGGGATAACGAAAAATAGTATGAGCAGCGCTAACTGGCGCGGACGCGTGCGACGGGATTTTACATACAATATGGCACCCGCGCTCGTGCGCCCGCGCCTTGCACCCGCGCCAGCTAGCAGACGCCCTAAGACCCAACTAAAGTTGAAAGACGAAGTATAGGAATGTTGTTAATTTTTAGGATTCCGTACCCAAAGGGAAAAACGGGACCTACTAAGACTCCGCTGTCTGTCTGTCTGTCCGTCTGTCACCAGGGCTATAACCGCGAAAATCGAAGTTCGCAAATTGCGAGAATTTTTCTCTATCACTCTTATTACGCCTTCATTGAAGTAAAAGAGAAAGATCCAATTTTGAAGGTTCCATTTTTCGGTTTTTCGATTATATCTCGGAAACTATGCGTCTGAGCGACTTGGCGTTGACTTATACAAAATGAAAAGAGATTTAATTTGTTACAAGTTTTATTCAGTCAATTTTTTCGATATCTTGTATAGTTATTGAGATATCCGCTCTTGGCCTATAAAACAGAATAAAATAAATATTTAAATGGGGCTCCCATACAACAAACGTGATTTTTTTGCCGTTTTTTGCGTAATGGTACGGAACCCTTCGTGCTCGAGTCCGACTCGCACTTGGCCGGTTTTTAATTGACAATTTGTCAACCTATTTTCTAGCCTACTCTTTAGAGCACTAGAAAGAGGTGACTTTATATGAAAATGTATATGTAAACCGACCGGTTTTATTTGTTATAAATGCCTCTGATATTTAGAATAATACTCGATTATATATAGCAATAATAAAATGATAAGCAGGTACTTCGGTTCTAAATAACATACATACAAGCACATTATGATGTGATGTCAGTGGGCAATAATGTTAACAAATTAGAATTCAAGGTAGCTTACTCAGCAGGGCTGTATCTAATACAACATATGTCTACTGTCCGTGTGTGTCTAAAAATAAATCATGCAAGATGTTTTTTTTTTATTGTGAATTTGACCCTTATTTTTCTCAATTTCAACCCTCTTTTGCACCTGCTAGTGGGATGAATTTGGGAATAAAAAGTATATAACTTGTCTTATTTCAAGATGTACACTGCGCCAAATTTAAAACATATCCCGTTCGGTCGTTTTTGAGTGATGTATTATTTATATTGGAGCATTCCATCGTTACGTAAGGGACATTTGGACTCATTTTTTCGACTTTTCGATCCTAGTTCTTTTCTGACTTGCTTTTTTATAGTGTAATATTGATATCATCTTAAAGCCGCTTGTTTTCTTAATAAACTGTAAAACTTAATAAATTTAATTTTACTATAATACGCAAGTCGACAATGTAATTCGGAATTGAAGCAAATATTTCGTAAGGGATTCGCATGCAAAATGCGCCAATACTTTGTCCTACACGTAGTGTGTCCTAACGTACTGTTTTTTTATCATTGCATAAATAAATAATTTTGTTAAGGTGGTTCCCTGAGCCAGATGGCGAAAAATCTCCTTATATGATCATGTTTTTCTAAGAGACGTTGATATTCGTAGACATGGAAAAAATATATGTTGTTCTTGATTATATTATCTTTAATTTATAAGCTTCCGATACACGAATTATGACACATCGATCGATACAATTAATTCCCAAAGTAACCTCTAACTCGGACTTTTAATCCAACTTTACTCGGTTATTTATTATGTGATACTATAAATAAAAAAAGAAGAAAAACAATCTTAACTTAAATAATCATTTCATAGCTTTCGAATTTCGATGTTGTAAGGCAACGTTTTTAAAATAAATAAAAATCGACAAAATTCGATCAAAATTGACACTTGGCTCGCATGATCTTTCCCGTTCTTTCTTGCGAAATGTGACAGTGGCAGCGGCAAGCGGATGGAACGGCCACAATTATACCCAATACCTCGAATATAATTTTACCTCCCTACTCCTAGGTTCCAACAAATTTTTACAAAAAGTAAACCCGCATCACTTGACTAGTTCACACAAATGTAAATGTAAACAAGGAAGCGGCAAGGTCGAAAAACATCTATAATCAACGATCCACACTAGTACGCAATGCGTAAGGGAAAACGAATCGAAAAACAAAGGGTTGATTCACATGTAAAGCCTGACCAGTAATATATGCGCCATATTGCGGAATTTCATTAGAACTAAATTTCTCATACTAAACTGAACTGTCACCATATACATGAGAGTAACAGCGCCCTCTTGACAATGATCATATATTTCTGGGCGAGCTTTATGTTAAGAGGATAGTGGACGCCTACTTCTCCATACAAACGTACCCATTTTCCTCCCTGGATATTGGCTTTATGGAAAAAATTTTTACATAATTTATTGTATATTAACCATAGCAATGCCGTCAAACGAAGTCGTTTGACTTTCTTCGATATTTTGAATATTTTGATTATTATAAATTTTAGGAGCGAAAACTTTTCCTACAATTTTTTAAGAGCACTTTTAATATTAAAAGTTAATATACACGATGACTAAAAAATAAGTCCATTCCCAGGGAGGTTTTGGGATTATACTGAACAACTTTTACTATAAGACCAACCCCGAAATCGCAAAAAAAAAACTTTGGCTGTTTCATACATTTTGGGAGGGTAAAAAAATGTTTGCGATTTCTTAGTTGGTACCATAGTAAAAGTTGCTCAGTATAATCCCAAAACCTCCCTGGCAACGGGAATGCACTTATTTGTAAGCCAACTTTCAACGCAAAGAAATTTTTCTTTTCGATGATTTGAATTATTTTAATTATTATGTTGCCGGCCCATTTAATAGTTTAGATAACAAATAGATTGTAGCATTTCATATCTCTAGGATTATTCTATTTGTCTACACATGACTCAGTCTAGGAAGGGCCTTGCGCTTGCGACCTATTCACAAATTTAACACATGCGGCCCATATACCCTAAACACTATGGAAATAAAGTCGACATTTGTTGAATTAACACTTTAAAATAATTTGACGTATAAAGTTCTGCGATAAGACTGCCAATGCGGTTAATATAACAGTTATTTGTAAAGTAATAAAGTTGATTTCCGCTTGACTGCGTCTTTTATATATATTGTGTTACAAGATGAGCTGCAATTTTATTAATGCGGGCCATATGGCTGTTATTTTTTGAAGTATAGAGTCGAATTTTGGGTAATAAGTTTATTTATATGGATGTAAGCCTATCACGATTAGTGGCGTAAGCAAAAACAACTATAATAATTTTAAAAGACGCATTATACGAATTTGCGTCTCTAATTTTATGTAGGCAACTAAAACTACAGACGAAAGTAATCTTATATTACGAAAGTACATTTTTTTATCCAATCAAGACTTATTTTTTTTCTGTCGAGAAACGTAGTTCATAATGAACCAAAAATGTGAAAATACTGAAAGTAAATGTCTTGAACTAGAGAAAATTAAGTGACCAAGGCCACGAAATCAAAATAATACTTAAATAAAAATAATCTGTCTAATATTATACTCGATTCCTAACAAATTCCTTAAAATCTCATGAAATAAAACTATGAAAACGGATTATATCGCGTATATTGAATTTATAATACATCCCGACGTTTCGAACTCTTTACAGCGTTCGTGGTCAACGGGTGACGGGGGTCCTTAAAATCTGTTTAGTAGTACACTTTTTTATTCAAGATTTATTTATAAAATAGTTTATAAATACATAGGTAATAGAAATGTTCTCACGCGTCGCGAAACTTCTATCAGTTTGTGGACCTTTTGTTTGTATGTGCGCGCGCGCATCAGTCACCGCTGCGTTTCCGCGTTGGCGGCACGCCAGGCTTAGACAAGTACATTGTAACTCCCAAAAGCTTTGAACCGAGTTTAGAACTAAAAGTAATAGGCAACTTTCATGTACAGTCAAACAATATAATTTCAGTACCATTTCGTACCTTGTCACAGTGAAAGTCAATATGAAAGTCGCGGTACCTCATATTATTGTCACCGTGACAGGGTACTTAACTTCCAAAAAGGAAAAAATGGTACCATTTGATTCCTTATATTTTATAAAATATAATTGATTGTATAGCAACTATAACTATATGTATAATCGCTACCGCCAAAATCGCTTCAAGACGGCTTCTCAGTGACCGTCACGTCGCACTTGTCGTTTGGGCCACGCTAACGGGAAACGCGTTAATTATCGCGTTAATTCGACGTTTTTCATACGACCGGACTGGGAATATCGCGATAATCAACGGCGTTCCCGCACGTGTGCCCCCGTGTGGCATTAGGGGCGTTTCGTGAGTAGAGTACGATTGTCAGACTATGACTATCATTTCTGACTTTTGTATTGCTTTAAAGCAATGGGTCCCATATAGATATTTGATCCTCAAAACAAACCTGGACGACTGATACCATTAATAAAAACTTGTCATCTAGCATCCAGCCTATTGGCACAGGGCGGACACGCTACATCAAGTCACTTGCGTTTCTATGTGTGAACGGCACGTCTGTACACGCGTCATACGTCATTGTGTGAGTAAGTTGCTTAAAAACAGTACTGAGTGGCCGGCAAACGGCCGTCAATCTGGTGTCGCGGGGCGAGGTAATTCGAATCGGGGCGGGGCGGTGCGTGGCCGTTCTGTCTGATAATACTATTACTTATTCTGTGATATTACGTAATAAACTTTAACGTCTCTGACGTTGATCTTACCTTGACCCTCATATTATTTTGCATGGCATTCCGAAGAGCGGAGAGAGGGCCGGTGACAGTTTGCTCCCGGGTCAGCACGTTCCGCCCCTGTTTCCTCTCGGGTCGGACCGTCACTGAAAAGAAACACTGCATTAACATTCGCATTGCAACGTATAAAAAAAAACACTTTTAAGAGGATAGTATACAGTCAAGTGTAAAAATATGGGTGCACCATCTCAAAAATATGTCCCATAGCTCTTATGTCAGCGAATTAAGAACTGACACACTTTTGAGTAACGGATGAATGGACATATTTTTGAGTAAGTTGACTACACCCATATTTTTACACTTGACTGTGCGACCGCTGCTCCATAAACACATAGTCTTCATTTTCCTTTTTGGATATTAACATTATAGAAAATATTTTTACAAAATTTGATGTACGTTAAGAGGCCGGTGTCGATTTTGGAGCAAAAATCTAAAATTCGTCGATTTAGTCGTTGAAATTATACACGTTTTGTTACGTAATATCTAAATAACAAGCAAGATCAGAAGACGTGCTAATAGAAACCAGTACTTGTTATTTCAATTAGGTAACAAAAGGTGTACAATTTCACCGACTAAATGTATCAATTTTACATTTTTGCGACTAAAATCGACACCGGCCTCTTCGTTTTTTATTTCGATTTATTAATTATTAGAAGAGTCAGCTTTTAATCATGGACTTTGTTTTAAACACTCCTAACTCCGAAAAATCGAAAAAAGTCAAACAAAACAGCATAGGCTATGGTAAGTACGAGTATACAATAAATTTTGTAAAAATAGTCTCCATGAGGTCAAAATCTAGGGAGGAAAATGGGGACTACGTATGTATGAAGAAGCGTTCGTCCACTATCCTCTTAAGATATCATCGATGGACCGGATGTGTTTGCAATAAGTTATGCCGATTATTAGAAATCAAAACCATTAAAAGTGTACCATTTACTTTTTTTTGAAAATCCATCATTTGGGTTATTTCTACTCGGAATCACGAGGACTATCGATTTAAAAAGAAAAAAATGTGTCCCCAAAAAAAATTCAGTTATGTAACGCATTTTCACATACATTTTGTATGGACAGTTACAAAACTGACACCCGAAATTTGTATAAAAAACTAGGGACACTTTTTTCAGTACTCGTGATTCTGATTCTAAATAACCCAAAAGTTGGTTTTTCGAAAAAAGTAATTGGTACAATTTTTTCTGATAACCCCCATAGACATGAAATTGTCCTGTCATTTAAAGTCTAGAATTGTCATCTCCATATTTTTAACATGACTTTAATTTCAGTCATTCGTACCATTCGCTCCTTTTAATGGCTTATATTTAGTCATAACAACTATCCGTCAGTGTTGGCCGAAACGTTAATGCAATTAACCATTAACCAGTACAAGTTAAACCGTAAACTGTAACCGTCCGTTACGGCTCACGGTTCAATTTGTACTGGTTAATGGTTAATTGCAATTAACGTTCGGCCAACACTGCTATCCGTAAACCATTTGATTCCATTGAATAACGAAAATTAGTCGCGCATATCAATGACTAGTTTTCTTCACCCCATGAAATATATTAAATTGTGTATAAAATTAAATTAGAAATTAGCACCTTAAGTAGGTATACATATCTTGAATTTAACCTATAATAACTTAATAACATTACAAATTAATCACTAAAAAACATTAATTACACTATGGGATCAAGATAGAGAAACCATTATAAAATTAAGTCACTAGCCGTATGGAAACCGAGATGGTTTGCGGTACTGACATGACATTACTATGTTATGTGCATGATCTGTTATTTCTGTTTCTTCCTGTTGTATTTTGTATCTTGTACCTACTTTTGTATTATATTTTTCTAGAAATGAAATATTCTGTTAGCTTAAGTTCCTCGGCGCATTGGTTTTTGATGTAATGCCGTTTAACCATAATTTTATTTTATTAAATAAATGACTTCCTAACAAAAAAAAATTACAATCATCATTTTTTTTAATGTAGCAATGGTAGTAGGTATTGGTAGCCATCGTAATTTCTCTTGTACATTAAAATATTAACGTTGTCTGTAACGTAACTAGGAGGCATTGCACTCTGTCTATTTCTGCCGTGACATAGTATCGCATCTGTATAAACACACGTCACACCTGTAGCCACAGTTCATTTAAGGTTATATTGATCGGGTATTGCTACATATATGAAGAGACATGTCATCGACCGCATTTTTTATTAAAATAATGGACATAATAGACAAAAATAGTTTTGTTTTATTCTATTTTACTTACTAGGTTGCCCTGAAAACCAGCGCCATGCCTAAGGATGTTAGTTATCGGCATATGCTTTGGCATCCATTTTGTTTTTTAAATACAACTCTTCAGGAGAGGCGTTATGACTGATTTAGTCAGAATAAAAATGTCGACGTTTTTATTCTATTTATATTCTTTTATATATTTATTTTATTTTATTTGACACTTACTTAAGTTTTTAGTTACCTTTCCGCCTATAAAACTTTTTTTTGTAATATATCGACTATTTTAGAAAATCCCTTACATCAATTTGTCTTTGTTAAAATATTATGTCCTACATTCATTTGAAACTGCGTTCGTCTGCGTAAAATCTCTCCCCGGGACACACTATCTCCATACCAAATTGAATACAAATCAGTTCAACGGTTGAAGCGTAAAGAGATAACAGAATATTAGTAGGGATTGTATTGTAGCACGTGAAGGGGGTGGGGGAGGGGTGGGGGGAGGCTAGTCGAACCAGCCCAACTCCTCAAGCAATCCTATCAAACCTTTGATGTTGAGTAAGACTTCGGGGCGATCGGGAGATGTTTTGCCCTATATGGAGCCCCTCCGCTGCATTCGAACACCGCAAGGGAAGCAAGCCTCTTCTGTCTCCATACTCTCCATGCTATCTCGGCATAGGGGATCGTCTGTATCACCTGAATTAAAAAGATGTTGTGATGTATAGGGGGCAAGCGCGCACTGCTTGCCCTTAAGAGTTGGTCAAAGACGCCTAGTCTTACTAAGATGGCATATAGTCGAGAAATTGGGACGGGTACCGCCGTGGCGAGGTTCAAGGCGTTAGCCGCGATAGCTAAAGACGCCGGTTCAAATCCGGCCTTCACCACTGGGGGGCTTAGTCACTTTTTCTTTAAAGTTTATGAAAAGATGTACGTTAAATGGTTCATGACCTGTTGACACTGTTACCATCCTCGGATCTTACCGAGTTGAAGGAGAGACTTAGTGAGTCTTCTGTTGCCGGACATGGCCTGTCTGCATCCAGCCTGGTTTAGCCAGTGTGCTGTGTATTGAATTGACGACCAGTCTAGCCTAGTGGGTAGTGACCCTGTCTGTGAAGCCGATGGTCCTGGGTTCGAATCCCGGTAAGGGCATTTATTTGTGTGATGAACACAAATATTTGTTCCTGAGTCATGGGTGTTTTCTATGTATATAAGTATGTATTTATCTATATATAGTTTGCTTTGCTTAGTTTGGGGCTAGGTTGATTTGTGTAAGATGTCCCCTAATATTTATTTATTATTTATTTATTTTATTAGTAGGGATATATGACTAGTTTCCGCTATTGAAGGGTTGTTTGTATTTAATCGCTCTTTTACGCCTCTAGTCTGCCTATGCCTAATTTTAATGCATTTTATTATAAATTATTAGATGTTGAATAATGACGGACTATAAAAAAAAACAACCAAAGTTATGCAAGTAAACGTATGACTATTTTTCCTTAAATACACTGTATGACTATTTTTCATTATACATACAATGACACCAAACACAATTGTATGACTACTTTTCATTATACAATGGCACTAAATATAAAATTCGTTATACAAAAAATGGAAATCGCTGTTTTAAACGGCAAAATCCCTTATCACTCGTCTAGACTCTGGGTCAAACGTCTATTTTAAGAACCAATCGTAATCAGAGGCATTACATTCTTCTCTCGTGTCGAGGTTCTCAGAGTGGATGCCCAGAAAGCAGCGGTGCTGACAGCCCGGACCGTGGCGTCTCTCAGGTCAGATTCAGAGCAGGAGTGCAAGCACGCGGGGTAGTCCAGCAGGTGCACCATAGTTTGCGGTGCTGTGTCGCAAGCACATTGGGTAGAGTGGCCACGAAGCAGTCCCCATTCAGCCATGCTCTGCTTACAACGGCCAACCTGAGACCTGAGCCTGTTCATCGCCTTCCAGATGGGCCATGGTTCTTACATTACATTACATTAATTGCTTACCGAGCACTCAATGCTCATACAAACAAATATATATTCAAGAATTTCAAAAAACAAATACATAGTCAAGGACGTTCATTCGTTTACAATTGATTTGCATTATAACGAAAATTATACGTATAAATATGTCACTCTTAAGTCTACGAATTAATTTTTAATAAGGCCTATGTGCAAAGAAATTAACCTCTTAAAGTATTTTTACGTTCGTTACTAAAATAAATAATTATACGTATAAATGTATCACTCTTAAATGTACGAATTAATTTTTAATAAGGCCTATGTGCAAAGAAATTAACCTCTTAAAGTATTTTTACGTTCGTTACTAAAATAAATAATTATACGTATAAATGTATCACTTAAGTGTACGAATTAATTTTTAATAAGGCCTATGTGCAAAGAAATTAATCACTTAAAGTATTTTTACGTTCATTACTAAGAGAAATCTATCAAAACGACCAGGTTTTTTGACTTTCTGAAAGCAGACAACACACACTAGACTACCAGATTAACCCACTTAATTCCATTGTTTTACATTATGAATTGTATGACTAATTTTCGTTAAACAAAAGACGAAATTTCATAAATAGCAAATTTGTTGTCACTAACCGTTTTTAAGGTTCCGTACCCAAAGGGTAAAAACGGGGCCCTATTACTAAGACTCCGCTGTCCGTCTGTCTGTCTGTTTGTCACCAGGCTGTATCTCATGAACCGTTGAATGAATGAACTGTTGCCGCTATAACAACAAATACTAAAAACAGAATAAAATAAATATTTAAGTGAGGTTCCCATATAACAAACGTGACTTTTTTGCAGTTTTTTTGCGTAATGGTAAGGAAAGGAACCCTTAGTGCGCGAGTCCTTTTTTCTACCTGCTGTACTGTACCTACATAAATGTACCTAACACTTATCTCGCATTTCCAACTTTCTGCCAGACACATTTGTACGTTTTCGGTCGGGCATTTTCACTTAAAAGTGTACCATTTACTTTTTTTCGAAAATCCATCAACTTTTGGGTGGTTTCTACTCAGAACCACGAGGACTTTTGATTTAGGAAGAAAAAAAAATGTCCCATACATACATTTTGTATGGACCGTTACGAATCTGACACCCAAAATTTTGATGAAAAACCGGGGACATCTTTTTTTTGGTCTCATTCAATAGGTACTCGTGATTCTGAGTCCAAATAACCCAAAAGTTGATGGTTTTTCGAGAAAAAAGTAAATGGTACCATTTTTTCTGAAAACCCCCGGTTACTAAAAGAAATCGACTCACGCGCACCAATCCGAACAAACTGACTGGTTCTTTAACTCCCAAAAGCGCACACACTAGAGTCAAGACCCATAGATAACCCACCCTATTTTTATTTTATCCGTCATTGTTTACACGAACGGTATGACTTTATCGTGCTAAACCACAGAATCCATACTAATATTATAAATGCGAAAGTCTGTCTGTCGGTCTGTCTGTCTGTGTGTTCCCTCTTCACGCTTAAACCGCTGAATCGATTTAGATGAAATTTGGCATAGAGATAGGTTGAGCCCCTGAGAAGGACATAGGATAGTTTTATCCCGAAAATCATCCCTTAAGAAAGTAAAAAGCGGGGTGGAATTGTGATAATTAATGAAGTGTCTGCTAATTTGTGTGCAAAATATGCTCAAATTGAATAACTGCTATGAAAAAATTTCCAGGCGCTATGCTTGCTTTAGCTGCTGTTAGTAAGTCCGCGCAGACGAAGTCGCGGGCAAAAGCTAGTAAATAATAGTACTTGGTCTAGAAGGTTCACTAACAAAACGCGTCTATTACGACAGATATGACCGCTAGGTGGCGCAAGAGCGAGGCTTCCGTTCCGCAGCGGTGCGCGTCAACTACTATGGCTAGACACCGAAATTGGTGTGGGCCGCATGTACTTGTAGCGACGCGACGAAATCGCGGAGTGAACCACGTCTGGCTAAACGTAGACGCTATAGGTAGTGGAGAAAGGTAAATTTGCATCGACTTCCATAGAACAAAGTGAGGGAGTGTCATTAACCCGGGTTAGAATCCCGGTCAGGGCATTCGTTTGTGTGTTTATCACGAATATTTGTTCCTGAGATATGGATCTAATTTATCTATGTTTGTATATCTATATAAGTATGTATATCGTCGTCTAGTACCCATACAAGCTTAGTTTGGGGCTAGGTTAATCTGTGTAAGATTGTCCCTAGATATTTATTTACCTATTTATTACTATAAACGTCATTGCCACACTTTATCATTGCAAAGTTAGCTTGGTCCTACTCTAGGCGGGAATAGGATTATTGGGAAAAATACAATTTAATTGAAGGTACCAAGTTATGTAGCGAGGTTTTGTCCAATATTACGTTCCCGTACACATACCTATTTAATAGACAACATAAAACCTACCCTACCTACCCGATTTCCAGGTACCAAGCATCCTAAATCCTAAGCCAGATCGAAAAAAGTGGGCTTACATACCAAAATGTGCGAAGTTTTGCGTGAAAACAAACATTTTACATATGTCCAATATCATATGACTTCGATAAAGTTAGCCTTTCCATTTAGTTCATAAGCATAAAATGCACAGAATACCTTACCTACCAGAACAGCTTGCACTATAAAACTGCTCCTAATTTTAAGTACTAAGGATGCCTCTTCTGGAAAAGTGGCAATAGATGTATTTTCATGAAAACTTAAATAAAAACATACATACGACGGAAAAAGTCAGGACGTAGGCTTAAAAAAAGCTATAATTAAAAAATATACTCATCAGAAAAAAAAAAACTAAAAAAACAAATGTATTTACTAATCCACCCTGACTAAAAAGTACCAGGCCCCCATAACCCGAAAGGGTCACACCTAGCAACAGCCCATTAAAAATAGCGACGCGCATAAATCTATGCAGCTACCAAGGCATGGCCGAGCGAAATACTTTCACTGGTCGGGCGCTGACCGCGGCCGGGTCGTCGCCCCCGCCCGTGCCATTCAGAAAACGCTGTTTACGCAGATGCCCGAGTGAGTTGCGTCACTTCCGCGGGTTGCGCGCGTCGCGCGGACGCGCTCTTCGCAAATTCGCGGCGGCGTTTGACAAGATTTTTTTGCGATATCAGTATTTGTTTTTTTTTTGTTATTGTTGATATATTCGGACAAATTTTCTATGGGAGGACAACCAGTCGCGCCTACTTTTTAAATTTGCCACCTTTTTCTACCGACTGAAATGGCATCAAACTATACTTAAGCGTCTCGTGTGTATCTTGAGGCGTTTTGCGCGCTGGCAACATTTATAATTTTTTTAAAGTAAAATATTTACACAAGATCCCGCGTCTTTCGAATTTTTCGTTTATATATTTTGACGCAGGCAACATTTTAATTCTGAATGTGTTTTGTTGTAACACTTTTAACGACATAGTTGATTGATAATTAACCAAAATAAATCAGAATATACCTATAGTTGATTTGTCGTAAGTACTTGTAAAATAATATCACGTCTCATCTCCTTTTACACGGTGCCCATATTTTTGAGTTTGATTTTACCGCGCTTTTTGCAATGTGCAATCTTCAGTAATTTTTCGCAATAAATTTGTCGGCCCGGTTTGATTTGACGATCTTATTTTCCGCATAAGCAATATTTTAAAACATTTTACTTGACACTTTTCGTTTAGTGTCATAAGAAATATGAATAAACAATTTTATAACACATAACTAATATAAATTATTAATCAAAGAGAGAAAACTAACAAGCATAATGTCTGTCGTGGCTGGGAAAAAGCATAAAAGTTTTCTTTTGGCTAAAACTAACCTTATCGCAACGTGATACGGTCTCTTATCGTGAAAGGTGTCGTTGCACCGTCGCACGCGCCGATAACACGCACGTTACGTGAAGTTTAGACAATTTAGAACTTATTACAAACAATTAAGGTTGCAATTTGTGTAAATAATTTTGAATATAAAAAGTAACATAAAACTTGTTTGCCACTGGAGATGTGAAAAACCGGACAAATGCAAGTCGGACTCGCCCACCGAGGGTTCTTTACTTTTAGTATTTGTTGTTATAGCGGCAACAGATACATGGTTCATGAGATACAGCCTGTGGTGACCAGACATGTGAGAGATGTTATTTTAAAATGCAAATACAAAATACCTATTTAGTATTTAACCCTTAAATGCATAATGATGTATATATGCATCGTATATTTGATGGTCCGTGGTTCAATATGCAGCTATCCAAAATCACATTTATTACTTTTATACAGCATGACACATCTATTTCAATTTATTAAAAAGTTATACAAAAAATCATGCATTTAAGGGTTAAATACTTGAAGAAAACTATTTATTTCAAATAGCCTAAAAATGCGTGAGTGAACCCGCTAAGTTTGTTAAGTCTATATTTTCTATTTTCAAAATGCTTTTTAGGGTTCCGTACCCAAAGGGTAAAAACGGGACCCTATTACTAAGACTCCGCTGTCCGTCTGCCTGTCTGTCACCAGGCTGTATCTCATGAACCGTGATAGCCAGACAGTTGATATTTTAACAGATGATGTAATTACTGTTGCCCGCTATACAACAAATACTAAAAAGTACGGAACCCTCGGTGAACGGTGCGACTCGCACTTGGCCGGTTTTTAGTAGGTAGACTAGGAGTCACAATATTTCCTGACGTAGTAATTCTTCAATTCTCTCATTCAGTTCCATGTGGAACTGCTGAATCTGATTAGTAACCTCCGCACATGATCACAAGTGTAGCAAGTGGTTGAGAAAGCGGAATCTTGAGCGTTGCGAGGATATAACAGGATAGAGTATTGTCATGGTAAATTTTGTAGCCACAATAAATTTACTGCCATCTATCGACACACGATTAAAACTAGAAATTAAGATGGTTAAAAATACCATAAAATGTATCTATATGGATAAATTATTGCATTTATTATTTTTATATGATTTTGACCCATGCTCTTTCACTGATATGCGTTAAAATTGTTAAATAACAAACGAAAGCGTCAACGCCATGTAGTCGATAATAGGCCAAAGGTGGTAAAACGTGGTGGCGCCATCTATTCGAGAATCAAATTTACTTGATTTCCGAGGCACGTTTTTTTCTTTAGACTGTATCATCCATCTTATACGGAGGTATACATGGTGCAAAAAATACGTTCATTCCCGTTGCCAAGGAGGTTTTGGGATAATACTACTCGCGAAAAAAAAAAAATTACTCTCCCATAGAAAATGGACCAGTC
Source organism: Cydia strobilella (assembly GCF_947568885.1). Classification (NCBI taxonomy): domain Eukaryota; kingdom Metazoa; phylum Arthropoda; class Insecta; order Lepidoptera; family Tortricidae; genus Cydia; species Cydia strobilella. The sequence goes on from NC_086068.1 coordinate 59,764,409, forward strand.
AAAATGTATGAAACAGCCAAATTTTTTTTCGCGATTTCGGGGTTGGTCTCATATTAAAAGTTGCTCAGTATAATCCCAAAACCTCCCTAGCAACGGGCATGCACTTAAATAGCCACCGTGTATAAATCTTTGACAATAGCGAGTTCAGATATTTGTGAACATCACGGCCGCTCCGATATATCTGATGCCGACTGACCAACATAACACACACACATGTACGTATTCGCGACCTACTGCTCAGTTGCATAACCGCCTACGGCTGTTGCCGTCCCTCTCACACCCTGGACCATCGGTCAGTGACCCGGGAATAGGAATAATAGTCTTGGAATTCTTAAATCTTGGCTACGCCAAATATGTTGCGTATTAGGTAAAAACTTCCGATGTCAATAATAGACCCAGTTTTTATGTTGACGTTTTTTTTGTTTTAAATAAAATTTGGATTTAACCTATCAACAAAACTTGACTGACGAAATCGACAACTAGATACGAATCTGCCCTTAATCTAAACTAAGGTTTACTAATGTATTGCCAAAAATTGTTTCCCAAAGTATTACTTGCCAAACTGTTATACGCAAATTATCATTTGGCAAAATTTCATTTCGCAAATTTTCATAATCCAACCTAACCTAACCCAACCTAGTACGTCATTTTCATTTCGCAAGTATGGGGTTGGGAAATGAAATGGTTGCGAAGTAAAAAACTTGCTAAAATTTCATTTGGGAAATGAAACTGATGCCATAAGTTTGTTGGGAAGTGAAATTTGGCGAAAAATATTTTGGCTAAACGGCGGTATCCCCTAAACTAAGTACCATAAATAGATTCCAAAAAAACTACCCATGTGTTGCCATTAAAATGAAATATTTATGTGAAAGTAAATTTTTACTTTTCTCAATGATGTATGTAGCTTGTTCTTATTTATGATTATAAAGATAAAATTTTATTCAACAGTTTAAATAAACAATTTTATATAAATGTTAGTCACACCAATAGATATTTATTTAAAATTTATTTTTAATTTTCTCGCTTAAACCGCTGAACCGATTTAGTTGAAATTTGGTATAGAGTTTGAGGCCCGGATAGGGTAGTTTTTATCCCATTTCTTAAGGGGGTGAAAAGGGGGGTGGAAGTTTATATGGGAAATCGATAAGCAGATTGGATAAAAAATAGTCTACCCAAATTACTAACTACGCAGACGAAGTCGCGGGAAAAGGCTAGTAGTAAATAGGTAGAAGGTTAGTCAGAAAGTCGCGAAAGTCTAGGTCTTGCGGAATTTAGACTTCGAATACTGGATAACACGCGATACTTTCTAACGCAGCGTACTACGTAGGCGAACAACACGCGAACGCGAAGCGAAGCAATAATCAATCCTTTGATAACCTTTGATAACTAAGTGTTCTACGTGGGCGATCTCGTTGCGAATGCGGACGCCGTGGGCCCTCCGCGCCGCGCCGCTTCGCTTCGCGTTCGCAAGTTGTTCGCTTACGTAAGACCACAGCTATGCCCCCACGTTTAATTATTTTCGAATTTTTAATTACTTATTATAAGAGTTAGGAGCATTTAAAAATTTGTATGAAATCTGTTTTCCGTTCCCAATTTTTACAATTATTAAAATAAATCGAAAAAAGTCAAACGTAGAAGCATAGCTAAGGTTAATCTTAATTTATATATTATATTGTATATATTAGGTATATGTATATGTATTATATATATTGTATATGTATTTTGATGGTCTTGCATATGTATGTTAAATTTTAATTTATCTTTGCGTATTATATTTTGTTAGTAGTAGTAGCACCGCCCACAATCTCTCTGCTTTGCCCTAAGGTTGACTGGTAGAGAATGCTTTTGACATTAAGTCCACCTTTTGTACGATAAGTGTTTCTTTTGTGCAATAAAGATGAAATAAATAAATAAATCTGCACCAAATTATGCATCAAATATTTTTCATAATGTCAATATTCAGAGAGGAAAATGGGGACTACGTTTGTATGTTGAAGCGGCCGTCCCCTTTCCTCTTAAACACATCCCTCGCTACGCATCCTCGCACATCACTGGTGGAAATGCAGCCTTAGCTTGCTCCAAATGTATATCTCGTGAAAGCAAAACCATGTATAACGAGTAGACCCATTTTAAAAATGGAGCGGCCTAAGACGGAACAATGGTGCACAAATAGCGCTAATTGTTCAGGAATAGATAATTATAGAGTTTCAAAAGCGCAGCTGCACTTTCCAGCCTTCCTTTATGGTTGGTTATCTAACCTGTGATTGTTTATGGTCGGTACAGTCGGCCTCGACCAACGTGCTCACTAGCGCCACTGCTAAATAATTACATATTTAAATTTAACGATTGATAATTAAATAAGTTTTTGGCAAAAATCTCATTTTTGGTACAAGCTTTTATCGCTGACTGTATTTTTCTTTCCACAGGCAACTAATATTAATCGAGACAATTCTAAAAACCCCAAACACAATTTGGTTGCGTTGTTTTATCACAGAGTTCCTATGACCACCTCATGTCTCCATCATCAGATCAGCTCGATGGTACCATAATATTGCATTGTCACCCGACTTACATATGTATGCAAATTTTCAGCTCCATCGGAAACCGGGAAGTTAGTCAAATTTAACTTGCAAAAATTTGACCCTTACAAACATGTTACATACATAGGTACATTGCAAGTTAATAAAACGCTTGTAAAAAAGGGGGCCGCTACATACTGTATTTTGTATTTAAGTACCTTTCGAATACATTATAATAGTTTTTACGTTGCTGGATTCGTCAATCTATGCGTTCAAATTTAAAACGGCCTTTTGTTTTGAGTTCATATATCGACGAATCGAGCAACACTAAAACTAGTTTGATGTATAATATTGTCTTCGGTTACCGCGATAGTTACTCATGAAATAAAACTATGAAAACGGATTATATCGCGTATATTGAATTTATAATACATCCCGACGTTTCGAACCCTTTACAGCGCTCGTGGTCAACGGGTGACTGAGGAAAAATTACAAAGTGCAAAAATACCCACATACTAAAATAATGAACAATCATAGACTACAAACTTTAAGGCTGGTTGTACATGCAAAATCGGTTCATAAGGCTAGTTATACACTACAATTATTTTCGAGTAAAGATATATATATATACGCGATAAAAAATAGTATAGTAGTAATAGTATAGTTTGATGTATTCAAAAGGAACTTAAGTACAAAATACAGTACGTAGCGGCCCCCTTTTTTAAATATCTATCGTTAAATTTGAATAATCACAATTATTTAGCAGTGGCGCTAGTGAGCAAGTTGATGGGCTCTTAATAACCACTGTGTAAGTAAAACGAGAAACCGGAAAGATTTAAAACCACGCATTTCGGAGGCGAAAAGAAGGAAAAAAATAAACATGAATTTAGGTCAATATTGCCAAAAAAAAACAAATGAATTGGTATCGTACTTTTTTTTGACGTAAAACCTAATTTTTGCAAAGTGTTACGTGTCACCATTTGATATCATCATGTATGGATCAGAGTGTTGGGCCCTAAAGATAACGGATGAAAAGAGATTGCATGTAGCGGAGATGAGAATGTTAAGGTGGATGTGTGGCGTGACGAGAATGGATAGGATAAGGAATGAGTATATAAGAGGAAGCCTGAAAGTTGCACCCATAACAGAAAAAGTAAGGGCAAATCGCCTAGCATGGTACGGGCATGTGATGCGGAGGGATGAAAGTCATGTGACGAGAAAGGTATTAAGAATGAATGTGGAGGGAAGTACGAGGAGAGGAAAACCGAGGAAAAGGTGGATGGACTGTGTGAAAGATTATATGAAACTAACGCAAGTGAATGATGAGATGACGGGTGACAGAGATGTATGGAAGAAAAAGACATGTTGCGCCGACCCCAAGTGAATGGGACAAGGGCAAGCGAATGATGATATCATATCATCATTTATTCAGTAATAGTCATATATTATGTCATTTATATATAGGGTAAACTCGCATTATTTGGTGATACAAGATTTGAATCATGACACCCAGGAAAGCTAGTGAATTAGGACCTTTTAAATGGGACCTCACGGCTTCGGCGGCTTTGCCGTGAAGCCCATTTAAAAGGCCCTAATTCACTAGCTTTCCTGGGTGTCATGCCACAAGAAGTTGTACTTCAATCGCGCGTATAAAGATTACACGCACACACTTTTTTAATTGGTATTAATTCTGAAACTAAGCGAATCTTAGAAAAGTTAATAGGACATTTTAGTTTTAAAGCGTGTATCAATAAAAAGACAATACAAGATCTTGTAGTCTTTTCCAATGCTAACGGCCCGGCCACGTTATCCCGCGGCGGCGGCATCGGCGAGCGGCGGCCATAGGTGGGAACTAAAGGTCCGATCCCTGTGTCTCGCTCTAACCTATGTCGTGCGCCGCGATGTCATGGCCGGGCCGTAATAAAACGAGGTATAGGACGTGCGCATGCTTACCTAATAGATGTCTATTCACTGTTTCATTATACTATTTAAATTTTAAAGCATGTACCACTTGTATTATAAAATGTGATGGTTATAATTTGTTTACGTTGGAACCAGGTCAGAGGTGAAGACTATTATTTTCCTGTATAGAAGTTAAGGGGTAACACACTGCGGCACAATGGGTACTAAGCGACGATATACATATGTACTTATATCGATAAATACGTACTTAGATACATCCATAACGCAGCGTACTACGTAAGCGAACGCGAAGCGAAGCGATGCGGCGCGGGGTGAATCAATCCTTTGATACGTATAGAAGTGTCCAACGTGCTACGTGGGCGATCTCGTTGCGAACGCGAACGCCGTGGGCCCGCCGCGCCGCGCCGCTTCGCGTTCGCGAGTTGTTCGCCGTTAAGGGGCCCACTGACTATCAGTCCGCCGGACGATATTGGCCTGTCAGTTAGAACAAAAACTTGACAGTTCTGAACAACTGACAGGCCGATATCGTCCGTTTTAATTGAAAGTATTTATTAAGCTTTTGTTTCACTATTTTTTCAATATTGTTTCGGCCTATGGTTCAAAAGGGGGAGACACATTTTTTTTTTCTTTCGGAGCGATTATTTCCTAAAATATATACTATATCAAAAAATTGTTTTTGAAGACCCGTATTCGTTTTGAAAGACCTATTCAACGATACCCCACACTCCACACTGTTGGTACAAAGCAAAAAAAAAAAACATTTTGTAGGTACCCTAAAAAAAATTTTTTATACTTTTGATTTTACCGTTCTGTCACAATGCATGATTTATGTATCCATGCCAAATTGCAGCTGTCTAACACTAACGCGAAAAATATGGCGAGAAGGGTTTCTAGGTGACTGCGAAACCCTAAAAATTACGTTTTAAATCAGATAATCAAATGACCGTATATTGTTTTACGCGTTGAACGCAGCGGTAGGCGCATTGTCATTTTTAGGGTTCCGTACCCAAAGGGTAGAAACGGGACCCTATTACTAAGACTCCACTGTTCGTCTGTCCGTCACCAGGCTGTATCTCATGAACCGCTATTATTTATTTTATTTATTTGGGGCATCAACAGCAATACAAAAATTAATACAAATCATAGTGAACAGAAAACATAGCCAATAACAGATGTCCACAAAAGTATAATTAACATGCAATAACTAAGTGGAAACACAAAAAAAAGAAGGGAGTAAAAAAGCATTCTATACAAACTAGATATGGCTTGCATAACATGTGTACGTGTGTGTTTTGAGTGATTGTGTGTGCGTGTTCGTGTGTGTGTGTATGTGACTGTGACTGAGTGTGTAATACAATATAGCTAGACAGTTGAAATTTTCACAGACGATGTATTTCTGTTACCGCTATTACAACAAATACTAAAAAGTACGGGACCCTCGGTGGGCGAGTCCGACTTGCACTTGTGCTTGTCCGGTTTTTTTATACATTCCGTGATCGCATGCGTACAACGCTGCGTCTATCGCATAAAATAACCGCGCGCTTAATGTCAATTGTAGATCGAGAAAGTATGATATAATGAAACGTAGCATGCCGTTATGGGATATCGAAATACAGGGTGTCTGTCTGTTCAATGCACAACCTAAACTACTAGATAGAGCGACAGAAAACCGCAAATATATATATAAATGACCACATTTTGTTCGCTACGCCCTTTTTAGGGTTCCGTGCCTCAAAAAGAAAAAAACGGAACCCTTATAGGATCACTGTTGTCCGTCCGTCTGTCTGTCTTACTCTGTCTGATACTTGAGTCCATAGAATTAAAACCATATACTAATAGTCCCTTGAAGCTGTGAAAAAATCAAACTACTAAGTTAACGTAAAAAAAAGATACAGCCGTTTATGCCTCAAAAAACGTATATTTCGACACTATCAAGGGAATCAAAATGTTTAGGATATTTCCCGTTGACCTAGAACTATGAAATTTGGCTATTAATTCGTCTTACGCCTTACACTTTGTATAGGAAAAAATGTAAAAACTAAAAATTTGTAAAAAAAAAACGTTCAATTTATACGGAACTATTAGATTATAATAAGGTTGCCTAAAGATATGACTAGCAATATTGAGGTCTTTCTCTACTAACTTCATCGATTCGAAGTCTGATCCTGTCTTGTCTAGTCACTTTTTTCGGAAAATGAGATTTTCATCTCAAAATGTAGAGCTCTTAATGAACTATTGGTAATATCTTTTGCTACCACATAATATATGTAACACAACTTTTTTTTTAGCTAAAAAAGACCTGGTCACGGAATTACCATACATTTTGACATGGTTCCAAATTTTAAAACCGCGATTACTCAAAATGTTACTAAAGTGATTAGACGTGTTCTTTCCGTGTACCCTTCATTTGATGTAGATGGGAAAGTTAGAAAACTAAAAGATATGACAAGAGTGTAAAGTAATCTAAGATCTAACGTTGCCTGGGTGGCCCCGGGGTCGACGGCACTGCGCACAACGGCCTGCGGCCTGACAACGCGACCCTACGGCTTTCCACGCGCGAAATAGGCTGTCTTCTTGTAGGTTATTGTTTTACAGTCATTTGTGAAAATTCAACAAATAAAAAGATTAAAAACTTAAAACCGAATGTCTAAAGGGGCCCACTAACTATCAGTCCGCCGGACGATATCGGCCTGTCAGTTGTTCGGAACTGTCAAATTTTTGTTCTAACTGACAGGCCGATATCGTCCGGCGGACTGGTAGTCAGTGGGCGCCTTTACGAGCCAATCGAAACAATGATCTAGATATCAACTAGAAATGAAACAAGAAACGATAACGAGATATTTAAGAAAGTCATGTCAAATTTGACATTTCCGCGATTCCGAATGTCCTCTTGAAAGATCTCTTTAAGATTTGCTTAAGATATTACCATAGAGTAACTTATACTAGAGCGGTACTGTCATAGTAAATTTTGTAACCCCAGTAAATTCACTGCCATCTGTCGACACACTTTAAAACTAAAAATAAATATTTATAAAAATACGATAAAATGTATTTTAAATATGGATAAATGATTTTTTTTTATTTGCAATAATTATTTTTATGATTTTGATCCATGTTCTTTCACTAATATGCGTTAAAATTGTTAAATAACAAACGAAACCGTCAACTGGCGTCTCTACGACAGTAGGCCAAAGCTAGTAGCGCCCTCTGAACGAGAATCAAATTTTCTTGATATTCGAGGCACGTTTTTTCCTTAGACTGTATCCATCTATTACGGAGTTATATATATCTTTGATATTACTTAGACATCCAATGGATATCAAATGGACATCCCAAAACGTCACAATAATTGACAATTGGTTTCTCGAAACGAACTGCAAAAGATAACTTGACTAAACTATAACGTATCTAGTAATAATCACGTTATTCGAATTGACCGGATAATAACATTATAAGATTATCGGTTGAACTTCAAAATAGTGAAGTACTTTTTTACATAATATTTTTTATTTATTTTTTAATGTTGTTTTAAAGTGTAATATTCTCTACAACCGGAGACCCGGAGAGGTAGATACGGGAGTTGGAAGGGGTAGACCTCGGCGGACTTTCTCTGATCAGATCGGGGAAATCCTGAAGAAAGGCCAGGTCAAGAGCACCCTAAACTGGCGAGCGTGTAAGAGTAATGTTATGAAGGTGAAGGAAGCGAAGGAGGTATGTCAGGATCGTAGCAAGTGGAGTGGGGTTATTATGCAATGAACGAACATAAAAGTGTGCAGCTAATGATGAATATAAAGTCTTTAAGCGCCACTTGCAAACCGTAAACCCAGTGTAAAATTGTACTTGAGCGTTGCGAGCATCTCGAAGCACGAGGGTTAAACAAATTTTGCCCCCAAGTGAAACACAACATTTTTCCCCACACCAATCTGGAGAAAATATTAACTGTAATATATGAAACAAAATCAAACCAAATCAAATCCAAATGGACATCAATAAATGTGTCGTTTTCAATCAAAAGGTGCCACATCGTCGCTTGCCATAAGGACGCTTTGACAGGTTATTCGTATAAAGATACAATCCAATTTCGTCCTTATGGTAAGCAACAATGTGGTACCACTGGTACCTTTTGATTCTAAAAACGTCACAAATATTTATGATTCAAAATCATCATTTAAAAGTCAATTCTACCAGATAACATAAGGACATTGTTGGCCGAAACGTTAATGCAATTAAGTAATTAACCATTAACCAGTGCAAATTGAACCGTAAACTGTAACCGTTCGTTACGGTTTAGGGTTCAATTTGTACTGGTTAACGGTTATTGCAATTAACGTTCGGCCAACACTGCATAAGGAAACAACTCAAAATTTGCATCAGATTTTACTTTGCCCCACATGTGGATAAAAAGCAACTTTCTCATCAGTTTTTTTTTAAAGAATTTATTTACCTTAAAGTACACAACAATTTTCTAATAACTATATTCCTCGCCAAACTGCGATTGCAACATTAAAACAATAAAGACAGCCTTTACCAGCTGGCGTAGTAAAGTAAATAAATAACCTCCAGATGTAGGATGAATCGGAAAATAAACTTGAAAATCAATACGAGCATTACAGAGTTTATTATTTCACCCTACTCAAAGATAGATATAACTCCGTAATAGATGGATACAGTAAGGAAAAAACGTGCCTCGAAAATCAAGAAAATTTGATTCTCGTTCAGAGGGCGCTACTAGCTTTGGCCTACTGTCGTATAGCATATCAGTGAAAGAACATGGGTCAAAATCATAACAATAATTAATGCAAATAATAAAAATCATTTATCCATATTTAAATACATTTTATCGTATTTTTATAAATCTTCATTTTTAGTTTTAAAGTGTGTCGACAGATGGCAGTGAATTTACTGGGGTTACGAAATTTACTATGACAGTACCGCTCTAGTATAAGTTACTCTATGACCCTACTTTACCCTACTCTTATAAACATATGTGACGTTTTCAACCAAAAGGTACACACATTGTCGCTTATCAATAAGGTTGATTTCAAATTGAAGCTATATGGAAATAGCGCCTTATTGACAACAGACAATAAGTACCCTTTTGGTTGAGAATGGCACATATGTGAGCTACCTCGGGGCACTTATACTAAAGTGATATAGCAAAATATTTTAACGACAAAAAAATTATATCGATGTTACTGTCAATGTCTAGATTTATTCAACATTAATAAATATTATTAATAAACAATATTCTTTTCTTTATGAATTTCGTGGTATGATTATATTGATTGAAATTACATCGGTATACTTCTATTATATTAAGAGGCTCGATATGAAACATGATATCGAACTTCTTTACAGTAATCGAGGATTTTACAGTGAACACATGTCAACATCAAATCCCTAGAATGTACTCCGAGTTGGCACATGTATGCACATAAATTTTAAAACACTCATGTATTGGGTATAAATAAATCATGCAGTGTCATTGGCCAAAGCTAGCAAATACACCAACATCATTCATACAAGCTACAGCTAGTGGCTCTGTGAGGCCTGATTTCCTCCTATGCTTAAGTCGGTCGCTGACGTCGGTCGAGCGTACGGAAGAAAAATCTGCCACAGACGTCAGCATCGCTGTGCGCCCATAGAACATTATGTTAATCATACGCTGAATAAATGTATGGCTCCGCCACTTGGAAAACAATCCAAATCCTTTGCAATCGTCAAACCCGCTCACAAAATTTCATGAGAATCGGTTCAGAAATGCAACCTGTAGAGGAGAACACGGACATACGAAAACATTTTTGCCCAAAGGCCCGGCGGTGGTCACATGGGACGGGGACAATGGAATACATCTACACTGGCTTAGTAAATGGGTTTCGGTTGGGCTCATGCAAAGATAATATTAGATTGCAATATAAATATAATATGGTACTTCCAAAAGTTATCACTTTAATATATAAAAAAGCACATTCATATCTGCTATTAATATCTGTAATCATCTGCCTTAAGAAATAAAAAGCGTTGATGGAAATGCTTTAAAAAGATAAAAAACTTTTTAATAGACATCTATAACTTAACTTAAAAGGATTTTATAACCATAAACCTTAATGTATATTCAAATTTAGTTATGATAAAATATTAAAACTTAGTTTGAGATAAAATAAATTGTATGCCAGAAAAGGGTGTAACTGTTAATACTCATCAAAAAATCTACCTATTCTTTCTGTGCCTACACAGTTTACACAATAAATATTTCTGATTATTCTAGAACAAACCTTTTTATAACCCTTTGAATTAATTTAACTTCATTGTGTCTTGTTAAGGAAATTTTTGTTATGAAAACAAAAAACAACGAAAAGCATTGTTAATCGCGTCGAAGTTTTGAAGCGTTAAAGAGCGAGACGGAAACTTTCAGCCGCCTTTGTTAGAGCAGTGACGTACCATCGTACATTCCAGCGCGGCGCCGTACCAAAACATAACCTCAAACTCACCTGCGTATTTCGCAAAACGCTGCTTGTTTTTCTCTTCAAGGGCTAGCTCGTATGCTTGTTTAGTCTCCAACTTCTTTTTCTCCCGCTCCTGAACCTGCTGCCCCATACCGACCGCTAATATTTCTTGATTTTTCAACAGTGCCGCTTCGAATTGCTGTAAATTCTCGTAAACAGGAGCATTGGGCACTGGTAGCATGATTCTGTCCGAGTATAAAGCTTTCATAGGGTTGAATTTCACACTGTACGCACTTATTTCCGAGTCTGAAGTCGAACCGTCTTCGTCCACATCTGATTTCACTTCGAGTTTACTAAAATTTTGCAAGCCACTCGTGCCCGGCGTGGGCTCGAGATCATTACCCTCGGTATCTCTGTTGTCCGACATTGTTTCACTTATTGAAAATACGTTTTTACAGCTTTCTACAGATATTGAACCTACGCCGGTCTCGACCTATTCTTGACTTGAGTAAAAAAATCAATAGGTAGAAACGTCAAATAAAAACAAAACAAAAATGCCACGTTTCGATTTACGCATTTGTTTGTCGGTTCGGACTCGTCAAATTAAGCAGTAAATACATGTACTTCAAATGCTTTGAAAGTAAAGGCAATGCTTTTAATTATTTGTTATTCTTAAATGAAAAATGATACATTTCTTTAATTCTATCAACAGGAAACAATTCATTAATTTATATTTTTTTACTGTGAAACGAAATGTCAACTGCGTTTCGGTCCATGCATGTATTTTCATTACTTAACAAAAAGTTAACGACGAAATGCATTAATATATACGAAATTGAATTTTAAAGTCAATTCGTTAGCTAAGTGCGTTTTTAATTGAATATAACAACCATAATGATCTCGTGATAGAATGTTGAAGGCTCTTCCTCGAGCTACATTATTTACAATGTCTTTGCTTGTAGTTAACTAACGTTTAATGATTGGTTTGTTATGTACCTATCTATAGCGAAATGTTTTTGTTTTTATTGAAATGTGAAAGACTTCGTTATGTTAATTTATAAATAAACACGATTAGGTACCTATGCGTTTAAATAAATCTATCGCGGTAGATTGCCCAGGTATCTGATAATTGCATCTACGCGAACTTAAATCAGATCAAATAAATCTAAAAATAAAACAAAATCAATCTCATACAGCAACTACAACGTGTTCGAACAAAACGCATCATTATCACAAAGCAATAAAGTTTATAAATCAATCGATAGAAGTCAAGTGGTGTAATTTCTAATATTGTATAACTGAGTCGTCATCGCGTGCGCAAGGTCTTTGCCGTGCTGTAGGAAGTTAAATCAAGGCCCAACTCATCGGACTAAAGTCGATAAATCAACTATAATAGCTTTGCAGTGTAGGGAAAAATACCTTGGCCCAGAGTTGTTTTAATCTCTTGAATAAGAGATGGCGCTTTATCTTGTAATGTCGCCATCTATTGTCGAGTGGAAAGCACTAGTTTTGTTAACTTTCACGTTGATAAATTCAAACATAACTAATTGCTCAATTAAAATTCGTGTATCTTATTAATAACAGTGTGAATTTTTCATGCATTTTAATAGGCGCATCAAAACTCAATGAATAATGCAACTGCATTAATATGCAGTATTACGTGGCAAAGTTATATCACGGCCATTCGCAACGCGTGTGTAATATCTCCGGTGATGCAGGCGTCCATAGGCTACGGCAACTGCTTACCATCAGGCGGGCCGTATGCTTGATTGCCACCGACGTGGTATAAAGAAAAAAAAATTCGTGGTTCATTTCTACAATATGTACGCAGTTTATGATGGAACTATTTTATGTTAATAGTTAATTAACTTTTCTAATACCTATAACAAAAAAGATAAATTTAAAAAATAATTTAGGTACATATAATCTAATTATATATATCTACCTTTCATTTTAAAAATTAATTCTAAAATAATAAAAAACAGAACTAAATAAACCACAGTATCTTTTTTAAACCCGCCAAAAGACCTAAATCACGAAAAAAAGGAAACTTCCATGTTTAAATGTCACTGCACACTGCATCAGTTGCTCATAACTTTTTAAACGCAATGACAGCGAAGAAAGTGCACTACGAATAGGAAGCGTTTAGAAAACAAAAGTCGTTTACTTTTTTAAATGCCAATTATAGTGAAAGAGCGTTCATTGTTCGCAGTTTTTGTCTGTGGTTTCTTCGTAGTGTTGCTAGCCTTCCGTGCATTGTTTTTTTTTTAATTCTCCATGTATTGCGATGATGTTACGATTGTTGCGATGCTGATTAATTTATATAGTTTTTGCGGTGTACTGAATAGCTTTAGTTCGCTATTTGATAGAGTTCTACTTTGATCTAACCGTGCACACATTGTCAAAATATTTAGGGGGTAACATGAAACTAAAATATTTTCTGTAACTGGTACATATATACATATATACACAAACCTTACAAAATACATAAAATAAAAAATAACGAAAGTTCAAAAATACAAAGTTCATGTAGTTTTAAAAAAAAATCCAAAAATAATGCTAAAATTCACACATCTACTCTTCAATCGTAGCTTACAATCATAATTCCAAATCAAAGCATCTATATGTAGCAGATTTCTATAGCCTAATTTAAATTACCAAATTGCTTCTCTCTTGTCCTCAGAACGGCGCAGGCCCATGGTGCGCGTGCGCCGACCTCTCCAACAACGGATCGTCGCCAGGTGAACTCGGCGCATTGATAATACAGACTGACATTTCACTGTTGAACACGTGACCCACTCCGACGCACGTTGAGGTTTAAACCCACAGATTATTGTAATTCCAACTATTAAACAAAGTCTGTAGGTTGTCTACGGTTTATTTCTTTGGTGGCATATCTAAAAATGTGTTTTTAAAAGATTGCAGCGCCATCTGCGTTATGCTTTGATAAATATCCACTTTTATATGACCTATATCCACTATAATAGCCCAAATATCCACTTTATGGGCATGCTTTTAAGTTAAAATATCGTGCGTCGCAGTGCGGTGCGGACATTTTTTGGATCAGTTTAGGTCTTTGTTCTAAAGAGATTATCTTATATCTCGAATCAAATAGGTACCTACTACCTACACAGTTTTTCAATAAAGGCAATAACGAAGAGGTTGAAATTTACTTAGAAACTATTGTTTTATAGATTCATTCCCATAGTTAAATAGAATTTGGGAAACATCAAATTTGTCACCACCACTTGAAGGCTTCGTTGTTTCTAAAAATACCATTACAATATAGGAGTATAGCTATATTATTACAAGCTTAAGGTTATAACGTAAGATTTATCATAATTTTAGATAATGAATACGCTACATTAATGGTTTTAGATACCAAACTGCGAAAGTCTGCCCCATCTGGGATTCAACTATATCGCAATTGTTTGGTTTTCTCTATTGGATATCACATTGAGGTATCGGCTATCTTTCCACTTCAAACACTCGAGAATCAATTCTTCTACAACCATTGGAAATTGTTACTAAGTACGCACAATTAATTTTATGACACTATCTATTCCATTGCTTATCAACTTAAATAGCTTTGATTTATTCAAGCATTTAATATTATGCAATAATTAAAAAACTGTAAATATTGTAAAGCATTATATCCTAAAATGTTTTTTACTAATGCAGAAACGAGTGCAAACGAACTGGGTAACAATTTTATAAGAGGGAATGGAAAAAAATAAGATACGCATATTTTTCCGTTTTTTCTCTTTGGTTTTAAATTGTTCTTTATTCTGATTTCAAATATCAGCTTATGCCCATTTGTATGCTATTTTTAAGTTTATAAAGGTCCGTTCAGACGGGATGATGAATTTGATCAGAGAAAAAAAAGGTGTCAATCTCATCTAGAGGCATCACGTACACAATTTCACAGTGGAATCGGCGTGCCAATGTCCTTCAATTTCATGTTTGCGTCCACACCACATTGGCAATTTATACAGATTGGGCGAAAACTGCCCCGTCTTGACTGACCTTAAATAAATCTACCTCTGGCTAGTAACAAAAATGTTGCCAGTAAGAAAAAACACTAACACTTCAATTATACAGGCCAAATTATGAAATGAAACAAAGAACTTAAATCGGTGCTCAGTCGTGCTATAATTGCCCATACTAAACAGTAATTAACTTAATCGGCAGTTCATTTCATGTCAGAAAACAACGTAGATAAAAACTACCACGTTACTATTAACGAATGTATGGAGGAACCTTGCTCACAGATTAATAAATAGTTACCCTTGCTGTCAAAATACTAAGGACACTTACGAGTAGGTAGTCTATAGCCACAGATTAATAAATAGTTACTAAGTTTTGTTATGTCAATTGACGAATAACTTTTTTTTATAAAGACCGTTGATTAAATAATAGTCTCCGTAAAATGATTTTTTATGTTAAATTAAGCCAATATTCTACAAAAAAGCTCACTAGGAAGGTCTTAAAATATAAAGGGCCTCAGACCTCTCTAAGCGGCGCCATCTATTATATGTAATGAGCAACAAAATGTATATTATATTATAACATTTCAAACTTTCGCGATTTGAACACATATTAAATCACATTTACATTTTTTTTGGGTACGGAATGACATCTTTTGGACTGTGTAAAAGATCTGCTACTTTGTCGAAACGTCGGTAAATAAAGGTAACAAAATAAATTCGCGATAGACCCGCTTGTAAATGTGATTTAATATGTGTATATTATATTGCTTAGCATTTGTTGTCGTTTATTTGTTTGTGACAAACTAACTGCCTTGCCTATCTAACATTTTTTCTTAACATTTTCATCATCTATCGACGTTACCCTTATCAATTAAAATCCCTGATAGATCATTGTTCAATTACGTTTGCCAATCATTGTTGTGCAAGGTCATGGATATAGAATTAATTACTGCTAACAATCGCACTATAACCAGCCTTCTCAAGCGCTTGGCAGATGCTCACTTCTAACCTAAAAATGTGGGTGTGGATACTCTTAAAGACGTGAAAGCCTACGCTCTCCATGTTCGCAGGCTGCTGATGGGAAAACAAGCAGTGAGATAACTCCCGTCCACAAATGACGGTTACGCGCGCAAGTGCAACAACATTCAGTGGTTCAGTGAAAGTGTTGTGTTGAAGAGCGCCATCTGGCGTGCAATAGCGGCGCAAGGTGGCGGGGACGCATGCTGCGTCGTTGCCTTTGGCGATGCCATTTATAGAAGATGAGTGGTGGTCAGCTGAAAATGAGGGTAGAATGGTTGACCTCTCAAATTGTTTACAAGTGAGTATGCTTCTATATACATTATAATGCCGTGCGAAAGGCTATGCCTGATTTAGCATAAAATATTTATCTGATTTCCATACATTCTTAAGTCTAAATTAACCAACACATTTTTTGAGGTTGTCAAATGTTAAAATTTGACTATGTCGGACGTCTATTAGGCCAGGTATTCGCTGGGTCATATGTATATGACTGACTATTCTGCCTCACTTTCTATACTATGCCAACTAATAAACTTTGTTTCAACAGTCAGCGTATAAACCTCCAAAACTGTAATTTTTCAGGACGCGGTAGCCGCCGCTAGCGGGCAGGCGGCCGCGCAGCTACAGCAAATGGCGACATCTCTCGGCGAGTTGTCGCAAGCGGAGCTGTCGAACATAGTAGGAGGACTGACGCTGGAAACTGACGTCACGGAGGCGGCGGACCCTGATGATATTCTGAAGCAGCTGGGGGAGACCGCCTTTGACAACTTCGACACATTCTTTACGGACCTGACTAATGCTACTACGGTGCCGCCTATTGAGATTAAGGTACGTAGAACGGAAGAATTTGAACAATCGACCGACTGTCTCGAATAATATTTGGCAGTGATTTGAAGTTAGATCCATAATATTATTTTAGTTAGACCTAGTTAATTAAGTTGGCTTCGATTGTGCCTCTCATCATCTTCCTCGCGTTGTCCCGGCATTTTGCCACGGCTCATGGGAGCCTGGGGTCCACTTAGCAACTAATCCCAATAATTGGCGTAGGCACTAGTTTTTACGAAAGCGACTGCCATCTGACCAAACCCAGAGGGGAAACTAGGCCTTGTTGGGATTAGTCCGGTTTCCTCACGATGTTTTCCTTCACCGAAAAGCGACTGGTAGATATCAAATGATATTTCGTACATAAATTCCGAAAAACTCATTGGTACGAACCGGGTTGGAACCTGCGACCTTCGGATTGCAAGTCGCACGCTCTTACCGCTAGGCCACCAGCGCTTCCGTTGCCACCAGCGCTTCGATTGTGCCTCATCTGTACTCTGTAAATAGATTATGGAGTCTAGCGAGGGTATTTTTATATCTTCGCATGTGGAGATACTGGGTATTTTTGTTTAGATAGATAGATAATCTGTTTATTTATTTTCAACATTACACACAAAAAATACAAATAAGGGAATGACAAAAAACCTGCCAAATGCGAGTCGGACTCGCGCACCGAGGGTTCCGTACTTTTTAGGATTTGCTGTTATAGCGGCAACAGAAATACATCATCTGAGAAAATTTTAACTGTTATCACGGTTCATGAGATACAGCCTGTTGACAGACAGGCGGACAGCGGAGTCTTAGTAATAGGGTTCCGTTTTTACCCTTTGGGTACGAAACCCTAAAAACAGAAAATACAAAACAGCAAAAAAATCACGTTTGTTGCATGGGAGCCCCATTTAAATATTTATATTATTCTGTTTTTAGTATTTGTTGTCATAGCGGCAACAGAAATACATCATCTGTGAAATTTTCAACTGTCTAGCTATCACGGTTCTTGATATACAGCCTGGTGACAGACAGACAGACGGACAGACGGACGGACAGCGGAGTCTTAGTAATAGGGTCCCGTTTTTACCCTTTGGGTACGGAACCCTAAAAAGCAATATAAGTCTAATTTATACCAATAGAAACCTTTTCTCTCGAAGCGCATCATAAGCGAGAACACGCTACCAGCATCTTAGCAAAGATAGATATAATAAGTTACTCTATGATCTTAGGTACAGTCAAAGATAGATATAACTCCGTAATAGATGGATACAGTCTAAGGAAAAAACGTGCCTCGAAAATCAAGAAAATTTGATTCTCGTTCAGAGGGCGCTACTAGCTTTGGCCTACTGTCGTATAGATGGCGTTGACGGTTTCGTTTGTTATTTAACAATTTTAACGCATATCAGTGAAAGAACATGGGTCAAAATCATAAAAATAATTAATGCAAATAAAAAAAATCATTTATCCATATTTAAATACATTTTATCGTATTTTTATAAATCTTCATTTTTAGTTTTAAAGTGTGTCGACAGATGGCAGTCTGTCCGCCTGTCCGTCTGTCTGTCTGTCTGTCACCAGGCTGTATCTCATGAACCGTGATAGCTAGACAGTAAAAATTTTCACAGATGATGTATTTCTGTTGCCGCTATAACAACAAATACTAAAAACAGAATAATATAAATATTTAAATGGGGCTCCCATACAACAAACGTGATTTTTTTGAACCCTTCTTATGGCCCAAGGACTTATTCATAAACAGAATGAAATATATCATTATTCGACAGTGTTAACATCCTCTTTTTCCCATTTCAGCAAGAGGAAAACAACAATATCTCGCCCCCGGGCTCGAGTAATCACCTCCAGAACTCATACTACCAGCCCAACCAACTATCCATACCCAACAATGGACAGCAGCGCCTGCAGCAACTCCTACGCTCAGGCAGCGGGAACAACAGATACAACATAGCCTCAGCCAATCCACTACTCGCGGAGAAGCTTGCGGCGACATCTAGCGGGATAAAGCAGGAGCCACTCAGCTCGGATTACAATGGTACGAGTATGAATTATGGCAACGCTCCGCCCTTGCAGAGGTCCGGGAAGCCCCAGGTGAACGACGCAGGCGGCGGTAAAGGTAAGCCTACGAATATTTCTTAGCTTTCCATTTTTTATTTTAGTGCCCTCTAGCGGCGAGTAGCGGAACTAAGGCGCCGCTACGCCGAGCGCTTGAAAGGTTAGAGAGCAGTAGCTTTCATAGTTATACGTGTTGTAACTAGATGGCGCTGTCATCAAATATTATATTATTACAACTTGTAGTAAGAATACGAGACAATTGATATGTGGGAAGAAAATAGGTGTTCATAAAGTACTAATCATGTTCGCCCACTTCTGTCTGGACATTGAATTCTGACAATTTATTTTAATTTATGGCATTAATGGTTTTAAATAGAATCATGCGATTAATATGCGCTGTTATATTAAATACTAATAACATAAAATACGGTTGATAGCAATTTATTATCCAGTTTCAAACAATTTATTCGTTAAAATAAAAAGTATAAAAATAAGAAAGTTAGTTGTGAAATATCTCAATAGATGTCGCCGCTAACACCGCCACACACAAATAGCTAGCTACAAAAAACGTGCAGTCACGTTCGGCGCCACCGCTCACTTATATAAACAAAACAGTGGAAACTGGGTTAGTTCACAATATCGCCACCGGCAAAGTAAACTTGCGCTTCCAATCTCTTCGATGCAGTTGCAGTTTTCTATTACTTTCGATTTCCTGTAGAGGAAGTAATTTCCTAGCCGGACCGCTTTTCTCTCGTGAGAAAGTACCGCTTAAGTCTTGACCGGTGCTATTTGCGGACGGGAATCGGGCCAGAATATTTTGAAATATATGCGTAATATTATTATCGAAAGAGATATGGTGTATCAGTAGCGTAGAAGTGTTTATTTACTTTTGAATAAAAGTAATCGCATTCAAATTGGTTCACCCGTTTAAGGCGTTTCCTGAGCCAGAAGGCGAAAAATATATGTAGTTCTTGACTATATTATCTTTAATAACATAGCTTCTGATACACGAATTATGACACTTCGCTCGATACAATTAATTCCCAAAGTAACCTCTAACTCGGACTTTTAATCAAACTTTACTCGGTTATTTATTAATAATACTATAAATAAAAAAGAAAAGAAGAAAAATCTTAACTTAAACAGTAATTTCATAGCTTTCGAATTTCGATATTGTAAGGTAACGTTTTTAAAATAAATAAAAATCGACAAAATTCGATCAAAATTGACACTTGGCGCGCATGATCTTTCCCGTTCTTTCTTGCGAAATGTGACAGTGACAGTGGCAAACCGATGGAACGACCTTAAAGGGGCCCACTGACTATCAGTCCGCCGGACGATATCGGCCTGTCAGTTAGAACAAAAATTTGACAGTTCCGAACAACTGACAGGCTGATATCGTCCGGCGGACTGCTAGTCAGTGGGCCCCTTAAGAGTTACGTTAGGTTAAACTTATAACACCCCTCTTTTTACGTCGGGGGAAATAACCAGGGAGTCGCATAAACGAGTAAACAACATTTTCAAACCTGCTAATAAATAGAAAGGGTATTTAAAAGTACATTCTATTTATATACTGATCGATAATGGCAAACAGGTTTCAACAAGTATCAAACTAAAAATAAATCCCACACCTACGCCCTACGCTTTTAACAAAGGTAGAATTCCAAATTATATTTTCACAATTCATGACATTGCAAATGAGGGCTATCGTTTTTTTGCTCACCAGTCGGCGCCTCTGTTGATGGTGGTCCAAAAGACTAAAGAACAGCTGTCAGTCATTGAAGTGACAAGTGACATTTGACATTTCGAACTATGGAAAAGACCACCATCTACACTAGCGCCCCTAGCGGCGAATTCATACGCGTTAGCCCTCATTGTGTAACATTTCATACTAATAGAGATGACACATGTTGAATTTTATAACATAGTCTAGATAAATCTAGATTTAAATACCTCAGATTCAGTTTTAAGGGTTCCGTACCCGAAGGGTGAAAACGGGACCCTATTACTAAGACTCCGCTGTCCGTCTGTCCGTCTGTCACCAGGCTGTATCTCATGAACCGTGATAGCTAGACAGTTGCAATTTTCACAGATGATGTATTTCTGTTGCCGCTATAACAACAAATACTAAAAACAGAACAATAAAAATATTTAAATGGGGCTCCCACAACAAACGTGATTTTGCTGTTTTTTTCGGTGGTAGTACGGAACCCTTCGTGCGCGAGTCCGACTCGCACTTGGCCGATTTTTTAACTTCGTTACTGATAAAAATGACTTGGTCTGCGTTAAATGATGACTTCCGAGATAAAAATTATCCTATGTGCTTTCCCGGGACTCAAAATATATCCATACTAAAATGGTTCAGCGGGGTAATGTGAAAAAGATATATGGACATAATCACGTGATCTTTAATTCTTTAGGCACATCTGTCATCTCGATACATTACAAAATTTTGTACGTATCAAAGTTTAATATATTCGTTTTTGAATAATAGAATATCTGATAGGGTATATGACTACTAGTCAAATCAGTTTCTTTTTTCGAACTGTCAAAACGATTTTGCTACTATGGAATTTATATGAATCACTAGCATGTGACGTCACAATCAAATTACCTACGCTTTATAGTTTTATACGGGTTTTAAAATAGAAATTGTGTCTAAAAATAACTGCTGTTTACGTTTCTCTATTAATCTTCAGGTGCTTTATTTCATGCATGATGTAAAATAATTTATTTTAAATACAGTCAAATACCCTATATATATATATATATATATATATATATATATATATATATATATATATATATATATATATATATATATATAGTATATTTAGTACCCACAACACGAGCTTTATTGACCTTACTGTGGTGCTAGGTCAATTTGTGTAAAATTGTTTCATTATATTTATTTCTTTGATACCTACATATTGTGCCTAAGTCGGATAAAAAAACCGGACAAGTGCGAGTCGGACCCGCCCACCGACGGTTCCATACTTTTTAGTATTTGTTGTTATAGCGGCAACAGAAATACATCAACTGTGAAAATGTCAACTGTCTAGCTATCACGGTTCATGAGATACAGCCTGGCGACAGACAGACGGACACCGGAGTCTTAGTAATAGGGTCCCGTTTTTACCCTTTTGATACGGAACCCTAAAAACTATGTTAGTAACGCAAATTACAGGAACTGCAAATATTTCGCTCCACTTAACTGTTTCCTGGTATGAGTCTTATTTATTTTATATATAAATTAGTATTGGAATACTATGTCAAGGTATCTCATTACTTGGATGACCTAGTTTTACATATTACAAGAATATGAGAAAAAATAGGACATTCGTTTTAGGAACTGTTCTAACCTGAAAAACAGTGACAGTATAGGGAATATTACGCAAAACTGCGTAGAGGGCGTTACTAGCACAAACATAGGGCCTACCGCGAAACACGAAAATGGAAATTTCGGTGCCTCTATCACTCTTGCATACCTATTCGATCGACAGAGAGGCAGATAACGAAATGCCGATTTATATATTTCGCAGTAGACCACACATACATATAATCACGCCTATTTCCCGGAGGGGTAGGCATAGACCACAGATTTCCACTTGCTACGATCCTGACATACCTCTTTCGCTTCCTTCATCGCACTTTCATAATATTCCTCGTATAGTTAATGCTATCTCTACTGAGCTCGTTCACTTACCTGTACTAACAATGGCATTCTGTTAAACAAAAGTCATTATTTCTTTTGTGTGAGCGCGTGGCCTTTGTGCTTGAGCGCGTGGCCATTGTGTGTGAGCCTCAGGCACAACGGCCACGCGCTCACACAAAAGAAATAATGGCTGTTTAGCAGAATGCCATTGTTAGTACAGGTAAGTGAACGAGCTCAGTAGAGATAGCGTTAACTATACACGCAGTAGACCATCTGTAAACAAAACGCCTTGTATGGAGAATCGATAAAAAAAGCAGATTGAAAAAAAAAAACGGTTGTATGGAGAATCGATAAAAAGCATATTGAATAAAAAATAAGCTACCGAAATTACTAATTCCGCGCAGACGAAAAGCTAAGATTATAGACCGAGGTAAGACTGCAACGATTTTGATAGCACACGCAGTGCGTCATTTATACGTCATAATTTAATAGAAGTTTGACGTTTAAAATAAATGCTGTCAAAATCGTTGCAGACTTATATTGGTCTAACTCTAAATACCTTCATTTTAAATAGTTTGATTTCCGATTTGTGTAAGATCTGTGTGTGTTCTTGATAGACACGCCCTGGCTTCGCACGGGTTACACAAAATCTTTACAAATTATACACTAAACCCTCCCTCAAGAACTACTCTATTAATAGGTGAAAACCGCATCAAAATCCGTTGCGTAGTTTTAAAGATCTAAGCATACATAGGGACAGACAGCCACAAAGCGACTTTGTTTTATACTATGTAGTGATACTAGACTTATATTGACCGGGATATAGACCGTGATTACCTTTTGTATTATTTGTGTTATGTTGTGATAATCTGTAGGTTTTTGCGTCCAAGACAGAACCGTAAAAACACTAAACCCTTCCTCAAGAACTACTCTATTAATAGGTGAAAACCGCATCAAAATCCGTTGCGTAGTTTTAAAGATCTAAGCATACATAGGGACAGACAGCCAGAAAGCGACTGTTTTATACTATGTAGTGATACTAGACTTATATTGACCGGGATATAGACCGTGATTACCTTTTGTATTATTTGTGTTATGTAGTGATAATCTGTAGGTTTTTGCGTCCAAGACGGAACCGTAAAAACACTTGAAACAAACAAGTAAAGATCGATAAAGATCATCCTCAGAAGTCCCGCCGTCCCGCGGGAGCACCCCGCGTGACTTATTATTGCTTGAAAAAAAAACACTCAGCGGCGGCAGGTTTAAAGTGTAGTGCTTCCGTTTGTTTGAGTGAATCGTGGCAGTTCTTGACTAAATACACGTGCATGGCACATTTAAAAAAAGTTATTTTTGAAGGACTTTTTGAATACAGTTAACTCAGGTTGTTTATTGAGAGCCTTTCTCGTTTGTACTTTCATTTATTGTGGAGCTTAGATATACTTATCCTTTTTTAAGATTCCGCTGTCCGTCTGTCTGTCACCAGGCTGTATCTCATGTACCGTGATAGCTAGTTAAAATTGTCACAGATACTGCGTCGAAATATCGGGAGCTCAAAGACAATACAAAAGGTAATCACGGTCTATATACCGGTCAATATAAGTCTAGTGAAACTAACCGTGAATTCAAAACTCATATTGTATTTTTTGCTTAAGGGGCCCACTGACTATCAGTCCGCCGGACGATATCGGCCTGTCAGTTGTTCGGAACTGTCAATTTTTTGTTCTAACTGACAGGCCGATATCGTCCGGCGGACTGATAGTCAGTGGGCCCCTTTAAATACTTATTTTCGAGGATGGAAGGGTACATTAGGCAAATGCAAATAAAAAATACCTAAGTAGGTACCTATAGTTACCTAAGGGGTCATCCATTAATTACATCACAAGTTAAGGGTGGGGGGGGGTCAAAGGAATGTGACATGTTGTGACAAGGGGGAGGGGGAGTCACAAACTTTGTGACGTCACATTAACTTATGTCAATTATTTTATTCGCTGTACAGTTAAATAACAAATTTTTAGATACGATAATCGTTTTTATTCGTTTAATTTTCTTTCCTAATCAACTGATTAGGAAAGAAAATAAAATTACTAATATTTCTTTTGTAAAAAATATAGGGGGGGGGAGGAGTCCAAAAAACCTCGAAATTCGTGTGACGTAATTAATGGATGAATCGTAACGGGTTAGAAATAATTGTCTAGCACGTTATTGTATATTGGATGCAAATCAATAATTATTGTTTTCATTAAATTAATTAAGAATATTTCAATAAATTATACAAAATAGCTATAAAGTCCATCCCTTGTATCCGCTAAAGATCACGTCACCCACGCAACCTCTCGAATTATGCATCAAATTACCTAAGTACCTACCTATACTATAGAAAAAGTATATACAAGTAGTTATAGACGCGCCACCGAGCGACCGGGGGTAAGAGAAAGAATATTCATATAAAATTTGGGCAGCATAGGATTTTTTCTCCTTTAATCTTATAAATTTCGGTATTTCGCCATCGCCTCCTACCTATGATGCCACCCGGTCGGTGATAAGGACGAAGCATGGCACTACTTTCTCTTTCCTCATAGGAATCGCAATAATGTAACACCTATGTAGCTTGTCTTATGAAAAAATAAAAATGAACTGTCATAGAACTATCATTCGACGAGAGAACTTATTTCTAGCCACTGAATCGCTATCTGAAGGTTGTCTGGAAGAGATCGCTTTTTAGCGATAAGTCCGCCTGTTGTTACCTACTCACTTATGTCCTGTCTTTGTTTGTAACATGTATTTTTCTTTGTAGTGCACAATAAAGTATTTTTTTTTATTATTATTCGACGAGAGAAGTACTCACCTACACAATGTTTAAAAAAAAAGGTTTTCCGAGCGCTTTTCGCGAACATTTCATTTCGAGGCGCTTTTTCATTACACTGTACGGTTGCAATATCAATACAAAAAGTCGATTCGACGAATAAACCTTAATTAAAAGTAGTAGTTTCATCTCTATCAAAACATTCGTTTTTCATTGTTTTCAGTACAAATGCCTTTTTGCCGTTTCCGTCCTAACATGGTTGACCGGTCGAACAATTTTATAGTGGCGCCATTTTACCTGTCAATCCTACGAATAATGGCAATCCTTAAAAGTTACGCGTTTCTGACAAAAACCAAATTATGACTAACGAAAATGTGGACAAACAATATATATATATAGTCCTCCACATCGATTTATATTAAGGCTTTTTCCTCTCATGAGCTCTTATGTGGCTGGCCAGGCCAAACTTGCTCTTAAAAACTCTTTCACACTCACGGCAGTAGAGTTGACCGGCCGTTTTGTACATATACACGTAGGAGGGCTTAGGTCTTTCCTTGCGCAATTGTCGTTTTACATCTAACGTCGTGAGGCGGTTTTCCTCAAACGCCTTGATGGATTCGAAGATGGTAGACCGCCAAGATGACCGTTTCGCAGCGAGCTCCTCCCAACGTGTAGGATCGATAGAGCACGCGTTCAGGTGATCCTTATATCGAAGATGTTGACCGCCGTGCTTCCGCTGACCCTTTGCTAACTCTGAGTAGAATATGGCTTTGGGCAAGCGGCGATCATCCACTCGGAGAACATGCTCACACCACCTGAGCTGGCGCTGCATCAATAGCGCCTCCATACCGTAAATCCCGGAACGACGCAAAACCTCAGAATATGGGATACGATCCTGCCACTTAATCCTAAGTATAACTCAGACATCTTAGGTGGCAGGTGTCTAGTCGTCTGATATCTGGCTTGTACAGGCACCAGGTTTCTGCGCCATACAGAAGAACTGGGATAATCAGGGCCTTATAGACGCTCTTTGTCTCAAGCTTGATATCATGGGACCTCCAGACACGATCAGTGAGACGGCCGAAATTGGCAGCGGCGTTAGCAATGCGCGATGGTATTTCCGAAGCCAGGGGGTGTTATACAATAGACAAACAATACAATAGTACTTAAAACTATATGGGAAACAATAGAGACCCCCCTATTACTAAGACTCCGCTGTCTGTCTGTCTGTCCGTCTGTCACCAGGCTGTATCTCATGAACCGTGATAGCTAGACAGTGGAAATTTTCACAGATGATGTGTTTCTGTTGCCGCTATAACAACAAAAACTAAAAACAATAAAATAAATATTTAAGTGGGGCTCCCATACCACAAACGTGATTTTTTTGCCGTTTTTTGCGTAATGGTACGGAACCCTTAGCCCGACTCGCATTTGGCCGGCTTTTTTTTATCATCAGATTAAAATATGCTAGTGATTCTAAGTTGAAAGGACCCAAAAACACAAGAATCTGTGAGAATCAGGTTTTCAATATTTATTTTAGAAAACGCCCATTTTGGTGCAAAGCAAGCACATTTTACGTTACGCTGCCTAGAGTAGACGGCTCGAGCATATAGTTAGCGTGAGGCAAAAAATTGGTGGGTTACCCTCATCTGGCAGAATATTATTTGTCAGAAATACACCGCATAATACGTATCGCAGAAAACTTTTAGTCAAATGATACTTTCGCATAAATATATACTTGCCATAATAGTCATTTCGCATTATATTCATTTGGCAGAATTTTCTAAGTGGGTTAGGTTAGGGTTTTCTACCAAATAATATTATGCGAAAAGAAATTCTGCAAAGTGAAATGCGAAAAGCTTAATGCCAAAAGTATTTCTGCCAAACGATATTTCTACCAAGTAACATTATGCAATACAAAACTATGTCAAAAAACTTTCTGCAACACAATAGGGAACCGTAACATCTCGCTCTGTATGCTATATGCAGATCAGTGTGGCAACTTAGCCCACTAACCCGAGGTTAACCGGTTAAACCGTTAACCCAGTGTCAAACTGTACTGGTAACCATGATCTCCAGGTTTAACAGGTTAACCCCGGTTTAGTGGACCAGGCTAACTCTGCATGGCATTTGCAATGACAAACTGGGGCAATGTTATCAATGTTAAACTGTGAAAACATGAAGTTATATGACACTCCCTCACTTTGCGATGCGATGTCAGTGATATCGTATTCGTTCGAGCCCTGACCCGCTTGTCGCGTGTGTTATGTCAGAGACGAAGCGAGATGCGCGCACGGACAGTGGCTCTACTTCGCTATTCTAACTTTTATTGTGCGCACTCCGTACATGCACATACATACATACATACAGGCGTGCATAGACATAGTATATACAAGTAGTTATAGACATGAAACCGAGAAAGACATATTCATGTATTGACAGTTTCATGTATGGCAGCATAATCCTTTTTCTCTTTAACTTATAAATTTCGGTATTTCGCCATCGCCTCCTTGCTATGATGCCATAACCCGACCATGAAAAAATGCCCGGTCGGTGATAAAGACAAAGCATGGCACTATTTTCTCTTTCCTCTTATAGGAATCGCAATAAGATCTTTCTCTATCAAAGAGTGTCAGGCCGTTGCAGGCGTGGATCACTCCGCGATTTCGTCGCGTCGCTACAAGTACATGCGGCTCACACCAATTTTCTTTCTCAAGTACTAACAACAGCGTGTAATGCGTTATCGTGTTAAATTATTAAATTTTCATAATATTCTGTCATCAAACAAAATAAAAAATAAAATGGCAAATTCCGTTAACTCGTAATAAAATTGTAATCTTTTGTTGTATTGTTATGATTGGTATTGTAATTGTACCTATTAGATATATCAAATTCTAATTTAAAAATTGTGCTTGTTATTTACCAAATTCTAAATTATGCTTGTTATATTATTAATCGTGCTCGTGGAATATTTACTGAATATTACTGTTAAACTCAACTTTTAAATTCAAAATACCTACCTAATAATTGGGGTTTACTACTGGAGTGCGACACACGCTCGTGCGAAGATTTATTAGTGCGAAAAATTATAAGGCGATGCACGACTATACGTTGTGCCGTTTGAGCGAACCATCGTTTGTGCGAAATATTCGCGTTTTAACCGTGGTCCCATTTTCCAAAAACATCTTTTATTGCACAGCTTAACTAGACGGAGCCCCGCTTCGCGGGGCTCCTATTTCAGGACGGTTTGCCCTTCGGGCATCTGAAGCTACCTAACGAACCTAACCTACCTACCTGCCTACGCTGTTTGCTTTCAGAAGTATTGTCGAGCCGTACATATATGTCGCACAATTTAACTTCGTTCAAAGATACTGCCGGACTATAGTGTCGTCGAATAGTGATATATCGCACCTTATCACTTCGCAGAATTGCAGTGTCGTTAAAAGAAATATGTCGCACAATCGTGCATCGCACACTCGTGGTCGCACTTACATACATTACCCTAATAATTGTACTTTTTTTTTCGGAACAAAGAAATTCTGTATTAACTATAAGTGGAAAATCTTTTGGCCTATGTTGTAACTATATCTTTTAGCTTATTGTATTATTATGTGCTGTATGATTCCCAAATAAATAAATTGAATTAAATTAAATATTTCTCAGTCGCGTAAAAAAGCGTAAAGATGTGTTCCTGAACTGAAGTGGAGCATATTAAATATATTAATAACGGGTCACTCACGTGTTTTAAGTCGAAAACGCTCGACATGTTTCACTCCGTACCGAGGAGCGTCATCAGGAGCTAGCGTCGACGGTGACGGACCGGCGCAGACTGCGGGCCGAGCACACAACACGTGAGTGACCCGTTATTAATATATTTAATATGTCTGACTCTGTGTCTCACGGAAGTTTTGTTATTGAAGTGGAGCATACTTGGATCGCCGCGTTGTGCAACTCGCCTTGAGTGTGCGTGAGCGGCGAGTGCCCTTACAGAGGTGGTTGACTGTGACAGTTCCAACGTTAGATTATTGTTTAAGGAAATCAGAGTTAATCCTGCTAGAGTTAGACCAAGAAAAGTCAGCAATGAGTTTGATAACATACGCAGTGCAAGTGTTCTTTATGGGGTCCCTTTGTCACATTATCATTAGTCAGGATTTTCCTCGGGTTATCCTATAGATAGGTTAGGTTAGGTTTGTTTTATGGCAATCCTGAAAAGTTACGCGTTTTTGAGAAAAGCCAAGTTATGACTAATGATAATATGACAATCATTACATTATGACTATTTATGACTTTCAATAATTATGTCAAACAATAGAGACCCGTTATTTATACGTTATAATTTCATAGAAGTTTGACGTTTAAAATAACACTTGCGCTGCGTGTGCTATCTAAATCGTTGCAGACTTGTGTTGGTCTGACTCTAGTACGTATTACAAAATTGATTGATACGAAAAAAGTGTTTTTTTTAGATAATATTAAATATATATTAATAACGGGTCACTCAGGTTTTTTAAGTCGAAAAAAGTTAATATATTTAATATGTCTGTGTCTCACGGAAGTTTTGTTATTAATTTTTTTTTAGATAATGTTTCAAAAAACCGGCCAAGTGCGAGTCGGACTCGCGCAATAAGAGTTCCGTACCATTACGCAGAAAAGCGCAAAAAATCACGTTTGTTGTAGGGGCCCCACTTAAATATTTATTTTATTCTGTTTTTAATATTTGTTGTTATAGCGGCAACAGAAATACATTATCTGTGAATATTTCAACTGTCTAGCTATCACGGTTCATGAGATATAGCCTGGTGACAGACAGACAGCGGAGTCTTAGTAATAGGATTTTGGGTACGGAACCCTAAAAACAACATATCCGAGCAAAAGTAAAATTCACCATCGTCTAGATAAACAGTTTTGAAATAGCCAGAAACTGGGGCACTCATTAATTTTAAAACCATGGTTGTGACATTCTAGGATTCAGCATCTTATGCAGTTGAATTTCACATAGAGTAACGGGACACGAAAGAATCAATGTACGGATGGGAAAAAAGTTCACACATTGACCAAACTTTCTTGTTGTGTTCTGTCAACCAGGAGACAATATCTTAATAAGAACAGATAAGTGTAACGACAAAATTATTAACTTATAAAACTTAAAAAACTAAAACTAAAAATAAATAAAACTAATCTTAAAATAAATAACTAAAAACTATTCCCCTGCGGCACGCGGCATGGTGCCGCAGGGGAATAGTTTTTAGTTAAAAACAGAATAAAATAAATATTTAAGTGGGGCTCCCACAACAAACGTGATGTTTTGCCGTTTTCTGCGTAATGGTACGGAACTCTTATTGCGCGAGTCCGACTCGCACTTGGCCGGTAAACACTTTTTTCGTATCAATCAATTTTGTAATACGTACTAGAGTTAGACCAAGACAAGTCAATATCTTTAACAAGTAATAGCACAGAGTAAATAATAGTACTAGGTACAGAATATTCACAGTAACAAAACGCGTCTATTCCTATTCAGCAGGCGTCCGTTCCGTAGCGGTGCGCGGCAACCACTATGGCTAGACACCAAAATTGGCGTAGGCCGCGTGTACTTGTAGCGACGCGACGAAATCGCGGAGTGAGTCACGCCTGGTAATAGTTAGGTATTTGTTTTACAAGTAGCTAAACTTTCGTTATCTAACATCTCTGTCACTCTTGCGTATTCGAGCGATAAAGAGGCATCTAGATAACGAAATTTCGGATTCGAGTTTTCCGGTAGGTCCCCTGAAAACTTGTCAAAAACCTGTTAAAGGTACAGTATGAATAAGTTACGCTAAAGCTGTTGTTTAACCTCTCGTGCCAATATTGATACCTGGGTGCGTAGACGAGATGCCAATCGTTCACGCTCTCTCTATCACTCTTCCATATTAGTGCGACTGAGACAGTTGCGTTTCGTTCGCTACGGAGCGTTAACGATTAGCATTTTGTCTATGCACCTTGAGCAAGCGAAAGCGATTAGCGAGTGGTACGAAATGTTGAATCTTGAGTGCGAGGGTTTCAAGGCACGAGTATTAAGCAAATTTTGCCACCGAGTGAAACACAAAAATTTTATTATAGAAAATACTAACTGTAAAATATCAACCAAAATCAAATCCAAATGAAAGTAATTAAATATTTATCAATCAAATTCATCTTTTAAAAGTCAATTCTACCAGGAAACAACTCAAAATTTGCATTCAATTATTTTGCCACACGTGTGGATAAAACGCAACTTTCTGATTCGTTTTTGAACAATCAAGAGAGCCTTTATCAGCTGATGTGGTTAAAAATCATGTAGGTAATGCTTTATATAGCAAAATTTTGATATTATCAGGGGTGCGCAACTCCTAGCTTCGGGCAAACTCGGCTCCGTTCGGCTCAGCATTGCTCCGAGCAATTATTAGGGTTGGCACAACTTGACGTCCCTTTGCGTGCACGACCACAGATAAGATAATGACTTGAATTGTACGGTAGTACCATTATTTATTCTGTGATATTTGTTCTTTTGCAAGTTGCACCGCCAACCTCAAATGGACAAAAAAGAGTCTTTTCAGAGCTTTTTTTAGGGTTCCGTACCCAAAGGGTAAAACGGGACCCTATTACTAAGACTCCGCTGTCCGTCTGTCCGTCTGTCCGTCTGTCCGTCTGTCCGTCTGTCTGTCTGTCTGTCACTATGCTGTATCTCATGAACCGTGATAGCTAGACAGTTGAAATTTTCACAGATGATGTATTTCTGTTGCCGCTATAACAACAAATACTAAAAACAGAATAATATAAATATTTAAATGGGGCTCCCATACAACAAACGTGATTTTTATGCTGTTTTTTCCGTAATGGTACGGAACCCTTCGTGCGCGAGTCCGACTCGCACTTAGCCGGTTTTTTTAGCTTAATATCGTCACAATTCACATTCATTCATTCAATACAGTTTTTGCTATTAGTATATAGTAGCTGCGTGTGTAAAATCATTCACCTCAACTCTCCTGTACGGCTACCATCAGTTTGGCATAGAAAGTACGTATAAAAAAAGTTTATTTGAATTTTTTTTTCTTGCTGCAAGTACAGTTATAGTTATAAATGATAATTGTATTCGTAGAAAGTGTGCCATATGAATGTATGTAAGCGTCCTTCTTGAAATTCAAATGGACAGAGGAAAACGTCAATATCTGTAACAGTACATGGAATGTGTACCTTCAGTACCTACAGGTTTTTTTTTATGTTGCTATAACTAAACTTTGACCACGCTAACTTTAATCGCACTTAAACTATCGTGAGACATATTTCAAAATATTTATCAGTACGGTTTTTACTCACTATTATTTTTAGTCGCTTTTGGCGACATGTTTCGGATTCTTTGGGAATCCATCCTCAGGCACGAGTGTCCGCGGCGGTTGTACGTCGCCCAAAGCGACTAAAAATAATAGTGAGTAAAAACCGTACTGATAAATATCACGCTAACTTTGCACAAACTTGGCAGTAAGAATGCATACATATGCCTATAAGCTATATTTGACGTAGCACTTAGCAGGAAAACTTAGGGTGGTCGACTTTGGTATCCACGTAGTACCGGGACTAATCATGAGACAATAAGAGAAAATTTGGGTATTTCACTGATACCTGTAAAAATTTAACCGCTTTGCGCGTTAAAAAGCTGTCTTATTTTATGTTAAACAAATGACAACCTGTCAACTAATAAGTTATTTGACTGTATTTAATAGTACATTACGATACTAGTGCGAAAAATAGGAAATCCGAAACGAGTGGCGATAAATTAAAACACGAAGGGAGTGTTTTTAATCGACACGAGTTGCCAATTACCTACTCGCGCGTGTATCGTACAACGTTTTACAGTACATATGGCCATTTAAATTTTCGACATAGTTCCGTAATGTGCTAATTATCACACTAGTGCGGTAATGTAGCCCCATATGTACTGTAAAATAAATTATTTTACACCATGCATAAAATAAAGCACAATAAGATTAATAGAGAAACGTAGACATCAGTATTTTTAGACACAATTTCTATTTTATAACCCGTATAAAATTATAAAGAGTGACGTCACATGCTAGTGTTTCATAAAAATTCCATAGTAGGAAAATCGTTTCGACAGTTCGAAATAAGAAACTGATTTGATTAGTAGTCAAATACCCTATTTAATACAATATTTAAACGACTTAAGCGCCATAGCTACAAAAGACGTTTTTTTTTAAATATCACTCCGTCATTGAAATTTCAACCTAAATTTAACAGTATTAAGTATAATTTGGCATGTGAATATAGTTTTTTTACTACTTTTTAGTTCTGACGACAACAATGGCGCCACCGAAGTCCTGTTATGGGTTATTAATAACTGTCCACAACAAATTTCAAGTTCAAATATTACTTTTAACACTTGGAAATAGAGTTGAGAATAATAATTGGTAGTATTTTTCTCAAATTTAGCAATAGGCTATCACTTAAATCTGTCAATTTGTTTAAAATGGTGACGTATGTGATTATAACATGTGTGAAGCTAAAATTTTGACATTTTACAAGATTTATGTATGTTGTTTTTAATGCAATGAGGGTAACGCGTATGAATTCGCCGCTAGGGGCGCTAGTGTAGATGGTGGTCTTTTCCATAGTTCGAAATGTCAAATGTCACTTTTGTCACTTCAATGACTGACAGCTGTTCTTTAGTCTTTGGACCACCATCAACAGAGGCGCCAACTGGTAAGCAAATAAACGATAGCCCTCATTCATCACACAATATTTTTTTACTGAATTCTGCCAAAATAATTTGAGTTTAATAATGAAATTTTATTATGATTTTTACAAAAGGAACTTTACTCCAAATTCAGTTAAAAAACTAGATCTAAAGAATTAAATGATAGTCAATTATCACAAATTGATGACTTTTTACATCTTAAATTGTCAACATAATATAAAATATAACAACAAATACCTAAGTAGCTAGCTTATAAAATAAAACTATGAAAACGGATTATATCGCGTATATTGAATTTATAATACATCCCGCCGTTTCGAACCCTTTACAGCGTTCGTGGTCAATGGGTGGTCACAGCCAAAAAAAGGCAGGATTTTATAGTCATTAGAAGATAAATTCATAAAAAAGTCATAAATAAATAACCGTAACTTTCGAGCTTTCAATAATCGTTTATGAAATTTTGACAAAATCGTGCGTGCGCTCTCTCCGTGCACCCGCGCTACCTAGCGGACGCCCTAACCTAACCACAAAACCATAACCCACCTAGGCATATGTCGGTAAATCGGCAGCCATTTTTTTGCCCAACTCACGCTCCATTGCCTCCGCTCCGCCCCGTGCAAAAGACCATAACCTAATAATTAAAATTTCACGGTATTCCATAAATGTGTTAGGAAGTCTGTTTTTGCGTGTTTTTAACTAGCTTGATTTATTTCTGTCGTTTAGGACGAATTTGATACTGCGCATATGTGGAGAGATTTATAGCTATTGTTGTGACAAGATTTTTTATTTAAAATATGTTTTAATCGTAAAGTATTTTTGAAACTACCGTCATTTTATCTTAATAGATATCACTGTAGTTGTTATTGAATGCCGTAACGTCATTAAACTTATTAAATTCCTTTTTATTGAAAAATTAAGTTAAATTTTGATCAATTAATTAATTAATTATTTAAAAACTACAATTTAATCTTATTTTTGTTACAGGTAAGTGAAGCTTATCATCGGAAAACATGTGAAGTTCCACAGGTAAAGGTACCTTATGGCGGTCGGCGCTTACGTCGCATATTACCGCATTGATATTCGAGCGTCGTTAAATAGCCTTAGCGTCAACCACCATAAGGTACCTTTACACGTGGAACGTCACACATAGAAACGAAACTTCGTCTCATGATTGAACCGGTGTCCATAAGGTAAGTAGGTTTTACAGAACAAGAATAAAATAATGGATGTAACGATACCGATATATCGGCTGATATAATATTTTTTTTCATTTATTTATTAACAAAGCATATAGAAATTCTAAAAATTATGACAGCGAACTAATCCTCCTCTCATGCACTCTCATGCGCTCGGTCATAAAATCGTGACGACGACGTGTCGTCAAATGACCGGTACTGAAGCACTAAAGGGCGCGCAGTTAGTCGACTTGCAGTTATTTCATGTCGTATAGCGTCATCGTTTTTTTTAACAGTGACGAGAACGTGTCGTCATAGGGCCGGTAGCACTGAAGGGCGCGCAGTTAGTTAACACAGTTTTTTCCCATTATAGCGTTTAATATTAGCTTCACTGTCACTACTACTATTACTACATTTTTTTAATAGTGACGACAATGTGTCGTCAAAGGGCCGGTAGCACTGAAGGGCGCGCAGTTAGTTAACACAGTTTTTTCGCATTACAGCGTTTAATATTAGCTTCACTGTCACTACTACTATTACTACAATTTTTTAATAGTGACGACAACGTGTCGTTAAAGGGCCGGTAGCACTGAAGGGCGCGCAGTTAGTTAACACAGTTATTTCGCATTACAGCGTTAAATATTAACTTCATTGTCACTACTACTATTACTACAATTTTTTAATAGTGACGACAACGTGTCGTTAAAGGGCCGGTAGCACTGAAGGGCGCGCAGTTAGTTAACACAGTTTTTTCGCGTTACAGCGTTTAATATTAACTTCACTGTCACTACTACAACATTTTTTTAATAGTGACGACGACGTGTCGTCAAAGGGCCGGTAACAACGAAGGGCGCGCAGTTGGTTGACTCGCAGTTATTTCCGGACGTGCAGCCGTGACACAGTTATGCCTAGCCAACTGTAGCGTAACGAAACGCAGTAGTTGCATTGTCATTTTTTTTTATTTACACAAAAGGTACATGCTTACAAACAAAATTTATGCATCGCCAAACTGTAACCAGTTTGTTGGCGATTGATGCGCTCAATAACATAATGGAATCATGCACCTGAACAAAACAATTAGCACCTTAAACAGTAATCCTTATATATAATATAAAAACTAACATGCACAAATACCTAATAAGTGAATAAATTTTCCCAATGCTTAATTTTCTATTTGCGTTACCTTTGTACTGCAGCAGATGTAGGTACATGGGAAGAACATGAACATTTTGGTACATTTTTTTTAAATTTCCAGTTACATCTAATAATGTTTTTTTTTTAATTTTTGTTGTAACATTGAGTACCTATTTAGATTTCAAAATTATCAGTCAATGTGGAAAAGACCGGCATATAATTTTGGCAAACCGATGCCTTCGGCCGAATCACGATTTTTATGCCGAAACAGAAACTTCGGTCGGACTCTACTAATGACTCTTTTGCATTGTAAGAAAGAAAGAAAGAAAATACATTTATTGTAAAAGACCTTCTACAAACAGCGCTACTTCAGTTACAAGAAAAGAACTTACGCTTGCTTAAGAATTGACGCTCGGCTTTCTTTAACATATAAAAATTTAAAAAATGTGCGTTTTTCCAGAGATAAGACCTAGCTAGATCGATTTTTAGCCCCCGATAACACCATACGTATAGCAAATTTCATCGAGCCGTTTCCTAGATCCCCGAAATATATATATATATATATATATATATATATATATATTTATATATACATTTGTATATATTATATTTAAGATTCTCACATTGATATATATATATATATATATATATAAAAATTTAAAAAATGTGCGTTTTTCCAGAGATAAGACCTAGCTAGATCGATTTTTAGCCCCCGATAACACCATACGTATAGCAAATTTCATCGAGCCGTTTCCTAGATCCCCGAAATATATATATATATATATATATATATATATATATATTTATATATACATTTGTATATATTATATTTAAGATTCTCACATTGATATATATATATATATATATATATATATATATATATATATATTTATATATACAAATGTCAAATAAACCTATGAATACAAATAATTACATGAAGTAACTATTAGTCAACCCCGTTCGTTATCGCTCCCGGTGCAAAAGTGCCCATAATGCTCACGGCATTACCCCGCTGGATGGCTATGGACAGCCTCTGCACCAGGAACGATTCGGAGCGGGGTTCCTCTCCCTTTTGTCTAAGTCGACGGCCTATGTCACGCACAAATTGTTTCGCGTCAGCACCCCAGCAACCCGCCGTATATATATATATATATATATATATATATATATATATATATATATATATATATATATACAAGAATTGCTCGCTTAAAGGTATAAGATACATAAATTCACTTTTTACCCTTTGCTTGTTTATAGTCGTATCCGACTTCAGATATCGGATCGAACAATGTAAAAATGCTCTAACAGTGTCTAATATTTATGTTTTTTTTTTTAATTCTAGTATTTATTTAGGGACTTTTAATCTTAAGATTACGCAAGTCCCATCGTACCTTAATCTAAATTACACTCATCTACGGCCTGTCAGTATACTGACTAATATAATTATAGACAAATAATTATATCTCCTTTGCCTCTTATGA
Source organism: Cydia strobilella (assembly GCF_947568885.1). Classification (NCBI taxonomy): domain Eukaryota; kingdom Metazoa; phylum Arthropoda; class Insecta; order Lepidoptera; family Tortricidae; genus Cydia; species Cydia strobilella. Next base: position 59,802,168 of record NC_086068.1, read on the forward strand.
TAATCTTGCGCAGAATATAACACGTCTTCGTAAGAAAATCTGTTAGATTACTAACTTGTTCGATCAGGTGATTAAACTATTAAGTTTAATCACCTGATCGAACAAACGTTTTCTTAAGTTTAAATGTAACCACTGTCACTATATGAGCTGTGATCAATCTGCGCACACGCATCAATAAAGTAACGTCGCGGGAATAGGCCTGTTGCCACCATGTTGGATTTTATAAGTTGTGTGGATAGGTAAATTAAATTAGTAAATTGACTACGAGCGACGATTTTCAATTTCAACTCGAAAATCTTTCAATTTTGGAATCTTTCGCTTACTCGGATATCAATATTAGTACAAAGTCATAAACAGCAACTTTGCCCCTTGTGAAAAAAATTACTATTGTTTCCTAGTTGTATCCAAATATTATAATTATAGTCCACAGAACGCCCGTTTTTCGAAGCAATTCCAACCCATTTGGTTCAACCACATTTTAGAAAAATGTTACTTCTGTGAACAATACAATGTTATTTAAATGATCTACTACATATACCTACCTACTCATAGACAATTTTAGAGGAACGCAAAAAAAAGGTTTAATCACTGGACGCATCTATAGTTATTTACGATACAAGTGCGGAAAAGAGGAAATTCGAAACGAGTGGCGATAAATTAAAACACGACCGCAGGGAGTGTTTTAAAGCGACACGAGTTGCGAATTACCTTTTCGCACGTGTATCGTACAACGTTTTACAGTACATATGGCCCTTTAAACTTTCGACATATGCACGAAAAGTGCTCATTCCCGCACTAGTGCGAAAAAGTATCACCATATGTACTGTAAAAGTAATTTCGATATTATAGTTGGTCAAGCAAATCTTGTCAGTAAATAAGAACAAATAAAACTACACACATCCCCTTCTTCTGGGCGCCAGCACCAGTGCAAGACAAAGACAGCTTGACTCTCAGTCTATGCCCGAAATGAGACAGTCCCTTGACAAACTATAGTAACTAAACTTTCTTTTGCGTTCCTCTAAATTTGTCCATGAGTGTACTTATGAAACTCAAGTACCTACTGAAAAAAAAATCACGCCCGTAAGGGTGCAGTATAAAAATTTGCTTTAGATTCCTTTAACTTTATGATGTCTACAGGAAAGACGCGAACGAGTTAATCATAGGTACCTACAACCCTCCAAATCTTCTCAGGCACAGGTGTATATAGTGCCGGCGTAGCTTTATTCGACGTTCATAAGCGCATTTAATACCAAAAATAGATATAACTTTACTTTAAAATAAACTCTTTATCTTGTTACGCGAATTACGTAAACTAGACTACTTAAAGCCTATATTTTACTTACAAATCTGACCAGTTCACCTCCAGAAGTGGAACAGGATATGTGTGTGTGTTATGTAAGCGGCTGAGCGTATCCGTTTATTACTGCCAAGGCGACGCGAATGCTGACAAAAACGGAACGTTCATGTGTCAAGATGTAAAGCGTGCCATACACGCTACAGCGGAGTCCAGACGGGAGATTAAATTGGCGTCAATCTCCAATTTAATCACCAATTTTAGATTTATGATGATAATTGAGCCTTAAAAATAAAAAAAACGTGAGTGAAATGTATTTAAAAAATCCGTAGGGGTCGGATCAAAAACTAAGTAATTAAGTCCGACTCACGCTTGACTGCACATTTCTTATACATTTTCCTGTGATCTATGGGTAAATAACTATTTTGTGTAATTTTTTCAAAATTTTTGACCCAGTAGTTTCGGAGATAAAGGGGGGGGAGGGGATGGTAATTTTTTGCCTATTTTCTTGAACAACTTCTAGACTGTTTATCTTAAAATTATAAAAAATATATATTTGAGATTCTCACAATGAGCTCTTTCATTTGATATGTAACACCATATAGTTTGAAAAACTTTATTTTTTAATTTTCTCATTTACCCTCCAAAAATGGCCCCCGTATTTAAAAAAAAGGGGTGGGAATGGTAGTTTTTTGCCTATTTTCTTAAATAACTTCTAAACTATAACAGACTGTGACAGCCGGGCAGACAGACAGACAGACAGGCAGACGCACGAGTCGGTGAAAAATTGTCCCGTCTTAAAATTGCTTACCTCTCGCGTCGAATGATGCTCAATGATAGTTCTTTCAAGTTTCGGTTGGGGTTAATTTAAAAAAAAATTGATAAAATATGTTTTTACCGTATACAAATCTCCTTAGAACCTCCTTTTTATAAGCCGGTTAAAAAACTAAGATTTTTAGTAGCCCCCTCTTAAAAGGACTATCTATTTCGTGGTATATCTGCAAATCGTGCGCAGTACCTTTCCGTCCGCCACTACTAACTATTTTCATATACCTTATTGCGACGATATAAGGTATAAAATAGGTCAGATGTTAGTGACCGCATGCGACACACATCGTAATGTATTGCGCAACGGACCTTGACGGTCGATGTAACAAATCGCTTAGGCATTCAACCAGGGTTTGCTTATAGGTACACTGAAACGAAAAATTTAAATGCCATGAATAGGTATAAATCTATTTATGTCTGTTACATATTGTATTGTTTTATTCGCAACTCGACAACGGTGGGGGGGGGGGGGCGCTAGTCCTGCCAGCCCAGGAATCCTATCAAACCTTTGATGTTGAGTAGGACCTCGGGGAGGTCTCTGATCTGAGGCTGTTTCTTCTGTATTCATGCATCCTTTGCTTAGGGGACTGTCTGTGACACCTACGTTACATATCTAACTAATATAACTATTCGTTAGTGACCCGTCGGTCACTTACGAAATTTAGTTTTAATTAGATATGACCCGCTATGGATATATTTTCATCGAGTGAGGAAATGTATATTTTAAACGGGTCATTCAGACATTTAGTTCACATTGCGTGATTTTCGTTATGGAGGGATACGAGTCGAGCAATATTCGACTTACGCTGCGACTTACGCTGCGACTTACGCTGCGACTTACGCTGCGACTTACGTTGCGAACGCGGCGCGGCAGGCCCACAGCGTTCGCGTTCGCAACGAGATCGCCCACGTAGGACACTTCTATAGGTATCAAAGGATTGATTCAACCCGCACCGCATCGCTTACGCTGCGTTAAAAATACCTGGACGACCCATTTTAGTACCTATCCCTAAATATTATACATACAAAAGTAACTGTTTGTCTGTCTGTATGTTACCTCTTCACGCTTAAACCGCTGACCGACGGACGTTCGTCTACAAGTCACATTTTTCAACCGATTCGCGTCAAATCTTTGTCGATATAGATTTTGGAAATTTTTCAAAATGGCGGATTCACGAGAGTTTGCGAGGACCGCTTCGCCGTAGTCGGATTAAAATAAGTTTAATTTTTGGTACAAGCTTTTATCGCTGACTGTACTTTTCTTTCCACAGGCAACTAATACTCATCGAGACAATTCTAAAAACCCAAAACACAAATTAGCTTGCGTTGTTTTATCACAGAGTTCCTATGGCCACCTGTCTCCATCATCAGATCAGCTCGACGGTACAATAATATTGCATTGTCACCCGACTTACATATGTATGCAAATTTTCAGTTTCTTCAGAAGATTTGGAAGTCAGGAATTGGGTAAAATGTAACGCAAGATTTGACCCGTACCCGTACAAACAAGATACATTGCACGCATTGAGTAACTTATACTAGAGCGGTACTGTCATAGTACATTTTATCTATCCTTGATTGCACGTTAATAAAAAGCTTTTAAATACCCTCGCTATGTGAAGAAACAGTTTGTACGCAGCTATTCTTCTAGGTTGATAGAATGTCGGTAAACTCTTCAATGCTAATTGATTCTTGAATGCATTTCAAGGTGTTGCATTTAGTGACACAATATTAGTTACTATAGGAGGGGCTAAATGCTCACTTCCAAATATAAAGTCAAAGTGTTTTATAGATTTTCTCGATTGTTTCATAATTTCATAGAAGTTTGTCGTTTAAAATAACAACTGCACTGCGTGTGCTGTCGAAATCTCTCCAGACTTTTCTTGGTTTAACTCTAATAATAATTTAATAATAACCAAAATAATGATCCATATATGTGATAAGAAAAGCGCAAGTATAAATTAAATGTTTCCAATCCTGAAAAACAATACCGCTACAAAATCCATTTAAAAAATATATAAAGCAATTCTGTAAAAGGGACAAAAATTATATCACATAGTCCGGTGGCCGGCTGCATGAAACCCACCTGATAAAAAAATAGAAAATACTCTGTGGGGGTAGCTGACTTTTAGTAGCTTCAATTGCTCTTGGTTTACGGCATAACTTGGCATGGAAGAAGAAGAAACAACAAAACATATTCTTCTAGACTGTAAACAGGTAGAAGTATATAGGAGCAAATACCTAGGGAATCCATGCACACTAAAGGAGGCAACTAGCAACCTGAAGACTTTGCTAGGCTTCGTGGAGGAGCTGGGGTGGTTAGAGTAGCGCTACCTCGTTTCACGCAAAATAGGCACATTGGATGTCGATTTGCGAAAAATGCCCAGCAAAACTAACTAACTAACTTGGCAAATTTTGCGTAAATGGCAATAAATGGTACACAAATTCATAAAAAACAACATCGAAAAATAGATCGATCGATCGAAAAAGGTAGCCGAAAAAAACTTTGCGTTATTTGTTGGGAGGGTTTTACGGAACTGAAACTGTGTCGAGTTTATTCTAATTTACAAGTGCTTACTTACGGCATAAGCGTCACTGGTCTGGTCACACTCTTGAAACGGTAACAGCAAACAAACTTACGAGTTCGCGGTTTTAGATTTTTTTTTCAGTTAACCAGCTAATTTCAGACAATTAGACTAATCTAGGTCTCAGGTAGCGAATATATCAAAACTGGTAAGGAAGGAAATAATACAGGCAAGGCTTGACTGAGGACGAAAGATCGATGACCGCGCGAGGCCATAATGTTAATGCAATGTTCAAGGTGGCGCCCCAGTTACGATCCACACAAACAATCTAATCAACCACTATCACCTCTAAACCTTAGTCTTAAAGTTTAGATTTCTACAAACCAACGGTAGTGATAACCTTGCAACTGCGCTTATGAAATGCGGTTGCATTGCCGTCAAACATAAAGTGTTAAGGTTGGTTTTACCCTGTTTTTACGGTATTGTGACGTGGTGTTGCCGAGAGAAACAGATAGGAGTTGACACGAATGCACTCCTTATTAGCTGAATCCCAGTATTGTTGATAAAAAACGGTTTAGATACCGAGCGCGGATTCTATGGTTTTATAAGGATTGTCATCGTCATATGTCCAACTTTGCGACATTTGGAGCATTCTATTTTTCGGGGTATATCTGTCTCAATATGGACGTTGACTGTATTTTGTTTACTTTTTATTTTTTGTTATTTTCTAGTATTGCATTATCCTTATTTGACATTACCTAGGTTGTTGTATATATTTACAATTATTTTGTACATTTTTATTTTTTATATTCTTAATTATTTTTACTGATTTTTACTGTTTTTCTTTTTATTCATAGAAAGTAGTTTTATATACAATGACTTTTTACTATTTTCTTTTCTTTTTATTATTTATAAACGGACATTATTTTCGAATTTAAACTGTTGTGAGACATACTAACATTAAATCATTTTACGGTTTAGACTCAACATGTCGCGCGAGTGACTGAAACAAGTGAGTCTAAACCGTAAAATGATTTAATGGACATTATTTTATTTTTGAAATTATTATTCTCTGTAAAATTTGATTCTTAATTATTATTTTAATAACAAAACTTCCGTGAGACACGGAAGGTTCTCGGTACGGAGTAAAACATGTCGAGCGTTTTTTGACTTTAATACGTGAGTTACCAGTTATTAATATACTTAATTATTATTATTGATATTGTGTTGCGATGATTTTTGTATGAATGCATTTTATTTTGACATGTAATATATAATGTACATTTTCAATGAGAAATAAATGAACCTAATCTAATCTTTAAAATAAATTATTTCACACCATGCATGAAATAATACACCAGAACATCAATAGAGAAACGTAGATAATATAAATAAACAATTTCTATTTTATAAATCGTATAGACTATAAAGAGTAGGTGACTTGACTGTGACGTCACTTGTGCATTTTTCATATAAATTCCAGTGGCTAATCGTTTTGACAGTTGAAAAAATTGATTATTGTGATAATGGGGTTGGCAACTGTCAAAGGTTTGCAGAGATGGCGCCATCATAGCTTGCCCCTTTTTCTATGAGATTTGGCTTAAAGGGCTGGCATCCAGGGCATTAAAAAAAATTGACACAGTTTTAGGGATTGACAGGGCAAGCTATGCTGGCGCCATCTGCTAAACATTTCGACCGGTCAACCCCATTGGGACATTGTTTTTCGGAGTACGATCAGCTATAGTTTCGGATGAAGCAACGATCTAAAAGTACAGTCAAAGAATAGGGGATATTACTGCAATGTTCTGCCACCAGAGTGCAGCACTAGCCTTTAACAAGTTTTTGACAAGTTTTCAGAGATAATAAAATATGACATTGATGCATCAAGGCGGATGCAGAAGACCTACCGGGAAACGCTTATAGCTCGAATATGCAAGAGTGAGAGGGATGTTAGGTAACGAAATTTCGATTCTCTTGTTTCGCGATAGCCCCTTAGATTGTGGTAGTGGCGTCCCCTACGCAGAGTTTCGCGTAATATACCCTATTTAATTTCAGTACCATTTCGTACCTTGTCACAGTGACAAGGTACGAAATATACTGAAAATAGTCCTTAACGGTACCTGTCATGCTGAAATTATTTTTATTATTACATTAATACAACATGCGTCCTAAGGTATATTAGTTATTTACGATACAAGTGCGGAAAAGAGGAAATTCGAAACGAGTGGCGATAAATTAAAACACGACCGCAGGGAGTGTTTTAAATCGACACGAGTTGCGAATTACCTATTCGCACGTGTATCGTACAACGTTTTACAGTACATATGGCCCTTTAAACTTTCGACATATGCACGAAAAGTGCTATTTGACGCACTAGTGCGAGAAAGTAGCACCATATGTACTGTAAAATATGTTACAGTCTAATAGGGATAAAAAAAACTTGAATTTTGAAACTGAGATCTTATATATTTTTTAACTTCCAAAATGGAAAAAAATAATGGTTCATTCGTTTCTTTACATGTTATAAAAAAAAGTATAGCAACTATATATACATAAACGCAATATTTCACCAACAAAACCGCAATTTCCTTGTTTACCATGCTTCAAGATGGCTTCTCAGCAATAGTGACGTCATCACGATTGGTTGCCGTTTTGTTAGGAGCGTTTCGTGAGAATCGTGAGTAAAGTCCGATTGTCGACTATCATTTCTAACTTTTGTATTGGGTTAATGGGTCACATACAGACATTTCATTCACAGAACAAACCTGCCCGCGCAGCATGTTTTCCCCTATCACTTAGTCCGTCACTTTCGCACTCACATACTTGTTAGAACGTGACAGGCATGGTGATAAGCGTACCGTGCTAAGACTCCTGGTGGCCTAGCCAAGGTGACAATATCGCTTGCGCTTCGCTATCGAAACGCTTTGTGTCTCTCTATCACTCTTCCATATAAGTGTGACAGTGACAGTTGCATGTTCGCTACGGAGCGATAGCGATTGGCATGCGGTCTACGGGGCCTGATCGACTGATACCATTTATAAAAACTTGTCATTTAGCTTACTGGACCGAAACAATAGAGGCTTATACTCCATTCCAGATTGGATTCTTCTTCTTCCTCGGTCCCTCATTGCTGAGGATCGCGACCATGTATGCTCCGTCTCCATAGTGTGCGGTTATAAGCCACATGAGTTACGCACTGCATGTTGCCGCCAACCACCCTCTTCACACCATCAGACCATCTCGTGGGTGCTTTTCCTCGCCCGCGCTTGTCATCCATTTGACCCAAGATAAGATAGGATTAGACCGAACGAAAAATGGTAAATAAATGATAAATGGTTGATGTAATTCAATAAGTACGTACGTAACATTTCTCGATAATTATCTGTAAACCTAATGATATTATTGCGTTGTTTGTAAAAAAGTTTCAGACGGCTTTCTCTGAACCAAAAGTTTCCTTTGGCAGAATTAATCTTTGCGCTCATTTTAAGATCTATTAAGAAGTGCAGCCACCTCGATTTTTGAACAAAGATAAATGGTATGCGAGAATTAATCAACAAAAATAGATTTACTAAAAAGTCCGCGTAGAAATCATTAAAAACTTACAAATCATTTTCACCCTCTTATAAGATTAACGGCCCGATTCGTCTTGTATTATTATTTTATTATAACGTTGTATTATTTTTACCCAAGTCAATGCAGTGGAAATGAGAGCGTTGAGAAGTGTATGTGGGGTGAGATTACAAGATAGAATTAGGAACAGTGTGATAAGGGAAAAGTGTGGACTGAGCGAAGATGTAGTGACAAAAATTGAGAAAGGTATGTTGAGATGGTTTGGACACTTGGAAAGAATGAGTGAAAGGAGGCTAACAAAGAGAGTATATAAGGGAGAGGTAGAAACGGGAGTTGGAAGGGGCAGACCACGGCGGACTTTCTCTGATCAGATCGGGGAAATCCTGAAGAAAGGCCAGGTCAAGAGCACCCTAAACCGGCGAGCGTGTATGAGGAATGTTATGAAAGTGAAGGAAGCGAAAGAGGTATGTCAGGATCGTAGCAAGTGGAAATCCGTGGTCTCTGCCTACCCCTCCGGGAAATAGGCGTGATTATATGTATGTATGTATGTATGTATGTATTATTTTTACTTACGGCGCTATTTGGAAAATTAATTAGAGATTCACTAGATATGAAATAGTAAAGATATGTGAAGTTCCACGGCAAAAGGTACCTTGTGGCGGCTGGCTTTTACGCCTTACAATATTAATTGGAGCGGCGTTAATAATAGCGTAAGCGCCAACCGCCATAAGGTACCTTTACCCATGGGACGTCACGTATCTTTACTATTTCATATCTAGTGACTCTTTTATTCATTTCCCGAATCGCGCCGCAAATAAAAATAATACAAGGCACCGAAGCTCTATAATATTTGAAGATTATTTCAAATTTCAATAACCTTCAACGCTTCGGTTCTTTGTCTATATTTAAAACTTATTATCCGACGTTTTAAATTATATTAACGGAGATATCTAAACACTATACATTTTCTATTTACCTGCTAGTATTAATAGTAACCATGCCCACATCTCGTGCGCGATTAGATTCGTCCTCGCGCGGGCATCGAACCCACTATCTGGGTCAAAGCGAGGTCCCGCGGCTTGTTTCCTTGTGGAGAAACTTACGTAACCACTGCGTGTTGACTGGAAGAGAATACTTTAATGATGATTTAAGGGCAATTAGTTTTGTATTTTTTAATATACTACTAGCATAGACATATGTATTACTTCGTAAAGACCGGCCTTACGACCACTACGAATGGGGTCGATACATTGGAGTCAAAATCGCATTTAGTGACACCAGCGCGCTCAGTCGTGTGGCGAATTGCGCAGTGGAATATAAACATACATACTTGCCAAACTATAATAATTTTAAAATTTAAATTGAAGTTTAAATAAATAAATAAAATATTTTAGAGCGAAGTAAGCACATTATGGTACATTATTAGGGTTCCGTACCCAAAGGGTAAAAACGGGACCCAATTACTAAGACTCCACTGTCCGTCTGTCTGTTTGTCTGTCACCAGGCTGTATCTCATGAACCGTGATAGTTAAAGTTGAAATTTTCACAGATGATGTATTTCTGTTGTCGCTATAACAACAAATACCTACTAAAAAGTACGGAACCCTCGGTGGACGAGTTGTTTTGATTGCATTCATGGTACATACATACACACACAATATATTCAGGTAATAATATCTTCATTTATTTCTAGAAATGCTTTGAAAAACGAATGCGAAAGTGTGTCATCTGTCTGTCCGTGTGTTACCTCTACACGCTTAAACCGCTGAACCGATTTAGTTGAAATTTGGCATAGATATAGTTCGAGTCCCGGGGAAGGACAAAGGATAATTTGTATATCGGTAATCATCCCTAAATAGGGTAAAACAGGGGGTGAAATTGAGAAAACGGGGTTGGAATTAAGATAATTATTTTTTTGCCTGTTAATAGCTGTAAGCAATTAAGCATACGCTCAAATTTAATGATTGCCATTAGACTTTGTCCAGGCGCTATACTTAGTTAAGCTGCTGTCACTAATTCCACACAGAACAAGTCGCGGGCAAAACCCTTACCACTTATAACTTGAAGGTCAGACTGTCCACGTTCTACACTAGCACCTTTAGGTCTTATATTTACGTACTAAAGTACAGGTCCTACTTCTTGATCCTAGGTCACACTTGAAGGTTCATCTCATCAAGTATTTATGCTGTCTATTGCAGTATCATACAATATTTATGTAATTGTATGATTACTATCATTAACTGTGTTTTGATTGGTCCAATTTATATTAAGTCTCCAAAGAAAATGACAATTTAAGTCTATCTAATTAGTGGCTCTGTGGGTAGGTTTCGAAAGTCTGTCTTTGAATAATTCAATTTAAAAAATAAATAATTAATGTTATACCATGCGAGTCTCACTCCGCGATTTAGTCGCGTCGCTAAGTAAATGCAAAAGTAAAAAGTAAATGCGGCCCACACCAATTTTGGTGTCTAGCCATAGTAATTGCAGCGCACCGCTACGGAACGGACGCCTGTGTCGAACTCGTGCACCGAGGGTTCCGTACTTTTTTAGTATTTGGAGTTATAGCGGCAACAGAAATACATCATCTGTGAAAATTTCAAATGTCTAGCTATCACGGTTCATGAGATACAGCCTGGTGACAGACAGACAGACGGACAGACGGACAGCAAAGTCCTAGTAATAGGGTCCCGTTTTTACCCTTTGGGTACGGAACCCTAAATATATATTTTATTTATATATAAATACTTATAAAGTACATAGAAAACATCCATAACGCAGGAACCAATATTTGTGATAAACACTGCACAAATAAATGACCTTACCAGAATTCGAACCCGGGTCCTAATTCGTAGGCAGGGTTTTACAGCCCACTGCTGGGCACAGGCATCCTCACATGCGCGAGAGGTATTTTTAATTGTATGGAAAAACCGGTTCAAACCGATTATTAACCGATATTTCATACAAATAAAAACCGGTTTGCATTCCCTAGCGAGAGGGCTGAAACGGAGATGCGACGCTCAGCGGTCGCTTTCTCGATTATGTTTTATATATATCTATTTCGATAGCGTCAATTCCTTGAATATTTTTTGATATGGTGCCTAAAACCAAAGATAGATATAACTCCGTAATAGATGGATACAGTCTAAGGAAAAGACGTGCCTCGAAAATCACGAAACTTTGATTCTCGATCAGATGGCGCCACTTCCTTTGGCCTACTCTCGTATAGAGGGCGTTGACGGTTTCGATTGTTATTTAACCATTTTAACGCACATCAGTGAAAGAACATGGGTCAAAATCATATAAAAATAATTAATGCAAATAAAAAAAAATCATTTATCCATATTTAAATACATTATATCGTATTTTTATAAATCTTCATTTTTAGTTTTAAAGTGTGTCCATAGATGGCACTGAATTTACTGTGGTTACAAAATTTACTATGACAGTACCGCTCTATCCTATTATATCCTCTTTGCTAAAACCTAGAGTTTATCACGGAATCGGTTATGCTTCGGTTCGAGCTCGGGACTGTGTAGCCGTAAGACCCACCATACAAAGTTTTCATACATATTTTGACGTGAACGTCTTATAAATCGATGAACACCGGTAGCATGCTCGAAAAAGTGTCACGTTGTGGACCGAACACCGGTAGCATGCACGAAAAAGTGTCACGTTGTGGACCGAACACCGGTAGCATGCACGAAAAAGTGTCACGTTGTGGACAGATCTCCATGGTAACGTTGCAGCCACGTTGTATTTGTATTTTTCAATTAACTCCTTCTTTATATTATACAAAATAATGATAATTCAGTGATAATAATCCAATTCATAAATAAAACAATGCAATTTTTCATATATCACGCAAAATTATCGTCCGTAAACCGACTTTACAGACAACCATATTTTTTTAATGAGGGCTACCGTTTTTGTGGTCACCAATTGGCGCCACTGTAGATGAAGGTCCAGATAAACAGATCTCAAAACTCTTCTATGCTTACTTTTATAAAATCAATACGTTATACACACAATACAATATACACAAAGGTATTTTAAAGTCTAAATGTGCCATTTTTTCGAGCTGTTTAATTTTGCATATATTTGAGTTGACACTTTTTTGAAAACACTAACATTTATTGAGCTATATCTATTGTTTACCATGATTAATCAAAGATGGACAGAGATTTACCACAATTATGAATAAGGAGTGAAATTCCCGATAAATAAGCTTGAAACCCCCGAATCTTCTGTGCATTTGATGTTTTGAAAGACCTCCATCTACACTAGCGCCCCTAGCGGCGAAATTAAACGCGGTAGCCCTCATTTGAACCTTAGTGTCATATTTAGTACCAAGATTAGGGTGACTTTCGTTTGTTTTAGAAAACAATAAAACAAAAGAAATTGTACTTTATTCAGTTTCTTAAAGGGTCGAATTAGATTGAAACAGTGTTCAACTGTTCATTGTAATGCACATTGGGCCTTACTGGGTTAAGTCAGTCTTTACTCGCGTGACATAACATTTGTAATGTAAATAAATATGCGACGCTTCCACAGATGTATAACTGTACTTGTAGACGACGCAAATGCATCTAGTCAGTCTAAGCGCCCTCACTAACTCTTGGTTAATCGGTTAAACAGTGTCAAATTGTACTGGTAACCATGGTAACTGCAGGTTTAACCTGTTAACCCCGGGTTAGTGGAATGGTGTAAATGGCGCTAAGCTAACTTTGAGAATCAAGTGAGAGAGTGTCATTAGAAACATCATATATTCATATAAAATTGCCATTAATAATGAAATTGCCACCTGTTGTCATTGCAAATGCCATGCACAGTTAGCTTAGTCCGAATCTACTTCGTTTTGCCAGATCTTAAAATGATTTAGTTATTTACGATACAAGTGCGGAAAAGAGGAAATTCGAAACGAGTGACGATAAATTAAAACACGACCTCCCTGCGGTTGTTTTAAATTAACACAAGTTGCGAATTACCTATTCGCACGTGTATCGTACAACGTTTTACAGTACATATGGCCCTTTAAACTTTCGACATATGCACGAAAAGTGCTCTTTTACGCACTAGTGCGAGAAAGTAGCACCATATGTACTGTAAAGTATATTACTGGTTAGAAATGAGTTAAAAATGAAAATGTATCTATTGAATCAAATCATAACAATCATGTGTAGGAATTTTAAGAAAAAAGTGTATTACCTACCGTTTACTTTTTTTATGAAAAACTAACAACTTTCAGGTTATTTCGATACAGAATCACGAGGCCTATTTATTAAAAGATAGGTTTTTCATAAACTTAGACTACGTCAAGGTCAAGGTGGTCAGAGTCTAATGCGATTAGTGTTACGGTTCTCCCAGTACATGCGTAATCTATGGAGATATATGTCTGTGTCTTCCGTGACAAAAGTATTATAATACGAACGAGGGCATTGTTGAATTGTTGACGGACCTGAAACTGTATCAGATGATATATAAAATAGGTTTTACTGCTACGTGGGTTGCATGCAACGGTGCATTTACCCTTTGGGTTCACTTATTGTGCGATGTATCAACCGTTTAAATGTATACAGAGAAATATAAAGACGGTTTTCAATTTAAGGTGTTCACGAGGAACTTGAAAGATTTTAACCACGCTTTTCTGAGGCCAAAAGAAGGAAAAAATGTTATAAGAATTTACGTCCAATTCGCAAAATAAAATAAAAAAAGTAAATGTTATTGGTAAACTTGTTTTTACAGTGTTATTTGTCACTTTTTGAAATCTATGAATAAGGATATTTAGACTACATCCCACAGTGGCAACATCGCCATCAAAATTGCGTTTTGCACTAACAATAAAAACTTGCTTTTTTTAATTAGTATTAACTCTGAAACTAGGCGAATTACAAAAAAGTTTATAGGACATTTTAGTCTTGAAATATGATCAGGAATACGCCTTTTTTATTCGGTTTCCTCAAGTTACACCGTGTAGAGAAACCTTTACCTAAAAGGCGTAACAGAAATAATCGGGATCCGTTTAAGGGCGTATTCGGTATCGTGTTCTGATTAGGGAAATTTTTTTTTTACTATCAGCAGAGAATTGGCAGATTATCCAATCGGCCAACCCTTCTTTCGCGTCAAAAACATTTTTCTTGACATCAAAATGAATCATATATCAATCTTATACCAATATTATTATTTATTATTATTTTTATTATTATTCAGAGCCCACTGTGTCCCACTGCTGGGCAAAGGCCTCCCCCCTCTTTTTCCACTCGTCTCTGTTTAATGCTATATCCGGCCAGCCTGTCAAGAAGGAGTCCAAGTTATCCCGCCATCGCCGACGAGGTCTGCCGGATCCCCGTTTAGACTCGTGGGGCTCCCACTCCGTGGTTAACTTGGCCCACAAGTCATCCGGCATTCGGCAGACATGACCAGCCCAGTCCCATTTCAACTTAGCCGCTTTTCGAGCTACGTCTATTATTTGAGTCTTAGAGCGCAGCATACCAATATTAAATGATATATTTGATTTTGTTATCATTATACAACACAAGCTTTTTAAAGTAACTGCCAACAAACTTTGACAGTTATTTTAAAAAGCTCGTATTTAAATTGTGTGTTGCTTTACATTGCTGACCGAATAATTTTGTATGGGTAAAAGTTTTTTTTTTTTTTTTACATGGGGAATGCTTTTACGCATACCGCCGGGCCTGGACGGTTATGTGGGACTCAGGGCTGTATAGAGGCCCCACTACCCACTAAACCCCATGGTGTCCTCTCGCCGCTGTGGTTGCGGGGTTACGGGGAAGCTCACGCAATGCGTCCGCGACATTCTTCTTAGGTCCAAAGCTAACCACCGTGTAAATATTCGCCCGTATTGGATTTATAGACACTGTATAAATAGCCCGTGCGTATTGCTAGCGACAAACACATATCGTTCCTGGAAAGCAATATTGCTGTAACCCGCACTACAATTGGCTTGCGGGTTATATCATTATTGCTTTTCAGCGATATATACGGACATTTTACGAGCGAAATGCACGCGCGAAGAATAATTAAAAGGACATTATTTTGATGTTAAAATGTACAATCAAATTGCCCTCAATGAAGTACGAAAACGTCTAGGTAGAGTAGTACAGTCAACGTCAAAAATATGTTTACATATTTCGCCTTATTACAAAGGAGTAAGGTGCAAAAGTGTAATCATATATTTGATGTGAACGTACTAAACATTGTACCCGTAAACATAGATTATATAATAGTTCGTAAATTAGATAACTGGAGCAGATGGCGCTTCACATCTATACATTATTATTTATATGTATTTATACGTTTTGTGATAACTGTACCTGTTCTCAATCTAGGTAATATCAAAGATAGATATAACTCCGTAATAGATGGATACAGTCTAAGGAAAAAACGTGCCTCGAAAATCAAGAAAATTTGATTCTCGTTCAGAGGGCGCTACTAGTTTTGGCCTACAGTCGTATAGATGGCGTTGACGGTTTCGTTTGTTATTTAACAATTTTAACGCATATCAGTGAAAGAACATGGGTCAAAATCATAAAAATAATTAATGCAAATTAAAAAAATCATTTATCTATATTTAAATACATTCTATCGTATTTTTATAAATCTTCATTTTTAGTTTTAAAGTGTGTCGACAGATGGCAGTGAATTTACTGGGGTTACAAAATTTACTATGACAGTACCGCTCTAGTATAAGTTACTCCTCTATGGTAATATACTCGTAAATACATAATGTATGAAGCCATACAGCCTTCTACTTGATCTGTCGATTTTGCGGATTACTTATTTTTGAAGTAATACTTCTTTAGGCGCGACTAGAGGGTTACTCAGATTTCTTTCTGACGGAAGTAACGCTCAGTAGTGACACACGCACAATAGGACACACGTCAAAGTGCCAACATAGCGATAAACGTCATCGTCAATAAAGTTTTACTTCAATCGCGCGTAAAGATTACACGCCCACATTTTTTATTTGTTTGTGTTCGGTTTTAATTCATTAGATGGTGTAGTTATAATTTACCCATTTGTCCAGTTGTTAAATTAGAGTTATCTATGTCTATATTTTATAACCTAGTCATCGGACATATATTATGCACTTGCGCGTTTATTTAATATAGGTATATTATACCTACTTCCATCTCTCCATACAAGTCAAATTACACAGTAATTATTCGAAACGCCGGCTGTTCAAATTGGAACCACGCATTGAGAAATTAATTTATAATTTACATTTGTTTACATTTTTAAAAATATGATAACTGCGGCCGAAGAAAGGTCACGTGAGTCATGTTTAAAAAACGTAAGAATAGGGTTGGCAACTTTCAAAGGTTTGCATGGAAAGGAATAGATAATAGTACTAGGTACAGAAGGTTAACTCTCAGATATGACCGCTAGGTGGCGCAAGCGTGCGCGGCAACTACTATGGCTAGACACCAAAATTGGTGTGGGCCGCGTGTACTTGTAGCTACGCCACGAAATCGCGGAGTGAGCCACGCCTGACACAGCGAAACTGATAAACTGTCGCTTGCGGTATTTCCGGTCCGATACGACCTTCAAACCTTCAAGAAAAGAGCGTGTTCCCATCTGAAATGCCGGCAACGCAGTTACATCCTCTCTGGATCTGTGGGCGTCCATGGACGACGGTAATCGCTTACCATCAGGCTATTCGTCTGCTCGTTAGCTTCCTATATCATAAAAGAAAACAATACCAGGCACCTTTTTCATTAAAATTACAATTGTCATCATAACAACCCGTTACATTTCTGTCGAACTTTACGTGGCAAACAAAAAAAAACCGGCCAAGTGCGAGTCGGACTCGCGCACCGAAGGTTCCGTACTTTTTAGTATTTATTGTTATAGCGGCAACAGAAATATAGGTACATCATCTGTGAAAATTTCAACTGTCTAGCTATCACGGTTCGTGAGATACAGCCTGGTGACAGACAGACGGACAGCGGAGTCTTAGTAATAGGGTCCCGTTTTTACTGTTTGGGTACGGAACCCTAAAAAAAGCATGCCAAGCGTTTATTCATGGAAACAGCATACCTACATATTTTCTAAAAGGTACAACCTCCGCTGAACTGTATAACAGTTGTCCGGCAGAAAAATTATGAAAAATAGTCTCCCTTTCTTTCCATCAACTTTCCATACTGTTATAATTAAAGTTATTACTTATCTAATATTGTCTTCGGTTACCGCGATAGTTACTCATGAAATAAAACTATGAAAACGGATTATATCGCGTATATTGAATTTATAATACATCCCGACGTTTCGAACTCTTTACAGCGTTCGTGGTCAACGGGTGACTGAGGAAAAATTACAAAGTGCAAAAATACCCACATACTAAAATAATGAACAATCATGCAACGCACTTACAACCCCTCTGGTGTTGCGGGTGTCCATGGGCGGCGGTAATCGCTTACCATCAGGTGATCCGCTGCTCGTTTGCCTCCTATTTCATTAAAAAAAAAATAGTACTCCAAATTTCAACTGAATCAGATACCGGGAAGTGGTTCAAATTTTAGGTTCAAGTTTTGACGCACTATATATAAATACAAAGGTGAAGCTAAATAAAAGTGTGTTAAAACAATGAAAGTTCAAAAAGAAATGTATAACTTTAGCAATACTAATAAGGCTACGTTATGGAGCTCTACAAAAACGTGCTCTCTCTAAACGTAAAATAATTGAAACTGTAAACATTATCTCCGCTTATAAATATAACAGGTTAGCGCGTATTACCGCATCCCGTCTACTCCCTTTACCCCTTTAGTTATACCTGGAATGAAATAAACCCCAAGTTCCTCCCGGTCCTTTGATGACATACTACGTAGTACCCCCTCCACCCCTAAATGGTTCACAAATGTCACATTGAAAAAGCTGTTGAACCTAGTCTAGAGGGCGCCACGACCTTCACTCGTTACGGAATCGTAGACATTACATGAAACGGTAGGGTTGGCTTGCATCATTTTTGGTTATTTATTGCAAAAATAATTATCTACGCTAATCATAAGAATTTAAACCATACACAACTTTGGGAACAAATCAAATTATTTTATTAAATATTTTGATGTGTTTTTTAAGTAGTCACACTACTATATATAAATTACTAGCGACCCAACCCGGCTTCGCACGGGTGCAATGTATATAAACGTTCCTCTTGAATCACTCTATTTATTAAAAAAAACAGCATCAAAATCCGTTGCGTAGTTTTAAAGATCTAAGCATACATAGGGACAGATAGACCGCAGGAAGCGACTTTGTTTTATGAAATGATAAACTGAAATCAACACCCAAACATCTTCAAAGACGCCTACTCTTACAAAGATGGCATATAGCCGAGAAATTGGGGCGGGTTCCGCCGTGGCGGAGTGAGGGGTTCAAGGCGTTTGCTAAAGACGCCGGTTCGAATCCGGCCTTCACCACTGGAGGGCTTCGTCACTTTTTTAGAGTTCCGTACCCAAAGGGTAAAAACGGGACCCTATTACTAAGACTCCGCTGTCCGTCTGTCCGTCCGTCTGTCCGTCTGTCTGTCTGTCACCAGGCTGTATCTCATGAACCGTGATAGCTAGACAGTTGAAATTTTCACAGATGATGTATTTCTGTTGCCGCTATAACAACAAATACTAAAAACAGAATAGTATAAATATTTAAGTGGGGCTCCCATACAACAAACGTGATTTTTTTGCTGTTTTTTTCCGTAATGGTACGGAACACTTCGTGCGCGAGTCCGTGTCGCACTTGGCCGGTTTTTTATTCTTTAATATATGACATCTATTTCAATTTTAAACCTTTTCATGTAACCTTACACCATTTTGGAAAAGAGATGATACTCTTCAAACGCTTGATCGATTTTTATCAAACATAGCTATGTACCACCGCAAGGAAACTTGCCGTCACGGAAAAACCCGCCAAGTGCGAGTAAGACTCTTAGACGGCGTTCTTATTCTAAAAGCAACAAAATCACGTTCGTTGTAGGGGAGACCCACTTAAATATTTATATTATTCTGTTTTTAGTATGTGTTGTTATAGCAGCAACAGAAATACATCTGTGAAAATATCAACTGTCTAGCTATCACAGTTCATGAGATACAGCATGGTGTCAGACAGACGGACAGACAGACGGACAGCGGAGTCTTAGTAATAGGGTCCCGTTTTTACCCTTTGGGTACGGAACCCTAAAAAGTCAATTAATCTCCAATGGGAACAGTCGTTACAGTGTCATATAAATAGAATACGTATTAAATAATACAAAATAATATATCCCAATAAGAATCGATCGCCAGAGGACTTATCTCTAGAACTTGTGTGTATGTGTTTAAGTATACCGGAATCGTATTCACGGTTAAGGAATTTAATTTCCGTACCATTTCGTACCTTGCCACAGTGACAATATGGGGCATTTTCTATGAAAAGGGACCTTATTGTCGATGGCACTTACGCCGCACAGCGTCGCGCGGCATTGTATTTACATCGGAGCATCGTTTATAATGGCGTAAGCGTCATCGACAATAAGGTCCCTTTTTATAGAAAATACCACATTCGGTCCCTAGCGGCTTTCATATTGATTATCACTGTGAAGGTACGAAATGGTACGGAAATTAAATCTTTGACGTACACGCAGATAAGGAACTCATAGGTAGTTATTGCATAGCTTGTTTACTTTGCCCTAATACAGTGTAAAGGGGCCCGCCTGCAGTCTCTGGCCTTATCCGGCGGCCTAACGTCCACACACATAAGCGATTATTGCCTGGTAGCACCTCTAACACCTCTGCAGCTACAGACTAGCAGTTGAGAGTCGTCAGTTTTGCGCCGTACGACCGCCCGCCGGCAACGGTCTGATAGGTATAAGACGGGGCCCTATAAAGGAGCCCACTGACTATCAGTCCGCCGGACGATATCGGCCTGTCAGTTGTTCGGAACTGTCAAATTTTTGTTCTAACTGACAGGCCGATATCGTCCGGCGGACTGATAGTCAGTGGGCCCCTTAAATTGACAGTTCGTCGGACGATATCAGCCTGTTAGTTAATCGCAACAGGCCACACATTCTATTTCAGACCACGGACTGTCCGGCCGATATCCGGCACTGACCGGAATCTTCAAGCGGCCACACACTGTCGGTTCGTGTTAGCTGTCTAGAAACCTGAACGAGAACTGTTAATGGCCTTTTGCGATTAACTGAGAGGCTGATATCGTCCGGCGGACTGGTAATCATGGGCCATTTGGGCCCCATGGACACACTCATAAGGCGAGCGCACACGGCGACTTTTTGCATTGATTCAGTAGCGATATAGTCGCTAAAAGGCCACGATCACAGATTGAATATATACGCTAGATGACGCAATACTATATTACGATTTGTATTGAAACCAAGCGTGCCGACTATTTCATACAAAATTTACGCATAATATAATTTTAAAACTATTTATCTGTGATAGGAAATATGTTCTTGGCTTAGGGTGCTCGCAATTTTTGGGCTGTTGCAGTTAATTATTATGCAACGAAGCATTTTTTAAGTTTTCACGGACGTCCGGCTGCAACAACTGACGCGCGTGGACTGTAAAGAGTGACGGTCAACCTCGACGCTTGGTCGGGGTTCGGACGCGAAGTAGATGCATTTGCGTCTTCTATGGTATATTTACTGTGGCCACGATACAGTCCCGATGCGGTCGCTGGTCATATACCTACGTACACGTAAACACCGTAAACACGATTCTTCATCGCTAACCGCTCATTGCGAGATCGATATTCAATCGCGCGTTCACGAAACGCGCGATTGAATCGCTGCATATAGTCGCCTGCAGTGGCGTAACTAGGGGGGGGCAGAGGGGGCAAGAGCCCCGGGCGCCATCCAAGGCGCCAAAATGGGCAAAAGGCAGCAGCAGGGAAACTTTTGTCAGTCGTCAGGGCGCAAATTTGGTGACTGCCACGGGCGCCATATCCTCTAGCTACGCCACTGGTCGCCTGGTGCTACCTTCATTATCGTATATACATGCCGAAATCGTGTGGACACACCCTTACATAAGAGGAACGGTGGTTAACAAGGACAAGTTATTGCATGGTCTCATATTTGTTGGTTATTGCTTCGTTATCTTACGTAGACACACCCATGAGGATAACGACGGTAGGTTTTTTTTTTATGAAATAGGAGGCAAACGAGCAGACGGATCACCTGATGGTAAGCGATTACCGCCGCCCATGGACACCCGCAACACCAGAGGGGTTGTAAGTGCGTTGCCGGCCTTGCATAATTGTTATATTTTCATTGTTTATTCAATATAAAGACTCCTATTTTACGTAAGACCAATCTTACTCGTAAATCCTTTGTAGGTACCAGGCCTAGGCTGCCTAGAACGTTCCCGCTCAACCTTCCTAAGGTTCATGCACTTATTGTTTCATGAAGGGCGCCCTACGGGCAAAGGCCCGTCCAAGGGTTTTCCAATGTTACGTACTTATTGCGTGACACTTATTTTTGTCGCTTTTATATGTTACGTTCATTGACGTTGATGTATTGGAGTAATTAATTTAGATACATTAATACTGTAGATAATATATACATTAATACTTATGTAATATAGAATAGAATAGAAATAATTTATTCGTTAGCACACACAAATAGAAAATTATACAAAACAGAGAAACATAAAAAAGAAAAAGTGCCACGAAATGGTCTCACCTCAGCATGTTGCTGGCGACTTCCAGCGCTGATCTTCCGGTGATATTGATTTAGTTAATTTTAACTGGGCGAAAAATAAATTTATTCATTTCAAGTGAAAAATATTTACTGTAGATATGTAGGTACCTAGGTACTCTATTTACTAGAGGCAGCTAGGTCTACAGAATATAACCTCGTGGGCATAACTTAAAACTGAATAAATTTTTGGTCCCGCCATTTGTAAAAATAAAAAAATAAAATAAAAATCTATTCTATCATCAAACCTACTCACAAAATTTTACGAGAATCGAAATTGTATTGTATTGTATTGTACAGCTCATCATTATCTTCCATTTTGCCACGGCTCATGGGAGCCTGGGGTCCGCTTGACAACTAATCCTGAGAATTGACATAGGCGCTAGTTTTTACGAAAGCGACTGCATCTGACCTTCCAACCCAGAGGGGGAACTAGGCCTTGTTACGATTAGTCCGGTTTCCTCACGAAGTGTTAAATATCAAATTATATTTCGTATATACATAAGTTCTGAAAAACTCATTAGTACGAGCCGGGGTTTGAACCTGCGACCTCCGGATTGAAAGTCGCACGCTCTTACCACTAGGCAACCAGCGCTTGATCCATATGATACACCTATTGTTTGAAATGCTTATGTAATATAGAATATAATAGAATAGAAATAATTTATTCGTTAGCACACACAAATAGAAAATTATACAAAACAGAGAAACATAAAAATGAAAAAGTGCCACGAAATGGTCTCACCTCAGTATGTTGCTGGCGACTTCCAGCGCTGATCTTCCGGTGATATTGATTAGTTAGTTGACTGGGCGAAAAATAAATTGATTCATTTCAAGTGAAAAATATTTACTTAATTTATAGGACGTCCGCTAAGTGGCGCGGTTGCACGAAGCGGGTGAGTTATCGAAAAATAGTATGAGCGATGCTAAGTGGCGCGGACGCGTGCGACGGATATTACATACAATGGCACCCGCGTGCGTGCGCCCGCGCCGTGCACCCGCACTTCTATATCAAAGCAAAGATAGATATAACTCCGTAATAGATGGATACAGTCTAAGGAAAAAACGTGCCTCGAAAATCAAGAAAATTAGATTCTCGTTCAGAGGGCGCTACTAGTTTTGGCCTACAGTCGTATAGATGGCGTTGACGGTTTCGTTTGTTATTTAACAATTTTAACGCATATCAGTAAAAGAACATGGGTCAAAATCATAAAAATAATTAATGCAAATAAAAAAAATCATTTATCTATATTTAAATACATTCTATCGTATTTTTATAAATCTTCATTTTTAGTTTTAAAGTGTGTCGACAGATGGCAGTGAATTTACTGGCGTTACAAAATTTACTATGACAGTACCGCTCTAGTATAAGTTACTCTATGATCAAAGAAATAGGGAATATTACGCGAAACTGCGTAGGGGGCGCCACTACCACAATCTGAGGGTCTACAGCGAAACGAAACTAACATCTGTGTCACTTGCATATTCGAGCGATAAAGAGGCAGATAGCAAAATTTCGGATTCTCGTTTCTCGGTAGGTCCTCTGTAAAAAAACCGCCTTTAGCATCTTATTATCTTAGTATGGATGGTATAGAAAGGATCGCAATCTCTTATGGCAGAATTGTTGTAAAAGTGACCGCGTTAAGCTTTAAATAAAAGTTCCTAATCTCTCCGGTGGCGCTAGTTAGGCTCTGGGACATGAGTATAACATGAACCATATAAGGCAACAAATAACCCGACCAAATTACGTAGGCTGTTTTTGGTAGTATTTCGGTGTATGGTGGCGCCGCCTAATTACTGTTTTTTGATGGACACTTTTCATACATAGAGATTTGGCTCCTTTATACAGTCTCCATGTATCTTAGTCTAAACTTGTCAAACTGTCAAAAATGTTTAATTTACTCTATGGTTTACTAAAAAGGCTAATGCTGCACTGGTGGCAGAACATCGCAGTAATATCCCCTATTATATTTAGTTAACAAACCTACATTAAATTATATTAGGTTTTATTACAACAAAAAATTATTTACATACAAGATATATACAGTGGTACTACGTAAACGAAATTAATAAATAACTATCTAAAATAGGCCCTTGAGGCATTGTACCAAGGATGCTGGCGGCATTTCCCCGCTGTATCGCAATGCTGATACGTTGTGCGAGAAAGCCGCCAGCTCTTCGGTTTTATTTGTTTATTTGCGTATTTATTTTCGGAGTGGGAGGGTGGAAAAATTAATTGCATCCAAAAAATATGATAGCAACTGTAAAGGATTAGCACTAATTGACTAGCACATTGCATAGCAGATTAGAAAAGTAATAATTTAAATATTTTCTTTTTAATATGTTAATCTTTATTGAACCAATTAATTTAAATCTTTATCAACATCTTTTTAATACTTTAAATTCTTTTTAGTCAAAGTCAAAGTCAAAGTCAATATAATCTTTATTCAAATAGGCCTAGCAACAAGCACTTTTAAATTGTCAAGTTTTAAATATTACCTTAATCTAAATATCAGAGCAATTTATTGATGCAGTTATTATTATTCTTAAAAACATTGAATTATTATAGATATGTCAAACTTAATAATAAGAATTCACAAAAGGATCGTCAAACACCAAAATTGTATAAAAAATACTAGTCTAGAAACTTTCTAGAATAAAAATCTAAATGTCAAAAAATACAGATTACCTAATATAGGTATTCATTGAATTATCAATTTCATCATTATTAACACAATAATAAATAATTAATTATTTTCAATCACAATCCCACGGTGTTTCATCATTCATGTAGTCTTGTGTGCTATAATAGGCTTTAGAGATAAGTTTACGTTTTACATATTTTTTTAAATTTATTAACAGATAATTCAGTGATGATATTTGGAAGTTTATTATAAAATCTTACACAGTTACCCATGAATGATTTTTTAATTTTATGGAGCCGAGTGAAGGTTACTGCAAGCTTATGCTTATTTCTAGTATTAATGTTATGTATGTCACAGTTTTTCTTAAAACTGGCAATGTTTTTATGTACATACAGAATATTCTCATAAATATATTGACAGTGCACTGTCATTATGTCAATTTCCTTCAATTTATCTCTAAGTGAGTCTCTATGGTTCATTTTATATATTGCTCGAATAGCCCTCTTCTGCAGAACAAAAATGGTATTTATCTCTCAAGCACCACCCCACAGTATGCTTGATCGGAGAATCAACCTGAAATAAAGCGGCAATGTTTATTCAAGTGAAATATTTCATCTTCATTTCTCGTGTCCTTGTTAACCGGTCCATTCTGCTCTCGTTAGGACAAACTATAAACAACATTTCAAAATTACCTTAGTTGTAAATAGTATAAACTAGATTTTCAGCCAGTAAGTAAATAAATATATTTTGTGAAGGGCTGCCGAACATCTTAGGGCATTCGGGTGTCGGATCGCACAGGATAGGAACGAATGGCGAAACCTAGTATCGGAGGCCAAGAGCCACTTCGGGTCGCTTAGCCAGCGAAGTAAGTAAGTAAGTAAGTAAATAAAAGTTAATTAGTTAATTAGCTTAGCATTTAAGTGAAATCCATACTAATATTATAAATGCGAAAGTCTGTCTGTCTGTCTGTGTGTTCCCTCTTCACGCTTAAACCGCTGAATCGATTTAGATGAAATTTGGCATAGAGATAGGTTGAGTCCCTGAGAAGGACATAGGATAGTTTTTATCCCGAAAATCATCCCTTAAGAAAGTAAAAAACGGGGTGGAATTGAGATAATTAACGAAGTGCCTGCTAATTTGTGTGCATAATATGCTCAAATTTAGATTGCTATGAAAAATTTTCCAGGCGCTATTCTTACTCTAGCTGCGGTTACTACGTCCACGCAGACGAAGTCGCGGGCAAAAGCTAGTATATAATATAGTTATGTAACCTGAAGGAAGAGCGGCGCCACCCAACACAGTCATTTTTACTTACCGGGTGGCTCCATCACCTTATATTATGAACTAAGTGTGTCTTACGCAATAAAGTTTTTTTTTAGATTAAATCTACAAATTTGCTAAAATAAGATCTGTTTCTTTACCAGCGTATTTTTCTATAAATTGTAAATATCAGAAATCAATCAATCAATCTTCTTTTTCACCTAAATTGTGATTTGTCTATTTTTATATAATACAGTAAGCTATATGTATTACTTAGTACAATGTCAAAACTTCAGCGTAAGGAGATGTTAATTAAAAATTGGAATTGTCTCAACTGACTCCACAAGACAGGCCTAGCCTAGTGTGGGTTAATAAAACAATATGTATAATTTTTGGTAAATTAACTATTTTTATTTATTTATAATAATTAATTTATTGTATGATATTGTTTTATATATTTTGTAATATTTAACGTAATAAAGTTTATTTCAATCTATCAATCAATCAATCAATCAATCGATCAATCAATCAATCAATCAATCAATCGATCAATCAATCAATCAATCAGTCATTTTTACACAGATCGACTTAGCCTCACAATAAACTCATTAAGGTTTGTGTTGTGGGTACTGACGATATTTATAGTATGGTATGTATAGTATAGTATGTATATAGTTATATATAAATACTTATTTACATAACTGAAGAACAAAGTTACTGATAACACACACAAATAAATGCCCTAACCGGGATTCGTACCCGGGACCACCTGCTTCGGGTCACTACCGACTATTTAGGCTAGGAGGCCGCCATTTCTTTTCTATTTATTGATAGATGTTTGCCCGGCGGGTCGGTAACGATACCTTCTCGTAACTCATGAGGCCCTGGTAATTGCTCCTTGCTAAATTCAATTTTTAGACAGTTTTTTCTGAGCTGTAATTGGTCAATTTCATTATAGTTGACTAAACCGTTTCGAAATGAATATTATAGCTGAACTAGGAGCCCATACATTATAACTACCCAATTACATTTTTGTATACGAAATCTTAATTCAACTATTATAGTCGACGAGTATAAAAAAAAACCGGCCAAGTGCGAGTCGGACTCGCGCACCGAGGGTTCCGTACTTTTTAGTATTTGTTGTTATAGCGGCAACAGAAATACATCATCTGTGAAAATTTCAACTGTCTAGCTATCACGGTTCATGAGATACAGCCTGGTGACAGACAGACGGACAGACGGACAGCGGAGTCTTAGTAATAGGTCCCGTTTTTACCCTTTGGGTACGGAACCCTAAAAAACGAATTATGACACCCATTAAAGCACCTCGGAACTCTCGTATTTAACTTTTAGCCGCCGTATAAGCTTCGATATATAAGCGAACTGATATTATCTTCTAAAGATGGATACAAGGGTTCTTTCCAAAACGGTTAAAAAGTGCAGAAGCCGTGGTTATTGTATGGAGGCTGATGAAAGAGTGAATTTGCATAATTTGAAGAGTACAAAATGGAAAATATTTGCCTCTGAATGGCCGCGACAGGTACATGACATGTGAAGCGCTGCTATTGGAGCTTCATAAAAGCCGAGAAAAAAGTAATAGCCGAGCCCGACGGCTGCGTTTAGCTGCTGCATTGGGAATATTTAAAATAAGAAAACCGGCCAAGTGCGAGTCGGACTCGCGCACGAAGGGTTCATTACGGAAAAAAACAGCAAAAAAATCACGTTTGTTGCATGGGAGCCCCATTTAAATATTTATATTATTCTGTTTTTAGTATTTGTTGTTATAGCGGCAACAGAAATACATCATCTGTGAAAATTTCTACTGTCTAGCTATCACGGTTCATGAGATACAGCCTGGTGACAGACGGACAGACGGACAGCGGAGTCTTAGTAATAGGGTCCCGTTTTTACCCTTTGGGTACGTTACCCTGAAAAAGCACTGGTGGCCTAGCGGTAAGGGCGTGCGGCTTGAATCCGGAGGTCGCAGGTTCAAACCCCGGCTCGTACCAATGAGTTTTTCGAAACTTATCATTTGATATTTACCATTCGCTTTTCGGTGGAAAACATCGTGAGGAAACCGGACTAATCCCAAAAAGGCCTAGTTTCCCCTCTGGGTTGGAAGGTCAGATGCCCACGTCACTTCCTGAAATTAGTTGCCAAGCGGACCCCAGGCTCCCGTGAGCCGGCAAAATGCCGGGACAACGCGAGGAAGATGATGATTGGGAATATTTTAATACAATAATAAGTTGCGTTGAAATGGGACTGGGCTGGTCATGTCTGCCGAATGCCGGACGACTTGTGGGCCAAGTTAACCACGGAGTGGGAGCCCCACGAGTCTAACCGGGGATCCGGCAGACCTCGTCGGCGATGGCGGGATAACTTGGACTCCTTCTTGAGAGGCTGGTCAGATATAGCATTAAACAGATAGTGGAAAAGAGGGGGGAGGCCTTTGCCCAGCAGTGGGACACAGTGGGCTCTGAATAATAAAAATAATAATAAGTTGCAGCTACATTACGTACTTCGCTCAGACACTAAACAATCGCCCTGCTTGTTTACGTCTCGTACTCCGTTTTTCGCCGCCCCCTACCTTAACCTATTATACCTCCAATTTCTACCAGTTTACGAATCAAATTCGTTTGAATATTGATCGGAATTGTTTTCAAGCGCGTATTAACGAAACTTTGACTGTTATTAGACCTTAAATCTTGGCTATAAGGCTCACGATATTAAGTTAAGTATGGGTTTGGAACAGTTGTTTAAACGTCTACTTGCCGTTGCAGAGTCGAACCAAGGGCAGTCACTGAACTGTCTACCCTGAAGGTTAAACATACAAGGACTAGATTATGTAATTGAAAAAATAAGAAAAAATAATATGTAATTAATAATTGGAAAATATTAGACCGAGTTAGGTAGCTCGCGCGTCGAATGATGCATATGATAGTCCCTTCAAGTTTTAGCTGGGCTTAATTTAAAAAAAATACTGTAGTAAATATGTTTTCATATCGTGTCGTTGTTGCCCAAAAAACTGAGCAGAAAGTGATAAGTGGTGTACTCCTCTGCGTTCCCGTTCCGGGCAACTGGGTAGAAAAAAAATGGAAAAATTGTGTCTTTATTTCCCCGCCTGGAACAGTTGGTAATTGTTTTAATTTTACTCATCTCGTATTGAATCTTTTTTTATCAAAAATGATATGAGTAAATTGGTAAGACGAATTATTCTTGATTTCTTTTGTTTAATTGTATTTACTCGATTTCATAAGGCAAGCAAATATCTTACACCTGCGTAAATGAGCAAAGGCAGATTCTTATACAGTCACAGTTAAACGTTTGTACGATATTAAATGGGTTTTAAAGTTATTTAGCACTAAATTCATGAAAATAAAATAACATGTAAGATAAAAACTGCTTATTTTTTTCATTAAATTGTTATTTAATATTTAAATTCTGTAAAATACTTTTAATATGTTGGCTAAATGAGTAGGATGCCATTGACTATTGGAAGTTTTAGAACTAAAAACCGACCAAGTGCGAGTCGGACTCGCGCACGAAGGGTTCCGTACCACGCACAAAACGGCAAAAAAAATTACGATTGTTGTATGGGAGCCCCACTTTATTTTGTTCTGTTTTTAGTATTTGTTGTTATAGCGGCAACAAAAATACATTATCTGTGAAAATTTCAACCGTCTAGCTATCACGGTTCCTGAGATACAGCCTGGTGACAGACGGACAGACAGACAGGGGAGTCTTAGTAATAGGGTCCCGTTTTTACCCTTTGGGTACAAAACCCTAATTAATGATAACATCTTCTAGCTGGATGTAATTATAAACCACCACGCATAAAATTGTTTATAGTTTAAGCTCATTGTAAGTGAACTTTTGTTCTTTATGAGTAATAAAAACCGGCCAAGTGCGAGTCGGACTCGCGAACGAAGGGTTCCGTACCATTACGCATAAAACGGCAAAAAAATCACGTTTGGTGTATGGGAGCCCCCCTTACATATTTATTTTATTCTGTTTTTAGTATTTGTTGTTATAGCGGCAACAGAAATACATCATCTGTGAAAATTTCAACTGTCTAGCTATCACGGTTCATGAGATACAGCCTGGTGACAGACAGATGGACAGACGGACAGACGGACAGCGTAGTCTTAGTAATAAGGTCCCGTTTTTACCCTTTGGGTACGGAACCCTAATTAATGTTAAAACTAGCTGGATGTAATTGTAAACCACCACGCATGAAATTGTTTATAGTTTAAGCTCGTTATTTCAATCTAAATAGTCACGTTACTTAGCATCTGTTATCCTAAAACATTTTTTCATTTCCTTTTGCGTTTGCGTATTGTTATCATTTTGGCCAGGCTTGATTTCTTCTTTTTTTTTCTTGAGCGTTGAGAAGTGTGTGTGGTGTGAGATTACAAGATAGAATTAGGAACAGTGTGATAAGGGAAAAGTGTGGACTGAGCGAAGATGTAGTGACAAAAATTGAGAAAGGTATGTTGAGATGGTTTGGACACGTGGAAAGAATGAGTGAAAGAAGGCTAACAAAGAGAGTGTATAAGGGAGAGGTGGAAACGGGAGTTGGAAGGGGCAGACCTCGGCGGACTTTCGCTGATCAGATCGGGGAAATCCTGAAGAAAGGCCAGGTCAAGAGCACCCTAAACCGGCGAGCGTGTATGAGGAATGTTATGAAAGTGAAGGAAGCGAAAGAGGTATGTCAGGATCGTAGCAAGTGGAAACCCGTGGTCTCTGCCTACCCCTCCGGGGAATAGGCGTGATTATATGTATGTATGTATGTATGTTGATTTCTACTTATCGTAAGGCTGTATTTACGTCTCGTGTTATAAAACGAGGCATTTTCTATAAAAAGGGACCTTATTGTCGATGGCGCTTACGCCGCAGAGCGTCGCGCGGCATTATATTTATATCGAAGCATCGTTAAGGCTGTTCCATCGGTTTGCCGCTGTCACTGTCACATTTCGCAAGAAAGAACGAGAAAGATCATGCGCGCCAAGCGTCAATTTTGATCGAATTTTGTCGATTTTTATTTATTTTAAAAACGTTACCTTACAATATCGAAATTCGAAAGCTATGAAATTACTATTTAAGTTAAGATTGTTTTTTCTTCTTTTTTTGTTTATAGTATCACATAATAAATAACCGAGTAAAGTTGGATTAAAAGTCCGAGTTAGAGGTTACTTTGGGAATTAATTGTATCGAGCGAAGTGTCATAATTCGTGTATCGGAAGCTATGATATTAAAGATAATATAGTCAAGAACTACATATATTTTTTCCACGTCTACTAATATCAACGCCTCTTAGAAAAACATGATCATATAAGAAGATTTTTCGCCTTCTGGCTCAGGGAACCGCCTTAATAATGGCGCAAGCGCCATCGACAATAAGGTCCCTTTTCATAGAAAACGCCTCAAATAGGGTGCATAAAAGCCAGACAGGGCGTAGAGGGCGGGCGGCGACCCGGTGCGGGCCCTATACGCAGCTACCGATCTAATCTGGGACACCAGATTGACCAGATAAGTATTACGCACACAACGAAGGCCGCAAAAATATCTGACACCATCTTATTTGTAGACTAAGCGGGTCACATGTTTCTGCGGCCTTTAAAGAGTATTATTGCAGGTACAGTCGCCATCAGATATATCGGAGCGGCCGAGGGACTCAAAAATATCTGAACACGCATCTAGCGCCATGACAATAGAGGCGTGCTCAATTTTTTATGAGCTTTTATTCTTGCAAAGTTTGTATCTATGTTGGGGTGAATTCTTGCAAGCTAATTAAGGCCCACTTTCCATTATTCGATTTCATGAATAGGGAATATCACGCGAAACTGCGTAGGTGGCGCCACTACCACAATCTGAGGGTCGCGAAACAAGAAAATCGAAATTTCGTTATCCAACATCTCTGTCACTCTTGCATATTCGAGCGATAAAGGCAGTTAGCGACATCTCAGATTCGCGTTTCCCGGTAGGTCCTCTGTAAACAAACCGCCTTGATGCATCAATGTCATATTTTATTATCTCTGAAAACTTGTCAAAAACCTGTTAAAGGTACAGTATGTATAAGTTACTCTATGGTTTACTAAAAAGGCTAGTCCTGCACTCGGGTGGCAGAACATTGCAGTAATATACCCTATTATGGTACCATCGAGCTGATCTGATGACATTTTGACGTTTGCTGCAGTAATGCGGTCGACTGCAGCAGTATTGCAGCGCGACATCACTGCCGCATTACTGAAGAAAATGTGAAAATCAATGTTGACATTTGCGGCAGCAATGCAGTCGGCAGATATGTCGCGCTGCAATACTAGTACTGCTGCAGTAATGCTGGTGCAGTCTGAACCCAAACGTCCCTATATTTGGCATCTCAATAATATTTAGCAACGCTCGGAACCGGTTTTTAGGGTTCCGTACCCAAAGGGTAAAAACGGGACCCTATTACTAAGACTCCACTGTTCGTCTGTCCGTCTGTCTGTCACCACGCTGTATCTCATGAACCGTGATAGCTAGTTGAAATTCTCACAGATGATGTATTTCTGTTGCCGCTACTACAACAAATACTAAAAGGTACTCGCACTTGTCCAGTTTTTTTCTTCATACAAAAAATACCCGTATTATTACGTTCATTTTCGTTCTTTGGTATATCATTTCATTTTTAATGAGACAATCTAATTGTACGAAGTTGTTTCCTAAATATATGTGATATATGTAAAGAGCATAAAATAATTAAAAATATTGGTCTATTTAGTGTTTTTGCAGAGCCTTGCGTACCATCCCTTAGCTTTACTATTTACAGGCCTTACAGTAGCTTTCAGTAAATTCAGGGTCAATAATTGCGTACCTTCCCTGACTCGCAGCGGTTGTCTAGGGGCCGAACAGGGAATAGGGGCCGTGGTTTACTGCCCTAACGTCCGCACCGTCTCAAGGATACCGGTTCAGGACACTTCATTAAGGGACAATTCTGTTAGTATTACCCTTCAAGGCGCTTTCGGTGAAAACGTAGCGGCATATTTACATTGGAAACTTACGTTGGAATACAGACGCCGTAGTGTAAATTTCCAGGGGCTCCTCCAGATAATACCCTTCAAAATTGTTTTGTGAAATGTGGTATCTTCTATAAAAAGGGCCCTTATTGTCGATGGCGCTTACGCCATTATAAACGATGCTCCGATATAAATACAATGCCGCGCGACGCTGTGCGGCGTAAGCGCCATCGCCATCGACAATAATCAAAGAAAATGCTGCAAACATACCTCAAATAATACCTAACATCCTCATATCTAACCCCAAGAAAGTTTTTAAGTTTCATTAATACAAAGTGTGATAAATGTTACCCCCCCCCCCCCCCCTAATACCAAAACCAAAAGCCCAAAGGCCCAAAGGCGCGCTGTACGAATCGTCGACGATCCCAAACTCACAAGCGGTATCGAACCTTTAAGTCTAAGGAGAGACTTCGCCTCCTTGTGTGTGTTCTACCGCTTGTACAATGGGCTGTGCTCTGAAGAATTGTTTGACATGATGCCAACGGCCGCTTTCTATCACCGCACCGCTCGCCATCGGCAGGGTGTTCATCCTCACACCCTAGCACCTAAATGGTCGCGTACTGTGCGGTTTAAGAGGAATTTCCTCCCGCGTACGCTTCGGCTGTGGAATGAGCTCCCTGCCGAGGTTTTCCCGAGGGGCTACAGTATGGGGTTCTTCAAAAAAGGAGTGTACAGGTTTTTAAAGGGTCGGCAACGCGCGTGCAATATCTCTGGTGTTGCAGGCGTTCATAGGCTACGGTAACTGCTTACCATCAGGCGGGCCGTATGCTTGATTGCCACCGACGTGGTATAAAAAAAAAAAAAAAAAAAAAATACCCCTGTCGAATCAATACGAGTACATTCCGACGTTTCGAACCCTTTACAGCGTTCGTGGTCAACGGGCGACCAGTGACCACCCACGAACTGGTTACCCGTTGACCACGAACGCTGTAAAGGGTTCGAAACTTCGGGATGTATTATAAATTATAAGCGATATAATCCGTTTTCATAGTTTTATTTCATGAGTAACTATCGCGATAACCGAAAACAATTTGATATTAAGTTAATAAAAATTGTGCTACAAAATACTGCTGAACAAGTATTTCCAACTTTTTTTTTATACCACGGCGGTGGCAATCAAGCATACGGCCCGCCTGATGGTAAGCAGTTACCGTAGCCTATGGACGCCTGCAACACCGAAGATATTACACGCGCGTTGCCGACCCTAACACTCCTCTCCCTCGTTGAGCTCTGGCAACCTTACTTACCGGCAGGAACACAACACTATGAGTAGGGTCTAGTGTTATTTGGCTGCGGTTTTCTGTAAGGTACTTCCCCAGTTGGGCTCTGCTCTAGATCTGGAATGACATCCGCTGTCCTGCCCTACCACACAAAGCGAGATGTCATTCACAGTGCCCATACCTCTCTTTTGGACGTAGTTTAAGGACATATCCGGGTCCGGGCGCAGTTTAAGGACATACCCGGGTCCAACTTTCTAGTGCTTTATTTTATTGAAATAATATATTTTAAATACATTCAACAACCCTATTCATCAAGGATAGGAAAACGTTATCCAGCATCCTTCAGACGGAGCGTACACGAGAGCACTAAACCACCGCGGTGCCCTCCTTGCCCTAGCGGTCAAGGACGAAGGACAAGGGCAATATGTGCGAAAATTCGGGAATCTCAGGGGTGTAATACTCGTAAGAATGGAGGGGATTGTTTTGGTGATAGTAACGTGTAGGTGATTGTTATTATCAGTTTCACGCCCAGTGATCCTGCCTAAGAAGCCGATGGTCGCAGGTTGAAATCCTGGTAAGGGCATTTATTCGTGTGAAAACTATTACTACTGGATAAATGATTTTTTTATTTGCATTAATTATTTTTATATAATTTTGACCCATGTTCTTTCACTGATATGCGTTAAAATTATAAATAACAAACGAAACCGTCAACGCCCTCTATACGAGAGTAGGCCAAAACTAGTGGCGCCCTCTGATCGAGAATAAAATTTTCGTGAGTTATATCTATCTTTGCTCTTACCGCTACTTAGATGGTTACTTGTTTGTTACTTATATCTAATGATAGTTTTCAACACACTTGCTAAAAACGACGTTTTTATTCCACCGATTTTTGGCTCATAATCCTAGATATTAAACACGCGTGCTCTTTTAGTGTATTATTCCACTCGTGCTTTTTCATTATATTATCCGACTGAGTTAAGAAGGTAACTGGAGCGGTATTTGACATGCGTTAAGTGACGTTTCGTGTTGAACTTCAGTTGAATGGAAGAAATCGTGTGTTGTCGAATAGGTAAATTTGACATTAGCAATACACAGTTAGGTGACAACGAAACCAAACCGAACCACGCCGAGTTCAGAGCAAGCAAAGAAAACAAAGTTGATTTTTGTTGCATAATTTTTTCAATGAATGAGTTTTGGTTGTACCAAATGATACTTTCCACAGTTGATGAACAAATGATTCATTCCACTGTTGAACTGATGTTGAAGCCGAAACTGACAGTTGTGCATCTCGAATAGGGCCCCTGATTGCTAATAATATGCATGGAAAGGGAGCCTTCTTTAATTGGTCGGACTGGCGGGCACGGGCGCGCTCGACCGCCTGCCGCGGCCCGGCCGGCACGCCCGCCGCCGGGGCGAGCGGGCCGGCCGGCAGTACGAGTATGACAGATGCAACACACAATACTAACTGTTTTAACTATTAAAATTTGATTAATATGAGTATCTTTTGTTTCTCGCAAGTGTGTTGAAAAACGTCGTATGAAACGCGTGTGCATTGGTCAATACACACATCGGCTTTCTTATTGCGCGCTCGCTTATAGCTCGCGTGCACAATATCGCCTCGTGTGTAATGACCAACTTACCACACTTGTATCATAATGTACTTACGTTTATGACGTGTGAAATGTACTATGTTTATTTTTACCAATAAAGTGTATTTCTGTATTATTTCTGTTAGGCCACCAGCGCTGTTTTGAAAAGGGGGCTGATGTTTATTATTATAAAACTTAACTTAAATATGAATACGGCCTTTTGACCAACGTTCAATAAAGATGCAACTTTAAAACAGGCCGTGAAGCGATGTCTTCCAGCCAACCTTTACCAGACACATTAACTTAAGGAACTACATATTATATACAACAAATATACATAATTTACTTGAATTTGTACCGGGGGTCGTAGCGGACGACCGGGCATCGACCCTGACTATATTTTAAAAACATACACATGCATATTACATTGGAAATTAGACTTTATACATAAGTGTTAAGGTTCTAATTTAAAGCGCGTCGTAATGTTAGTTATTACGTTATGTTAAACAGATACAATGTTCGTGTGTATTTGTGATTAATTTGCATTAATTTAAAAAAAAAGTTCCGAATTATCTGAACATATCGTGAAACATTGCAATTAGACGGCGAGCTGGCTCCGGGAAATGATATCGTTA
Organism: Cydia strobilella; assembly: GCF_947568885.1. Classification (NCBI taxonomy): domain Eukaryota; kingdom Metazoa; phylum Arthropoda; class Insecta; order Lepidoptera; family Tortricidae; genus Cydia; species Cydia strobilella. The sequence goes on from NC_086068.1 coordinate 59,838,494, forward strand.
CCACTAGATCTGGCAACTGCTCATCGGTGGAGGTCATAAATTGTGTCAAAGTCGGCGCTTAGACTACACATATTTACTCGTACAAATACACACACATGTAATATGCTTTACAGTACATATGGTGCTACTTTCTCGCACTAGTGCGTAAAGAGCACTTTTCGTGCATATGTCGAAAGTTTATGGCCATATGTACTGTAAAACGTTGTACGATACACGTGCGAATAGGTAATTCGCAACTCGTGTCGATTTAAAACACTCCCTGCGGTCGTGTTTTAATTTATCGCCACTCGTTTCGAATTTCCTCTTTTCCGCACTTGTATCGTAAATAACTATTTTATTTAAGTATGTTAAACTTTATTGCACATAAAAATGTACAAGCGGAATTAATGCCTTTAGGCATTTTCTATCAGTCAACAGAAATGTTCTTATCCATACACCTGCTATAGTATTTTTCATATTCGAAGGGAACGATGACAGATTTCATCTCCATACAATTTAAATAACCTTAAAACGCCAAATCCTAAATTTTTTGTGATGACTCGTGTCACCGTACCCTTCATGTTTAAAAAGTACTATAATGTAATCGTAATACAACACAACACAACATAACATAGCTGTTACCACTACTATATTGTACATAGCTAAAAAAAATGCAGTCTGAAACTCCGAAAGCCCATTTTCGTAGCACATGGAAAATCCATCCCCCCGGGGTGGCGCCCGGACGAGCGGTCGTAGCCCTCGTAGCGTCCTCTACGCCGCTACGAGGTGAAACCCGGACGGGCTACGACGTTATGTTAGCTGTGTTTTTTGTGACGTGGATGCGGATGATTTGAGACTTGTATTTTTTTTTTACATTATTGTAGTGTAGATTAAGCATTCTTCTCTAATAACAATAACACTTCTTAAAAGCTCACTGTATAATACTATTTTAATAAATTATTTGTATTTGTATATTACGATTTGAGCGGTTTTTTTGGAATCTAATATGGTGTTTTTTTTAAGTTTTGAATGCATATATGGTCGAAAAGATTTTAATACTGTATTAAAATACTGCTTAAGCTCAATTATGTATGCCAACGAAAATCAATTAATAAAAGCAGTTTTTTTGTTATATATTTTTTTATCTTCCGTGTTTGCCAAAGATATTGAGAAGAAATTTGTGAAAATTTGATAATTATTTCTCCTCCCTTTGACATGAGAATATATTGAATTCTAAATTATAACTCATATTATCAGTATGACGTGGTTACTTTTAAGAGGCCCACTGACTATCAGTCCGGACGATATCGGCCTGTCAGTTAGAACAAAAATTTGACAGTTCCGGACAACTGAGGCCGATATCCGGCGGACTGATAGTCAGTGGGCCCCTTTAATACGTCTTTGGCCTGACATGTGCTTAAGTGTTCGTATTGTTATAATAATTATTAATTATTTGAATATTTTACATAATTCCTGTAACGAACATTGACAGAAATAAGAAATAAAACGTTAGTAAAACTTTTATTTAGAGCATTTAATAACCGGAATCGACTTTAAGATCTTAATTTATTTAGAGCATTTAATAACCGGAATCGACTTTAAGATCTTAATTTATTTAGAGCATTTAATAACCGGAATCGACTTTAAGATCTTAATTTATTTAGAGCATTTAATAACCGGAATCGACTTTAAGATCTTAATTTATTTAGAGCATTTAATAACCGGAATTAACTTTAAGATCTTAATTTATTTAGAGCATTTAATAACCGGAATTAACTTTAAGATCTTAATTTATTTAGAGCATTTAATAACCGGAATCGACTTTAAGATCTTAATTTATTTAGAGCATTTAATAACCGGAATCGACTTTAAGATCTTAATTTATTTAGAGCATTAATAACCGAATACCTTGCACAATGAAGGCTACCGCGTTTAATTTCGCCGCTAGGGGCGCTAGTGTAGATGAAGGTCTTAGAAAATGTCAAATGCATAGAAGTTTGGGGGGTTTCAAGCTTTTTTATCGGGAATTTTCACTCCCTATTCATAATTGTGGTAAATCTTTGTCCATCTTTGATTAATCATGGTAAATAGATATAGCTCAATAAATGGTAGCGGTTTAAAAAAAGTGCCAAATAAAATATATGCAAAATTGAACGAGTTGAAAAAATGACACATTTAGTCGTTAAAATACCTTTGTGTATTAGAACGTATTAATTTTATAAAAATAAGCATAGAAGAATTTTGAGTGCACCTCCCCGGAAAAATCGGCAAACTGTTTTGTAAAGAAAATGACAGACAAGGCATCTCCAGTTTTTAGGGTTCCGTACCCAGAGGGTAAAAACGGGACCCTATTACTAAGACTCCGCTGTCCGTCTGTACGTCTGTCTGTCTGTCTGTCACCAGGCTGTATCTCATGAACCGTGATAGCTAGACAGTTGAAATTTTCACAGATGATGTATTTCTGTTTGCGCCATAACAACAAATACTAAAAACAGAATAATATAAATATTTAAATGGGGCTCCCATACAACAAACGTGATTTTTTTGCTGTTTTTTTCCGTAATGGTACGGAACCCATCGTGCGCGAGTCGACTCGCACTTGGCCGGTTTTTTATTCTATCTTATTATTTTCTCATGTACCAGTTATTTCTTATACGTTATGATTTATGATATGTCTATTTATTATTTAAATATATCGTTTTTTTTTACTACGGGTACATTTTTAATATGTTTCATCCCACATACACCCACAGGATAACATATATCTTAATTCATAGGGACAGCAACGCGCATGTGACAACACTGACAACCTTACTAAATAAAATAAAAAACAGGTAGGAGGTATCATGATTTTTTATCCTTAATTAATAAGGATCAGGTATTAAGGCACATTTTTATTACAAAATTTGACTTTCTACTTCGTCAAATATGCTCCCTGTATTTATAATACTCAAATATTCAGATATTATTGAGCACACCTCCTGTTCCTATACAATCGCACCTAAGTAATTAAAAATTCGACAGCCACGCACACAGCGATCCCCGTGTACACACAGCAGGCTACGTGTGCGCGCACACTAAGACGCGCCCGCCGGCACGCACACAAGCGCGCGCCACTCACACACCGGCACTCGTCTAGACGAGTCGTTAAGACGTTTTTCCCGACTACGACTTTCGTCAGTTGGATAGGTCACGGATCGCTCCGTCACTGTCTAACTTGTAGCCACATCCCTATTATATGAATCGTGATACTGTAACACTCCAAATTAAGCTTTAATAGAACTTAGTAGGGTTGAATTTCTAATGCAGTGTAACTCAGGTATAAATTTCGCTTTCAAAGCTTTTAGTTGACGCAATAACATCTCAAACGTTAGCGAACCCAAAGCAATTTGAGCTTTATTTCATTTAGTTAAGATTCGATTTAGATTGCGCGGCGTATCAGGACCTTCTAGGGCCCAGAATGTCCTTGGGCGACCAGAACGAATTAGCCTAGGGAATAATAATTTATGTAAATGTATGTGTACTTACATACAGTGTTGATACAGTCTTGAGCGTGTATATAGACATGTATGCTATATATTACATAAGTTTATATATGTTATATGTACATACATCTCGTCAACATGTTAAATAACCTTACCATACTGTTTTAGTGGTGAGTAAGGTCTTTGTATTTGTTACTATTTTTTTATAGAAAGGGTCGGCAATACGCTTGTGACAATCTTTGAATTATTTTTATATTTCTTCGACATTTCGAAAGATTAGGCCCTCGAGCAATATCATTAATCTAGGATACCTAGCTCAAAGTCTAATTGTCTAACTAGACGTTATTTCGAGACCCAATTATGGTATCTTGTCGTTTATTTACTCAATTAATCAGTGTATCAATACTTGTATTTCTTATTTATTATATGAAATGTATTGTTCTTGATAGCGATTTTTTTCGATTATTGATTATTGACACAAGTACCTACTTATACAGGGAGGCAAAAAAATAAGTGATTTCCCGTTGCCGGGGAGGTTTTGGGATAATACTGAGCAACTTTTACTATGGGACCAACCACAAAATGGCGAAATAAATTTACCCTCCCATAGAAAATGGAACAGCCAAAATGTTTGAAACAGCCAAATTTTTTTTCGCGATTTCGTGGTTGGTCCTATAGTAAAAGTTGCTCAGTATAATCCGAAAACCTTCCTGGCAACGGGAACGCACTTTTTTAGCCACAGTATATATCGGGTGGACACCATAATATATGAAAAATTTGAATAAATTACTCCGAGAATATCATCTACTCACCTACCTACTTGTATAAAAATCGCAGTGTAAATTTTAACAATAGGTCGCGGGTTCAAAGCCCTGCTCTGCTAGTAATTATTTAACCTAAAGTCACCATTTGAATTTCAATTAAGGAAAAAACGGGAGGAAACCAGGAGGCGTGTTCAGATTGTAATATCAGTTTATGAATTTGATCTTGATTTGTTATGTATATACATGATCTGTCAGTGTCATACTGTACCTACAAGACAAGTGTAATTGCCAATTACACCAATTACTAATTGGTGTCAAAACCGTTCTTTAAATAAATAAATAAGTGACACTTCTGGTTGAATAAATGTCAGTTTTATCACTAAATCTGTATCTAAAGCCTGACCAGTAATATAGGTATATGATCATTGTGAAGAGGGCGCTGTCATTCTCATGTATAGGGTGACAGTTCAGTATAGTATGAAATAATTAGTTACAGTGAAATTCCGCAACATGGCGCGTGATCATATATTCCTGGTCAGGCTTTAAATTCATAGGTGTGTGAAACATTTTTGCAAGCCAAAATTTCAAAAATATTATATACACGCCGCTAACGGCCCGATTCGAACAATGATTCTAAGAAGTCACAGCGATACTATACCGATCCGTCAGTGTCAAAAGTGACATTTGTGGTATTTTCTATAAAAAGGGACCTTATTGTCGATGGCACTTAAGGGGCCCACTGACTATCAGTCCGCCGGACGATATCGGCCTGTCACTTGTTCGGAACTGTCAAATTATTGTTCTAACTGAAAGGCCGATATCGTCCGGCGGACTGATAGTCAGTGGGCCCCTTTACGCCATTATAAACGATGCTCCGATATAAATACAATGCCGCGCGACGCTGTGCGGCGTAAGCGCCATCGACAATAAGGTCCCTTTTCATAGAAAATGACCCATTTTTTGGTTGAAACAAGTCACTGACAGATTGGTATCGTATCATATCGTATCGTTGTGACTTCATAAGCATTGTCCGGGGTCAGTCATCCAATAGGGTATTCTACAATTTTTTATGAATGGTATCAGTCGATCAGGTTTGTTTTGAGGATCAAATGTCTGTATGGGACCCATTGTCTTAAAGCAATACAAAAGTCGCAAATGATGGTCAAAGTCTGGCATCCGCACTTTACTGACGAAACGCTTCATACGAAATGACATTACATTTTGTTCCTATTACCAAATCAAAATACGTCGTCATTAGCAAAATCCTTCCTGAACCTACAAGAGGGGAAAGCCACATTTTAATTTAAAATAATCTTTTGGCAAAAATTCCATTTTTGGTACAAGCTTTTATCGCTGACTGTACTTTTCTTTCCACAGGCAACTAATACTCATCGAGACAATTCCAAAAACCCCAAACACAATTAGGTTGCGTTGTTTTATCACAGAGTTCCTATGACCACCTCCTGTCTCCATCTTCAGATCAGCTCGATGGTACAATAATATTGCATTGTCACCAGACTTACAAATGTGTGCAAATTTTAAGCTTCATCGGAAATCGGGAAGTGGGTCAAAATTAACTTGCAAGATTTGAACCTTACAAACATAGTTACATACATACATACATACTTACCTACATAGGTATATTGCAAGTTAATAAAAAGCTTGTATTGTTCGATGGCAATAAGGTCGTGTAAATTTTTAATTAATTTAGGTATATGAAGTTATGTTATTATTTAAGTTCTGAAACTAACAGTTGTTAATACTAGACCTACATTTCGTCAGGTGAGAACCAAAACTCACTAATCACTAAAAAAAATTAACCAAAAATCAACCTTATCTCCATACTAATATGTTTCACTATGGCTATTAATTTGTGGTAGTAATTAGTAAGTTTTGGTCACCAGACGATTTCTAGAATCGATAGGCTTTATCGATTCTTACTAATATAGTATTTTCAAAGCAAACACTAGGCTTGAATAAAATTAATAAGCGGCTGTCAATACGTAGAACACTGTAGGGAATATTATGCGAAACTGCGTAGGGGGCGCCACTACCACAATCTGAGGGTCTATCGCGAAACAAGAAAATCGAAATTTTGCATATTCGAGCGATGAAGAGGCAGATAGCGAAATTACGGATTCTCGTTTCCCGGTAGGTCCTTTGTAAACAAACCGCCTTGATGCAATAATTACATATTTTATTATCTCTGAAAACTTGTCAAAAACCTGTTAAAGGCACAGTATGTATAAGCTCTATGGTTTACTAAAAAGGCTAGTGCTGCACTCTGGTGGCAGAGCATTGCAGTAATACCCCCTATTTTTTTCTATCAAGCCGATTTCGTTCAATCGTGTATCAAGAACGGCCACGGTCTTTAAAATTAATAATAATTAAATGTAAACATTTTTTTTTTTGCTTTAGTACATAGCTTCGTTTTATCTAGCATCATATCATAATTCCACTATTATTTGTATGATCGGATTCATGGACATATTATATGGAACATTTGGGATAATATGCTATATATTTATATATATTTAACAACAATATTTTTTACTTTTAAGGGGCCCACTAATTATTAGTTCGCCGCTCTCAGAACAATAACGCTATTGATTACTTTTCTCGAAAATAATAATAATAAATAAATAAACAGCCACCCGTTGGGTTAGCCACAAATTGTAGGGAGTCACGGTTCTACCTCGGCGGAGATGGCGGGAAAAGCTTGACGCTTTTGACAGGGAGTGGTGGGAGACCGTGGATAGGGACACGTGGAATTAAAAGAAGGAGGCCTTTTCGCAACAGGGACAATAATGGGCTCAAGAAAAAAAAATTGCCATTCAGTTTCCATAAATATGATATATCTGATATTATTACCTTTCTCCTAAACATCACCAGTGGTGTAACTGACTGTTCCGAGCTACTTGGTAAACTTTCTTTTAAGGGGCTACCTGAGGTTTTCATCGATTTTTGATAAGTTTTGAATCGTATCTCCTACTTTTGCACTACATATAGAATTATAAGACAAGCGGCTATCGGTTCTTCAATCTTTTATCTCCATTTTTGTCTACCGGATTGTGAAAAAAATGAATACTTATTTATTTATGATTGTTTTAAACATTGTCTAAAAAAAAACTTTTTTCGTATCTCGATTGCTGTGAAAGATCTTACTTATACGAAATCTACATATTTGGGTTCGTCTTAGACGTCTCTAAAAATTTGTTTAAGGTTTTAATTTTAAACTAATTAACACAAAAGTTATGGCCAGAAAACCAGTGTTTTGGCCTAAAATTGTTCAACTTTGATGCCAAATATTTCGAAAACAATGAACTTTGAAGTAAATATGGGATACTATATTGCTTAAATCCGTTGCTGTTAATATGATAAGCTACAAAAAACATTACAAAACTAAGGGATTCAAATCGAAGGTCATTGGGGCATGGGATTTCCTTAATACCCCCGAACGCTCTAAAAGGTACTATCCCCCATAATCTGTTAAGACTGCATCCTCCAAATATAGACAGAATAGCTTCCTGGTTCGCGCAAGTCGAAGGCTAAATGAGCTATCGAAACAACTTTATATCGATATATTCAATTGTAAAGTTCCTAATGTGAGGCATAGCGGTGTTTTATGTGAGCGACATTTCTATTGATGTATTGTTACTCGTAGATGTAATATTTTTTTCCCCTCACTAGCTCGGAAAGCCGTCTTTTATCCTTTAAAACAAGCGGGGAAAAACGCATTTTATCCACTAGTGGGGAAAGTAATTTGACCTTGGATGGAGCGTGTTTAAGTAGCTTGACAGATAACAAAACGTAAAACGCTCATAATAATGGTTCGTTCGATATTAATTATCATTAAATAAATGGTTTGAGAATCTAATAAGAAATACCAGATTTAGCTTTATTTAATGATTTTAAGTCATAAACCTTAAAATTCCATAATAAACGTTTGTTTTTTAATAATTATGTTAAATATAATTCTGAACGCACAAGTTAAGTCGATGCAATTTCAAAACGCATCATTGACATTTCATACGTCAGAAATGTCAACATTGTCAACAAAAATTTTACTTAAAAACTTCTCACGTAAAAGTACAGAATTTCCAGAGTTTTTTGTTATAATATCGTAATAAAATGAGTGATTCCAGTTGATGAAGATGATCTAACGCCTGTGGATGTTGCACTTTCCTCGCTATAGTGAGGGGAAAAGTTTTGTGTTACACACGGGTGCAAATGTATTTTACTTCTCGTGTGTTAAAACACTCGCTACGCTCAGGATTCTATTTTAGAACCACTCGCTTGGCTCGTGGTTCAACTATAGAATCCTTTCGCTTGCTCGTGTTTCAATTCCACACTCGCGGGTAAAATACAACTTTGCACCCTTGTATAACAAATAACTATTGTTTCGTTTTCACTACGCGAAGAAATGCATAAAATCAAAGATAGATATAACTCCGTAATAGATGGATACAGTCTAAGGAAAAAACGTGCCTCGAAAATCACGAAAATTTTATTCTCGATCAGAGGGCGCCACTAGTTTTGGCCTACACTCGTATAGAGGGCGTTGACGGTTTCGTTTGTTATTTATAATTTTAACGCATATCAGTGAAAGAACATGGGTCAAAATCATAAAAATAATTAATGCAAATAAAAAAAATCATTTATCCATATTTAAATACATTTTATCGTATTTTTATAAATATTTATTTTTAGTTTTAAAGTGTGTCGACAGATGGCAGTGAATTTACTGGGGTTACAAAATTTACTATGACAGTACCGCTCTAGTATAAGTTACTCTATGATAAAATTTATCAACTTAGTGTATTGGCGCCTTGTCACTAAATATGTATTCCGTAACTTCATTTTAATCTGATAAATTTTACTTTAGTTTGTTTTCATCTAGAACTCTCAGACCTCTGTTGTTATTAGAATAACTATAACTAGAAGCCCCTAGAGGGGCTAATGAACTAAATGTTCACTTAGGATTATTAGGATTGTAAGGCTTCTATTGCCATTAATTTTCAATTAGGTTTTTTCTTTTTTCTCCTTTTTGTACGCATGTGTGTGTGCGTAAGTGCTAGCATTAGTTTAAAATTGAATATTTTGTAACTACCTGTGAGTTCCTGTAATTGGCTTCCTGTTTTAATCTTGTTGTTTATTACATAAGTGTATAGCTGTTGGTTCTCCTTAACATAAATAAATAAATATACTTAGAGTCGGTTGCATCAAACTGTTTGTCGTCGTTAAAGAGTTCGCTAAATTTTATTATATGGAAAGTTTTATAGTAAACCGCCGCGGCGCGCAGGGTGACGTTGATCAGTCTGTCACTTAGCCACAGGGCGGACACGCTATGCATCAAAAACCGGCCAAGTGCGAGTCGGACTCTCCCACCGAGGGTTCCGTACTTTTTTAGGGTTTAGTATTTGTTGTTATAGCGGCAACAGAAATACATCATCTGTCTAGCTATCACGGTTCATGAGATACAGCCTGGTGACAGACAGACAGACAGCGGATTCTTAGTAATAGGGTCCCGTTTTTACCCTTTGGGTACGGAACCCTAAAAATCACTTGCGTTTCTATGTGTGAACGGCACGTCTGTACACGCGGCATGCGTTATTGTGTTAGTTGCTTAAAAATTGTACTGAGCGGCCGGCAAACGGCCGTCAATCTGGTGTCGCGGGGCGAGGTAATACGAGTCGGGGCGGGGCGTGGCCGTTCTGTATGATAATACTATTACTTATCCTGTGACTTAGCTATACCCCGAAGTTAACGAAGTTGAGTTATTAAACCCCCTTGTATATGAACGTGTATATAACGATAAGCTCTAGTACATCTGCATACAATAATGTATGCAGATGTGCTTAGTACTTTTGCTGATTGTATAGATAACATTTTCTCTACTGAGCTCGTTCACTTACCTTTGTGTGCGCGCGTGACCATTATGCCTGAGCGCGTGGCCATTGTGTGTGAGCCTCAGGCACAATGGTCACGCGCGCACATAAAAGAAATAATGGCTTTTGTTTAAGAGAATGCCATTGTTAGTACAGGTAAATGAACGAGCTCAGTAGAGAAAATTTTATCTATACCTATTTTTTTTTTATTTCGAATTTAGGAGCAAAGTAAGCACATTGTACTTTATTTACCTTTAATTATTATATTGTTACAAAAGCTTAGATACATGTAATAACACCTCTCAAACCACCCTATACACTTCCTAGTGGGTAGTCCTAGACACCCGTCTGAAGGTCATACTGGGAGGTTCATTCACCCCCACCCTCACCCACACCGACGCGCACACTTACACAGCCAAGTGCGCACACTTACATAGCCAAGTGCGCACACTTAAAGTTGTGTGCTATCGTGTTTTCGGGGGTTGGGGTGTTGCATTATGAAACATTAATATGTGTAGACGAACACAGACGTTAGATAGAAAAACCGGACAAGTGCGAGTTGGACTCACCCACCGAGGGTTCCGTACTTAACACGCTTTTAATGGTCGACCTGTATGTAACTATGTAATGGAATCTAAGGTAACTAATATAACCATCTTCCATGGATCGTAGCGTCATGGAAATTGGCAGCTGTATGCAGTTCTGATGACAATACAATAATATGGTACTGTCGAACTGATCTGATGATGGAGCCGGAAGATATGAACTGGAACTTCATGATGGAACATCATATCATAACTGTGTTTGGATTTGTTAGAAAAGTCTTGTAATGAACTTTGACCACGATTAGGTTTCAAGGGGAATATCGTATCATAGTCGTGTTTGCACTATGTGTATTTATAAAAGCGTGCTTTTCTAGTGTTTTTAACACGCTTTTTTTAGTATTTGTTGTTATAGCGGCAAAAAAATACATCATCTGTGAAAATTTCAACTCTCTAGCTATCAAGTTTCATGAGATACAGCCTGGTGACAGACGGACGGACAGACGGACAGTGGAGTCTTAGTAATAGGGTCCCGTTTTTACCCTTTGGGTACGGAACCCTAATTATACAAGGTGTTTTGTGTCGACATCTTCAGGTTTTCGATCAGCCATTAGGCCTCTGTAAGGGCTCCGCGAGGAAAACCGATAAAAAAACAATAACCAGCTCTATACTATATGTATGTATGTATGTATGTATTATACTATATGTCTGGTCCACGGTTCAATCGTGACGAACGAATATTTTTTATTTGGGGCTCCGTCAAATATATCGCTTTCCAAAAGGGTTCCGTCGCCAAAAAAGTTTGAGAACCGCTGTTTTAGATAATAGTTTTAGTTTCATATGTCCAACTTTGCGACATTTGGAGCATTGTATTTTTCGGGGTATATCTGTCTCAATATGGACGTTGACTGTATTTTGTTTTCTTTTTATTTGTTGTTTTATTGAGGGTTTCGTACCCAAAAGGTAAAAACGGGACCGTATTACTAAGACTCCACTGTCTGTCTGTCCGTCTATCTGTCTATCACCAGGCTGTATCTCATATCACGGTTCATAAGATACGGCCTGGTGACAGACAGACGGACAGTGGAGTCTTAGTAATAGGGTCCAGTTTTTAAGTAAGTAAGTTGACCAAAGATATAAGGGACTGTGACGATATGAAACTATTTGACATGAAAGTGAAAGAATATTTTATAAATAGGCCATATTACTATCGACGAATACTTTGCTAATGTATTAAATTAACTTGAAATGTTTACATCCATATTTAAATTGTATACTCAAATTTTTGTTGTGTTTGTTTTTTTTATTTGTGTTATTTTGTAATTTATTAGTTAATTGAAATGTATTTGCATGCATGCAACTGTGCTTACCTTTAGCAAAGCAAATACTCGTAAATATTTGATTGAATGATCGGAACTAGAATAAAGCGGTACTGTCATAGTAAATTTTGTAGCCACAGTAAATTCAATGCCATCTATCGACACACGATTAAAACTAAAGATGAAGTATAAAAATACCATAAAATTATATGGATAAGTATTTTTTTTTTTGCATTAATTATTTTTATATGATTTTGACCAATGTTCTTTCACTATGCGTTACAATTGTTAAATAACAGACGAAACCGTCAACGTCATCTAGTCGAAAGTAGGCCAAAGGTAGTGGCGCCAGGAGAATCAAATTTTCTTGATTTTCGAGGCACGTTTTTTCCTTAGACTGTATCCATCTATTACGGAGATATCTTTGATTGGAACCCTAAAAATGATGTATTGGTCGTCTATATTGATTGATACCTACTAATGATTATTTCTTTTCTTTTACAGGTAAGTGGCAGAAAACAGTGTTTATGTAACAGTAAACATTTTTTACATGTGTAAGTTAAAATTGATGACGACTCGTCGAATTGATGGCGGTTCCCTGACCCAGAAATCGAAAAATCTCCTTATATGATCATGTTTTTCTAAGAGGCGTTGATATTCGTAGACGTGGAAAAAATATATGTAGTTCTTGACTATATTATCTTCAATAACATAGCTTCCGATACACGAATTATGACACTTCGCTCGATACAATTTATTCCCAAAGTAACCTCTAACTCGGACTTTTAATCAAACTTTATTCGGTTATTTATTATGTGATACTATAAACAAAAAAAGAAGAAAAAACAATCTTAACTTTAATATCTTTACCCAAAGGACGGAACCTTAAAAAATTCACCTCGACAGCCTTAAAAACCTCTCATTTACGTGTGAATCTTATTAAATGCCTGTCTATTTATCATTAATATCTTATAGGATACGATCGCAACGCCGGTTTTACTACACGACGTCAAACGAAATCATAAGCATCTTAAACTTACAATTATAATAATGACTTAACCTCAAAAACAAACAATTTGACTTCCAACTTTACTTACCATCGATTTTGAACCCTAACTTAAAACACATAAAGTTCAAATTGTCATGTAACGGAAGGTCTCTGTTGATTCTTAGCGCGTTCTGTGTTGCGCCGTTCTCGCAGCGCAAGATGCGTTTGTGTGCATTCAGAAAGTGCATAGCTATACGGGTGGGTAAGCAGGGGAAACTGGGCGAGGTGCACGATAGTGCATCAGATGTCTCAGGACCGATCTAGAGACACACTGACATCTGCTAAAATAATTAATAAATCAATTGCTCATTTGCAAAGGGAAGCACAGAATAAGTAATAGTATTATCATACAGAACGGCGACGCACCGCCCCGCCCCGACTTGAATTACCTCGCCCCGCGACAGCAGATTGACGACCTTTTGCCGACCGCTCAGTACTGTTTTTAAGCAACTTACACAATGACGCATACCGCGTGTACAGACGTGCCGTTCACACATAGAAACGCAAGTAATTTTTGATGTATAGCGTGTCCGCCCTGTGGCGTAGCGTAGACAGCGTAGTTACCTCTCTCTATCACTCTTCCATATTTGTGCGACTGAGACAGTTGCGTTTCGTTCGCTACGGAGTGTTAACGATAAGCATCTTGTCTACGCACCCTGAGTGAGAATCGTTGGCGCCGTAGCGAACGAAACGCTAATGTACGATTCCCACCGACCGGCTGGAGTCGGGCCGCGCCGGAGCGCATTTTCAATGAGCCTATATATTGTACCTCTCTGTTGCACTTATATGGAAGAGTGATAGAGAGACATAACTATTATTATAACTATTATTTTGACGACCGGTCTGGCCTAGTGGGTAGTGACCCTGCCTGCGAAGCCGATGGTCCTGGGTTCGAATCCCGGTAAGGGCATTTATTTATGTGATGAGCACAGATATTTGTTCCTAAGTCATGGATGTTTTCTATGTATTTAAGTATTTGTATAAGTATTATACTCATTGTCTGAGTACCCACAACACAAGCCTTCTTGAGCTTATCGTGGGACTTAGTTAATTTCTGTAAGAAAGTCACTATAATATTTAAGTTTATTTATTTAGTTCGCTACGACGCAAACAATTGGCATGTTGGCTAGGCCCTCAGGAAGCCAATTCGAACGTTATGAAAGTTCAAAAGACCGGTGTGTTGGGCCATGCTTGCTGATTTCATCAGAACAACTTTTTTCTGAAGGTTACGCCATAATATTTTTAAATGGCTCCCTCAAATGAAGAAACTTTTAAACAATTACACGTGTTCGCCCTGTGACTTTAGCCAGTGAAAAAGCTTATAAATAATATCTAAATGGAAATGAAACATTATTTACTAGCGACTAGCGACCCGCCCCGGCTTCGCACGGGGGCAATGCTAATGTTTACTATACATATAAACCTTCCTCTTGAAACTATTCTATTAAAGCACCGCATCAAAATCCATTGCGTCATTTCAAAGATCTAAGCGTACATAGGGACAGACAGACAACAGGAAGCGACTTTGTTTTATATGTAGTGATTTGTAAAGGTTTTGTGTAAATTTGTTTAACTACCCGTGCGAAGCTGGGGCGGGTCGCTAGTGTTTTATATTTGCCGCTTTTTTATACTAATAAATACAATGTGTGGCCTGTAATAGGAGCAAAAAATTAAACTGTAGGCTGTACTCCTCATACCGACCAACATTTGTTCAGCGACTTAAAAATAACGTGTTTTGATTTTTAATACACTTTATAGTTTTTTCCAAGACGCAATGTATTGCGAATTTTGTTATGTTTAAGGTGTGACAGGCAACGTCAATCACAATGATAATGGCGTACATTGAAGATAATATTTATTTTGTATGAAAAATACGAAGTCTAAAGTCTTCATTATTTTTAAAAGTCGCTGAACAAATGTTGGTCAGTTTGAGGAGTATAGCCTACAGTTTAATTTTTTGCTCCTATTACAGGCCACACATTGTATAATATTATATATTTATATCTCAGGACTTATCTTCAGTCGCATGCCCACTTGCATTATGGTTAATATGAAACGCTTCCCGCGCCCGTTTCCCTTTCGCGCGGGAAAGTCGACAAAAACCTCGGGAAAATGACAGTAACGCGTAATTGATGCTGACAGTTGACATTGACATTGACACGGTGACCGTTTACGGCTGGAAGCGTTTAGTTTAGTCAATGCCATCAATAATGTACAATATTGCCTGTTAAATGTCAAAAGTGCGACCAAAATCGGAATGATGTCAAGCGCCATTGTAAGTGTTGAATAGGGAATGTGACGCGAAACTCTACGTAGGGGGCGCCACTACCACAATCTGAGGGTCTATCGCGAAACAAGAAAATCGAAATTTCGTTATCTAACATCTCTGTCACTCTTGCATATTCGAGCGATAAAGAGGCAGATAGCGAAATTTCGGATTCACGTTTCCCGGTAGATCCTCTGTAAGCTAACCGCCTTGATGCATCAATGTCATATTTTATTATCTCTGAAAACTTGTCAAAAACCTGTTAAAGGTAAATTACTCTATCGTTTACTAAAAAGGCTAGTGCTGCACTCTGGTGGCAGAACATTGCAGTAATATCCCCTATTCTGAACTCCTAGTGTAAATTTCATTTGATAGTGTGACGTGCGTTCGCGTTTGCGTTTCTGTCGCCTGCGGTATTTCCGGACCGATATGACCTTCAAACCTTCAAGAAAAGAGCGTATTCCCATCTTAAAGGCCGGCAACGCACTTACAACCCCTCTGGTGTTGCGGGTGTCCATGGGCGGCGGTAATCGCTTTCCATCAGGTGATCCGTCTGCTCGTTTGCCTCCTATTTCATAAAAAAAAAAAAATGTCTATTTATGTATGGGATTTTTAAAGGGGTCCACTGACTATCAGTCCGCCGGACGATATCGGCCCGTCAGTAAAAACCAAAATTTGACAGTTCCGAACAACTGACAGGCCGATATCGTCCGGCGGACTGATGGTCAGTGGGCCCCTTAACAGCGCGCCAAGCGGGACGTTTCGGAAACTCAAAATCCCATACAAAATTACACTTAACACAAACGTGTACGTCACGTCACGATATCGAATTAAATTTACACTAGAGGTATCTTTATTCTTTATTCTGAACAATAATTAACAATAATTATCGAACATAAATTCAATTGAACCTACAAATATAAGTAGTAATTATTTTATTGCGTAAATTATTTCCTTTTGTAAGCATTTAATCCGAGATATAATCGCCCACCGTATTTCCCGAATTCAGCTTTTCGTGTTTTCCAGTTCGCTAACCTTACGCTTTGGTACATCCAAGAGTGGTCACGTTTTTTACCAACGCGAATATAAATTATTAAGGAAATAATAACAGAGCGACGGGTCCGAAACAACGTGTTAATTCTCCAGGAACTTGGTATTAAACAGCGTCTTTCCTACATCGTCCAGTGTCGTATTCTCACTATCTTTGGACATATCACACAATACGTCTGTGGAACGATTTGTAGTGCAAGGAAAAGTCGAAGGCAAAAGGCGCGGTAGATCGCCAATGCGTTGATCAGACTTAGTCAAAAATGCACTCAATGGACCTCTGCACGAAGGCACAGGGCGGACACGCTATACATCAAAATGCTTGCCGGCCGCTCAGTACTAGTTTTAAGCAACTTACACTATGACGCATGACGCGTGTACAGACGTGCCCACACATAGAAACGCAAGTGATTTTTGATGAATAGCGTGTCCGCCCTATGACCGAAGGGAGTGTTTTAAATCGACACGAGTTTTACATCGTTACATACTAATACCGTTATTCATAAACGCGTTACTGGCTTGAATTAGCTATGAAGCATTTGTCTTTATCTGTCATTTTGACTTATGTATTTGTAAGAAAGGGATAAAACATAATTTAACTAAATTAGACCCATAAAGTTTTATAAATAAGGGGGTAAGTACTGTCCGCGCGCCAATTGCGTTTTTATGTGTGAACGGCACGTTTGTACACGCGTCATGCGTCATAGTGTAAGTTGCTTAAAACTAGTACTGAGCGGCCGGCAAACGACCGTCAATCTGCTGTCGCGGGGCGAGGTAATTCGAATCGGGGCGGGGCGGTGCGTGGTCGTTCTGTATGATAATACTATTCTGTGACGAAGGGCTACAGCACGGAAAAAATGGTGACGGATTGGGAAACTTGCCACCGACCCTCTGACAAGAGTGTGACGACATCGAATAAGAATAACAGAACACCAACGAAATTACAAAACTCGACACGTGTTTCGGCAGGCGCCATCAGGTGGTCTAGGTTTTGAAATATAAACGTAGCGAAACAAGAAACCAATAAAAGTCACTGAACAAGTTTAATTTCAGGCTGAAATTGTCGCTATTTTTGTATGTTTTTCGTAAAACGGTGTTGCGTCTCGATTTCAAAATCGATTCCAAGTTTCAAAGTCGTCAGAGTAAGTTGTGCAATAAAATATTGTAAGTACAGTCAAGGGCATAAATATATATACATTCCCGAAGTTTCAAAAATATGTATACGCTCTTACACCTTAGACAATAAAGTCGTGTTCACATATTTTTGAGCCATTTGTCTGGATCGATATTTTTGCCTTCGACTGTACATTCAAGTGTAAAAATATGGGTGCATATAACTTAAAAATATGTCGCATAGTTCTTAATTCGCTGACATAAGAGCTATGGGACATATTTTTGATTATGATGTGTGCACCCATATTCTTACAATAGACTGTACCGTCGCCATCAGATATATCGGAGCGGCCGAGGTGCTCAAAAATATCTGAGCACGCACTCTAGCGCCTTGACAATAGAGGCGTGTACAGATATTTGTGAGCATCTCGGCCGCTTCGATATATCTGATGGCGACTGTACCTAATAATAGTACGTTACGATACAAGTGCGAAAAATCGGAAATTCGCAACAAGTGGCGATAAATTAACGGGCCAATTCGAACAATGATCTTGATATCAACTAAATATCCACTAGATATGAAACAGAAAGGATAACGAGATATTTAAGAAAGTCATGTCAAAATTGACATTTTCGCGATTCCGAATGTCCTCTTGAACGATATCTTTAAGATTTGCTTAAGGTAGGTATTACTTAGACATCCAATGGATATCTAATGGATATCCCAAAACGTCACAATAATGGTAGCGTGAAATGACAATTGGTTTCTCGAATCAAACTGCAAAAGATAACTAGTTGAGAACTAAACTATAACGTATCTATTACATCTCGTATTGTTTTCGTATCTAGTAATTATTACGTTGTTCGAATTGACCGCGGTAAAACACGACTTACACGACCGAAGCACAGAATAAGTAATAGTATTATAATACAGAGCGGCCACGCACCGCCCCGCCCCGACTCGAATTACCTCGCCCCGCGACAACAGATTGACGGCCGTTTGCCGGCCGCTCAGTACTAGTTTTAAGCAACTTACACTATGACGCATGACGCGTGTACAGACGTGCCCACACAGGTAATAAAAATGTCTATAAATGTAATTATACAATAAACCAAAATGTAAGCAGACATTTTTCCTTCATTAATCAATAAAGATTTATCAGAATTATACAATATACATGAATGATGTCTTAGTCAACGAAAAAAAGGTGACTCCCGCCCTTATTTAGAGCCGTGTTACTGGCTGTGCTTCTATGGGTCCATCGAAGTGTCGGATTTTCGATATTACACTGTACCATAGGGCGGACACGCTATACATCAAATATCACTTGCGTTTCTATGTGTGAACAGCACGTCTGTACACGCGGCATGCGTCATTGTGTAAGTTGCTTAAAAACAGTACTGAGCGGCCGGCAAACGGCCGTCAATCTGCTGTCGCGGGGCGAGGTAATTCGAATCGGGGCGGGGCGGTGCGTGGCCGTTCTGTATGATAATATTATTACTTATTCTTTTACTGTACTTAGGTTACGCTGTCCATCCGTCCGGTCATGTCTGACCTTTCTACCCTAGTTACCACTCATGTAGGTTAAACTAATTTTAGTGCCACTTGAGTAGGGCAAATGTATGAACTGGCGCTAAACACTAACCTATTCTAACAAAAATATAACGTTTATGGATATTGCGATGTCTACGTCTTTCCTGTAGACATCGCATTTAAGGAAATTTTTACGCTGACGGGTTACATTTGACGTTTGACAATTTAACATTTACGAGTATGTACCCGGGTGTATTCAAATTCAAATTCATAATTTAAATAATTTATTTCAGAATAAAAATTCCATATACAATTACATTTCCATTTAAAATAAAATAACTATACTATAATAATTACATTATACTATACCTACATTTCGGTTTATCAGGCGCGCATTGTGCAGGTTTTAATTTTTCGCACTTACCATAGACATATATAGACGTATATACAAGTAGTTATAGACGCGCCACCGAGCGACCGGGGGTAAGAGAAAGAATATTCATATAAAATTTGGGCAGCATAGGATTTTTTCTCTTTCGCTCTTATAAATTTCGGTACGTCGCCATCGCCTCCTACCTATGATGCCACCCGGTCGGTGGTAAGGACAAAGCATGGCACTATTTTCTCTTTCCTCTTATAGGAATCGCAATAAGACTATCTTTCTCTATCAAAGAGTGTCAGGCCCTTGGCGCGGACTAATTTCTAGCGTCGAAATGTGTGCGCGTGCAAGTGAGTGGAATATATGATTATATTGTTTTAAAATAATAAACGAGTACTATTATGATCCAATTTTTTACTCCGAAATTAAGCAGTTACTATCCGGTATCCGGCCGGATATTAAAATGTGGGCCGGATACCGGATATTAACCGAATATTACCTTCGGGCGTCTTCGGGCCCGAACGCACCCGAAGCCTCGGAAGCGCTCGTGTCGCTCGCACAAGTTTCCCTCACACAATGTCGTAATTAGTCCGCGTTTCCACTTTCAATCTCGCTCGAGATGCTGCAAAAACGGTACCGTGCGCAGGCGGCTGCGCGACACGCGATGCGCATCCGATGCGCTCCACTGTAGGCAAAACCACCATTTCGGCTGGTTTTACATGTTTCTCAGGAATATGGTTTTTTAATCCGAATTAATGTTCTAAAGCTCCGTTTTCCATAATCAAAGTGGGACATGTTTTCCCTTTTTTCCATGCACAGCACATTTCTTATTTTACTTATGGGTTCCAACAGCTGTGACGTTAACATTTGCAATAATAAAAACGTTCATCATAACATATTACATAATATAATCCAGTTTGCGCTTTGTTTCCCGTCGAATTTGGATAAAATATGCATTATGTCTTCTTTGTTGACTTAAACTGCATACATAATTACATTATACATATGTCACGTGTCTTATAAACGTAAAAATTTACATGCCATTTGCGAAAATCGGCTGCAAAAATCACGTTTGTTGTATGGGAGCCCCACTTAAATATTTATTTTATTCTGTTTTTAGTACTTGTTGTTATAGCGGCAACAGAAATACATCATGTGTGAAAGTTCAACTGTCAATGTCAATTTCTACAGCCTGGTGACAGACGGACAGACAGACAGCGGAGTCTTAGTAATAGGGTCCCGTTTTTACCCTTTGGGTACGGAACCCTAAAAATACCCTAAATTATAACCCTCCTCGTATAAAAAGAACCAGAGCGAGTCGGACTCGCGTCCCAAGGGTTCCGTACATTACACAATTTTTAACAATGTATTTTTTTATGTAAACGATGAGTGAAATGTCTTTAAAAACCCTTAGGGGTCGAACAAAAACTAAGTAATTAAGTCCGACTCACGCTTGACTGCACATTTCAAATAAGTTTTCGTATCATCTATAGGTAAATAACTATTTTGTGTATTTTTTCAAAATTTTAGACTTAGTAGTTTCGGAGATAAAGGAAGGGAATGGTCATAGTTTGCCTATTTCCTTGAATAACTTCTAAACTGTTTATACTAAAATTATAACAAAAATATATTTGAGATTCTAACAATGAGCTCTTGCATTTGATATGTAATACGATATAGTTTGAAAAACTTTATTTTTTAGTTTTTTGATTTACCCCCCAAAAGTGGCCCCCATATTTAAAATTCTCTTGTTTACGTTACATGTCCATTTTTGGGTGACAAACTTAATATGTGTACCAAATTTCAACTTAATTGGTCCAGTAGTTTCGGAGAAAATAGGCTGTGACAGACGGCCACCCAGACACGCAGACGCACGAGTGATTTTATAAGGATTCCGTTTTTTCCTTTTGAGGTTCGGAACCCTAAAAAATGGAATCATACATATCCACATTCCTAATAAATACCTTATCAGTATCAGTACCAATTAATACATATAAAAATACTTACTTATACTAGTTTAAATTAGCTGTACATATTAATCGCTTCTGCCGACGCTACCAACGGTATATCACGGTTGTTTTCATTTCACTCTCCGTATTTTTCTTGCTCGTGAAAATTCCTAGTCGTTTTCCCTGGCGGTATAACAACGCTACGAAAGCCGGCATAAAAAAAAGTTGAATTGACATGTCAGAATGAGTGAATGGTATTATGAGTGAATGAATGATTTTTGTTGTTAGTAATTAAATTATCCTTTCGAACTCTGGTATTTTATACCATACTTATATAAATACAGCGAATTTAGGTTTTTCATAAAAAACTTGTTTTTGCTCTATTTCATTTGTTTTATAAACTGGGGCTATATAAACTAATTACGTGTTTTGAAATGAGAACGAAACTCCGTTTGTATGGGACGGTGAAATACGGCCGAGCTTGCCGGGGACAGAGCGTCACATATTTTTGCGGCCTTCGAAGAGTAAGATATTATTGTAGGTCTCTGTACTAATAGTTTAGCCACAGGGCGGACACGCTATACATCAAAAATCACTTGCGTTTCTATGTGTGAACGGCACGTCTGTACACGCGGCATGCGTCATTGTGTGAGTAAGTTGCTTAAAAACAGTACTGCGCGGCCGGCAAACGGCCGTCAATCTGCTGTCGCGGGGCGAGGTAATTCTAGTCGAGGCGGGGCGGTGCGTGGCCGTTCTGTATGATAATACTATTACTTATTCTGTGGTTTAACTAAACCTAATATATTATATATGTTTATTCCTTCGAAAAAACATCCTAATTCTAAAATACCGAATAAGGCCAAGGCTGGTGTCTAGACTTGGTGATTTTCGAGAATTAGGACTACCATTTAGTGAGGTGGGGGCGCGGAAGATGCAGCGCCAAGACCTAATGGTGCTCCCACTGTAAAATAAAAATAAAATATTATATAACATCGTGTGACAGGGACAACATAAGAAAACACTATTAGTACCATTACGCTGTCCCTTGTCACACGATGGTGTATAACATTTTATATAGCTGTTAAGATATAAGAGGAAGCCTGAAAGTTGCACCCATAACAGAAAAAGTAAGGGCAAATCGCCTAGCATGGTACGGGCATGTGATGCGGAGGGGTGAGTCATGTGACGAGAAAGGTATTAAGAATTAATGTGGAGGGAAGTACGAGGAGAGGAAAACCGAGGAAAAGGTGGATGGAATGTGTGAAAGATGATATGAAAGTAACGCAAGTGAATGATGAGATGACGGGTGACAGAGATGTATGGAAGAAAAAGACATGCTGCGCCGACCCCAAGTGAATGGGACAAGGGCAAGCGAATGATGATAGCTGTTAAGATATAATTTAGACTAAGTATTATTTAAGTAACTATGTTGCTATACTTGCTATACCCTAACGGGTACATGTTGTAACCTAAGATATAAATAAGACCTACTGTAAACACATGTATGCAATAAATGATATGAATATGAATATAACGGCCAATGTGGGAGTAACATTAGAGCGTTTTCACATTTTCTGATCCGATATCGGAAAAAGGATCCTGGGATTTTTTTTTCATGCGGTCGAATGCTGATAGCGACCCTGCGGCACCCCATCTAAGGCGGATTCGGCACTCGTTGGTGGTTTTAGACGGTAGTCCTCTGGTTAGTCCGTCATCCCTCCTGGTTCCCCCGGACCAGGTGGCATGCGTAAACGCATTTCCCCAACGTTAAAAAAAAAAAAAAAAAAAAAGGATCCTCTGGATCGTATATCCGCGTAGTCAGAGCATTTTCACATTGTCCGATCCGATGTCGGATGTCGGCAAGAAGTAGAATGTACGATATATGAGCTTGTCTGTATTTATTTATGCATTTAATAAATCATTATCACTAAACAACGATAAATAACGCAATAAAGACGGACTAAAGGATTTGCCACACTGGATGCGTTCTGCGGTCAGGGGTCAGATCAAACCCGCATTATGTATGAACAACATTGACAGCAACCTTTGAAGTTGAAGTTTGACCTGACCGCTGCCCGCAGAACGCATCCAGTGTGGCAAATCGTTAAATGCCAATGGCACTATCCTGTAGCTGGTTTTCTCATAGGCGCCTTCCGATATCGGAAAGGCGCTTCCGATAAATTCGATAACGAAAAAGAAATCATTAAATTCTTTAGACAGTTATATGAACGATTAATAACAATTAAATTCAATTTATTAATTTAAGACAACACTGGTCCATAAGGGTTAGTAAAAATTAAGATTAATAAAAACCGGCCAAGTGCGAGTCTGACTCGCGCACGAAGGGTTCCGTACCATTACGGAAAAAAACAGCAAAAAAATCAAGTTTGTTGTATAGGAGCCCCATTTAAATATTTATATTAATCTGTTATTAGGATTTGTTTTTATAGCGGCAACAGAAATACATCATCTGTGAAAATTTCAACTGTCTAGCTATCACGGTTCATGAGATACAGCCTGGTGACAGACAGACGGACAGACGGACAGCGGAGTCTCAGTAATAGGGTCCCGTTTTTACCCTTTGGGTACGGAACCCTAAAAACTAAGTGTTAGTGGAACAAAAAACAAAGCGACAAAACAAAAACAGGCAGCAATAACATTCTAACAACTATCACCTAATAGCGGTTATGACACACTCAAAATGCCGCATTATAGGTGAGTCGTATCGGCCCGCAACAGTAGCCAGGATGGGGTTGGAGCTGGCCCGCACTCTGCAGAGCAACAAGGCAATTCTCTATTATAACGGTTAAAGAACTTGGCTGTAGTCAAATCTCTCATTGACCCGCTGTCTGTTTATATATACCTTTTGAATACAATCTAATGAAGGTAAATATTACATAAGAAGTTTACCTACAACTACACAAATTTCATTAATAACGAATGCTCCAAACAACTTAGGATTAAACAAAAAAAGTGTGTGCGTGTTATCTCTACGCGCGATTGAAGTAAAACTTATTTGACGTTTATCGCTATGTTGGCACTTTGACGCGTCCTATTGTGCGTGTGTCACTATTGAGCGTTACTTACGTCAGAAAAAAATCTGAGACCCTCTAGTCGCGTCTAAAAAAGTTTTACTTTAAAAATATATTGAAAATATTTAATCTGGTGACAGTTTTGTTTTATCCTCGTCATTCAGTCGATAAATAATGTGGCGTATAACCCTTAAAGTGGCAGGAACCGTTCCCGGACAATTTACGCCATTTAAATTATAATCCGCGGCATGAAAAATAATAGATTTTTCAAAATTGACCATAAATTCATTCTCGATTGGCATTTTCTATAAACGAATAAAGGGTCTTCAAAACTTACTGCTGGGCTCAAAAACCTGCAGTTTTCCCTATATCTGCTACCTACAAAGTATCAGACGTGGGTCACTCCGCGATTTCGTCGCATCGCTACAAGTAAAAGCGGCCCACAACAATTTTGGTGTCTAGCCATAAGAGTTGCCGCGCACCGCAGCGCTATGGAACGAACGCCTTCGCGCTTGCGCCACCTAGCGGCCATACCTGTCGTAATAGACGCGTTTTGTCAGTGAATCTTCTGTACCTAGTCCTTATATTTATTATGTGACAATATGTCCTTTAACGGGTATATTCACTTGACAAATACCATTATCAACACTCGATGGCCACCAAGGTGACTGTTTCCAAATGGCAAACAGACTGGAGTGTTTACAAAATGGGCGTTTATCGGCACTTGGTTACTAAATGTAATCATCTGTGGTGCTTCTGTTTGGCACGTCAAGGGAAACCGGCCAAGTGCGAGTCGGACTCGCGTTCCAGGGGTTCCATACATTACACAATTTAAACAATGTATTTTTTATGTGAAACGTGAGTGAAATGTCTAAAAAACCCGTAGGGGTCGGATCAACAACTAAGTAATTAAGTCCGACTTACGCTTGACTGCACATTTCTAATAGGTTTTCCTGTGATCTATAGTAGGTAAAGATCTATTTTGTGTATTTTGCTCAAAATTTTAGACCCAGTAGTTTTGGAGATAATGGGGTGGGGGGGGAATGGTAATTTTTTGCCTATTTTCTTTGATTTTCTCATTTACCCCCCATGTAACCCATGTAACCCCCCCAAAAGTGGCCCCATGTTTAAAATTAATTTGTTTACGTTACATGTCCGTCTTTGGGTCACAAACTTACATATGTGTACCAAAATTCAACTTAATTAGTCCAGTAGTTTCGAAGAAAATAGGCTGTGACAGATGGACAGACAGACAGACAGACAGACGCACGAGTGATCCTATAAGGGTTCCGTTTTTTTCCTTTTGTGGTACGGAACCCTAAAAAACGCATACGGTGACTGTTATAGTCATTGCCCACTACATAGTAAAGCCACTAACAAATCAGAAAGAAACAAGCCAAAAGTCTTCTATAATTAAAAAACCAAGTGCGAGTCGG
The DNA here is from genome assembly GCF_947568885.1 of Cydia strobilella. Lineage (NCBI taxonomy): Eukaryota > Metazoa > Arthropoda > Insecta > Lepidoptera > Tortricidae > Cydia > Cydia strobilella. The sequence goes on from NC_086068.1 coordinate 59,864,275, forward strand.
ACTCGCCCACCGAGGGTTTCGTATTTTTTAGTATTTGTAGTTATAGCGGCAACAGAAATACATCATCTGTGAAAATTTCAACTCTAGCTGTCACGGTTCATGAGATACAGCCTGGTGACAGACAGATAGACGGGCAGAGGAGTCTTAGTAATAGGGTCCAGTTTTTACCCTTTGGGTACGGAACCCTAATAATGGAATAAAATCACGGGACCCTATTACTAAGACTCCGCTGTTCGTCTGTCCGTCTGTCTGTCACCAGGCTGTATCTCATGAACCGTGATAGTTAGACATTTGAAATTTTCACAGATGATATATTTTTGTTGCCGCTATAACAACAAATCCTAAAAAGTAAGGAACCCTCGGTGGGCGAGTCCGACTCGCACTTGTCCGGTTTTTTTTTGTGTTTTTGACATCTGGTTATTCTAGCAAATTCGTTTTTATTTCTTAAGTTACTAGCGACCCGCCCCGGCTTCGCACGTAAAAGACACTAAAACTCCAAATTAGTTTACAATAGATTATTTATTTTGAGTTTTCTATAATTAAAACAATACAAATCTCTTATCCAACAACTTGCGTTTTTCTCTCTGTCTTAACTTAATCTCCTGTCAATGTCATTATTGTCCAAAACCGCGGCAAACCATCTGTCACTTGTCAGATATTTTAAAAATAAAACTAAAAGACCGTTTCAGATATCCTCAACATCTAATACACGGGTAGTTCAACGAATTTACATAAAACCTTTACAAATTATACATATAAACCTTCCTCTTGAATCAATCTACCGCATCAAAATCCGTTGCGTAGTTTTAAAGATCTAAGCATACATATGGACAGACATACATACAGACAACGGAAAGCGACTTTGTTTTATACTATGCACTAGTGATTAGGTATACGCATCTTATACTGAAGTGATTATTTAAAGTAAAATGCCGCAGTCAAGGCATGAAAGCGTTAAACAAACACTCTCTCATATCATATATGATAGTATAGTAAAGGATTGTCATGAATCGACGTAGGCACAGATAAGTAAGTATTATCATACAGAACGGCCACGCACCGCCCCGCCCCGACTCGAATTACCTCGCCCCGCGACAGCAGATTGACGGCCATTTGCCGACCGCTCAGTACTGTTTTTAAGCAACTTACTCACACAATGACGCATGCCGTACAGACGTGCCGTTCACACATAGAAACGCAAGTGATTTTTGATGTATAGCGTGTCCGCCCTGTGACGTAGGTACAGGTACCCACGGTCATGCAACGTGGTCCTGCGCTAATGGCACTCTATTTTACCCCAGTAGCATTTCTACGTCATTATGACGTCAGCGACGTCATTATGACGTAATAATGCGGTCAATATGACGTCGCTGACGTCATTTTGCTACCTGGGTACGCTTGAACTACTTTATTGTAAACGATTGACAATTAGAATTTAAGCCCGTTTTCGCCCAGAAAGTGCAAGTTGTGGAATGAGCTAGGAACTCTGTGCTATGGGGTTCTTCAAGAAGGTATTTAGGGTTCTCAAAGGTTGGCAACGCATCCCCGGCAAGCTCGGCCGAATTGCAGCTTCCCATACAAACGTAGTTCCGCTCTCATTTTGAAACTACGTGTTGGATTGTAATGAAACTTTGCACATACAATGACATGAGGTATATCTAGGTGTGTAATTAGTTTATATAGCTCCAGTTTATGAAACAAACAAAATAGAGCAAAAACAAGTTTTGTGTGAAAAACTTAATTTTTTTTTTTAACTATGGTATCTGAAGCTACATAAACCAATTACAGACTTAGATATACCTTATCATTTGTAAGTACAAAGTTTCAGGACAATCTAGCTAGTCGTTTTGAAATGAGAGCGTTGTGGTTGATGTTATGATGTTGCTTATGTCCATGGGCGGCGATGACTGCTTCCCTGATAATGAGGTTTTTAAATAAAAAAATATTTTGATACAAACTTTTATCGCTGACTGTATTTTTCTTTCAACTGGCAACTAATACTCATCCGAACAATTCTAACCAAAAACACAAAAACAATTAAGTTGCGTTGTTTTATCACTGTGTAAATCATCCGATCAGCTAGATGAGCTAAATGGTACTTAGCATAAAAAAAATATATTGGACATGTCCCCCAAGTCGCACAACTTATAAGCGCAATCGAGTAATGGGAAGTGGGTCTAATAGTAGATTGTTAACCAAGGTATGAAAGGCACTCATTTCTGCCGAGGTATTTTGGCGCTCGAACGCAGTGAGATTTATTTAGGCAAAAGTACCATTATTTATGGAATGGAAACTCAAATATCAAAATGGAAATTGTATAACAAATCCATTTAAACTCGAATTTTAATTGCTTATAGTAAAAAAATTAAAAAAATCATACTTCGAACGTAAAATGCTCGTGCAGACACGTATCATTTTCTGCACACCTTTTAGAACAACAATGACCCTCTTTCAGAGCATGAGAAATGAAAATTAATGTAGCTTGTTAGTTTTGATCCGAGATAGGTACATTACATTACAAGTTAAATATAAAAGCTTATAAAAAGGCGCAAAACGAAAAAATTGTATGGGAGATCCTTCGCGCCTACTTCTTTAACCGACTTCAAGATTTCAAAGGAGGAGGTTCTCAATTCGGTTGTATGTTTTTTTCTTTACCGATTTGTTCTACTGACAAAGCTACCTTGCCAGAATATGTCACGTTTTCAACTAAAAGGTACCACATTGTCGGTTGTCGATAAGATTGAATTCAAATTGAAGCTATATGGAAATAGCGCCTTATTTACAACCGAAAATAATTACCCTTTTGGCTGAAAATGGCACATATAGTTATACTATACCTCTCGCACCGAATGATGTTCCCTACCCAGGTAGCAAAGTGACGTCAGCGACGTCATAATGACGTAATAATGACGTTATTATGAAGTCATGATGACGTCGCTGACGTGATAACGACGTCTAAATGCTACCTGGGTACCTGGACAGTTAATTTTATATATTATATATGGAGTAGCTGTCACGTAAAATGTTCGTACCGTGTTTCGTACATGGAAGTTGTATGTATGTATATATAAACTCTTTATTGTACAAAGACACAAATATGGCACAGAAATAGGCAGTACAAAGGCGAACTTATCCCTTTAAGGGATTTCTTCCTGTTAACCTTTGAGTAGATGAGAATTGATGAAGAACGGTAGACAAATATAGCACAGTTTAGCTAGTTTAAGTAATAAAAATACGTTACAAGCATTATACGTAGGTATTCATGTTTTGCATAGCTTTATTACGTATCTAATACTATTATAAAACAAATAAATATAAAAGTATTTCTGACATCATATACGATTTATCCTGAAATGAATCGCTCATATAGGTATATATTCAAATATTATGAGCAATCTTTAAAAAAACCATTCTAATCAACCGCGCGTAATTCAATAACTTGCATACAAAATGCTGATTTCATAAACGCAACTGTAATACTTCAACATACAGGCCGTGCAATCATGCTATGCATTGACCATAACCTATGCTAACTCTAAAAATAAAAGGCATAGACAACCAGTCTTCCTGTGCTAATCGTTGTCAATTACAAACGCGCTAATTCAAAATGGCGGGAGTAGGTGAAACTCTATGGTTACTTGAGACGTTTTTTCGCCGCGCTCGTCCGCTGTGGTGTGTGCGTGTGCAGGCAACCTTGAATTCGTGCATCGACGCCGCATCTCGGCCGGCATCGGGAGCGTTCGGAAACGCTCGGGCATGATCGACCTACTTGTGTTTAATCTTATTTATCTATGTTGAATGTTTAATGATTGTTTGGGAGTCTGTTGCGAAATAGTTTTGTCTTTGCGCTCACGGCGGTGCGTGGTGGCTGGCATACGAATAGGAAGGTTTAAAAAAATTCGAAGCCGCATACGCAGGTCTATAGTCTATAGGTGCCTCGCCAAGTCATAATGCACAGATGCATGCGATAATGCGATTACATCATGGTCTTAAATATGAGTATACATACAAATAAACAAGCGCGAAATTGATGTAATTAGCATACGTACTTTAAGAATCCTTGAGTGTATGGGAACTTGTAATAAATCAAGACAACCACATCGATCATTCATAATTACAGATAAATACACCAGTCAGTTAGTCCGTCTAACGCAGCGTTCGTACTACGTAGGCGAACAACACGCGAACGCGATGCGATGCGGCGCGGTGTGAATCAATCCTTTAATATCTATAGAAGTGTCCTACGTGGGCGATTTCGATGCGCACGCGAACGCCGTGGGCCCACCGCGCCGCGCCGCGCTCCACCCAACGTTCCACCGATTTGAATGAATCAAAGTGGGGGAGTGTCGTTATAAACGACATATTTTCATTGAAATTTGACATAAATGATGACATTGCCACACTTTTTCATTGCAAATGCCATGCAGACTTAGCTTGGTCCGGTTCAAAAATGTAGTAAATATCAAAAATGATGTTTTTGCAGGATTTTGATGAAGAAAGTACGCAGAATTTTCCGAGACTTGGCACGTTTTTACAAGAAATGTATTTGATAAGACAAAGCTTTGTGATCTTTTTTAATAATCTGGGTTAAGATAATTTATTCCAAATTTTTTCGTAGTGGTATTAATTAGATTAATTGGTTTCTGAATTCTTAATTTTTATCTCTGGTACCTACTAAGTACTTACGTTATTTAAAACATTTAATCTAATATTAATTACAAAAATTATATAGGAAATATATTATTTGCAAAAAACTGTTTAAGTTATATGAAGCAAACGTAATACTGGTTGTTATTTTATCCAATAATCATTATGAAAGTAATTATTTAACAAAAAAAAGACAAACAAATAAATATAGGTACAGTATTAATAAAAATATACTCTTAAAACATTACTATAATAAATCAGAAAAAAATTAAAAAAAGTGATTTATTTTTTCTAATAAGACTGCACAAAACAAGCTAATCCCTAACCCGTACAGCATGCATCCGAACGGGATTTTTGAAACGCCGCGATTGGTCAGCTCCGAGATGTTGCCGTATCCTTCCCCCACAAGCATCTAACATCTTGCATCCCGCTCAAGCGTTCGCGCAGGAAGCAAAGATCTAAACGCTTAGATTTTTTTTTTGTTGCAACTTCAGTGCAACATTTCCTTGAGAGAATATTGTCCCGTTTCAAACGGCACTTGTGGCATTTTATTAAAAGCTGACCACACTTTTGTTTTCTAATTGGGGATTTTTTTAAATTGTATTTCTACTCAGAATCACGAGCTCTTTCGATCCTAATAGGAAAAAACCGGACAAGTGCGAGTCGGAATCTCCCACCGAGGGTTCCGTACTTTTTAGTATTTGTTGTTATAGCGGCAACAGAAACATCATCTGTGAAAATTTCAACTGTCTAGCTATCACGGTTCAAGATACAGCCTGGTGACAGACAGATAGACGGACGGACGGACAGCGGAGTCTTAGTAATAGGGTCCCGTTTTTACCCTTTAAAACTCTAAAAACACCTTCGTACCTACATACCTACCTAAAATTCTAATAAGAAAGTTTACAATGTGGAATGTTCTGAAGAAACGTGCAAGTTTTGGAATGAGCTGCCTTCTGAGGTGTTTCCCTTGCGCTATGACATGGGGTTCTTCAAGAAGCAGGTATTTAGGGTTCTCAAAGGCTGGCTACGAAGTGTTTGCTCTGTTGCTTATGTCCATGGGCGGCGATGACTGCTTCCCATCAGGCGGCTTGTCTGCTCGTTTGCTTCCTATTACCACAGGGCGGACACGCTATACATCAAAAATAACTTGCGTTTCTATATGTGAACAGCACGTCTGTACACGCGTCATGCGTCATAGTGTGAGTAAGTTGCTTAAAAATAGTATTGAGCGGCCGGCAAATGGCCGTCAATCTGCTGTCGCGGGGCGAGGTAATTCGAGTCGGGGCGGGGCGGTGCGTGGCCGTTCTGTATGATAATACTATTACCTATTCTCTGCTATTACATAAAAAAAAGTATAAGGAAACAAATGTTTACCGGGTGGGGCCTGTAACCCGTAACATGAGCAAATAATTAAAACATAGATTGTACTATGTACTCCTTAAAAGGTGACACTTTTGTTCAATAACTTTTAGAAATTATGAAATCTTCACTTACTATACCTATAGTTTGTAAAGACTGTCTCATTTTAAACATAGACACAGAGAATCATACTATTGCTTACACCAGTACTAGCACCCAAAAGAAAAGGATGAGTATATTTTTTTTGTTCTTATTTACTGCCAATTTGGTTTGACCAACTATATTTTTCATAGAAATTCATTATTATCTTTAATGTAGGCTAACATCATTGTAATTCACGTTGCTTGTCACGCCTTAAACATCACAAAAATCATAGTTAAACTGGAGTTTTGAATGATTCACGGTTAGTTTCACTAGACTTATATTGACCGGGATATAGACCGTGATTACCTTTTGTATTATTTGTGAGCTCCCGATATTTCGACGCAGTTACATGCATCATGTTCACGGGTGACTGAAGATAGCGGGTGGGTGTCAAAGTTGTGTAGACAGCGCTCTGTCTACCCTCATTCTTGCGCGTCGGCTGCGTTCACTTTCAACGTTACCAACGGTCGCATTCACACTTGTTGGTCCGGTCGCGTTCACACTCGTTGGTCTGTCCAAACACACTACACTCACGGTGTCACTACGCGTGTTTGATTCGGATATCACTGGTTTTTTACACAAACAAATCACAGGATTCCACACATTTGACAGTTTAAACCCATCTTCACGATTAAAATTTTTGTATTTGTGAATTTCAACGGCTTCTCTTACCAATCTTGGTATATAGTGGCGTTCTGTCGAAATGACCTTGGGACTATGCAACTCGATCCAGTGATTTGTACCCGACTCAAGGATTTGTCACCCGTGAACATGATGCATGTAACTGCGTCGAAATATCGGGAGCTCACAAATAATACAAAAGGTAATCACGGTCTATATCCCGGTCAATATAAGTATAGTTAAACTGGTTATTAGACATAGTATATACAAGTAGTTATAGACGCGCCACCGAGCGACCGGGGGTAAGAGAAAGAATATTCATATAAAATTTGGGCAGCATAGGATTTTTTCTCTTTCACTTATAAATTTGGGTATTTCGCCTTCGCCTCCTACCTATGATGCCACCCGGTCGGTGATAAGGACAAAGCATGGCACTATTTTCTCTTTCCTCTTATAGAAATCGCAATAAGACTATCTTTCTCTATCGAGGCCCTTGTAGTTAAACCTAACTAGTTAGACTTTGGTCTAACTAGTAAATTGCGTCTTAGAATATACTTAAAAGCGTACCTAATAAAAATCAATACATTACTTATTTTTAAAAGTCGCTGTACAAAATTATAGTCTGACGACGCTAAAGTTTTGACGTAGCGTCAATTAGGAGTACCGTTTTTAGGGACATGTAAATGTATAATGTATGCATATACTTTACCTACTGCCTACTGCCAAGTTTGTGCAAAGTTAGCGTGGTCAAAATATATTTATTTGCAGACTTTGTCACGTCAACCTGCCAACCTGCGGTGAGTGTGGTCGTACATTTACTGCAAAAATAGGCTACGTCAGCCACCTGAGAGCTCACGATCATCGCTCTCTCCCCCCTCTCGTCCATTTGTTTGACATAATTATTGAAAGTCATAATGTAATGATTGTCATATTATCATTAGTTATAATTCTGAAACCGTTAATTTTTCAGGATTTTCCTCGGGTTATCCTATAGATAGGTTAGGTTAGGTTAGGTTTGTTTTATGGCAATCCTGATAAGTTACGCGTTTCTGAGAAAAACCAAATTATGACTAATGGTAATATGACAATCATTACATTCTTATTAATTTATTATTTAATTATATCCAAATGTGTAATATACAACACACAGTTCATGATCAGCAACGCAGGCTTCGTCAAGTGCTTACAACAATAAATCAGCTACAGGCTTCGTCACCTACTAACAAATGATATAATCCGCAACAGGCTTTGTCAATCTTAAACACTAAATTAAACTAGGCCAAGTCCGGCCAAGTCCCCACTTCGGACCGTAGCCGGTCCAAAAGTCCCCATGACACTGGCAGCGTTGCGCCGTTGAATTGCCAAGGAGATCTGTTGGACCAGATACGATCCGGAGCAAGGATCGCAACCCCTTTCTCTTAGTCGCCGACCCAATTGCCACACAAACTCCTTAGCATCTGCACCCCAAGATCCTGCAGTCTCCACCGCCACCGGTATGAACTCATACGTTGGTTCCAAAGCAGAGTACTTTAAATGCATGACTTTCAATAATTATGTCAAACAATAGAGGTATGGGCACCGTGAAAGAGAGGTATGGGCACTGTGAATGACATCTCGCTTTTTGTGGTAGGGCACAGGACAGCGGATGTCATTCCAGATCTAGAGCAGAGCCCAACTGGGGAAGTAAGTACCTCCACCTTACAGAAAACCGCAGCCAAATAATACTAGACCCTACTCATAGTGTTGTGTTCTTACCGGTAAGTAAGGTTACCAGAGGGAGAGGAGTGTTAGGGTCGGCAACGCGCGTGTAATATCTCCGGTGTTGCAGGCGTCCATAGGCTACGGTAACTGCTTACCATCAGGCGGGCCGTATGCTTGATTGCCTTGGCGCTGCCTAGGAACCAACTGCGCAACTTGGTTAGGGTGCTTACCGGGCACTGCGGCCTAAATAAGCACATGCACACTATGGGGAAACGTGACATGGGGCGGTGCAGACTCTGTATGGAGGCAGAGGAGACGCCCCTACACATCCTCGCAGAGTGCCCCTGCCTAATGCGCACTCGTGACTTGATCCTGGGTGGACATATATTGCGCCCGGAGGAGTTAAAGTCTCTCGAAACCAAAAAGATCCTGCAGCTGTTTGAAGTTGCAGGTTTGGATCGAGAGTTGTAGTAGGTGGCGATCACAATAGATCAGAGATGGTCGCAGTGATACATAGGCTCTGGAGCCTTACATAGCCCCTAGAAAAAGAAGAAGAAGAAGAAGAAGAATGCTTGATTGCCACCGACGTAGTATTAAAAAAAACCCATCGCTCTCACTAGCCAGAAAAAACTCAGTCGCCGTCGAAACCGGCCGGGACAGGATGATGTTTCAAAATTGGTATTTTTTGACACATCTTTCTCTGTTTGCCACTTAAAACGAATCAAATTTAAGAAATCTAATATTATTAAAGCGATACGCATTGATACGCTTATCATGGGTCGTCTAATACAAACGTTCATTGAACTCATTTTATGTAACATAACACAAACTAAGCATGATACATGACAACAATTAGATGTAAAAATCTTGCTAGTTAAAGCTTGACAAGATAACGTGCGTGCGTCATGTAACACAGATTTTATATACGCTATATGACGCAAATACCACGATTTGTATTGAAACCAAGCGTGCCGGCTTTTTCATACAATATTTACACAATTTTAAAATTACTTATCTGTGATAGGAAATATGTTTTTGCCTTTGGGTGCTCGCAATTTTTGGACTGTTGTGTTAATTATCAGGCAACGAAGCATTTTTTAAGTTTTCACGGACGTCCGGCTGCGACAAATGACGCGCGTGGACTGTAAAGAGCGACGGTCAACATCGACGCTTGGTCGGGGTTCGGACACGCGAAGTAGATGCATATGCGTCTTCTATGGTATATTTGAAGAAAGTATGGATACATCGCAGTAGATACCTAATCAAGAAATATGAGCCTAATAAACGTCGGTTTTATTAATGCTAATTAAATTATTACTCTAGTGTGCTCATAGAAGGTGCAAAAATAAGTTTTTATTAATGAGAGCTACCGTTTTTGTGGTCACCAGTTGGCGCCACTGTAGATGTAGGTCCAGAAAAACAGATCTCAAAATTCTTCTATGCTTATTTTTATAAAATCAATACGTTCTAATACACAAAAGTATTTTAGTGTCTAAATGTGCCATTTTTTCAACCTGTTTAATTTTGCATATATTTTATTTTGTCACTTTTTTTAAACCACTAACATTTATTGAGCTATATCTATTGTTTACCATGATTAATGAAAGATGGACAAAGATTTACCACGATCATAAATAAAGGAAAATTCCCGATAAAAAAGCTTGAAACCCCCAAAACTTACATATGTTATATCGTCCATACAATACTGAACTGTCACCCTATACATGAGAATGACAGCGCCCTCTTGACAATGATCATATATTACTGGTCGGGCTTTAACGATGACAACTGCTTTTCCATATTATTACCATTGGTAGACTTTTGAAATAGAACTGCAATAAAATTCCCATAACCAACTATCTTAATAACGAACAAGGAAAAAAACCGCGTAAACAACTGTTTCCTAATAAAATATAATCTGCGTCTAAACGATGTGACATTGGTCCTACATTCTCCGCGCCCTATCTTTATCTGACAGTTTACCGAGACCCGTGCGGCTTGGTACGGTGCGAACAATTAGCTGACGATATCTAAACCTTATCACGACCGCAAACGGTCCATTTACGGTCAGTTAAGAGCGTTTGCTGTTAGTGCGAGTGGTCTTGTAAAAGTTAGCGGAGGGAGGGAGGGGAGGTCAACTTGCGCTGGCCGCCGTTTGTATGTCACGTGGTCAGTCGCTGGCGCATGTATTTGTAAACTCGGTCAATGCCCTGAGTTAGATAAAAAAAAAACAATGTTGAATTACGCAAAGATCGGCGGTTCCGGTTATTGATAATTTGTGTGTTTGTTTTTTGTTGCGAAATACGCGTTTGGTTTTTGTTTAATATGTTTTTTAAGTATGTACTTAATTATTTAATTTTAAGTATGTATGTACCTATTATTTAAGTAAAAATATTCTTATTTTATGTTAATAAAACTTTAGTCCACAACTCAACTATGGTCAACATTAAAGTTCGTGTGAAATATGTATAAGTATTTTTCAAATTATGTTGAGTATATAATATAAAAAGAGCATTATTGTATCTAAGCTTCAAAATAAATGTACCGAGTAAAAATCATAAAGGCTAGTTAAGAATCAATTTTAAATCTGGACCATTGTTGTATTTAAGGACTATAGTTACCACTTACTGTAGTTATTAAATTATTAATTAATTATAAATAGCCTTGTATTATTTTACAAAATTTATTCTCGTGTTAGTTTATACTGTTCGATACAAATTGAAATTTTTAAAATTACGTGTTTGCATTACATCGTAAACAAGATTATTAAATTTTCAAGAGCGACTGAAAGTCAAAGTTCGGGCCACTCCGTCCCGTTCGGCGGCGCGCTGACAGCTTGCTGAAAAACTTATGAAAAGCTCGAAAGTGGAAAATGCACACACGCGCAAAACTACCACACCGGCTCTCGTATGTGCGCCACTCACACTAGCGTGCGCTACGAAAACGAAAGTGTACGAACAGCGCCGAGCGCGCCCGAAGCCGCCTTATGGAGTCAGTAGAACTCATCGCAGTCGCTCGAAAGTAGGACATCAGTCTACAATCCGATGCGAACGACGGCGGTCGCGTTGAGATTACGCCTCATGACATAATAGTATTGTGATGTGTTAGTGTTCATGTTGAGCATGATGGCAGTGGAGGCGCGTGCCGACCGGTCCCCGGAGCCGCGAACCCTGGCCGCCCGGAAGGTGTACCCCGAGCTTGACGATGCTCCTCTGGACTTGACCATACATTCGCGTAAAGAGATTACTGTTAGAGATTTCGCGCGTCACTCCTTCGCGGACCCCACGGACTATGTTAGGGCTCAAGTGATCCTCCGGCAGTCGAGGGACTACCTGGCCGCCGGCAGGGACTCCGGTACGGACTCCGACGACTCCGCCGGCCGCCTCAGCCCCGGCGAGGATGGCATTTCCGGAAAAGCGTACAAGAAGTCACTGATGAAGCGATACAGTAAGCGACTTTCTCGAATTTCAGCGGCGAATTTTAAGCAGAGCGAGTTTTCCGATTCCGACCTACCACAAGCGAGCGAAGATTAGTTAAAAAGTTTTTTAACTGGTCTTTTACTTTTAAGTAGTTTAAGATTAGTTTAAGGTAGTTGTAAGTTAGTGTTAGTTTTAGTGGGTAGTTTGCGCTTCAGGACATTTTGAGCCGGTAAAGATTGCTTTAAATTGAGATTAAAGTATAATTTTTAGACGCGTTCTTTCCTCAAAATGTCTTCTGCTGAGCGAGTGCGCGAACGTTTTTTTTTTTGTTTTACCTGTATGTTTTTTAGGTGTATTTAGGTCGTGCTTAATTTTCCTGACGGTGGACTTCGCTGAAGAAAGGCTGGTACACATAGTTATAGATATAACATATCATTAGTTTTTATTACTTTTTTAGGGTTGGGTGAAAACGGGACCCTATTACTAAGATTCCTCTGTATATATGTCTCATGAACCGTGATAGCTAGACAGTTTATCACAGATGATGTATTTCTGTTGCCGCTATAACAACAAATACTAAAAAGTAAGGAACCATCGGTGGGCGAGTCCGACTCGTACTTGTACGGTTTTTTTTTGGTATTCAGGATTTTCCGGTATAGATATTCGTAAAAATTAAAAAAATTGGAAAAGAAATATGAAGATATATTTAGGTATTCCATCCCTGTCATCGTCCAATTTAAAATTGTTAGTACGCGTTAGGTATAATTTTTAGACGCAATTACAGATTATTATATATTTTTTATTTAATTTAATTGAATTAAAAAGAAATTATTAGTGTTTAATATTATTTACATTTTATTATTTTTGTATTTTTTTTTGTTTATTTGGGTGATTGCCTAAAATAAAATGAATTTTATTTATTTATTTATAAACATAGTTTGTATGATATAAGACAAGAAAAAACCAAGTGTTATCTTTACAGGATTTCCGTTCCGAATAAAAACGTTTTCTTCTTCGTCAAATGAAATTTTAGAATTTCCCAAAAATACCTAAGGGCGGATAAGAATGGGATCGAAAATTCAGTTTCGTAAAGACCGGCCGGTCAATTCGAACAACGTGATAATTACTAGATACGAGAACAATACGAGATCTAATAGATACGTTATAGTTTAGTTCTCGACTAGTTATCTTTTACAGTTCGATTCGAGAAACCAATTGTCATTTCACACTACAATTATTGTGACTTTTTGGGATATCCATTAGATATCCATTGGATGTCTAAGTAATATTTTAAGCAAATCTTAAAGAGATCGTTGAAGAGGATATTCGGAATCGCGGAAATGTCAAATTTGACGACTTTCTTAAATATCTCGTTATCATAATATTGTCTTCGGTTACCGCGATAGTTACTCATGAAATAAAACTATGAAACTATGATTTTTTTTTTATCGCGTATATATATATCTTTACTTGAAAATAATTGTAGTGTATAACTAGCCTTATGAACCGATTTTGCATGTACAACCAGCCTTAAAGTTTGTAGTCTATGATTGTTCATTATTTTAGTATGTGGGTATTTTTGCACTTTGTAATTTTTCCTCAGTCACCCGTTGACCACGAACGCTGTAAAGGGTTCGAAACGTCGGGATGTATTATAAATTCAATATACGCGATATAATCCGTTTTCATAGTTTTATTTTATCTCGTTATCGTTTCTGTTTCATATGGATATCTTTTATATCTGGATCATAGTTCGAACCGGCCCGTGGTTCTTTATAAAATACCTATCTGATTTATAAATTGTATTACCTGTAAAGCTACATCTGAGTAAAGCTTTAAGTTTGATTCTATTTTTGAATTCTGTCTGGAGCAGAGCAAAAAATTAATGCTTAAAAAGCGATATTCTCTCAAAGGAGTCCAAAGGGATGCTCTAAAAACCACTTCTAAGCTAGAAAATTACTTTGAGATTGTTTATAAAGTCTGTTTAGACAGGAATATGAGTAAAACCAACGGCAAAGCGGTTGTACACGCCATCAGATGTATCGGAGCGGCGGAGGTGCTCAAAAATATCTAAACACGCACTTTTTTATATTATAGGACATTCTTAATGCCTGACCAGGAATATATGATCACGCGCCATGTTGCGGAATTTCACTGGAACTAATTTTTTCATACTATACTGAACTCATTATTATTTACAACGACGGGACTTAATCGCGTAAAATAAGTATTAAACCCACCTCCGACGTTTCGAGGACGGCGTTTCAAGAAACATAGAAATTTCAATCGAGACGAAGGTTTTAAGATCTCATCCACATGGAACCCAGTCATTAGTAAGTGTAAGCGAAACCAAATATCGAAAGTTGAAAAATCGAATATTGTGAGTGTTGTGTGTCGACCCGGTGACATCCCTAGTGCGCAAAACGTTCAAGTTAATAAACAAGACCAAGTGCGGGTAGTTCGAAAAACTCGCGCGCCTAGAAGATGTTGATGTCAACTTTAGCCAGTCTTCTCCGAGACCACGGGTACAACGCCGTCGTCGAAACGTCGGAGGTGGGTTTAATACTTATTTTACGCGATTAAGTCCCGTCGTTGTAAATAATAATGAGTAAAAATCGTGAAAGTTTAAATCAGTGTTATACTGAACTGTCACCCTATACATGAGAATAACAGCGCCCTCTTGACAATGATCATATATTACTGGTCAGGCCTTACGCAGATTGACTAAGTCCCACGGTAAGCCCAAGGAGGCTTGTGTTATGGGTAGACAACGATATATATAATATATAAATACTTAAATACATAGAAAACACCCATGACTTAAGAACAAATATCTGCGCTCATCACACAAATAAATGCCCTTACCGGGATTCGAAACCAGGACCATCGGCTTCACAAGCAGTGTCACTACCCACCGGTCGTCAAACTCTCCTAACTCCTTGGCAATGAGGGCTATCGTTTTTTGCTCACCAGTTGGCGCCTCTGTTGATGGTGGTCCAAAAGACTAAAGAACAGCTGTCAGTCATTGAAGTGACAAGTGACATTTGACATTTCGAACTATGGAAAAGACCACCTACACTAGCGCCCCTAGCGGCGAATTCATACGCGTTAGCCCTCATAGAATCATTTAGAATCATTTATTCATCAATTGTGCATTACAGGTAATGAATACAGGTGTTATAAAAAATTTGTTCTCTGTAATATGTCTTGCGACGTACAATGATTTTGGTTACCTAGCGCATGCAATATTATTAGAAGGCGTGTTCAGATATTTGTGAGCAGCTTGGCCGCTCCGATATGTCTGATGGCGACTGTACAGAATAGAACAATACGTAGTATCACACATTGATATTTACTAAACAAATTAAACGAATAGGTACCTAGTTTCGCTTTAGCTGTTCCGTTTCGATAACAAGTTGTTTATACGTACTATTTATACTTGCGGATAAAAATGAATATATTTAACTTACAATTGTACATTTAATTGTGTGATAGTATTTACGAATAATATGACAGTCTAGTAGTATATTCATATTACTCGTTATATTAACTTATAGTCAATTTGTGTTATAATTTCGTATAATATTTGTTTATTTGCCGAAAATGGGGTAACTTCACCGAAAGGGTCTCCGGCTGGGTTCTCCATACAAACGTAGTTCCGCTCTCATTTTAAAACGACTAGTTAGATTGTTCTGAAACTTTGTACTTACAATAGGATAAGGTATATCTATGTCTGTAATTAGCATACCCCGCAATCGAACTAGCAAATCTGTAGCAGTTGTACATCAGGGTTGTCACTGTTGCCAAATGAAGATCAATGTCATGTTGGTAGAAAGTAAGTTGCAAATATTATACTTTCTACCAACATGACATTGATCTTCATTTGGCAACAGTGACAACCCTGATGTACAACTGCTACAGATTTGCTAGTTCGATTGCGGGGTATGGTAATTAGTTTATGTAGCTTCAGATAGCATAGTTAAAAAAATACAGCGAATTTAAGTTTTTTCATAAAAAAACTTGTTTTGGCTCTATTTTGTTTGCTTCGTAAACTGGAGCTATATAAACTAATTACACACCTAGATATACCTCATGTCATTGTATGTGCAGTTTCATTACAATCCAACACGTAGTTTTAAAATGAGAGCGGAACTACGTTTTTATGAAAAGGTGCAATTCGGCCGAGCTTGCCGGGGACTTAAGCTCATTATGAGTGTTTATTATGCTCTTAAAATGAGATAAATGCGTGACGTAGCTAAAGGCAACACACAGCAAATAAAACTACCTATATTTACAAAATAAGCTCTTGTTATCGTTTTATTTTTCAGATTGCAACATAACACTTCACACTTAATACTTTCTGACGGTAGGCACGCCACACGGCTTTTTTTGTGCGGAGTTTTAGCACAGGGCGGACACGCTATACATCAAAAATCACTTGCGTTTCTATGTGTGAACGGCACGTCTGTACACGCGTCATGCGTCAGTGTAAGTTGCTTAAAAATAGTACTGAGCGGCCGGCAAACGGCCGTCAATCTGGTGTCGCGGGGCGAGGTAACTCGAGTCGGGGCGGGGCGGTGCGTGGCCGTTCTGTATGATAATATTATTACTTATTCTTTGGCATTACACATTTTTGACAAACACTAATATCTACACACTACACATAACTTTGGGAACACATCAAACTATTTTATTAAATATTTTTGATGTGTTTTTAGGGTTCTGTACCCGAAGGGTTAAAACGGGACCCTATTACTAAGACTCCGCTGCTGTCTGTCCGTCTGTCACGAGGCTATATCTCATAGCTAGACAGTTGAAATTTTCACAGATGATGTATTTCTGTTGCCGCTATAACAACAAATACTAAAAACAAAATAAAATAAATATTCACTCCCATACAATAAACGTGATTTTTTTGCCGTTTTCTTGCGTAATGGTACGGAACCCTTCATGCGCGAGTCCGACTCGCACTTGGCCGGTTATTTAAGTAGTCACACTACTATTCTAATTAATTAGATATTGATTGTTATCAAAATTAGCCCTTTTTACGCAGCGTACTACGTAGGCTAACAACACACGAACGCGAAGCGATGCGATGCGGCGCGGGGTGAATTAATTGATACCTATAGAAGTGTCCTACGTGGGTGATCTCGTTGCGAACGCGAACGCCGTGGGCCCGCCGCGCCGCGCCGCGCCGCTTCGCATTCGCGAGTTGTTCGCTCGCAAGGCGCTGCGTTATACTTATTATATTGTCCATATTGGAGTTAGGTAACCGCGAGGATCTCAAGCTTCAGAATACTGCTGGAACGGCTAATATGAAGTTAATACTATTGCCATCTTCATATATACGTTTCAAAGGAATTTCTTAGTTATAAATAATCATGATACTGAAAGGTAATACGGAAAATTTGAAGATACCATAAAAATGTGGGTAAATTTATATGGTAGTCTAAAAAACTTTTTTTTTACTTAACGAGAAAATACCTATTTTATAAATTGGTATGTAAATAATTCATTACTGTGTATTGTGTAGTTTATTTGTACTTTTTACTTATTTTTGATAGTGTCCGTAATTTGACCGGAAATTTATTAGTTTTTTTAATACAGTCGCTCTCTAACTTTTTAGGGTTCCGGGGTTCCGTACCCAAAGGGTAAAAACGGGACCCTATTACTAAGACTCCTCTGTCCGTCTGTCTGTCACCAGGCTGTATCTCATGAACCGTGATAGCTAGACAGTTGAAATTTTCACAGATGATGTATTTCTGTTGCCGCTATAACAACAAATACTAAAAAGTACGGAACCCTCGGTGCGCGAGTTCGACTCGCACTTGTCCGGTTTTTTTCGGTACGTGCGCTTTCCCGCTTTCTTTATCGTATTTAGAATAATTCAATACAATTGCAATGTTTATACATTTCCTTATGTAATATACACGCGTCAACTAATTAGGTGTTACCGGTCACTGACCTGATGATTCATGATCTCAACGATATGACATAGTTACCGACGCAATACGATAGGTACCTACTTGACGCTGAATCATTGAAAAAAACCGGACAAGTGCGAGTCGGACCCGCACCCGAGGGTTCCGTACTTTTTTAGTATGTTGTTATAGCGGCAACAGAAATACATCATCTGTGAAAGTCTTAACTGTCTAGCTATCACGGTTCATGAGATACAGCCTGGTGACAGACAGATGGACAGTGGAGTCGTAGTAATAGGGTCCCGTTTTTACCCTTTGGGTACGGAATCCTGCCTGTCAGAACAAAAATTTGACAGTTCCGAACAACTGACAACTGACAGTGGGCCCCTTTATATTGTCTTTGGTATGACCTAAGCACAAATAATACGCTTTAGCATAAAATCGTTTCTTTAATAAAACTGTGTACGCTTTAAATTTCGAATGTTAAAATCATATTAAACCATAGACAATTCCGATTAATCAGCAATCCTTGTTTGTCGGGGCAACGAACCTCGCTACTGAGAACCGTGACCATACAAGATCATACAAACATACATACATCATACATCATACAAGGTATAACATAGATAGACTATAAAGAGTATAGAGTATGCGCGCCATTAAGGTAACATTCCATTTTTAGGGTAAGGGTAAAAACGGGACCCTATTAAGACTCCACTGTCCGTCTGTCTGTCACCAGACTGTATCTCATGAACCGTGATAGCTAGACAGTTGAAATTTTAACAGATGATGTGTTTCTGTTCACGGATCATGAGATACAGCCTGGTGACAGACAGACAGACGGACAGACGGACAGACAGACAGCGGAGTCTTTGTAATAGGGTCCCGTTTTAACCCTTTGGGTACGGAACCCTAAAAATGTAGGCGAAAAGGGATATCGTCCCATAGAAAATTTGAATTTCGCGCCTTTTTCTACTGACAAGATTTCCTTGACCAATTATAGATTAAAAATAAAGCATAAAGCAACTAACATATTGCATAAGCTTATGGAACAGACTTTGTTAAACACCTTTTGGATAGTTTCATATCATATAATATACCCAAAAAAAGTTACGATCTAACCCGATCACGTATTGTCTATGGGACTTCCTTCGTCAGGGAATCTTTTTTATTCACCTTTCACTTCCTGAGGCTGCAGGTAAATTTCACCGCGATCAATATTAGCAGCTGCCCTAAATATCCTGCATTGCATATCATGGGAAATTAAAAAAAAAACTTGCAACATTACTGGCCGAATTAAAATCGCGCAAATCCGCGAATGCCACAAAAAAGTTACAATTAGGCGTTTTATTGAGTGATTCGGGGTCGATGTACCATGGGATATCTCCGTTAATAATATTGAAAGCTAATTTAGCGCTAGACACAACAAGGCGTAGGCATGTTTAAACACCTACAATTGGTACCGATCGGAACACTGGCTAGCTACCTGTTCATTCGAAATTTAAAACAAAAAAGTATTTTGAATTTATATTAATTCACAGCCTATTCTCATTTGAATGAAAAGTCAGTTTACGTCGTTTGATTATAGACTTTAAAGTGTATTTTATTCGGTCGAAACTTAATTGGATTGGTCGTGTAATATGGCATTTAGTGTTGACGTAAACAATAGAATGTCAAGAAAGGGTGAGGAAGGGTTGTTCTTTTTTTGAATAGCTTCCTGCAATGTGTTTGTCTTCTTCACACGTACGTTTATTAATAGCGGCGGAATTTGACGGCGATACGTTTTTTTTTAATAAGTTCTGATATTCAAATGACAGCGTATCCGTTTTTAGAATTTCAAAAATAAATAAACGCGTTCGGAGCAGAATTCTCGAAAAGCGGGTTCACAACTTCCGTACTTTGAAATTGTCACTAAATTATTTTGGGTGTTCGATTGAGTTAAAAACCAACAGTATTTACAATAATTAATAAATACTCAAAAAATTATCCGTTTTTTTTTAAATAATTTTGCAATATTTTATACGATGGAAATTGTATTACTTTAAATATTGACGACCTAAATAAATAAAATAATGAAGAGTTCGTCTGAGCTAAGTAAGTCTTTTACCAACTTTGGCAAGACAGTGTGGTAATGCCATGATAACTAAACGTCACATTTTCACAGAATTTGGTGTCTTTGGTGCCTTATTGAGCATACTGTGGGACTAGGTTGATTTGTGTAAAATTATTTATTTATTGAAAGGAGATCCAAAGTTGTGAAACATCGAAGGCCGCCTGCGCACTCGCAGCGGATGGCGGCGGTGATAAAATACGAGCATAGACTATAGATTAGCTTCTGCCCGCGGCTTCGTCTTAAAAAAACCGGCCAAGTGCGAGTCGGACTCGCGCACAAAGGGTTCCTTGCCATTACGCATAAAACGGCAAAAAAATCACGTTTGTTCTATGGGAGCCCCACTTAAATATTTATTTTATTCTGCTTTTAGTATTTTTTGTTATAGCGGCAACAGAAATACATTATCTGAAAATTTCAACTGTCTAGCTATCACGGTTCATGAGATACAGCCTCGTGACAGACAGACGGACAGACGGAAAGACGGACAGTGGAGTCTTAGTAATAGGGTCCCGTTTTTTACCCTTTGGGTACGGAACCCTAACTTGCCTATCCTTCCCCGGGACTCAATCACCGTACCAATTTCATCTAAATCTCTTAATGTTTTACAAATAAAATACTTTTACAAACTTTTAATAGCGCTGGCTTCTTTAAACGAAGTGAAGAAGGGAAGCTATTATTATTGATGAATAGTAAAGTTAAAATTACGTGTTATCCCAGTACGAATTACAATCATCAAAATTGAGAAAAAAAACAGAAAGTACTTTAAAAAAATTTGATGGATTAGGAAGAAACACAATAGGTATATGTAGGTAAAATATGTGTTATTATTACCCTTTATTTATGTATAAAACTAAAAACATAAGAACAATTTGACTACAAAGCAAACTTACAGCTTACAAGCACTTACTACCAGTCTTTAATCAATCGTGAACCATAATTCAAACACCATAATAAAAACTAACCTTAAGACCCCTAAAACATGTGAACTGATTATTAAAAAAAACATTAATAGGGCCGTAGTAAAAACCAGGGGTTTCCGTAACCGTAAACCGCTCACCTTGGTCATATCGTCTGTCAGAAAAAAAATAACCCAATTCCGTACAGTGTACTATAAAAAACCTACCTGCCTCCGGTAGCGCCCCCGCATAAAAAACCTAACTGTAGTTTAAAAAACAAAAAACGCCCTTAGAAATGGCAACCGTTTTTTGCGTCGCGCCAATTGCATTCTATTTATGGCTAAAAACCAACGGTACTTCTCTCATTGTTGTTATTGCGAATCCCTCAAAAAACGATCCTAAAAATGTTTACGACTTTGCCAATTCTTCGATCTTTAAATGTTGCAAACAAACAAAACAGTTGACAAGACTATTTCGAATTTCCTGCTTGACTGACCATTTCAACTTGAACCTTGAGGCTTCTGAATTAGGTCGTTATTGGTGTAGTCTAGTTAAACAATGGCAGTTATCAGGTTCGTCTAGCGCACGCATGCGTCATGGCACTCATGGCGTCCAGACAGGAGATATCTGTGATGTCATTGGCTTCCGGTCAAATGTACCCACACATATAAGGAAACACGATTTGAAAATGCTATAACTATTAGAACAAGTTCGGTTGTTACGTCATTTTGGGTTTCATTATGTATCAATCCCAAAATAGCATAGTGTGTCCAACATTGCACGATTTGCACGTCCTTCAGAATTTAGAATATGTCACTTTGACACGTTTTTTACAACATAAAATTTGTTTATTTCAATGCATTTTGCTTAAATTGATCTTAAACCTAACCTAATACTATAACAAGCGCAATGCATTGAATAAAACTATTTTATTGTATGACAAATCTATGATTTTTGTCGGTAGTGTTTCGTCATTTCTTTTCATGATAACAGCTCTGTTGATAAGAGATTTAGCCTTGTTTCCGCACTATAGTAATCCATCTTTTTTAGAGTAATACGTGGATCAATAGTTAATCCATTGCTACTAGAATATGTTCATTTTAAGGTACCGACACCATTCGTTAGAGCTACTCTCAGACCTCGCATTTCACCCATGTTCGTAATTCCCAAGACCAGCACAATGACACTAGTCACTAGTCCTCTATTTATCGCACAACCATATTAATAACATAATTTTACATAATCCCACCCTTGACATATTCTCGCAATCAGAACCGAAATTCCTAGCCACAGCAGCCCGCTACCTAGAATCAATATCCACGCCCACAACTATTAATATTAATTAATTTAGTGATAAGCATATTATTTTAGTTTAAAGTACATATATGTTTATAACCCATAACTTGCATGTTTGGTTTAACTGTAAATGTAAAGTTGGTTAATAAATGAAATAAAAATAAAATATATAAAACGTGAAATGCTACTTCGTGTGACAGTGACAGTATTACGGTTAATGGTTGGTTGTTTAAAATAACACTTATCACGTAATAAAATTAACCAGCTCATCGTTTGAAAATTCAAATAAAGAATGTCACATCACGATTTCAGAAAGAAATTATAACAGACAACGTAAACAGAAACACTGTCAACATCCTTGTGTTATAGCCACAGAGTATATTATCGTCCGACACGCGAGTATTCGCTACTTTGTATCTTAAGATTTTTAAAAACAGAACTGTTTACTGGCCGGTAAAAAATACGTTTAGTACGGAACAGTTTGAAAGGCGTATTTTGTAATGGCAGTGGGTGTTCAAGGCTCAACGAGCGTCAACGTGCGTGCATTGCGTCACACGTCGGATATTGGGCAAGCTGTTTTGTAAAAAACGCCTCAGGCAAAAACTTACCGGCTCATTAATGCGTCTCCCGGCGCTCTTATTTCTTGCACTGTAAGGGAGAAGTTCGAACGGTGAAAGTTTTTAGTAAGTTTGAATGAATGTAGGTTGAGTTGCGAACTCTTTCGATGTCATGTCCTCGTAAGGTTCAAGATATAAGTGGAATCAGGATTCGTTGCGTAAACATTGCTGAGTTGTTTCCGCGATTTCAAAAGCGCGAGGGCTGGTTACCCGCCGAGCTTAAGCTTACGCAAATTTTAAGAAATCCAGCTTTTATATGTTTTCCCCGAATTTATTAAAGCACGCCCACGAAGAAATGTAACTTCAATACGATCAAGGAAAAGAGCCATTTCCAAATTGTGACGACAAAAAATATCATTTCCAAATAATTTCTGGTTCTTCTTACTAAGAATACATTTTTCGCATTTCTTAAACTTATAAATAATGTTAAATAAGGAGTTTTTGATAAATTTTTAGTCACGTCAATTTAAAAAACAATCTCTCTGTAATGTGGAATTTTACATAAAAATGAAAAACAGTTTCAAGAGATAAAGGTCTGAAAAATAAGTTATAGGCTCAAAATTAAGCAACAATCTCTACGCCAATTTAGTTAAGTATTTGCTTTCGAGGTTTCGCTATACATACACTCACGACCGATCCCAAGCGGCGTGAAGCAATCGCTCATACACGAGCAACATATATATATGAAGTAACGTTTCATATTAAACGATTTCCTGTTTTTTAAATCTCAGTGTTGCAATGTCCGCCGTCAGATGGCGAAGCTGGCAACACTTTAGACTCAGCAAGGCCGAAAAATATTTTAAAAAGCCCGAAGGGCCGGCTGCTACTTAATCATCTTTGTCTCTGACGGTTAAAACAATTTAAAATTTTGTATCGGATTTCGAACGCAAGATTTCAAAATCTAGAAATGAACAAACGAGATTACTTTAAACGGTCGTAATCACGCGCGTGTGTCATTGACCTTTAATTCACTAACTTGTAAAAATGGTCCACAGGTCAATCATGACACTTGTCATTTTATAACCTAAAAACACTAGGATATAAAAATGACATGTAAAAATGACTTGTTTTCCAAAAACATTACAGATAAGTATGCAAAAAACATAAAAGTAGCCATCCTTTTTACACCTGGATCACCCAAAATACTTCCCCGTAACCAAAACTCGGTATTTCGTAATCGCGTTGTGTTTTTATCGCACTATTCGAGTTCGAGAAAGACGGCCAGTTCAGACAATCGCTTACGAAACCGGCAACTGTGTCAATGTCGCCTAACTTCTCGCGCTAATCAGCGCTGGCCGGAAACCACAGATAGTAGAATTCGGACGAAAAAGAAAAAAAACTAATTTCTAAACGTGAACGATTTGTCAGGGGCGCGAAATTAGAATATCGAAGGTTCCTACGAACGAATAAATTTAATGTTCTTTTCTAGAATAAATTTTATTTTATTATGTTATGACATTATTATCTAGCTACCATATCAGTGTCATTAAACATCACAATTGTAAAAAGTCACATAATTATCTGTAATAGTTGCACTTACACCGTTTCCACCAATGACGGCGCAGCATCCTGGCCGCCATATTGGCTCGGAAGTCGTAAAATACCGGCGCGGGCGCATAAACAAACAAACACAGAGGGATTGTCTTCCACATGTTTTCGTGTTTATCACAAATATGCAACATATCCTTCTTGTTTGTAAATAGAATTTTTCGGCGCGTTCCTAAAATTTCCTACGAAAAAATGTATTATAAAACGCGTACACACAACAAAAAATCGGTGAAAATCGATTTGCATGCACGCTTCAAAGTATCAAAGGCTTACACCTGGAAGGGAGATGGCATTCGTACTATTTCCCCTCTGCTGAAGCATAGGTACAACTGTACCTATGGCTATGTGTGTCCGTTCACAAAAAGAGATCGAGATGTGCAAGATTTGT
Source organism: Cydia strobilella (assembly GCF_947568885.1). Classification (NCBI taxonomy): domain Eukaryota; kingdom Metazoa; phylum Arthropoda; class Insecta; order Lepidoptera; family Tortricidae; genus Cydia; species Cydia strobilella. Next base: position 59,888,948 of record NC_086068.1, read on the forward strand.
CTTTGACGTGTGTCATTTTTTATGTATGTATTTGTATCGTCATTACAGATTGGATCTTGTATATAAAAAGTTAGAAGTGCGACTATGTGCACGTTTCCCCCGCAAAAAATGGCACTGGTACCGCTTGGGCTCCTCCCTTTCGACATGTCGGAGGCCAGCGTTGCTCGAAGGCCAAAGGCGCTTGAAAAAAATAACAAAATGTGTGTGTCAAAGCAAGAATTAGATGTCAAAATCTCTGGCCGGTATGTACTAAAGGGAGTTCTTTCGACACGTACGGTAGCGAACACGAAAAACGCCTAAGCAAGGCTCAGTTACACAACACCGGCAACAGGAAAATTGAATACGGTCATTCATGACACGGTCATCTCATGAATGGAGAAATGAGTCCTGCCGTGATTCAGAGGAAAAACCTGCTCATTTCAAAATAGTTCGTAATTAAGTATAGGTGTGGCTCGTCAAAAAACAGCTAATATATATGAATTTAAATTTAGGTCAAAATCGAATGATGAAAGAGGGTCAGTTACAATTTGATGCAATTTCCCAGGATCGATATCTAAAATTTTGAAAATTTGCATGAAATCGAGTGTTAGTTAAAGACCAAAAGAAATAGATCTTATTACAATAGGCATACGGTTATATTTTAACTCGCAAAAGCTCTATAGCATTTTCGCTACAAACGCAAAATTAAAACCGGTTTTAATGAAATTATTTAATGCTGAACAATTTCTAGATATTTATTTACCATCGTTTACAGTCACCGTGTTCTTTTGTGTGTCCGTTTTATGTTTATTGTTTACACATGAATAATAAAATAAAAGTAAAATCGTAAAATATAATGTATAAATTTGATTCATAGGATTTATACGTATTTTATATTAATTATTAAGTGTTATGCCATCCACTTTACGACAAAATATGTGTAGTAATGTTACCCTGTTTTTTACAATTACGCCATTTATTACGTATTAGTAACACATAATCCAACTTATATGAGACCCCGAATGAAATTATTACGTCATGAAAAACCCAGACAGGCAGACAGCGAAGGTTTAGTATAAGTAATTATCCCCAACGGAACTCAGTATTCCCTAAAAACTACATTTCGTCATGTATACTTGTGCAAAATTAAAAATTCAAATATGGAATTTGTTAGAAAGCATAGACATAGTATATACAAGTAGTTATAGACGCGCCACCGAGCGACCGGGGGTAAGAGAAAGAATATTCATATAAAATTTGGGCAGCATAGGATTTCTTCACTTTCGCTCTTATAAATTTCGGTATCTCGCCATCGCCTCCTACCTATGATACCCGGTCGGTGATAAGGACAAAGCATGGCACTATTTTCTCTTTCCTCTTATAGAAATCGCAATAAGAGATATTTCTCTATCAAAGAGTGTCAGGCTTGTTAGAAAGAGACAAAATTTAAGAGGTTGCTGTTTTATGAATAAGTTAGATAAGCTCCAGCTCCACTAATTGCCACTATTGCTGTTAGTACAGTCGCCATCAGATATGTCCGAGCGGCCATGGTGCTCAGCAATATCTGAACATGCCTCTATTGCCAAGGCGTTAGTGCGTATTTAGATATTTTTGAGCACCTTGGCCGCTCTGATATTTCTTATGGCGACGCCATAGCACTTCCTTAGTATATTCACTAGACCGGTGACATAATTCGCGATGAAACCGGTGTGTGTGGAAACGGAAACGATTGGTAAACGCAGCCGGTGGGCGAGAGTGGGTCAGACCTGCCAGGGATTTGCCAGCATACTGATTCTTAACCCTTATCACGACGACGTAAGGTTCATAATGAGTCGTTGATACGCAAGGGAAAATGGTCCTTGATGGAAGACTTCTGTATCTACGCCGGAGGTGCTTTAATAAGTTACATTCCTGTGATTTATGAATGAATGAATAAATGAATGAATGAATGAATGAATAATATTAATTTCAGATTAATAAAAACCCATATTATTTATAGGCTGCTGTGGCCACTTACTAAGTAACTTATTTAGTAATTGCTCGATTGACCACTATTATGAAGTGTCGCGGATTTAGAATGCAATAGTTATGTCACAGTTTACTTTAACTCGTTTTCTGTTTCAATGTAAAGTTCAATCGGCCTACGCAACGCTTTATCGGATCCGGTTTAGTAATTTTGCAGATTTTTTAATTAAAATGCAAATGGCGGATTTTGATGGCTGTCTAAATAAGCATAAAGTTAGTAAATCTGAATCTGAACTTAAGAAGTTTCAGTGTAAATAACAAAAAACATTAGAAATAATATGATCATTTAATTAAGCTAAATAAAAATGCAAATTAATAACAATTCAACGTAAATAATACAAATGTTACAGAAAAAAATAACCGAACACGAATGAGATAAAAACCTAAGCTGCAGCGACGTAAACAAAACTGAAACCATAGACCAAACGCACACAGGCGCGCAACTGGGTCAAGGGAGTGCGGTGCATCGCTAGATCTCACTTTCGCACTACAATGACGTAGCCTGTGGTTTTCCGGTTCCACAGACTATATAGATGTAGCGGCAAACTTTTTGAGCGCGAACTTTTACTAGAGAAAAGTAACAGCGCCTTTTCCCGGCACCCGACTTTTTTTTAACGCCTGGATGCGAATGAAATGAAATGTCTTAGCCGTTTTTTCAGACCATTAAACGTCACCGAACGTTTCAAAATAATTAATCAGGCCAGCATGGGATTTAAGTCGTGTTGTAATGATACACGTGTGTAATTTGTCAACAAGACTATCTGTATCCTTGCCCCTATTTCTATTACGCTCACAATCGTGATAGTAAAATATGTTATCGTAATGGACGATAGCAGCTTTGATTCAACTTGCTTGCGTCAATAAAAAGACTTAATAGTGCACAGGAAAGCAACAGTTTTCCGAGTACGTGAAAAGTTTTAAACATATTTTCACCATAGCATGACTATACAGCTTAGTAAATTCTATGACAATTCCCAATCTTCTTTGGAATTACCTAACTTATTAATTGTTTATTGTCCACAGACCAAGACAAAACCATACAGCCTTCCACAGATAATGAAATATTTTTAGCCTTAAAGTGTCCACAGATAAAGAATTTTTAAACTTGCCTAAGGCGGTGGGAATAGGTTTGTATAGACGCTCAGTATTGCGTATAAGTCTTGGATTGGCTACATTAAGTGGGTCAGCGGCGAAGGGCGCCCGCCGATGCGCGCGCGCACCTCATCCGGATAAAGCTTTCAACTATTCGACGCCGGAGCAGAACTGTCCAGAACTCTTATTTTGTAAACTTTATCGAAAGGAAAACCTAAGTAGGTTATTCATACAAAATATTCCAATTCAAAGTCTATTCAAAATCAAAACTTACGGCGTACATTTGCAAGAATCCATTCGAAACATCTTCATCAGCATCAGTTCTGAAGCTGTACTTTTTTGTATGTATGTATTTTACTTTTTTACATACATCAGTACGTTTCATATTAAGAGTCAATACGTTATTGCAAATGGTATTGTTTGACATAAATATAAGCTGTTAAGCAATATAAACGCATATTGACAAAACGCGTTATTGAAAAATTCATCAGTGGTATATCAGCTGAATAAAATACCTTCGTGTCCTGGCAAAAAAAAAAACTGACTGGAAAAATCGCGTTCTAAAAGCCGCACGTCTGTCGCAATCGATTGTCTATTAGTCATGTTCCTAAAGGCCGTTGGTTGTTTTGGACCGCTTTCAGCGACCTTGTATCAGGTGCTAATTCACTGCGCTGATAAATATAATTTTATTGTTTGTACTTCGTAGTGTGTCAACTATGTACATGACAGTTATTGTTTTTTGCCTTGGGCCAGCAGAGGATTCAACTTTATTTATAATTACAAACCAAAATTTCGAAATTCACGTGGTTAAAACATTTTTGCTCATTAATTACGAGTATATTTAATATTTATATTAGAAAAAAAAGTACTGCCAGAGATATTGAAAAAGGAACAATAGGTTTTTAAAATGTATCATAGTAGCAGATCGTAATGTTTTATTCATAACAGTTCTTTGAAAATATGCTAAATTGGAGATGTCTAGACATTTTGGTAGACAGATATTTTTTACGTGAGGCCTCATTTTAAATTTTAATACTATTTTGTGCAACAGGTACATTTTTTCTAAGACAGCAAACACCTAAAATTATAAATAAAATTAAAATAAATATTGGTTTGTAGATCTTTGCCTAGAATTCAGAATTTAAAAAAAAACAGTTGCCGTGCGCCGCGCTTCTTATGAAGTTGTTTTCGATTTTTTCGATCTCACTAGCAGTCATTTAATCGACAAATAAGAGCGCTGGAGTAGAAAAACATATTTAACAAACCTTTTATAATAGGTGTAGTATATACATACTTTACTACGCTACATTCTGAATCATATTAAGTAATAAATCACTTTATTAAACGTACGTATATAGCGGACGTGCATCGAGTTATATAGACGCCTCGCTATAAATACATGAGTCCGGAGTCCCATTTAAAAGAGAAACATCTTCATATTGTAACAATTGTTGAGCATAGTATATCGACCTTCAACGCCGAAAAAGTTTAAATTATATTTAGGTTTAAAACAAAGAAAACTGAAGCCATACTACTCATACCTACTTTAACATCTATGAGTAAATACTAAATACATAGGAATGGCGTTATCAACTTTATATTAGTAATGCAGCAAAACCCTTTCTGTGGTTGACTTGACCGCATTCGTGCTCTGGTCACGTACACACTTCCAAGTTTCAGATTAATTTAAGTATGACATTCAGAATAAATCTTATAGGTACTACTAGTAAATATATAAATACGCTAACCTAATTTTAATTCACAATGGAGCGCACGGAATCATTATAGTTGGTCAAACCAAATTGTCAGTAAATAAGAACAAATAAAACTATACTAATCCTTTTAGGTGCTAGTATTATTGTAAGACAAAGATAGTATGATTATCTCTGTCTATGTTTCAAATGAGACAGTCCTTTGACAAACTTTAAAAACAATTTAGAGCATAGACAATTTTTCATTTGTTTTGGAACGCATCAACATCCCGAAGCATTTTGACGTTCGACTACTCTCGTTCCCAAGCATCTCGATTCTAACTTCACAAACCAGTTTGCTAAGATAGCTAACTGGGAGACCTAGTGCGTGCCACTAGAACGTGTTATCAATATAATCGCGCGGTTTCCATTTCGCCAAGCAACTTTCCTCCGTTTCCCAAGAGGGAAAGTGCCCGCGCTTTTCCTGACGCCATCTTGAGCGGTGGCTTTTTAATCTGTTCTATTTTCAAATTTATAAGTCACGTGTCTTTGGAGTTTCGAATGGATCGTATACTTTCTTTCGACTTGTTCCGTAGATATCGGATCTGTTCTATTTTCAAAATTCAAACAATGGATGTGTTTTGTTTGTTTATTTAATTATTTTAACTTAAGTAATAGGCACATTGGATGTCGAGTTGCGGAAAATGCCCAGCAAAACTAACTATTTAAACTTTATTGCATAGTAAAAAAATTACATAAGGCGGACTTAATGCTAGAAGGCATTCTCAACCAGTTAACCTTCGGGTCAAACAGAGATCAAGCAGTAATAGGTGCAAGAAATATTTACAACTAGCTTTTGCCCGCGACTTCGTCTGCGTGGACTTAGTAACCCCAGCTAGAGTAAGAATAGCGCCTGGAGAAAATCTTATAGCAATTATTCAATTCGATTCCCAAAGAATCCGAAACATGTCGCCAAAAGCGACTAAAAATAATAGTGAGTAAAAACCGTACTGATAAATATTTTAATATACTACTTCATATATTCATACATATTGTTAAAATATACTTACTTACACTATACATATGTAAATATAGGTACATATGCAATATATAAATCTGCTTTCAGATTATTATGATTATTTTATATGCTAGCCAGTACTTTTGCGGTTTATTGGATATCAACGTTGCACGGTTTTCCTTTGTTGTATTTCGTTAATCCCATTGAATGGATTAATTTTGCAGCCATTTTAAGTCCATATTATGTAGGAATAGTGCTGGCACAATATTTATAACTTTTTAATTCACACTGTGACGTTGCAAATATGTTATGTCAGATATTTTCGACGGAACCAGGCGTGGGTCACTCCGCGATTATATCGCGTCGCTACAAGTACATACGGCCCACACCAATTTTGGTGTCTAGCCATTGTAGTTGCCACGCGCTACGGAACGCCTGCTCGGAACGTCGTAATAGACACGTTTTTTTGTAGAGTAAATCTTCTGTACCTTAGTTCTATTATTTATTCTGTGACAGTACTTACAAATACAATTCAGTTTCTTACAATAACATATTAGCTTCCTCGTAATATGTTACTGAGTTTCGATGATACATACGTTGAATTTGCATAATAGACTTGACACAAAGTTTTTCTTTATCATGTTTTTAACCTTACCGTATTGTCTCGAGTCTAACAAACGTCTAGACTCATACATTGTGAACAGGATCTCAAAAGATAAGTCTAATTTAACATTTCAATTCAACGTACCATAGCAACACCTGTACCTATCTTTGGAAGACGCCTACCACTTTATGTGCAACTCTTTCTACGTGCACATTGGAACGAACCGGGGGTTAACAAAACTGGTCATGTTTCAGTTGCCAGTGTAACAAGATCTCTCCGCTAATAGAATTGTTAGGTGTCCAGGGACCTTGCTTGCTGGAAGTCTTTGTAATAACTTCCCGGATGTAGCTCTGGCGTCAAGAATCTCGATTGAGAGCTTTTCTTTGGAAATTCGACCGTGTTTTCTTTATAATTAAGACGATTATCAAGTGTCGTCTAGCATCTTTATTACGGCATTGCTGCAAACATTTCTTCGATTTTGTGGAATATTTATTAAATGTTAGTCCACAGCCATACCTAATTTTTTACATATACAGCACAAGTTTTCTAAATCGTTCTAACAATTTACTTAATTTCATACCATAATTATTTCATCTTGTTCAATTGCGTTTTTGTTCCTCTACTTTCTTTCATATTATTATTCTAGTCTATTATTAACCTAATAAGAAAATAGGAGTTTTGGACTTGTGCCGTACGTATTGCGTCAAAACATTACGCAATCGATTTAAAATGACACATTAACAGACTTCCGCATTGTTAAATTAAATTGGACAAAACAATTAGTGCCGCTTTTAAATATCTCGTCTTCTACATGAGCTTGAAAAACATTACAAACTACGAATATTTTGATTGGAATAGAAAACTGTCAACTTGATTGTCTATGGTGAATTTCCTAGTAAAGGGACGATTTAGGGTTCTTAAGGGTCGGCAATGGTAAAGTGGCTCTTGTGATGTTGCTTATGTCCATGGGCGACGATGACCGCTTCCCATTAGGCCGCTCGTCTGCTCGTTTTCTGACTATCACATAAAAAAAATATGGGGTTGCCCGGTCAAAGTATTTTACAGATAGCACCAGCATAGATTTTACCTGTCAGTCCTAAGAAAAGTGTCCAAATACTCCAAATCTTGTTTTTTTAATTTTTTTATTGTCTGTATGCTTACCTTTTAAGCCAAATCTGGCGCCATCTATGTAAACCTTTGACAGTTGCCAACCCCATTGCCGATATTACCTGCATATGAAATATAGAAAAGCGCCATCTGTATTTAGATTCCTGGCATTTCTCATTTCTTGGATCTGGATTAGCCTCTCCAAACGTCTCCCACAATCACATGATAGCTGCGATACATTGCGGCATTTGATCGATCGATTGAATCCGTTGCTCCTACTTAGCCGCCGATGAGGGCTATCGTTTTTTTGTTTACCAGTTGGCGCCTCTGCTCTGTTGATGGTGGTCCAAAAGACTAAAGAACAGCTGTCATTCATTGAAGTGACAAGTGACATTTGACATTTCGAAATATGGAAAAGACCACCATCTACACTAGCGCCCCTAGCGGCGAATTCATACGCGTTAGCCCTCATTATCTAAAATTGTAGAAGCCTAATACTATGCTTACTTTTTTTTACAATGAAGGCCTGGATGCAAATCCTTTAAGCCAGCTATACTAACAGTATGAGGCGTTTTTCTTAAACGCTGCTCTGTCAAGTCGTTTTAAAATTCAATTATCGAACGATTTTTTTTACCCGCGAAAATTGTCTTTGTGCACGAAAATAACTCGTCAAATTATAAATAGTCTCATACGAGTGCAGCCAAGTGTCAGTTTGGATGGATACTTTTGTTTTTTTTTTAAACGTACATTTCCGTATTTTAATGACATTTCAAATGGTTTTTTCTTTGTAAGAACACTTATGAAACTATGAAAACGTTATGATTTGTCTACTTTTTTTTCTCCTATTATGTATTAGCCTGTCTACCTTACACAATCATAATGCAACCTGCCATTTTGTTTGCGAGTACAATCATGTGCAGTAGAGACAGAAATATCGATTTTGGCGATCGATATGTGTACCTTTACCAGTACTTGTAAACAGGCAGAGAACAAACTAGAAATAAGTACATGGGGTTAGGAGCAAAAAACGAATTCCAATTCCAATTTTTTTTTACTTATACAAATTAAAAAGTCTAAAAAAACAAACGAAGGGGCATTGCTAGGGCCAATATGTATTAAATTGTGTAAAAATATTTTCCATGTCAATACCCTGGGAGGAAAATGGGGACTACGTTTGTTTGGAGTAATGTCGTCCGCTAACTTAAAGTACAGGTTCGAAGCCCAGCTCATCCACACTATAAACCAATAGGATTATTGACACATGTTAAATTTTATAACTAAATCTTGTTAAATAGAAAATTAGCAATTTATCACAATTGGAAACGAAAAAAATAATGGTAATATTCGATTGCTTACATTTTATTTAAAAAAAGTGTGTATAATATACCTATATTAAATAAACGCGCAAGTACATAATATATGTCCGATGACTAAGTTATAAAATATAGATAACTCTAATTTAACAACTGGACAAATGGGTAAATTATAACTACACCATCTAATGAATTAAAACCGAACACAAACAAATAAAAAGTGTGTGCGTGTAATCTTTACGCGCGATTGAAGTAAAACTTCTTTGACGATGACGTTTATCGCTATGTTGGCACTTTGACGTGTGTCCTATTGTGCGTGTGTCACTACTGAGCGTTACTTCCGTCAGAAAATAAGTCTATGTTCGCGCCTAAAGAAGTTTTACTTCAAAAAATTGTATAGCAACTGTTTAGTTTATATTTGTTGTCCTCAAGTTGGTTGTATCAATCAAGCTTAGTGCCCACAATACTCAGTGGCGTAAAAAGGGGGGGGGGGGGGCAGAGGGGGCAAGTGCCCCGGGCGCCATCCAAGGGGGGGGGGGGAAACTGTTGTCAGTCATCAGGGGGCGCAAATTTGGTGACTGCCCCGTTCGCCATATCCTCTAGCTACGCCCCGACAATACTCAACGGCGAATGTACCAAAACTCACAAGTGGATTACTGCTTTCCTTACACTGTGGCTAGAGTTAAGCACCTCCCACCGCAACATAGTACCTACAGGTAGTGCACAAAACGTACATTGCCCTCCTTATATACTTGTAGATGTATATAGCGTGTATATTGTTCGTAGTGACGTTCCTGAAAGCCGAGTCTCCCTTTAAAGTTGGTATATACCGTCTAAGCTAACAATTTTAATAGAACAAAGTGAGGGTATAGAAATTTGACATTAATGATCTTGCCACACTTTGCAAATGCCATTACCAGCCACATTAGGGCTCACGCTAGACAACGTCCATAATGTTTATTTGGGGTCGCCGTCATCGAAAACGATGATGACTATATATATATATATGCCATGCAGGGTTATCTTGGTCCAACCTTTGGCACAAAATGGCGAAGAGGGTAGTGGGAAGAGCTTATCTTGCCTTCAGTGTTAGTTTTACCCCACCTTACCTTTAATCACATTTACGCCGATTAAAATTAATGAATCTTATTAAAAATACTTAACAATTGGATACAGACGAGGAAATAATAAAATGGCGACTCAATTATCCACATACTATGGTCACATAAAATTGGCGACTTGCATTTTTGGAGTTGAAAATTTATATTCAATGTCTAAACAGACTGTTAAGTCTAAGCCAAATTAGTGCCTCGCATTTGACAGTTACTATCTTCTTCTTCTTTCAAAATTATGGCTTCAGCCCAGTGGGACTATTTCGACAGTATCAAGGTATTAAGAGGTTTAAAAACGACAAAAATTGTACGGTTGTACAAGACAGTGTACGGTGATTTGTTAGCTCTTGTAAATCGATAGCTAGACTTTACAAGAAGCACGTGGACTACCTGCCGTTGACTCCAAGATGGTGGTTAAACGCGCTTCAAAATTAATTCTCCATTCACTGCACACTACCACATTAGTTTACTGTATAATAAGCTATCGATATTACACTTTAAACAATATTAATGAGCAAAAAACAATGTAATTAATCACGATGCTAACTATCAAGATGGCGCTCGAACCGGAAGTCGACAGTTACTATAGATTGCCCCGTGTGGTTCCATATATTATGTCTGTCAAACTGACGTTTGACAATTCAGTTACAAAAAGTTTCTGTATCTGCGTCAAACTCGTGGATACAATGTTTTTTTCTGAAACTACACATTTAATTAAACCAATGTTTAAAAATATACAGAACAACTAGATTCGGAGAAACATGATTCGGCATTCGCCGGTGCAGCGGCCGCCAAAAGGGTGGGGGAGGGGGGTAAACTACCCCTATAAGCTCGTGCATTCACCCTGAGGGGGGAGCTTATGCAAGTTGGTTAATATTTAAAATAGCAGAGAGTGGTTTCAAAAGCTTATTATAGCTTATGTATAGGTACATATTTTGTAATAAGCTTATTCCAATTTATTTTAACATTTTATTCAGAAATGCCCCAAATATTTTATTTTAATTATGCCTTTACGTGGCAACGAAAATCCTTTTGGCGGCATTGAATATTTTATTCTAAAGCCGACTTAGTGAAGATTTGAGTTTAAATTTGTCATTTAATGCTAATAGTTAACTGTACTTAATTAATCATCATGATTTTTTTATATATAAGTATTTAATATAATTCATTACAAGGTAATTAATTAATCTACTGTACATTTGGCATCCTAGATAGTAATGCCAAAAATTAAATGAAATTAATTACGTGGTATTCATACACTTTAACAAACTACTAATATATTGGTTTTTTTTTTTGTGGAAAGCTTTTTAAGGATTAAAAATGCAGAAAACACTTCATAACTTTAAAAAACAATGCGTATTTATTCCGTTATAAATATGTATATGGTTTTAGGTAATATCCAATAATTATTAATTCAGGATATTTTTATAGAAGGTATATTTAAGTTTTTCGTCGAAATATGCAATAATTATTGGTACTGTCTCCCACTCAAAATAATCATTGTGTTTTATTTTAATTAATAAATACTTTTTTTTAAGTATTTATTACTCAAATCAAACGAAAAAATATGTGTATTAAGTAACAAAACGCATTCAATTTGAACTTCTTAAATATGGATTTTTATAATAACACTGACAGCTGTAAAAGGGTAATCAACATGTCAAATTTTCAAATGTACAGAATTCGGGCCTTGGAATCACATTGTTTGCTCCAATCGGGGTTATATTGACAATCGCCATTTTTCTACGATATGACAGCTGCAGATGCCATTTTCAAACACCCTCACTATACAACTACTTGTAAACATCTGCTCGGTATACTTTATGGGGGCTCGTTTTACTAGCTACGCCAACCGTAGCCCGCTACGTCGTAGGCACTTTCACTGCTACGAATCTACGAAAGGAAATGTTAATGACAATTCAACGGTTAAAGAGAAATTTACCTTATATACATAGCGTAAGGTCTGTTTTTAGGGTTCCGTACCCAAAGGGTAAAAAACGGGACCCTATTACTAAGACTCCGCTGTCCGTCTGTCACCAGGCTGTATCTCATGAACCGTGATAGCTAGACAGTTGAAATTTTGACAGATGATGTATTTCTGTTGCCGCTATAACAACAAATACTTAAAAGTACGGAACCCTCGGTGCGCGAGTCCGACTTGCACTTGGCCGGTTTTTTAGTTATTTGACTTGACTAAACTCTAAATATAGTTTTTTTTTTGTAATATTTGCTTCAAATTCTAGATAATTTCGCCTATTATATGTCCCACTGCCGAGCAGACCTCTTTTGCACACTATCCGTATCCATACTAATAAATATTACAATTAGCCTCATGCATGAAGTTTATATTTGAGCGAAATATGTTTTATTCGGATGTTTGTTACCGTTATATCATGTTACAAATGCATTTCCGTTTTTAAATTACCATTTAATTACTTAAAATTATAAATAAAAAGTACAAAAATTTGCCCGCGAAAAGCTAGTGAGCGAAACGCTCGAAACGCCACGTGACGTCACGCGTTCGACAGATTAGTGTCATTAGTAGCAAACGTCAGTTGGGCCGCCCAACGTGTGACGTCATCACGCTCTGTCGAATTCGCGCCAAAAATTATGAGCGTTTCAACCGCTCAAAAATTTTCAACATTTTAAATATTTTTTAATAAAATAATGTTAAGGTTTACAAAAGTATTTTTTATCATTTCCGGTGTTCCAACGATATAAATTATGAATCCAAAAATAAAAATAAATTCATGCATGGAGCTAATTTGCAACCATATTTTTTTTCTTCATCTATTTTTCCTTACAGTGAAGGTATTGAAAGTACAATGCAGTGTAAAATGCAGATAGGTGCATTGATCTCTAGAAATGGCTCTGAGACCGTCTGAACGCTGCATCCGGATAAGGTGGATAGCACGGATGTGCGGATGCGGATCGCTTCCGCTAGGCTTGAGCGGAAATTATCACAACTAAATTGTAAACACCCCAGGTAGCATTTATACGTCATTATGACGTCCGTTACGTCGTTATGACCTATAAATGACGTCACTTGTACGTCGCTGACGTCACTTTGCTACCTGGGACCTATTTGTCAGCCTTCAGATTGAGTATTCAGATATAGTATGAATTTTTCTCTCATGATTTAGCATAGGGAAGTATTTAGCAGATGGCGCCAGCAAGCTATGCTGGCGCCATCTACTAAATGCTTCGACCGGCCAACCCCGTTCGATGGTTTATAAAATTATTTATTCCATTAATCATGTTCATTTGTACATTTTAGTCTTACATTTGGTTAAGTAATTCAAGATAAATACACTTGTATTTTATATATTTCGGGGTCCCTTTGTTTGGCATAATTATTAAAAGTCATAATGTAATGATTGTCATATTATCATTAGTCATAATTCTGAAACCGTATCAGGATTTTCCTCAGGTTATCCTATTGATAGGTTAGGTTAGTTTTGTTTTATGGCAATCCTGAAAATATACGCGTTTCTGTGAAAAACCAAATTATGACTAACCAAAATGTGGACAAACATTTATGACTTAAAACTATATGGGGAACAATAGACCCAATTTTTTTTCTCATGAAACGAAATGTAAATTTCTTTGAGAAAATAAAGTTCTTTAAACCTAAGTAGGTACGTGATGCCCTGCTAGGGTGACAAAATAGGATTTTAATTTATACCTAATTTTAATTTCGAGAAAATAATTAAATGTCAAAAGAAATAATTTTACTTGTAGCCAATTTCATGAGCGGAAGCGTTTCACAACCCGCTACCTCTCAAGCAGCTTGTTTTAATACAACCACTCAGCTCCTCGATTTTCTAAATTAAAACCCTTTTCAAACAACTCTAGTCCATCCCACAACCGGAATAAGGTCCTATTTCCTTTAGAACACGTAAACACTCAATACCGTTAGGATCTGAATGGAAAACCTCTATTATACCGTTCTTTGTAAAACTGTTTTTCGCTGTCGTCAACTATAGCTGTAGGAAGCTGATGTCAACTGCAACTGCATTACTGTTACGACATTACTGCCGCGGAGTTGATCTGTCAATTTCCTTGATAATAGTTTTTGGGAAAAAAATAATTTTTGGTACAAGCTTTTATCGCTGACTGTACTTTTTCTTTCCACAGGCAACTAATACTCATCGAGACAATTAAAAACCCCAAACGCAATGAGGGCTAATGCGTATGATTTCGCCGCTAGGGGCGCTAGTGTAGATGGTGGTCTTTTCCATAGTTCGAAATGTCAAATGTCACTTGTCACTTCAATGACTGACAGCTGTTCTATAGTCTTTTGGACCACCATCAACAGAGCAGAGGCGCCAACTGGTGAGCAAAAAAACGATAGCCCCCATTAGGTTGCGTTGTTTTGTCAGAGTTCCTATGGCCACCTCCTGTCTCCATCATCAGATCAGCTCGATGGTACCATAATATTGCATTGTCACCCGACTTACATGTGTATGCAAATTTTCAGCTTCATTGGAAGACGGGAAGTGGGTCAAATTTAACTTGCAAGATTTGACCCGTACATACATACATACATACATACATGCATACATACATACATACATAATACATACATACATAATACATACATACATAGGTACATTGCACGTTAATAAAAACCGGCCAAGTGCGAGTCAAACTCGCGCACGAAGGATTCCGTACCATTACGCAAAAAACGCCAAAAAAATAATTTTTGTTGTATGGGATATTGACAAATATTTATTTTATTCTGTTTAGTATTTGTTGTTATAGCTACAACAGAAATACATCATCTGTAAAAAAATTCAACTGTCTAGCTATCACGGTTCATGAGATACAACCAGGTGACAGACAGACGGACAGTGGAGTCTCAGTAATAGGGTCCTGTTTTTACCCTTTGGTTACGGAATACAAGAAAGGAAAAATAAATTTATTTTATAATTGTACTCATTATGAACACAACCTTAGCTTTTGCTTCTGACTTTTTTTTAATAATTATAGCCTAAATGCGAGTCCTTTAAGCCCATAGACATAGTATATACCGAGCGACCGGGGGTAAGAGAAAGAATATTCATATAAAATTTGGGCAGCATAGGGTTTTTTCTCTTTCACTCTTATAAATTTCGGTATTTCGCCATCGCCTCCTAGCTATGATGCCACCCGGTCGGTGATAAGGACAAAGCATTGCACTATTTTCTCTTTCCTCTTATAGGAATCGCAATAAGACTATCTTTCTCTATCAAAGAGTGTCAGGCCCTTGTTTAAGCCCCTCTGACTGTATAAAGAACTATTACATTACATTTTATTTACACGTACGGTATATTCCAATTTCAAACTTATCGTACGGAACGAGCGCATTTTGCATTCCTAACATTAAAGTTCCCGTCTAGACGTTTCGACCAGCGGAACCTTGCGTCCTTGTCTGTTACACATGCGCAAACGGGGGGGAGCGGGACGGGTGATTTTCGGGGAACTCGCGGTGGCAAGGTCAGGAAAAACGTCTGATATGGAAATCCTTATTCTGATATCCTTGTTGGGCGCGTGGCTTTATTCTGATGAATGGTTTTGATCAAGTGTCATTCATTTTAATCATTTTATATAGAAAAAAAAAAATACAGGTTTATGAAGGGCACTTGGAAGAAAAAATGTCGTAAAAAAACCGCTTTATTTTTTATTAAAATTATACAAAATATATCAGAAAAATCACAAACCAAACAATTTGATTCATCTGAAAAAGCGTCACTAAACTGAAAAAATATAAGAATACTTTTTTCCATTTATTTAATTTTAAACTACTGGAAATAACTGTTTTTTTTTATTCAATATTTTTGATAATAAGCAAAATTAAGTGATATTTAGCTGAAAGTGCTCATATTATAAAACATTTCTAAAACTTACGCACATTATATAAAAATACCTATCGAAGGATCTATCCGATCATATTTAATATAGAAAGCAAATCTCGCGGCCCTAGTAATCTGCCCTGAGGTACACCCATAATGCAAATACCATTATCAAGCTTATAGTTATTAACTTAGAGTTTAATTTTGAATGGCATTTTACTTCAAAGGTATTTCGGGCATGAACGTATTATGTACTTCATAACCAAATGTACTAAACTATGTACTTTTGCGTATGGAACTCGTCGTTTTGGGTTTAGATATGTTAGAAGTTAAAGAGTTAGGGTTAGATTTAGCTCGTGTCGGTTGTCTAGGTACGCCTGTGGTCGGTATATAAGGTTTCATGAATAATATGAAAATGTTAACGTTTCCATACTTAAATAAATCAGACAAATTCAAATAACTTACAATAATTTAAACTGGTTACTTACTGCTGATCTTCTGATTACTGTAGATCAGTTCAAAAGCTTAAGTTTATTATCCGGGATTGAACCTAAAAATTTAAATGAGTCGTCATCCATTTACAGAACTTACTCATGTTAGAGTAATAAGTACTTTACTGATAAGCTACAATCAAAACATTCTTTATTTTTTATTGGTTAATTTTAGAGGGTAGATCGATGTTTTTTTTTTGTTATACAAAAAATGTATGGCTGGAAATAGGCAAAGATGCGCCTCATGTGCCTGCCATCAGTCACAACTGCCAGATCTGACTGGCGTATCTGAGTCCGTCTAAGCTAAATTTGCTCCGACTTGAACAAGACAAAATGAGTGTCATTAGTAAAATCATGTTTTCATACAAATTTGACATTCATGACACCACACTTTCATTGCAAATTCCATGCAGATTTAGCTTGGTCCGTATATATCCCTATTAGGGGCTATATTTATGTTAATTTTTCGTTGACTACATATATTTCCTTCCCAGTGGACGGCGAGCCAGCCGGACTGCCGCTCGGTGCCCGCGGGCTGGGACGCGCGCTGCTGCACGGCCTCCTGGCGCCGGCGCAGGCTGCGCGGCACCCGCTCTACACGGCCCCTAACACTGGTAATGACACTGCGAATTTTTATATACACTATAGTCAATGTCCAAGTGCTTGAATGATACCACTATTGACAATTAACCCAGCGTGCTTGTACAAGTACAAATTAAATTTGAGTTTTTTTAATAAAAGAAAATTAAACTGTGTCTTTATAAGTTTAAAGATGACATCTATTGGGACAGTGACGAGCACTTGGGCGACGTATCCGAAAACTGATATGGAACTAAACATTGTTAGTATGAATTAAGTATGCGTTTTTCCTGTGGACATTATAAAATAAATGGACTTTAGTTCATGGTGGCATAATAATTGATTAAAGCCAAGTGTACCCAAAGCGTTAACTATAGTGGCCAGAGGAAAGACGCCTTTTTTCCTGAAATATTTTACCCACTCGTCTACTGACGAATAATTTCGAGAAATTTTAAAGATGGCATGATATTTGTTTAAAATCATAAATCATCAAGAGAATCATGCCTATTTCTAGACATTTTTTCCAATACTATATAATCTTTAGAAGGCCAAAGGTACTACATGTAGTACTAACTACTAATTTATTACATTACAAAATTAGAAAGAGTAAATGAACAGCAGTATATTAATTTATTTATTCAGGCTATTTATGTAAAAATATTACTGTAAAGGCAAGAAACAACGTAAATAAAGGTAAATTTAAGTAAAAGTAGAATGTTAGTTACATAGCTCGGTTGAACCTCAATTTAAAATTTAGTTTCTCGTAAAGAACTGAAAAATAATATGTTGCTTCTATGGGTTGGAAATTCAATATGTCGTAACAGAGGGATTGTGAATCGTTTGCTAATTTTTTTTTTACTGACAATCACAATATAAATTCCTAAGAATTTACCATGTGTAATTTAAGTGAGATTGTATACTGTGAGATATAAATCATATCATATCATGTAGTAAGATTTAATTACAATTATCAGCTTTTTACACTAAAAAAACTCCTTAATTACACATAAGGGATCCATACATTTGGTTAGTATTAAGCTTGTAATGTATTGGCGAACGCAGTAATTACAATGTTTTTGAATAATAAACAATAATGCATGTTGGTATTACGTTACAAAACTTTTTGTACCTTCAGTGATAATTAAAATTTAATTACAACAGCGTTTTATATAGTATTTTTAATATCTCAATCTTTATAAGTACCCGATCGAGTATCGTTGTTTTATTAGAAACTATTTGCAGTTTAATAATATATTTCAAGATGTACTTATAATACGTGGGGACTTATAAGGGCAAAAGTATTAAATAGATGAGTAGTCATAATCAATATTATTAAGCACTGCGACAGTATATACTTTAATGAGTTTAATGTATTTTAGCATCGCTAAAACTATCATATAAAACCTCGAAGGAATTTTAAGGACTCGATTTGAATTTATAGTATGTAAAGGCGTTACTTTCATCGATTTTGTAATTAGTCAGAACATAGAGCAAACACTAATGATATAGACTAACGAACCGGAACAATATAACCTAAAATAAAAGTAAATTTTCTAGGTATATTATTGTAACTCCTAGTGCCCAGCAACGGAAATAGACCCGGCTGTATCTGTGGAAGGAGAAAATGTTACCTTAGGGATGATTCCGCTAGGAGCTAAACCAATTTCCGGCGACGAACTACAAATACAATGTATAATATAAATACCCCCACAAGGTGGACTGATGACCTGATAAAGGTCGCGGGAGTCCGCTGGTTGCGGGTGGCGCAAGAACTGTCATTGTGGCACTCTGGGGGAGGCCTATGTCCAGCAGTGGACGTCTTCTGGCTGATATGATGATGATGATTATAAATACTGAAAATGTGGGTATAAACGGGCGTTTTGAACGCTCGGGTCAAACGTCTCTGCCACAGTGGAATGGCGCAAACAATTTGATATTGATATTACTAGTCAGCTTCGGTGCTGTCATTTATATAGAAAGTTAATTTGGAGTATGACGCTGATATAGCAAATATGTGAAATCTGTATATTCGATTAAGGTTCGACTATTAAATAGAAAATCTTAAAGATTTTTTACATTTTGCTGTATTCGCAGAAATCAGCTATAATTGCGAAATTATTTTGTAACCGTTTACCTTAGACAGATTTCTATGAAATGGGGATATAGATTAGAAATATTACCTAAAAACATTCTAGCACCAAATTTCGAATGAGAATACATTTCATATTTGGGATCCCGCCTAGCAACCCATAGTTATAGTACCGTCTCTCGAAATTTAGGTACTTAACCTGAATAATCATAGGTTCTGAGTAACATATTATATTATAATGTAATTCTAATATACATATTAGTGCTAATTACGCAAAGATTGTGTATAGACACGAGATTTTATACCTACTGCCCATTTTGCAACTTGATAATAACATACGAAATGTTTTATCAGATAATCTTTTGTTCGTAGGAAAGTTTCTCATTAAAATCAATACAAATAAACTGTACCAGAGCACATTTTATTTATCATTTTTTCCTGTTTCCTTTTTAAACGCGCACAATGAAACTCGACTTCACAAGACATCCATGTGATTCTATTTAATTAGTTCCTTTCCAAGAAACACGTTTTACCTTCTAGAAATATATTTTTTTGCCGTCAAAACAAATTATAATATGAAAAATTCATGGCGGTATACGGCTATCGATCGCGGCTATCAGCTGATGTCCAATGTCAGGGGCCACCCCAAGGAGCCACCCCAGAGCACGGCACCCCACCGCGGTGTGCGTGAGACGTACGCATGATACGCCTTACACAGACATTACGCAATGAGCACACATTAAAGAGTTCGACGGTGTAGAAAAGTCCCATACGCCTTTCAGTCGTACTGTTACGGTTTTAGTTCACATTAGGGCGTGTAAACTGTTCAATTAGTGTTTTGTAAAGATTTACTAGAATACGTCGTTTTGTCAAGGTTTATGCTTAGAATAGAATAGAAGAATAAAATAAAATTTCATACGTAAGCACAAACAAATAAGACATTACATAATATAAAAAAATAAACACAGGATAAGATTAAAGTGCCACGAAATGGTCTCATCTCAGCATGTTGCTGGTGGCTTCCAGCGCTGATCTTCCGATGAGACCATCAGGTGAGAATAATCACGGAAGGTAACAGTCGAAGAACTTAGTTGGTTTGGGTGCGACTGTATTTAGTATTTTAATTTCATGGTTTCTAGTTTACAAAGACACTATACTGATTTAAACTAACACGATTTTCTCTGATAATTTTAAAAACTAACGCAGGACTTAATCGCGTAAAACTTACATTTCCTCGCCAGTCTACCAGTGACCACGAACGTACCGTCACTGTTCCGGGAAAATATAACTCATCATGCCTGCCAACATTAGCTGCTTATGACGGATAATAACACAATTGTGTACTGTCTTAAAAGTCAAATTTGTTTGTATTTAAAGATGGCTTTTCAAATTAAGTCTATTACGGATTTAATCAGAAAGAAATAATAATATAAAAATACAATACACGTTCAAATTAGGTTCTTGTGTTCAGTATCATACTAGGTGAGCCAAATCGACGTTGAATATCTTCCGAAACCGACACATGTACAAAAAATACGGAAGTAGGGAAGTAGAGCCCTAACACCTACACACGCACGCACACACCCACGCATTGCGTACCAACATAATCGATAAATATGTGACCTGGACGACCTAGAGTTTGGGAGTCAGCGTTTTAGGAAATTGTGTCACTGTCTGCTTCCTAAATAGGTAATGAGGATAAAACTGGGGTAGCAAAGTCAACGGGAGTCGGGAAACTGAGCGTTTATTTGAACATTGAAATACGGTCTGTTCCTGGTTGACCGAATTTTACTGGAAACGATTTGTGTGAATGTCACGCCCTCGCCAGACAAAGAATGAAGTACTTTGGAACCGGCTACCTGGAACCAAAGGAATTCAAAACGCTACCCATGAGCTCCATCATCCGGCATATGGATGGTGGGCAAAACTCTTGAGTAGCGGACGAATCTTTCCTAGGGGGTAACTGCACAAAAGATCCCTATGGGTCGAAGTGTATCCACAAGGGCCCCCGAAAACCATAAGATAAGATACTGGAAACGAACTTTCCTCGCGAATCCTAATGTACTTGTAGAAGTACAAAATTTAAATAGAATTTTAAACTTATGCGGAAGGCTTCTAGAGTCAAACCAAGAAAAGCCTGCAGATATTTTGACAGCACACGCAGGGCAGGTGTTATTTAAAACGTCATACTTCTATGAAATTATGTCATAAATAACACTGGCTAGACTTTTCCTGGTCTAACTATAAAAACAAATATGCAAAAACAATAACGTGTGTGAGATTATACTGACCAACTTTTACTATGGGACCAAACACGAAATAGCGAAAAACAATTTACCCTCCCATAGATAATTGACCAGCCAAAATGTATGAAACAGCCACATTTTTTTCGGGGTTGCCCATAGTAAAAGTTGCTTAGTATAATCCCAAAACCTCCCTGACAACGGGAATGCACTTATTTTTTAGGCACCGTGTATAAAACCCGAACTTATGTTGCCATGCCAGCCATATTGGAAACGCGGGCAATAAGGTATAGAGAATTTTAGAACTCAATATTGAAATCTGGATAAATATAGCACGCAAAATTTATTTATTTATTTATTTATTTAAACCTTTGGGAAACAAACAGCCAAAAACAACACATAGAAAATCAGATAACACATTCACAAGCCACACAGTTTCCACTAATGAATGATAACAGTTATGTTGCTCAGAAACTAACATTAATAATACAATTTAAACTTAATTTAACATTATATCTAGCAGGAAAGCAATACCTACATTGAAGTACATTTATTCTGTGGAGCTTTTAATCCTAAACAGTAACTTTTGACACATTCTAATGTTTTGGATATTGTATAACTAATCTGACAAGAAATTGTAAAAAAATATTGAGGGCGCCACTTCCTACGTAACTGTCACATTTTTGACGTAAAATGATATTGGCACATGGCAACAATTTAGTATGGAATTTTTTTAGTTCAATTTTATTTAATTTGTACTATTTTGTCGCACGTAAGATATAAAAACCTCTATTTAAATTAAAGTTTTTTAGGACATTTCTTCAAATCATTCAAGAGCACGCCGCTTTGTTCGGTCCAAAGCGGTAAAAAGTATCATAAACCAAATATATTTGTTACATTATAGTTGGTACTAAGTTACACGTATACATTAGTAATTTTCAATAATACTTCGTACATAGCAACCCCACTTCATTGTCCACTAAACATTTGGGAACAATTACGTCCGCGTTGACAGCCCTTACAATACAAATTGCAACCATAGCAGTCCGCGAAAGCGAGATGGAGGAATATGGCTATAATTATTGAAAAGGGATGGCGCCTTAGGGTTGTCGTATAGGGTTAAGTAAACAGTGTTATGTTACAAAAATATTTTTAAAATATTATTTATAAAACTGAATGGTATGCCCGAGATGAAATATTTAGTTTTTGTTCCTAATTTACATATTTAAAAATTGTTTGTTTAAAAACTATATACCTAATTTAATTTTTTTAAACATTTTCGTGGCAATAATATCTCAATTAAACGTATTAACCAAATTCATAAAAATTTTGTTTACCGACAAAAGGCCGTAAAGTGTTTTTTAATGCATAATAAAATAATATATGTCTTAAGAGGAAAGGGGACGGCCGTTTCTCCATACAAACGTAGTCCCCATTTTCCTCTCTGGATATTGACATTGTGGAAAATATTTTTACATAATTGGATGTATATTTACCATGGCTATGTCCCTACGTTTGACATTTTTAGATTTTTTGATGATGTTTAAAATTAGTAGCGAAAACAGATTTCCTACAAATTATTAAATGCTCCTTATAATAATTAAAAAATCGAAAAAAATCAAACGTAGGGGCATAGCTGTGGTTGTTATACAACAAACTGTGTCAAAATATTTTCAATAATGTTAATATCCAGAGAGGAAAATGAGAACTACGTTTGTATGAAAAGGCGATTTCGCGCGGGTCCCCCACTTTCGTCTTAAGAAACACCACACTATAATATCTTAATAGGAAGAACCATGTGTCACAAAAAAATCGGTATCCTAAACTCTAAACCCTTGCATCAATGGGTCATCCTAAACAAATGCAGCTTGCGCCCGATCAAGTGACTTTAAAAAAAATGGTTGACTTTTTTTGCAAAAAGGCTTACTTTGACTGGCCCGATTTGTAAAGTGAAGTCCATTATCAACTTTACTGTCTACGGCAGAAAGTTCAAATTGGAAAAAAGGAATGGGTTTTTTGCAATATGGGTTAGTATTATACACCTTGCGCAGCATAAGTGAACAAGTTTAACTTTACGGCAAACGTAGATCTTATTTCAAAGTGTTTAGGATATTTTTTTCTCCGTATAGATCGCAGTTATAACTTGGTACCAAGTGACACCTGGAAGGAATGTTACAATTTTGTGATGCATTTTGACGTAATAGTTTACATAATGGAAAGTTACATAAAAAAATTGCAAAGAAATGATTCGGCCGCTGGGTTTTTGACGGCTTCTGATATGGCCGCCGCGGCACAAAAATAATATGTAGAATTCAATTTGGTGTCTTGTATCGATGAAATGTTAATAAATAAGTAAAATTTGCCCCCTTATATACAAACATACATATAAATATGACAAACGTCCCGTATATTCTATCTATTCTACTAACAAAGAATTAGCCGGCCGGCCATCTCGCATCGGTCTAAAATCTAATCATTGCATTCGGGACATGTGGGAGTTTGCCGTTTGCACAATCTGCAACCCTTTGCATCTGGCTACACAAAGGATGTGAAAGTTGCCAATCATAATGGCATTAAAAGCCATTTGTCCTATTCAAAGGACATCTGGGCTTGCGTAAATTGGAACTGTTTGTCATGGATGCTTTTGATCTGACCGGTGTGCAAAATTTGATAGGGTTATTTGCTCTTTGACAATCAGGCATAAAGCTTGCCCAATGTGAGTAAGTGGATACCGCACCATAGTGTCCTTACAGTAAGCGAATACAGCTTCACATTCGACATATTTCAGCGATGTGCAGACCGCTTTCTGCGTTTATAGGAGCGCATGCTTTTAAAGTGCATTAAGGGCCCTTCACACTTATGCGCGAATCACGGCTCGAAGCCGCGAACGCGAGTCAGGAGTTTTTACATATAGTTCGCTAATCAGCGAAATCGACTCCACACGCACGCCGCGTAGTCTGGAGCGGGCTATAGGTACTTTTTTTTACGTAATACGGCAGTGTGGACAGACCATTGAGGGTCCGAACCAGTTTCTAACCTCTATCTATTAAGGGCCCTAATGGTGGTCCGTTTTGTAACTTTCCTTTTGTACCATTTTGATGTTAATGTTATAGCATGATCTTTCGTCCGTTGGGAACCGGAAAGAATACAGTCAGACCTCGAGACGATGCTTATAGGATAGGACTAGTTTGGAGACAATTTAGACTCGCTCTCTTAGAGACAACCTAATAGAATATTTAAAAAAAATATTGCCAGAGTATAATGGGCCAAATTAACTCTGCATGGCATTTACAAAGTGAGATAATGTCAGCATTAGTCTCAAATTTCTATGAAAACATAGCGATTATAATGACACTCCCTGACATTAAAAAAAAATCGGATTTGTACATTGTGTACGAGTTTTAACTTTGCAGTTCATATAGAAAAGTAGATATAGTAAACTTTTATTTTTATTTAACCGTATGAAATTGCGACAGCGATCATAAATTATATATTATTTTAACATTTTCTGATGACACCCCCTTTTTAATGAGATAACTTTCTTAACAAAATCATCCATACTTAAGCGAAACGGTTCATAATGCAAAAATTTTTTCCCAAATCCCAGTATCAACCGTCCAAGCATTCAGCGAGTGAATCCCCTATTCAAATGCAAAAATCATTGCAAATAAATATCTAACTCAAACAGATTATGGTCTAACACTAACACCGGCAAGTACAAAGATCTCAGCGGTCACTCTATAAATATGATTGATAAAACCCCCTTTGTAGGACTAATGCTGACCAGTATACCCGTTCCTTTATTTTCATTATATTATTATTTAGATACTGTGAAGGGTGCGTATAATTTATTTAGGGGTAGGCACAATGGAGAGAATGATCTCGTCGTGCGAGCAAAAAACCACTTTTGTGCGCCTTTGTGGCGTAATCGGGCAATGTTTTATTTAATTGGCAAATGTGCGTGTGCCTTGGGTTCTAAAAAAAAAGCCTAAAATTAAATTGGATTATTTGTAAAAAACATTGCATTACCAATAGCTAAATCCGTTTCGTTTCTGCTAATTTAACGACGTCGAAATAAATGTGTTTTCTGTACTCTGGCAAGCCAGCTGTTTCAGTAGAAAAGGGCGGTAAATTTAAAAAATTTAAGCGAGAAGGATCGATCCCATATAAATTGTGAAAGTCGCGCCATTTTCTACTAAGTTGGTTTTTCAGATTATATAATTCTTGTTTTAGTGAACAGAATGCCATGTACTAAAAGCGAGGTTCGAAAAAAATGGTGACGTGTTCCATATTTGAAATTCGGTTACGAGTTTATCAAAACACACGCTCGACGCCAAACGTAAACAATCGAAAGATAATACTAATCCGTGAGATCACTATCTTATCTATTCGCAAATTTTCGATACCCACTTCCGTACAATTCCAGATGACAATACTTTTTTTTTATTTCTTTTTACACAATCATGTGCAGAAATGCATTATACGTCATTAGAATTCAATCTGTACCTACACCTACATACTTACTAATTTTCAAACACTACAATAGGTCCGAAATAGGCACGTGTAGGTCAAAATTGTATGCGTAGGTAAAAGAGCATTAAAATCACCCGACTGGTTCACTCCGACCGTTACGTCTAATCCACAGATAACGTAAATCACGCATTTGATTATTTCCCCCTTCAATTGTTTCCGAACTGACCATCGTGTGACCTTAATTGTACCGGTGAAAGGGGTACGTTCGAATAGTCTTCCTTTTCCCATGGATTGTCCCTGGACAATAGTAAGCAATGTACACAAAGCCGTGTCGACAGCTAGACGGTCAAATGGTCAGTCCCATAAGGAAATGAAAGAGTTGATTATATTATTTAAATTCCGAACGACGGTTACCCGTCAACGGGACATGAGAAAGTTTAAAAAAAACTTTGGTATATTTTTAAGTCCGAAACTTTTCAAGTTGCATAAATGTTTGTTATTTTTGCCGCTCTGAGAGCAAGAGTATAACTTTTTGTATTGGAGCGCAAAACAATTCATGAACAGTTTGCGATATCAAATAAAAAAAATACGTTGAACGTATTTCTAAATTCAAACTTAACGGACGTTTCATATTCCCACCGAAAACTACTAAATCATCAAATAAAAGGTCGGAATCTTTGCAGATTAAAAAAACACCAGTGGTCAAATTATAATATAAACACAATACACCCCTTCTAACGTTGCACCTTTTGCATAATCTGCATAATAATTGCATCTCAGATGCAGTAACAAGTGCTGCGACCTTTGACCGTTGGTCATCGTGAGAAATCTGGAGACGTTAGAAATGCAAATTTGGAGTATTAGTTAAAGAGTTTTTTATGCAAATTTTGGACAATGCTTACTAACCGTTGCATTACACAGGTGAACAACTTAAGAATTAATGCGTTCGTTTTAACAAAAGCGTTTACAATCTGATCTTCGAACTCTCAAGAACTTTTATAGTTTCAAAAATCCTAACTCTTTCTTTCCTCCCGCAGGCTCCCTGCCGCCGTCACCAGCGGACTCTGGTGTGTCAGACGTCGAGTCCTCCTCATCAGGAGCCGGATCAGCGGAGGAGCTGAAGGCGCGGCTGCAGCCCCCGCCCGCGCCGTACGCCCCCTTCCTGCCCTTCTACCAGCACCACCAGATCGCTTCGCTGCAGCACCATGCGACGCATCCACGACCACCCGGTGAGTCTCTTAATGTTTTATGCGCGCCTGGTACTTTTTAATTGAGGAGCCCATTGAATTTTGCGCAATATTTTATGAATTTATGACGATTATTATGACACAATAAAATTTCTCTTTTTTTCGGCGTAGTTTGTTAGTTTAGTCCGACTAAACATTACATGGGTTACTTCAATGGGTACCCTGCTTTCAAAAAGACATTTTTTTTTCAGGCTGTCTTACTTTTTGACAATGCCAAGGACCTAGCGTGTTACTAGATCATTTGAAAGACGTGTAATACATCATTTGGCACGTATAGGTTATTGATAGTTCAGTGTCAAACCAGACGCGTTGTGGATGAACTCTTGACGTTTGTTATTCAACTGTCAGGTGCCAACGTTTTGCATTTCAGATCGTAAATGACTCTCTTTCCGTTTGCTATAACTGCAACAGCTAAATCTTATTGGAGTATGACTATACGAGTAGGTGTCTCTAACGAGTAAATTTAAGTACGCAAATTTTACTAAACTGTCTTAACTGCAAATCCAAGCCATGCCTAAGCAGCACCTTAGACGGTACATCGTTAATTTTATTTATTATCTTTCTTATTTTTAATAATATCAACATGGACGCAAAATTTTAACTTTCTTCTTCCTGCCCTTATCTCACGTTATCTGGGGACGGCACGACATGTTTTTCTCTTCCATTCTCCTCTATCTTTCGTCACCTCAGCACTCACTCCTTTCTTTCTCATATCGTCTTTCACACAATCCGTCCATCGTTTCTTGGGACCACCATCCGCTCTCCGTCCATCATCATCCCTAACATTCTTTTGTCTATATGGCATTCATCCCTCTTCATTATATGCCCATACCACACTAACCTACTACTCCTCATCTTTTCCGTTACCGGTGCTACTTTCAAACTTATACTATATGTATAATCATTCTTAATCCGATCCTTCCTCGTCATTTGTGTAACACATAACTGTAATAGATATAAAACTAGCTAGATTAGACTTAATATCATTGGAATATAATTGAAACTAAAGTTGAACCTAGAAACAAATTTAATAGCAATAATGTAATAACTAATAACAGAAATTGTATTTATCTTATTCCAGGTGTATAAACCTGAATCTCATTTTTGTCCTCAATTGTAAAATTCTTAATCCAGGTATATAAACCTGAATCTCATTTTTGTCCTCAATTGTAAAAATATTATTCTTGTTAACTCGCATGACATAAAAATGTACATCTGGTCTCCCGCGATACAGGCCTAGCCTAGTGCGGGGACTCCTAGAACCTCCGAATGTCAATTCAGTTATGCACCAACTCTTTTCTGTAACTTGTACTACAATTGTATTCGTTCTGTGCAATAAAAACTTTTTTTTATCTTTTTTTATTTGAACTCGTTCACACTAATGAAAGTTTGAAATTTTGATAATAGGCAAGCTTAAGAACCGACCAACCGGGCCATCGTACCTTAGATCTGTCTGTAGGTATCTGCAATAAATTGCCGTGCAAGTTTAACATGGTTTAAATAATTTTAAATATTTAGGTAACACTTGAAACGGTAAATGCATTGTGCAATAAACAATATTTATCTCAGTTCGCATTATCGCAGTTCCTACTTGTCACGTTTTGGGCGCCGTGCTCAGAGGTGACTCGGTCGTAGACCTGTCGGGTCACCTACAACTATTGTACTTATCGATGTTTTTATAAATATGTATATAGCAAACAAGTAGACGGACAAGTGCAGTTGAAAGGTCAAATGACAGTCAAAATTACAGCTTATCGTATGATGTCGGCTAGCTGTCGCGGGTGCACGCACGCGGCTGCCATTGTAGGTAAAATGCTTCTCACGCGTCCGCGCCAGTTAGCAACACGGAATATAAACTGTATTTGCAAGTCTCCCTCAAACCAAAACAAGTGTTTAAAGTTGGCTCGGTAGAAAAAACAGGAAAACGTCTTATTTTCGTTACCCTATTAGGACCATAGCAGTACTATTATTATAAAATAGCTAGTTATGTTGCCAGCAATATTTTGAACAGAAGTATATTTCCATCCAGAGTAATTGAAATAAAATGTATGGTAACGAAACGTAGTCGTAAGCTTCATGTAATATGTGCATGTCGTTTTCAAATGAGAGCGTAACTACGTCACTTGGGAGCAGCTTTTTGGCGGCAGATTCGTGTGACTTGTGACACAGTCTCGTAATACTGATATAAGTAATTAAGCTCGGTTGCACCAAGTTGTCATCGTTAAAGAGTTCGCTAAATTTTATTCTATGCAAAGTTCTAAAGACCAAGACCACCGCGGCGCGCCGGGTGACGTTGATCAGTCTGTCAAGTGCGGATGGTGCAACTGGTACCTATTCTAATTGTTGATTCGTTACAAACTGTAGTTTAAAAGACAAATGAAGATCATTGTTAACATCGTTCCGACCTTACTCACCACCAGGAACAGGTTTATTTATTCGTTGCAAATCCGGCAAAATTGTTTTTGTTTTTAAACGTTCTTCAATCGAAAGTGATATTGTGAGTTATTCGAGCAATTTTTGCATTTTAGGGTGCATTTCGGAATTTTTACGGACGCCAACTTGGATTTCGGCCAGAATGCGTCGCGCCTCCGGAAGAATTATTTAAA
This sequence comes from Cydia strobilella, assembly GCF_947568885.1. Lineage (NCBI taxonomy): Eukaryota > Metazoa > Arthropoda > Insecta > Lepidoptera > Tortricidae > Cydia > Cydia strobilella. The sequence goes on from NC_086068.1 coordinate 59,918,451, forward strand.
CAATGACTGTCATTACATTATTGATCTTCTGGCTTATATAATAAAGTTGGTATTTGGATGGTTTCTTTGGCTGAAACGGCTAATCATAAAATTATTGATGATCGTTGTCGTTAACCAAATTCCCTAATCAAAAGAAAGCATCTAGCTTGTTTCCTCTTTTTTGTAATTAGGTTCTGTCTACTCAGAATATTATCTTCAACGACAAAAATAAAAACACGAATTCACATCATTATAATTTCACGAAAATCAATACGAAATGTATAGAATGTATTTAAAATGAAATATGTAAAGTAGGCCCTATGATAGCGCCCTGTGGAACCCGGATCCCCGTCCGCCGTTTCGCATCAACAATGCCTTTGACATAAACTATAAAGTATAGATAACTTTTTTAAATGCACAATCGAGTCGCGGAACGCGACGAGCATACGCTTCTGGCATTTTTTTTTTCTTTCATTTTTATTAGGAGCACTGCCCTTGCACAATGTCAAATAGCTTTGGCCAAGATGGACGGCGGGTGATTCTTACTTATTCCAATTCTTTTGTACAGTGCCTGTCAGGGGATTAAATAGTTTAACTATAAGTGCTCTGGAAACTCACTTTGACAGTAGAAAAAGGCGCATTATTCTACTGATGGATATGTCTTGCCAAACTATATCAAATAATTGTTTTAATATTTCAAGTATTGAATATAAATATAAATAAGTAAATGTATAAATGTAACTTTCCGGTTGTCCTACCTACCTAGGTAGGTATGGCTCATGTTTTTCTATGTTTTTCTTTGATCTTCTTTTTATCCCTGCTGTTTAGTGTGTATGTTAACATTATGTACTTAATAATGAACCTCCAGGTCTGTTTCTTAAGTATGTTAAGTACATTTGTACTTCAAATCCATTTGTATATGTGACTGTTTGTGTTCTAAATAAACTAAAAAAAAAAAGTAGCTTAAATGATTGGTGGATAAATTGGGTAGAATATTGGGGAGTATTTTTCTACTAGGATTGGAGAAGGAAGTTGGAAGGGGCAGACCTCGGCGGACTTTCTCTGATCAGATCGGGGAAATCCTGAAGAAAGGCCAGGTCAAGAGCACCCTAAACCGGCGAGCATGTATGAGGAATGTTATGAAAGTGAAGGAAGCGAAAGAGGTATGTCAGGATCGTAGCAAGTGGAAATCCGTGGTCTCTGCCTACCCCTCCGGGAAATAGGCGTGATTATATGTATGTATGTATGTATGTATGTAGGATTGGAGCGTATAGTTAATTAAAGAATGTATAATATTATAAAAATTGCATTATAAAAAAACATTTTTCCTTTTGTCTAATCTAATCCTATCTGAACAGGAAAACCTCTAAACAGTAAACACGTAGATACACCCAACGTTTTTTGCAAAAGATTCCGCGTCGTATTATCGTAAGGAAGTAACTTGATTTGACCCTCAAACCTGTTTGGAAGTCAAAAACCATCTTTTATTTGGACACAAACTTACCAGTCGGACCGAGCTACATGACAGTGGAAGTGTTATCGTAAATCAATGATATTATAGAACTGTAGGTGACGTTTTCAACCAAAAGGTACCACATTGTCGGATGTCGATAAGGTTAATTTCTAATTAAAGCATGGAAATAGCGCCTTACTGACAAGCGACAATAAATACCCTTTTGGTTGAAATTGGCACATAGATAGGTTCATACATAAGGAGCACAAAAGCTACTTCCATATTTATTTCTATACCTAAAATTTTTGATCAATTTTCGCATTCCATTCATCTTTGTCATACTCGTTGTTGTTTCGTCTCTTTCGTCTCTTTCGATGAGCGGGAGCTCGGTAGCACGTGCATATTTCTCGGCTGCCCAGGTGCGACTAAAGGCAACTTGTACAATTTGTCACAAGGTAAGCGCTTCAATTTTGGAACGCCTATAACATATCAACACATCCGCGGACACGAATGCTATAGCATTCGCATAGTCTTTTGTTTCCTTTGGCTGTCATAATTAATGTGAAATAACTAAAAAAAGGACGTTTATAATGTCATTGCCTCACTATGATCTGTTCAAATCGGTTCAAAGTAAGAAAAAAACCGGACAAGTGCGAGTCGGACTCGCCCACTCGTTCCGTACTTAGGATTTGTTATTATAGCTGCAATTGACATGCATTATCTGTGAAAATTACAACTGTCTAGCTATCACGGTTGATGAGATACAGCCTGGTGACAGACAGACTTAGTAATAGGGTCCCGTTTTTGCCCTTTAGGTACGGAACCCTAAAAAGTTCAGTCGGCCAAATAGTTTGTATAATTTTTTTTAGTTAGTTTTTTTTTATACCATGTCGGTGGCAATCAAGCATACGGCCCGCCTGATGGTAAGCAGTTACCGTAGCCTATGGACGCCTGCAACACCGGATATATTACACGCGCGTTGCCGACCATAACACTCCTCTCCCTCGTTGAGCTCTGGCAACCTTACTTACCGGCAGGAACACAACACTATGAGTAGGGTCTAGTGTTATTTGGCTGCGGTTTTCTGTAAGGTGGAGGTACTTCCCCAGTTGGGCTCTGCTCTAGATCTGGAATGACATCCGCTGTCCTGTGCCCTACCACACAAAGCGAGATGTCATTCACAGTGCCCATACCTCTCTTTTGGACGTAGTTTAAGGACATATCCGGGTCCGGACGCAGTTTAAGGACATACCCGGGTCCGTTTAAGGACATACCCGGGTCCAAAGGACATACCCGGGTCAGTTAGTAAACTGTAATTTAATAAAAATAATGCCTAAACAAGAGGTCTAAATAAGTAGACTAAATACTTGCTTTGTTGACGTCATTCCTATAACATTTATGAATGAACACAAATAACAATTAAATACATTATTTTCTGTGCTTATTCATTGTTAGAGCTAAAATACCCGATTATGTTTATATACACATCTTACGACTCAAATACAATGAGTTGCCGACTTATTTACCACAATACATTGTTTATTTATGTCATTGACAGGGAAATACCATGAAGTTAGGTTGTCTTATTCTTGTTACTCAATTAAGTAGTTATAGTTTAAAGACTATAGTTTCATTAAACGGTTCCTGTTGCAATTAGAACATAATATTTAAATTATCCAAATAGTTCAAATAATAAGCTATGAATTAGCAAAATGTCGAAACGTATAAATAAAGAAGCATCGTATCACGTACGAGTATACAGAGCGTTACAATATTTTAAATTTTGAACTGTGTACGCGACAATGGCGCCCTCTAGCGGTAACTGGGACTCATTAATTACTTAATAGTTTACACGTCAATTAGTATGAAATTTAGCATACGAGAGTTCCCATCTTTGTTCACAAGCGTTTTCCTCATATCTTTCCAAGCATTTCGCTAGGCCAGAGAGACGGTGGAGCGTGAACACGGGCCTAACACACGAAATTGGTGTTGCGTGTTTCGTAACCAGTGCGCAACACGACCTTCCACGGCAGACCAAACCTGTCCGCGTGTGTGGACACCACAATGGTTTCATAAAGCGGATTTTTACCACGCCACGGTGAGGCGTACTCGGAAATTCTTAAGACGTGAAGCAGCGTTGTGTTCGACGCACTGTAATTTTAATAAGTTTGTTTTTTTAAGTTTTTACACAAAATAGTGATAATTTGGGTTCCTCACCATTCTTACTGGATTATTAGAAATGGTCAGATCAGTCTTATTACAAATAGTGGCGACTTTTGTATTCTAAATTCTTTAAGTATATAAAATTACTTCTAAATTCGTTAAAAGAAGGATACATTAAAATAACACTGAGTCATTCAAATTCAAAATATCATCATACATTGTCATAGATGCGTTATTTACATTATTATATACAATATGTCAGAAATATATACAATTAAAATAGGTAGGTATCATTGTAAAAATTGAAAAAAAAAATTGACAATAAGATAGCCTAGGTACACCTCGTTCCAATATGTTTAGCTAAAGTTTATTTATTAATTAAGGAACTTAAATAATAATACTGGCCTTACTATCAACATTTATTTACTTTACTACTATCACTTTTACTTACATACCCGCACCACATTTCGTATAATACCTGTGGCAAGGAGTCTTTAGAATGTATTAAATATATTTAATACTAAATTTCATAAATTATAATAATTTTATTTACGCATAATTTTGACGCACTGACTGATTTATTATAACGCGTATCGAAATTCAGGCCAATAATAACAGTTTTCTCATTAGATTCATTTGTTACGTAAACCGATGAATGTCAATCCGAGGAGCGCGAATAGCGTCGCTATTAATACTCGATGCTAGCTGCACTGCCCTTGAATACGTGCGATCACCTCTGCGCGATCCTAAGCTAGAGGCGCGCGCGCACGGCCGCCCTTTGGAGGATTTTACCCGTTGCCCTAATGCTTGCCATTTTCCTCTTAGGTATACTGAGGTTAGATGGGTTTCTGACGGGGATAATACCTTTTTATTACCTACTACTGCTATGCATTAGACTAACGTCAAAAAGGGTTAATTTTGAAAGTAGCAAGAAAAATACACAAAAGCACTTTTTATTAATTATCTCCACGGGACTTAATCGCGTAAAGTAGTTTTAAATTTACCTCCGACGTTTCGAGGACGGCGTTGTCCCCGTGGTCTCGGAGAAGACTGGCTAATGTTGACATCAACATCTTCTAGGCGCGCGAGTTTTTCGAACTACCCGCACTTGGTCTTGTTTATTAACTTGAACGTTTTGCGCACTAGGGATGCTACCGGGTCGACACACAACACTCACAATATTCGATTTTTCAACTTTCGATATTTGGTTTCGCTTACACTTACTAATGACTGGGTTCCATGTGGATGAGATCTTAAAAGCACTTTGTTACACAGTATTTCTAAAGTAGTGAACAGTGGGATATATAAACAGGAGAAAAACCCAAATAAAAGGTTCGAATAATACGGGCGGTAGCCTTTACTACCCTACCTACTACTAAGTTCAAAATAAGTAGTTTAAGATCCAATATTGTACACCCTAGCAGGGTATCATGTACGTACTTGACCAATATGTAAGACCAGTATGTACAAATGAACATGATTACAATGGAATAAATGATATGATATGATATGATACCCTCATAAAATCGTCTTTACCACGTCTTTACCAGCAAATAAAGTTTATGAATTCTGAATCTTTAATATCGTAACTTTTTAAACTACTTCATCCCAAACTTACAAAAAAACATTCGACGTGAAGATATTTTTCTCATTAAAGAAACATAATTAAAACTAAAATCTTTATTACTTGCGACACCTATTTTAAAAACATGTTCACTCACTCCATCTATATTTCCATAGTTGCGAAATCTCCCGAAACTCTGTGACAAATCCCTACACTACCTGTAAACACTATCAAAGTTCGACCTTAATTCTACAACAGTAAAGTGTATCGCGCTTGCACCGCGTTGATGTAACATTTCAATAGCGGCTTGACCATGTACGGTGCCTCCATCTGCCGTGAGTTGCGCGATCGTTGCGACCTAGATGCGCCGCGCGCGCTGCCAAAAGCACCGCTAGATCCGAAATGGCGGACGCGTCGAGAAAAATTAGGGATTTATGACGTTCTTCGGTATTTGTGCTGCGGCCAACTCGGATACGATTCCTTTAAATAATTGTGTTAGGGGTTCGGCCCTTTCTTCAGGTCACGATCACACTTTATATATGACGTAACAACCTACCATTTTTAACTGATTGTCGAAATGGGAAGGTGGAAAACAGAGTGGTTCTTGATGCAATCCCATACGGCGAAAACAAGCTTAATAAAAAAAGTCCCCCGCCGTGTCTGTCTATCTGTATGTAGGTATGTATGTTCGCGAAAACTCAAAAACGTATTTTCATGCGTTTTCACCTTTCAATGGAGTGATTCTTGAGGAAGGTTTAGGTGTTTAATTTATTAAGGTTTTGTATAACCCGTGCGAAGCCGGGGCGGGTGGCTAGTAATGTAATACAGTAGGAGTACGAACCCTATTTCTATTCCTCGCTGTACTTATATAAAAATTATAAAAAAATAAGGCTAATAAGCCCTCTTCAAAATTCGCCAAGCACAAAGTCCAAATAATTTTTCTCAAAAATGGACGGCAAAGTCGACGTTGCCGGTTAAAAATTAGGTCGCGAAGTGCGTAGTTTATGGTCAGTCAATAAAATTAAAAAGTTAAAAACATTGCAGTCTCGATTTCGGGACTGCAATGTTGCATACAAATTCCATTATTTGTCGAGTTCCAAACTTTTTAAAAGTTGGTGGCCATATCAAATGAAGGCATAGGTCCATTAAACAGCCAAACAGATGATCAGTACTTATTATTATAATGTTGGTACTGCGACTATTTAGCTGTCTCAAATAGGTTGGCGTATTTTCGGCAGACACTTCGTTTTTCAATAAAAAAAAATAGAAAGGCGGCAAAGCAAATCTTATCAATTGTTTTTACTTTTTTCTGTGAAAATATATACGTAAGAACGTTGCCTCTGTAAAATATTTCTATTATATTTGTATTTATTGCGCCATTTTTGAGAAAAGCACTATATATGACTCGGCAGGAAGGCTACTTGCTGGCTTCGGATTCAATTAAACGGACTCCCAAGGTCGTCCGTTTAAAACGAATCCTCAGCCAGCAAGTAGCTACTTCCGAGCCTCGACAATAATGTACTATTACTTTCAAGATACTTTTTTGAAGCTTCTCCAATGATTCAAGAGATTTTACCAATGAAGACATGCTGGTTGACATATCGGCCGTTCGCTTCACAAAACCCCAGCACGATCCGTAACCTAGCCGACCTTAGAACGGATTGGACAAACAACTACTGTAATGTCGCAACCGTAGCATCCGACGGCGAGTTGAACGGTCGGCCTTGCGTCCACGCAATACTGACACGCTATTCTCTAACCATAGACTATTGTGGATTTAATTCATTGTATAGAATACGGTATTTGCTATTGGCTAAGTCTGAAGCTCTGAAGCAATTAATGATCGCTCGGAACTGCAGAAAGTTTCGTGAGCTCAATCTTGGAAAATATTTGACATCTGTCACTAATATAGCCGTCAGATATATACACTGTAACTGTAGAAAACCTAAACACATTAGAATTCCTTCAGGCGGATTTAAAGACTATCCTGGACATCTTGTACTGTATCTAATCAACTGGTTTACTACATAAATATCGTGAAATCCGATTTTTGAACATTTTTTATCTCTCTGCTATAATTACTTAGTCTTAGCAATATATAACTGAAGGTTGCAACCACCGAATTGGAAATACCTTAACAATCGTATGGTTCTTTAGGTATAGATACAGGCGTCGTAACATGGTAATGAGAATACCAAAGGAATTTACCGCAACGGACAAACCTACAGGTACTCAGTGATGGCTTATTTCTCTGTATTTTTTCTTCATTTCTCTATTAGTTTGTCTTTTTCCGTTTTAACTCAAAAGGTATTGTGACATGACCGTCATCATATCATTGAAGTTGTAAATAAAAAGATTTAAGCATTTTTATGACACAAAACCAACGTAACTTATTAAGCTCAAATTAAAGTATATTTATTAAGTACTCATTATGAAAAATCTCATATGACTAAGAGCCAAATCTTGCAAGATCTCCACAGTCCACAGTGTGGAGGTCGAAAATGGACGCCCCCACAGTGTAATAGGTCGATCTGTTTCTAAGAGAGGATAATTAACGCCTATAAATAATGCTCTGTGGCCTGTTTTCTTTGAATTGGAAAATTGAAATATAGACCGCTGTAGGGCTGAATATAAATAACAAGTGGCGACCTAACAGTGACCCCCTTAGGTCCGCGGGGTCTACCAGGATATATTTAGCGGCTTTGACGCTCCAACACACTTAGGGATGGGATGTGTACTGGTTTTAACGGTACATTAAGGATTTTTGACGCGAGAAAAACTAAGCGATTTTCATAATTATTGTGAGATCTCAGATAAAATATACCTAGTTTAAATATTTGAAACATTTTTTCTGTCAGACCACTTCACATACACTTAAAGCATTGTATAAGTATGGTTATTTACTTTACGACTAGACTTTAATTTTATCTAAACTATTTCGTTATTTTAATATAGTATACATAAACTGAAATCTTATACACATTCCACTACTAAATTGTTGAAACACCGCGGGCATTAGTACCACAGATGCAAATATACATATACCCTTGCTGTCTCCGCCCCAAAAATCGCAACCCTAGCAGGCATTGTAGCGTACAGGAGCATGGTCCACAAGCGGAAGGGAGGCTTCCGGACAACTGGTCCGCGCTGGCACGCCTCAGGGTCGAAGGCTATAACTTACGTAACCTGTATTAATTTGCCTCTTTTTATATTACGTACAACTCGGCCTTCCTGATTTCAAGAGGTCCTCGTGTGACATTCAACTCGTGTCATAAGCTTTTTTAATGATTCGTTGACAGCTTAAAGGTTAACTGTTAACAAAGCTTTAGTGTTCTTCTGTATCTTCTGTTCTTCTACATTCTAAGCTATAAGCCCTTAAGGAATAAAATCGGCTGTAAATTAATTAAAAAGTAAACAGTACAAGTATCTTTGAGCTTCTTCTATAGTTGCAGCATTCTTGACGTAACCTCCCGAGCCGTGGGAAACTAGAGCATTTAAATATAGTTTACGTTTCGAAATATTTATAATGGAAGTTATTCGAGAGAGCCACCTGGGCTGGATATTGAAATTAGTGTCCCAGTAATCTCGTATCATCGATACTCAGTCATTTCTTCAAATCTGAAAAGGAATTGATAATAGTGTAAACTTGCTCTCTATCGTAGACGGGCTGGCAGTTCATTATTATAGTCAAGCCATTAGTTCATTATTATACAACTCCACTCATGTATTAGGTACTTTTGATTGAAAATAGCAAACATTTTATTATTACATATTTAAAAACTATGTAACTATATTTAATTTTTGCGAATTTTGCGGCACAGGTAGAAAACAAACAAATAGCGATGCGCAGCGGCTAGCTTCTGTTTTTAAAGTAACCAGTTTACTATACCGTCCGCTAGATGGCAGTTGTAGGGACCTCGTGCTCGATAGTGTTGCCCAATCACCCTTGACTCGGTCAATCAGTCCGTAACGCTGTTTTTCGATCGCTTAACTACATGTTTTTATCGATAGATGTCGCTGGTTTCTTCGAATTCGAGTACATATATCGTATATATTTATATAATATCGGACATATTCACATTAGGGTATATTTTTTGTGTACTGTTTTTCAATATTTTATTTAATGAGTCTCCAAAATTACAAAAACAAAAAACTTATGAACAAAGTAACTTAACACTACATAATAAAACTAAAGAAAAACACTAAAACTAACTAGAAAATACACATTATCTATACTAAACATAAACCCTATTCCGACCCCCACCCTGTCCAAACGTGCCAAATATACTTGCGGCATTGCCGCGCTGGATAGCAAGCGATTTTTGTTGGACCAAGTAGGAGCCTGAACGGGGATCGCAACCTATATCACGCAAACGCCGCCCCAAGTCCCTTACCAACTTCTTCGCTTCCAAACACCACGGCCCAGCCGTCTCCACCGCGACCGGAACAAAGTCGTACGCCGGTTCCAGACTGGCGTATTTGGAACTCCAAAATTTGGAGTGCTTTAGCCTCGCGGCATTTTCAGCGGCCGCGCCTGCTAGCCTACTGGCGGGCTGGGGGTTTAATATTAATTAGATATTGTGTAATATATATTTTAGTAAAGTGTGGCTTATTTATTTATATAAAATATAATTTTAATCGCCTTTGACGCCGCAACATCGCATGCTGGTCGGTGCATTTGTTTACTTCGATTTTTTTGACTTGTGAACAGCACTAAGAGGCAACGATCTGAAACTAAACAGAACGCTTATTTATTTTTATTAGAATTATAAGTACTTACATTCGAATACTAAGTACAAATAACCATCGCCCACACAGTTAACTGCCTATAGGTGGACTAAGGTCCATACCGACGGACAGTTAAGAGTATTGCTGTTTGTACATATCTCTGACACGAACTTTAAAACTTTCGAGTTTCGAAACTTACATACGAAAGTTAGTAGTTATCAGTGCCAAAGCTAGCACAGTAAATGATAGACTAGTAGTGTTCATAATATTGTCTTCGGTTACCGCGATAGTTACTCAGGAAATAAAACTATGAAAACGAATTTGTGGAGTTCATACTGTTCATAGTAGAGTTCAGATTGTCAAATGCTGCTGAATCTTGAAAAGCTTTGTTTGCAAACAGATCTTGCATGACCAGCAAATTCGCAAAAATTCTTATTATACAACTATTTCAAAAAAAAATCTTATTTATTTCTACTATAGTTGATTTTCCCGTCTAATACATTCACGGACCTTAGTCGTTAAGTATCTCATAAAAAAAAAGATCAAACGCCGAAACCCGTTTTCCCAGTTGCGTGCTTCGCGCATATTTTTGCTTTCCGTTTATCTATACTATCGATTTCCTGTAACGTTTCCTCCGGCCTGAATACATGGCAAAGTCCAGCACGAACGTGATTTTAAACAATTCTAATATCAAGGTCGGCCATCTTGAATTTTAGCTTCTAGGTTTTGGCCTTAGAAAAATACGTAGCGTAAAGTTAACCGCTTAAAAACTCCTCAGTTTATTACGGATATGAAGTTCCCATTAATTTTGTGCAAATAGAATATCCATTTCTGTACATCGCATGATCGCATAATATTCAATATTTACGCCAATAGTAATACATCCAATAAGTAATTGACACTTTGTACCATTATATCGGTAAATAACTAAATAATTAAATTTTTTGCCAATATTACCGTGAAATTTTCAACTATATTTATGAAAACGGTTTAACTTAACCCGTTTCAAAATGGCGGGGAAAAAATTTGCATATTAATTGTTCGTTGTTTTTTTTCAATAATTATTAACAGAACTGAATTGACGTAAAGGATTTTAGTTGCGGATCAGAAAGGGTGTATAAGGTTTATGTATCTGTATGTTTTATGTAATTTTGTGTGTCGAAAAATTGCAGTTGTATTTTCCTCGCAATAATAACATATATGGGTAAAAGAACCTGCAAAGTCGTGTCCTACATTTGCATTTGAAAAGGTATCTTGAAAAATTACGTCTGCTTTTAAAATATGGCGCCCACTGTGCAAATAAATTGTTATGATACATCGGTCCTAGACGTTCAGGAATGTAGGTAAACAAAAACTGTTTAAAATTCCTTTTCTATAGGTACTTCCACTAACTTTTAGATTTAATTGATAAAAATTGTAATCAGAATTGAAGTTGACTATCTTGTAGGTATTTAAACAATAGATGCTGTTAGTTTTTCGCAAACCCACGCCCTTTTAAAACTCAAAAGACATCTGATTGATCAAACATGGCGTCTTGGGAAGTGCAGGAATTCGCGGCGGCAGCGGGAGGGCGGCGAGGGTGCGCGGGGGGGTGACCTTCGCGCTTGATGCAATGTCGCAGTGTCATTGACCACGGCGAGGCGCAAGCAGCCCCGCGCTCTGTCTATCGCCCCTCCGCCCGCTCCGTATGCAATAGTATATTTGACTGTATTTTAAATAAATTATTTCACATGCATGAAATAAAGCACCAGATAACTATTAGAAAAACAGCGGTTATTTTTAAACACAAGTCCTATTTAATAAATCGGATAGAAATATAAATAGCAGGTGTTGACCGCGACGCCATTGTGTACTTATTTATATAAATTCCATATTAGCGATATTAGCAAATCGTTAGGCCAGGATTACACTTGTAAATTTTACTTACGTAAGTAGGGACACAGCTATACTACAGAATGAGATACTTACGTAAGTAAAACTTACAAGTTTTTAAAGGGTCGGCAACGCGCGTGTAATATCTCCGGTGTTGCAGGCGTCCATAGGCTACGGTAACTGCTTACCATCAGGCGGGCCAAAAAAAAAAGTGTAATCCTGGCCTTATGACAGTTCTAAAAAATAAATTGACTGACTAGTAGGAGAATACGCTATTACGTACAAATTCGTAAATTATAGAGGTGACGTCTGAAAAAAAACAATTTGAATAGATGTACATGTTTTAGCATTCCATTTTCAAATTGACGAGTCTTAATGTTAGTTATGCTTGCTATTTTGAACACTTTCAAATTCAAATTAGGCGGTGCGTAGCTAAAAGTTGTGGACGTAACGCTACGAGATATAAGTAGGTTAGGTTAGGTTAGTTCTCCCGATAAGCTCAGTCAGTTTTCATGTTGCAACATGTTATCTCGAATATTTACACAAATTTACAAAGTCAATTAAATATCATTGCGCCGACCTATATGACTTTTTGGCAAAAACATATCAATAGGAATTTTCCTTTCAAATAATATGGTTTATCGACAATGAAGTCTTACATTTCCAGTAGTATGGTGTATCTTTGCCAGAATTAAACCATCAATAAATACTTTTTTAGCCTTTTGCGTGGCTGTTTGTCAGTTCTCTTAGTCTTATCCTTAAAAACACCTACACTGCGCCAATAATGTATGTATTATGTATGTATGTAGCTACTTATTAAATATAGCACACAGAAACAATCAGACAGATCGAACAATCGCGCCTACATTTTTCGTCTTGCCTTTTTCTACTGACACCGCTGGCTTCTTAGAGTATAAATAATATCGCTATGACAAAATTTTCACATTCAACACTTATCATATTAATAATATCCTTTTAAATACTTTAAACGTAAGTATTTATTTATCCTGTAATATTTGTTCTTAACTTGGCGACATCCATTTTCTGATAAGTTTTTTTTTAACCGGAGTCCAGAGTCAAGACTACGGCAGGTGATCATTCAGCCAAGCTCGTCAGACAAAGTGTAAAGAGTGTGTGAACAATTGCCATTTCATGTTCTGTGCACTCATAATACTAGAAATAGAAATATACGTTTGTGACTGTTACTAATTTGCCAGCACTATCTCGTATTTAGAGTAGCGTAGAAGTAAGTATAGTGATTATTGCACGTTAAACGTGAGAAAGTTAAAAGTAGGAACGTAATTGACCGCTAATGTACCTTGCGACATTTTTAACAGATAACCCCGGAGCTATCATACATAATATTTTTGTGTGATAGTGCAAATAAACGACCGGATGCAGTTTATCAGGGGCTCTTAAGGCGTAGTTGTGTGAGGTCAGGTTCGTGATCGTGAGCAAATCTTGGCCCCGAATAACTATGCCTTCAAAAATACGCTCCTTATTCGATACGATACGATACCCTAACGGTTCCACGAAATTATCTAATTTTTATTTTTTATTCAAAAGCGACAACATTCAACATTGTTAAAAAAAATCGGTCAAGTGCGAGTCGGACTCGCCTACGGAGGGTTCCGTACTTTTTAGTATTTGTTTTTATAGCGGCAACAGAAATACATCATCTGTGAAAATTTCAACTGTCTAGCTATCAAGGGACAGACAGACGGACAGCGGAGTCTTAATATAGGGTCCCGTTTTTACCTTTTGGGTACGGAACCCTAAAAACGTATCGAACGTATCACGTTCCAAAATGGAAGCGCTTACCTTGTGACAAATTGTACAAGTTGCCTTTAGTCGCACCTGGGCAAGCGAGAAATATGCACGTGCTACCGAGCTCCCGCTAACCGAAAGAGAAAGAGACAAGCTCATGTTTAACAACGGGTATGACAAAGACGAATGAAATAAAAAAATAATCAAAAAAAAACCTGTATGTCTATGTAATGTCTGTACGGACGATAATTTTGCGTGATAATGTCATAAGAAAACACGTGAACGTGGCCGTGACGTTACCATGGAGATCTGTCCACAACGTTACCATGGAGATCTGTCCACAACGTGACACTTTTTCGTGCATGCCACCGGTGTTCATCGATTTATTAGACGTTATCACGTCAATAACGGATTTCTTCGTTGGTATAGAAATAAATAGAATATGAGAAATAGAATAGAAGAATATAAAAGAAAAGGATGAGTATAGTTTTTTTTGTTCTTATTTACTGACAAGATTTGCTTGACCAACTATATAACCTATCTTGTTGCGATCGCCATTTTAAAGTCATTGTCACGGACACGGACGCGGAACATGCTGTTGCTGTGCACAAAGAAAAGTGTGTTCTTTATTTGCGTAAAATTTACATACGGTGAGTTTACCAGTAGGTAAGTTATGGCGCAAAAATACTTCCTAGGCAATGATACAATTTGAAACATTTGCCAATAAAAATATTTTTATAAAAAAAATAACTTCTTCATCTTCCTATTAAAGTTGTCCCGGCAATTTTTGCTATGGGTGACTTCCTGTTTCAAAAATTTTAAAATTAATATCGGAACAAAACTACAGTGTATTTAAGACGAAAGAAAGAAATACATATATTGAATAGGTAGTTATGTAGAAAAAAAAATGATTTGTTAGATATAGGTACTTGTATTTTGTATGTTTATACATTTAATTTTTTGCTAAATTATCGCATTGGGTTCATCCCGTAATGATAATTGTATGTGTCGAAAAAAAAAATTAACATCATAAACATTGGACAATACTTTAAGATAACACATACAACAGAAACTAGACCCCCACACAAACAACAGCTAAACAGGATCCCCACAGCATAATGCTACGGCATGCCATGACGCTGATTTTCAAATAACTGCGTAGAATTTGAAACAACTCTATGAAACTGTTTTACATTGCAAAAAAGAAAAGGAGGAAAGTTACGTCATCTCAATAAGTAAATTAATATTTTCAGACTATATCTACCTATATTCAATGACGGGAAAACTTGTTTGATTCTTGTATATTTTCCAGTTAATTATTTGAATTATTCTGCACGCGGATATGGACGATTTGACTGGATTCAGAATTCCGTCCAAGGTTCTCAATACTCCGCAGTAGGGCATATTCTGTCGAATAAATCAATAATAAATAGTGTAGAAACTGCCTGGAAATCGTTTAAATTAAATCATTTTAATAATTTCCTACGCGATAATTGAATAATCAAAGTTTGGAATCTTGAAAAAAATTATTGTATAATTTCCGCGAAACTAAAATTATATAAAATACTTGGCAGCAGACAAACCCACGATAAAGATTATACAGAAGTCTCACTATATTATCAGTCGTTGTAGAAGGTTAGACACATATTGCAAAACAACCTTCTGCGGTAGCCGTATAAGCAAGCTCTTTATTTGTGCAACTGTTTCGCCGCCATGACACCGCGGCGCGGCTGCGTTATCGTCCTGATTTAAAACTACAAAATGTCTATGGTAGCTACTCATTAAATTATTTTAAATTCGATGCAAACAGACCGTAAAATCATTTACACGTGCAACTTGGCTTTGTTTTATTAAAATATAACAACTAAGAATGTTTTTAAAAGCCGGTGGCTGAGTTTTTCACTGCTTTTAATTAATATTTCATTTGTGTTTAGTATATATAGTTTATGTTGCTATTATATCACAGGGTTCATGTTGAGTTGTGACTGTATTTAATCATTCGATCCTCTGTATACATGAAATGTATTAAAATATATGAGTATAAGTAACCCTCTTGGAAAACGCGACAAGTAATACTCGTAGATCCAGACTTGTGGTTGCCATCGTCATGTTTGCTTGTTAAAACAGTGTTTTAATTTATTTTGACAACTTTAGACATATTCTTAACGACCAAGCGTTTAAGAGTCAAGTGCATTAAATAGTGGTTCAAAAACAAAATGCAAATGTGCGTTTAACAATCCAAATGCATTGGAACGGAAACGCTGGATTGTAAAGGTCACAGGCCCACGGCTATGACATCACCGAATTGCCTATGCAGCGAACAACTGTTTTGAAGACCACATCGATGGAGAAACAAGTCAGCACTGCACTAGCATCTTAATGTACCAATAAATAAAAAACGTCCCCACGCACTCGCATTAAAAAAAATTACATTCGTCATGGCTTAAAAACATTCCTTCTATAGTTTAGCTAGCTTCCATATAGAAATAGGCGGCAAATTTATAAAATATAGGCGGGAAGAGTTGTCCTCCCATAGAAAATTTGAATTTTGCGCTTATTTCTACTTACAAACTGGGCTTGCCAGTGGATCTTTTTAATACTCAATATATTCTGGCGCCGAGATATAGTTTGTTCATTTTATCAAAACATACACCAGTTTAGATAACATGATCTAAATTATCTCACTATTGTCTAATGTCTTAAGTATTATGACAACTTCCTATTTCTTGAATACAACTTCAAAACAGCTTTTCGTTCGTTTTAATCGTGCATTTAATGTCTCCGTCATTATATACGATCTTAAATTAGAAGCTAAGTAACCCTATTTGTCTATGACCCAGACTCGCAGTGGAGCGAATCATTCAATCTTCCATTAACACTTTTAGAATCGATGTCGGAACAACACGTGCCAGTTTCCAGTGCCCGTGACGTCATCACACCTTTAACAGTTTATATAACATACAGGAAAGCTAAAATACAAGTGTTGTATAATAACAATGATTTATAATAGATAAGTAATATTGCGTCAAGCGCGCCTTGACCCCATTGCGGTTGCCCGTCACCAATGCAGCCTGTGGCTAGGTTAGAAAAATCGAAACAGCATTAGCCTCATGTAAATCAAAAAAATGCAGTACGAATTCGGAAGAGAAGGCTTAGATCTAATACTTTTTAAACATGCGAATTTCTTAATTGCTCACGACGGAAGTCTGTTTGAGACACAGAAAAAACTTGTTATTATTAGACTTCTTTGATGACGAATACACTTGTTTGTTACACGAATGCGGCGTTAGGTCGTGTACACACGTAAAAATTCCAATTTAAAAATTTTGGAACTTAAAGTGAAGCTGGTAGTGAATTTGCAAATGTGATTTTTTATGACTAATATCGGTAAATAAAATTATATAGATTTTTAGTATTTTATCCTCAAAGTATCAACATCAGTAAACAAACGAGCAGTGCTGATAAATGCGTCAACGCATCCTTTGATGGATATTACGGAAATAACCACAAATAAGTAGGCCGACGGGGCATTCAACATATTGTACCTATACATAGGTCATGCACTCGAGAAAGTTAAGAATTAACTTTATATTAACTTATTAAGCGCTATATTTGTTAATTTTACCACTTATAATACAAACAAACACGCCACAAATTCGAATTACTAATGACTAGGTACATGATTCCTTCTCTTGAAACTGATGTCATATTAAAACTCGAATTGCTTACTCATTCATTGCATTAGAAATACTGGCACATTTTTATTTTTCAAGTCCACTGGCAGATAAAAAAGTAGATTAGCGCTGGTGTGGCCGCCATCTTGCAAATCATTTAACACTCGTATTTTCGCACTTTTATCGAAGGTCGTTCACCCGAAGGCACGTGTTACCCTAACAAGAAAAATAAACGTTGCGTAATGTGACAATTTGTATCTTCAACTTTCCGTTACGTATGTTCAATCACCACATTTTTTAAAGCGCTTGTTTTTTATAAACATTACTAAGCATTTTTTTAATAGTTTTAATTGTCGTAAATAAAACAGTATTCTTCGCCGCACGTTTTACATATAATTCTTTTACTTACATGAATATCGTTATTTAAACTTCCTTACAAAATAAAATAGATTATCAGCAACATAGATAAGGAAATGGTAATCCATTTCAATTGAAAAACTAACGGACAATCTTTGAAAATATTTTGTTGAAATGAAAAATTGATTCGAAAATTTTAAATTTTCCTTGTCCAACACCTTTATGATGTTGTGGGGCAGAGTCAATGAATCCAGTCTGTCAATGTCAATGAAGTCGCCAATAAACTGACTTTTGGTCGTCACGCGAATGTATCGCATATCTCATTGTAAGATTATAAGATGTGGCATCTTCCCAGCGCTTTAGCGTTCCGCAGTCCCACACAGGGTTTGTGGGGCAACCCATATACGGGCTACGCTCAACCGGTTCCCCCTCCTCCCGCTCGCATACTTGCATCCGGGAATAAAACGACCCGCTTGGAACAGGAATACCCACCCTAACTCCTGGGTAATAAAGCTGCATCGTTTACTAGTTGTTTCTTTTTGCGATAGCTTCGCCAAAGTTATATTTGCGCGCGGGCGCTGCGTCGCTGAGGCACTTACGAGTTTTCTTCCTTGCCGTTGGGTGTAAGAGTTGCTCCCGCCGCCGTTCTTGTAACTTTGCTGGCTAGTTAGCTCTGGGTTCTAAGACCGTAGGGTGGGTAGCCTTGATCTTGAAGTTATATATAGAACGCGCTTTTTTTTTGGTTCTCAGGCTTTCAGGCGGGAACGGTTAATGTTAATACTGTTATAATGGTTTTAATAGACGTTAGTGATTGTTAATTATAGATCGTACTGACACAAAAACTGTGCTCAGTGCTCACTCAGTTTTACTAAAAACCGGCGTGTCTTGTTGGACGCTGGGGTACAATTTAAGACTGTTTTTTAGGGTTCCATATTACTAAGACTTCTCTGTCCGTCTGTCTGTCTGTCTGTCCGTTCGTCTATCTGTCGGTCCGTCTGTCTGTATGTCTGTCACCAGGCTGTATCTCATGAACCGTGATAGCTAGAGAGTTGAAGTACGGAACCCTCGATGGGTGAGTCAGACTCGCACTTGTTTTTTCATTTCATAAATACTTGGTTTCTGGGATCTTGAGATCTAAAACCTTTTGTTTGACATCTTCTGCCTCCTTAATGTCACAGGCTCACAGGTTTATCTATACTACTCAATTCCTTCCTCTTCCTAAATGGTAGCGTATATTGTTATTAAGAGAACTTGAGAAAACAGCGTTTACAATCTATAATTAGCTCAGTTGGGAGGGGAGCATGGCAATGAATTCTAGTGTTGGTGATTCAGTAAGAAATATTCGCATATTTTGCATCCACTGTCAAGGATGCACAAAATTCTTTTAATATTCCAAGGGTTTGTTACCAGAATGGTCTCAATAAGTAGAACTTTTAAAGAAAATAAGACATTCCTCAGTCGGATTAGTTCGTTAGTGTCTTTTCGTTTCCGAACCTGTTTATCTAAAAGATAAAACTACTCGTGCCTAATTCCACTTGCGTCAGTATTCAAACATGACTCCAATGGTGCATTTTCCATTATCAGTTTGCCAAAATTTTATCGACTATTTTCGCAAGAGATTAGTTTGTTGATAAAAAATTCCACAGCAACAGTAGGTGAAGATAAATATAGTTTTATCTGTGGCATGGCGGAAACGATGATGTTTTATGCGCTTTATCAATTTCCTGGCTCGTTAATGAAAGTAATGTAATTTCGAATAACTGGTATCAATACGAACAATGTATGTGACAAAATGAAAACTTCACTGCTTGCGTGTTCCTGGTGTTTAATTGTTTTTAACAGTCAGCAAGCTCTTATTAAAAAATGTACACGTGATCTGAAATAAAGCATTTGTTCAATCCAATTTCAAAGATACTATTTTTCATAAAAAAAAGGAATGGAAAATACTATAAATCCTACATCTTTAGCATTCTACAGTGTCTCCAGCAGTATTCAAAAGAACTAAAAATTCTGTGCGAAATAAAATAATCCATAATTTCCATGTAAAACTGTTGTACGAAGACATGTAAACTTAGGCAATAATCGTGACGGATCCCACATCCTCAGATCCCGTCCTGCGTGACCGGAAAGGTGCGCGAGTGTGCGGCGCAGCCATTGACCAGGAAATGGCGCCGACCGCCGACGGCTGACCTTCGGCGCGCCGTTTCGCTTTCTGCGGCACTTTCGCGCGTTAGATGCGTTTTTTTTTTTTGATAATTTATGGCCTGGATGCGAGTCCTTTAAGCCATTAGATGCGTTTTTTTTATCATTTATGGCCTGGATTTAGATGCGCTTAGCATGAGGCGTTTTTCGGACGCTTAACTTTACTGCTCTATACGTGTGAGTGGCAGTGTGTAGCGGCCTTTAATAGAAAACTTTTTTTTTATTAAAATTCACAAACTAATTAGAATCAGGATGCTGTTATAAGGTAGTTGGTCAAACCAAATTGTCAGTAAATAAGAACAAAAAAACTAAACTTATCCTTTTCTTTTGGGTGTATAGTTGGTCAAGCAAATCTTGTCAGTAGAAAAAGGCGCGACATTCAAATTTCCTATGGGCCGATAACCCTGCGCACCTACATTTTTAAAACTTGCCGTCTTTTTCTACTGACAAGATTTGCTTGACCAACTATAAATTTACCTATAACCAACAAGCGGTCACACGACTGAAATATTTTCGCAAATACATTGATAACCTTAATACCTAACCAAATAACTTACATAACATCTTTTATCACGCGTTATCAAGAAAAATGTTTATAAATTAGACCGAGTCACCTTGGCTGAGTGCATCCGAGACTCGGTCTCCGCCGTCTCCGGTGATTGAGATGGTCACATTACAAAAAAAAAACACACAGCAAAATTATTAAGCAAAATAATTTGCGTCATATTTTAACGCAAAATATTGATCAAAATATACACGAGGAGATATACATAAAAGTTTTGATTAGTTTCATTTATTAGATCGGCTTTATAAATTTAAGCTGCATAGATATTTCGGGAAAACTTGGGGGTTTTTCATCCGAAAATATAACAAAAGCCGAGTGGTTCTAGGAAATAATTTAATTTCGTTATTCGCTTCCAAATATTTTGTTAGCTTTCTATGTTATTTGACTTATTTGTTATAACAAGATATTTTTTTGATACTTGGATGTGTAAATTAGTAATATTAGTATATATTGTAAACAACATCTTTTGCTATACCCTTTCCAGGGTCCATTATGTACCTATGTAACACACTGCAATGCATATGCAAATAACATGTAAATAAAGATCTCTATCTCTATCCCTGCTAAATAAAAATATAACGCAAATAGTAGCGAGCTTTTACAAAAATGTTTTTTTTTATTCTTATTATACTGTTTTTAAATTTAGAACCCGCACATCGAATCGAACACAGACTGCACAAGTGGTTCTAGAGCTGCACCGGAAAAATCGCGATTAAAATATAAACCAGCGGAACGGAACGTAACTGTTTAAATTTGGAATTCATCCACGCATCGCGCAACGTGTTAAGTAAGGTCAGCGCAGCGCCCTGTTACGTCGCATGATAAGAGAGGGCGACACTGTATTGGGGTCACGTGCACCGGACGCGATTGTGTCCATTAAACTACAATCTTTTTAGGGTTCCGTACTTTAATAGAGAAAACGGAACCCTTATAGGTGCGTCTGGATGTCCGTCTGTCACAGGCTATGTGCTCCGAAACTACTAGCCCAATTAAGTTGAAATTTGGTAGACATGTATAAGTTTGTGACCCAAAGTAACGTAAAGAAATGAATTTTAAACATGCGGCCATTTTTGGGGGTAAATGAGACAATTAAAAAATTAAGATTTTCAAACTATATCGTGTTACATATCAAATGAAAGAGCTTATTGTGAGAATTAAAAAAATGGAATTTTTAAATAAATAGGCTAAAAGTTATTTAAGATAACAGCCAAAAAATGATCATCCCACCCTTTATTTCCGAAACTACTGGGTGTAAAACTTTGAAAAAAATACAAACTGGAGTCTTAGTAATAGGGTCCCGTTTTTACCCTTTGGGTACGGAACCTTAAAAGCCGCAGGAGCTTAAGCATGTCAATACCAACTTCGGTGCACATTCATTCCACGAATATAAACCTTGCGTAGAACTAATTAGGTTCAAAATCGTGTAGTTATGTTATATTAGCTTCCTCTTTGATAAAGACGTAAGCTGGGCCCACAGACCACGTATTTTTCTAAAGACTCAGCTTAGAGTAATTATTTCACGAAATCGATGCTGCCAAAAATACGGGGGTGCGGGGGACAAGGTGAGCAAGTCCCGTGCTGTGATTGGTCCGTTCAAAGACATGTGGTCCGCCGACTGAAGTAAGCACTGCGTGATTCGAAATTCGAAAATTTATCGAGTAAAGCTACCGTATACGTGGCAGAGGTGGTAGCTACGTCTTTAGAAAAATACGTGGTCTGTGGCTGGGCCAGGCAACTGGGACGGAAGAAGCCATCTTACTTGAAGTTTGCGACCTAACTTTCCGACCTACTTGGCGGAACAGACACTAACGTAGTTGGAGATACATACAAGTATACAAACGGAATGTATTCGTATGCCAAAATGTCTTATAAGATCGAGATGTTAATGAAATTGTCCTTCGTTTTCGCGAAAATCGACCCGTCAGATGCAGGTAGCAAATAATTTTACACTGCATCTGTATTACGACATTATATGACCATGATATTATAAAACCTAGCATTGAAATGTTATGACATTAAAACTTAATAATCGCAAGAAAACCCATACGAAGTAGATGCATACTGCAGGTTACTTTTCTGACAAAAAGTCCAAATGCCACTGAAAGAAACGTTTGCATAGTAACACGATATTTTGTTACTATACTTACGCTTAAAACAAATGCCGTTTTGCGTATAGATACCTACGTCTAACCACAAGATCTAGTAACACGACTACGTGGACCGTCATCAACCAAAAATACCCTCTCTCTAGTGGGTCATGCAGACAATCATGACTAAATAAGTGTTTTGTTTCCAGCCGGCGCGGTCAGCGAACGCGACGCATACGGTTACGGGTACGGCGGCGGCGGAACCTCACACCACTTCGCAGCGCCCGCGCCGCCGCCCCTCCCCGAACACGACCTGCCCTACTCCGTGTTCGACTTCGGCGATTACCAGCGGCACCACCACCACAACAAACTCAAGCCCAAGAAGAGGCCGCGCGCCGACGCGCCCCCCACCCCCGGCGTCAAACGCAAGAGCCGAGAGGGCTCCACGACTTACCTCTGGGAGTTCCTACTGAAACTCCTACAGGACCGCGAGTACTGCCCGCGCTACATCAAGTGGACGAACCGCGAGAAGGGAGTCTTCAAGCTCGTCGACTCAAAGGCCGTGTCTCGCCTCTGGGGCCTCCACAAGAATAAGCCCGACATGAACTATGAGACGATGGGCCGCGCCCTGCGCTACTACTACCAGCGCGGCATCCTCGCCAAGGTGGACGGTCAGCGCCTCGTGTACCAGTTCGTCGACGTACCCAAGGACATCGTCGAGATCGACTGCTCGTTGGCTTAGATTGTGAATCTCCTAGTGACAGGACACTGCGTTCGAACATTTCACTTAAACATTGATTCACTTTAGTAAATTCGTCTATTTTCATCATCGCTTAAGAGTGTTTTCGTGATTAATCTATGTGGATAAACTAAATTTATAAATAAAATTAAAAGAATGTCGTTGAATTTAATATTTATACAAAAATAGGTATGGGGAGACGAAAATGATTGCTCAAATGTTTATATATATTTAGGGGATTCACAGAAAAGTACTAAATTTGCTACGCGAGGATGGAGCGATTTTTGTATAATGTTGAAACGAATTTTTTAATGTTTAAAGACGTTTCTGTACATATAACGTGTAACTATTCCTTCAGTCGTCGGCCGGCGCGGGCCGGCCCGAGGCAAGTCGAGAACCGAACTGCCTACCTCAGACTACGCAAACTTATACTTCATAACTTTATACACTTCATATTGAAACTACAGTAAGAACCTTATTAATAGTCTTTTAAGAGTTTATAATAAAGAAATATTTACGTGAACTTGGATGTTTACTATAGTGACAAAAATATCATATTATTATTACCTTCTCAGATGATGTATATCTTGGTGCATAAACGGTTTACTGTGACTTCATAGGAGCTGACGCTCGCTTATTCTCGTTATATAAATAATTATATGTTATGAATGAAGGACATTTTAATAGTTAACTTAATTTGTGAGCTGAGTTTAGTTCTTGGCCGCCAGGGGGCGCCACAACGAACACTACGACAGAACTGATATCTACTGCCAACTTCTGTTTAAACCTGATACCTACTTTAATTAAGGGATGATATTTTGTGCGTTAATTGTGTTAATTATTTTAAATAGTGTTTCTAAGTGAACTTGCTCTAGTTTATGTATGTTTATTTAATAATTATATTAAATACGATTTAAGGGGTCGTCGTGCGTCAACACATTTAAGTACATATCAATATTTAAACCCGTTGCCCGCCAACTGCATATCAGGAACTCTCACGCAGACAGATGTAAATCCCAAATGGCATAAGATTATTCGCGTCTTACGTCATTTTAGACTTACAGACGCGGCGCGACGCCCCCATTTTTTGTTACCTGAATTAAATATTAATAATTAATTACGATTTGTGGTCCAATGTTATAGAAAACATGATAATTTTTAACTAGATAGTTTTTAAAAGTGTAGTGTGTGTAAAGTATCTTTATTTTCGTACAACTCTCATACTATCAAGTAAACTAAATGACCGTGAAGTGAGCGGAGTTTTAAGCGCTGTGATTGGTTAATAAACTCGCTCTCTGATTGGCTGGGAGACCGGAGTGCCGCTGGTGGGCCCTCAATTGGTCCCCTGGCCGTCATTAGTTTGACAATACCGTATTAATATTTTTAAACGGCCCTTATAGAATCGTTAGGAATAGGAATTGTCCATTTTGTTACACGGAGCTCGCACTGCGCCACAAAGTTTTCCGATGTTATCATGTAATTTTTATATTATATTTAAAATAATTATATCAATTATGTAGTGGTAAGGATGTTTTGTGCTGTGGGAGGTGCGCGCTCCGCCAGGCTCGGGGCTTAAGGCAGTTGAAGGTGCTATGTGGGGACCGCAGGATCTCGGCATTCGAAATTAATATATAACAGACCAATCCAGGCTATGCAGGTATATATATACATATATATACACCCAGTGTGCTAAGTATAAATTCTATTAAAGATCTCAGTGTACAATTCCTCGAACAAATCCAGTGTCCCATGTGATTAAATTTTATATATACCTTGAAATGTGGATTGAGTCGTTTTTATATAGCTAGGATTCAAAATTTACTTTTCGGCACTTGTAATACTTTTGTAAATATAGTAAATAGATTAACTTATTTATTTCTTGGATAAATGATACGTGTACCTTGCGGTGGTCGGGTTCGCGATTGCTACTAGCGCCCTCTAGCGTCACGCGAACCTCGCCAACGCTTTCATGTTTTACTTTTTAGGGAAATTTGTTCTTTAGATTAGAAATTTTATTATAGATGGATAATTGTAATTAAATTATAAATGTAATGATTGGACCACGTGATGGGATGTGAGCTCTCAGGACCGATAGGCTCTGCGTTAGACGGTTCTCGGTTACCGAAATGTTCGAGCAAGCATTTAAAACGATGCTCTGTCGTATCTTTAGTCGAATTGATGTTGTTAAAAAAAAACAAAGTTTAATAAAATAATGTACTTATCAGTGTAAATTTTATCAGCACCTCGAAAATCGAGCCTAGTCTTAGAGTTTTAAAAAAATATTTGTAATTGGAAGCCATATTGGTGTGAGGTTTTCGAGAAAAAAATAACGCACACGGCCGCTGGCTGGCAGAATTAGGGGGACGGAAGGTTAGTGACTCGGATTAAGATTGGCGAGTGCTGGCGGACTGATTTACTATACTCCCTACTGTGTGTCCTTGGCGACAGTATTCCTTCGCCCGTTTCACAAGCAAGAGAAAAAAAAATAGCACAATTACTACAGTTCTAAGAATCGCTTCGCGCGTTCGGTGTTAGGCGCCAATCCAGATGGACAAAAGAAAAAAAAAAGTTCGGAGTTTTTATGTCCAGTACTACGGTCTTACCTACGTAACGTAATATGTTGGGTTTGGACCGTTGGTAGTTTTTCGGATGAATTTGGTAGTGTTTGAGAGTACAGGTAAATTGGTCCGTCAAGTACCGCGGCACGCACTGAAGTTTTTGACGTTTTCAATATTCAATATATGTACGTACTCAATTGTTAAATTAAATTAAATATAAATAAATGTCGTATTTAAAGAAATTTTAGAGAATTTGTATCCTTCGGGATTTTTAAATGTTTCTGTGTGGCTGGAACTTCTACCCCCACCCCGATCGTTCGTGTCGCTCCGAGAGCAACTGCGTGACTGGCGCAGGCACTAGTTTATAATCAGTTAAAAGTCCGTTACGTTAATATAATTATAAAAGATAATTTAGTTGTTATTCTCTACAAATACTGTATTTTCTGCCCGATAGTTAAGTTATTTTTCTATGTATAGTTAGTTATAAGTGTAAATGATTTAGCACATAAACTTGATGCATGATGATACAGTTAATAAAATATCCACTATAAAAAATGCTGTTTTTTGTCAACAACCCTTTAAAGAACCCAATCAACACACGCACGCTCTTGTCTTGATATTAAATGTTTGTTACGCAAGAAGTAAATTAAACAATTACTTGCAATTATTAAAATAATAAAGCTAAAGTTTTATTTCAAAACTTCAAACATGAATTATTACAATTACCAATTGTTTTTGATAATATTATGTATATTTTTTATCAAGCCAAGTACCTATGTAAATGATAACGGTGACCAAGTATTTTGGCTAGTTGTCATAGAAGGTAGCGGTTGGTAGCGGTTATATATTATTTGATTTTTAAATATTGAATAGTTCCGCACCTCTAGCATGCATCTATTCTAGCGTTAGCGTTGCAAATACCTAAAAGTTGAAAACTTTTAACTTTTATTAAAGCGCCATCTTGTAACAAACACTAGAACTGCACCGAAGTAAATAACAAGTTTAGCTACTCCCCACTAGGTGGCGCTTTTATCGAAATTGGAATTAATTTTCATTGCGATTGTATCAGCTAGCACTAGCTAGTGTTTATAAACATAGCATGATTAATAAACACTAAATGAGAATTTTTTTAAACATCACTGAAATATCAATTTAATATTCCTTAATCTACCGATTTCAATAGTTCTTAATTGTTATAAATCCCTGAACGCATCTTAACTGTCATTATGGCTGACGTGACGGTTGTCAAGTCAAAACTGTCACCTTACAGCGGTCGCGGTGACGTGTATCTGTATAGTCAAAACGCTGCGTATACCGTATAGCTTATGTAGCCAACTTGCCATTGCCACAGTCGCTCCCAAATAATGTCAAGAAATACACGATTGTTATGTGAATAAATCGAACTAGTGCTTACAAAGCTCAACAGACAATTATTCAGTGTCAGAACATTCATAGTATTAGGAATAAACAGTTATCAACTTAAAAATCAAAATGGTGCTTATGACAATGATCGCCCGAGTTGTCGACGGCCTGCCGCTCGCTGCAACCATGCAAGACGACGAACAGGTATTCCAAATACTAGCCACAACCCTTACAAGCCCTTTAATACTCATAACTTTGCGTTATCACGTTATTCTAATTAGTTATTTCAATTTATTTTGCCTTCGGCAGAGCGGCTGCAATATCTTGGAGTACCAAAATCAGGCGAAAATGCTGTTCAGGAAGCTAGGACCGCAGTCTCCGCTACGCTGTTCGATTGAATCCGGACCTTTCCTGTTCCAGTGAGTTGCTTTTTAATTTTTATTTCGATTTACTATTGTTTCTTGCACCGTAATTATTCACGAGTCATTTACACGGCGCTTATTGATTTAACATCCATCAAAGTATCCATAAAACGAAATAATACCTGTTGTCTGGTGCTTTAGTAAATTAAGCCTAAACGGTATTGACCGTAACATGGTAATGACGTAAACGTAATACTGTGTAATTTGTTTGCATCAACAAAAAAAAAATAAAAAAATGACTCAATGTCAAAGTATGAAGACTCTATTTTGGGTAACAATAAACCGTACCCCAGACTAGCGAACATTCTCCTCACGTGTGAAAGTCAAAAACCGACATTGGCAAATTCACCCCGTGCAAAATTGCAGGGAGTAAAAGCCAGATAGGATAAAAAAAAAACGTACTTAACAGTCGGCTACATACTGACCGCGCTCTCAACATAATGAGTATTATTACTTGTTAATTGCCACCATAAAGAATATAAATGGTACAGGTATACCCCTACAACCCCTACGCACTTACAACCCCTCTGGTGTTGCGGGTGTCCATGGGCGGCGGTAATCGCTTTCCATCAGGTGATCCGTCTGCTCGTTTGCCTCCTATTTCATAAAAAAAAAAAAAAAAAAAAAAAAAAAAAAAAGGTATATTTGAAACTTTGGTAATCACACAATGTTTTTATATCTATGGTGTCTAAATTGTACGTTATTGGGGATTTCAAATCAATATGGTGTCTTTCCTCAAATGAAATGTCATGCAGCTGGTCAATAGTTTAAGTTTTGAATGATTCACGGTTAGTTTCACTAGACTTATATTGACCGGGATATAGACTGTGATTACGTTTTGAATTGTTTATGAACCCTCGACGAAGTTACATACATTGGGGTTGGCTCTCGTAATCCAACTTCTCCAGAAATATAGTTTCTGAGTCGTCGCTGGGTCTAAATCGTTATTAGACAGATCCTCTTTAGGGTTCCGTACCCCTGGGTAAAAACGGGACCCTATTACTAAGACTCCGCTGTCCGTCTGTCACCAGGCTTTATCTCATGAACCGTGATAGCTAGACAGTTGAAATTTTCACAGATGATGTATTTCTGTTGCGGCTACAACAACAAATACTAAAAAGTACGGAACCCTCGGTGGGCGAGTCCGACTCGCACTTGTCCAGTTTTTAATAATTGACATCCATGTAGTGAGGGGTCTGCCACGAGGATTTAACTATTAATATTTACTATTGCAGCTATCTGATTGAGAATGAGATCTGCTACCTGGTGCTTTGCGAGAGAAACTACAACAAGCGGCTAGCGTTCAGCTACCTAGAGGAGATCGCTCAGGAGTTCTACCAACAGTACGGGAAGAGGGTGAGTTACTGCCAACAAATAGATCTGCTACCTGGTGCTGTGGAGGAACTGCAACAAGTGAAAGAGAAAAAATCCTATGCTGCCCAAATTTCATATGAATATTCTTTCTCTTACCCCCGGTCGCTCGGTGGCGCGTCTATAACTACTTGTATATACTATCCAGGTGTGTATACTATTCCATCACTAGAGTTAGACCAAGGAACGATTTTGTTATTTATACGTCATAATTTTATAGAAGTTTGACGTTTAAAATAACACTTGCACTGCGTGTGCTATCAAAATCGTTGCAGACTTGTAAGTAAGTAAGTAAGTAAATATTCTTTATTGCACCAAAATTATACATTTTACATACATGTAAAACTACAAAGAAATATTTAAAGAAAAAATAGAACCAGGTAACAACAGGCGGTCTTATCGCTAAAAAGCGATCTCTTCCAGACAACCTTTGGGTAGCAGGAAATGTAGAACTCATACAAAAGTCAACAGGTAGTGCAAAGAGCTAAATATGGAGACTATTAAACACAAACACACATACTACAATTACTACTTATACATATAAGTATTAAAACGAAACCTAACACACAAATAAATATACAATACAATATATATATATATATATATATATATATATAATATATATTTATACAAGCATATATACAATATATAAAATGGCAACTTAAGGCAGAGATAGAAAGTATAGTTTTAGCTGATTTTTGAATATGGGGAGAGATTTAGCTAATCTTAATTCTACTGGTAAAGCATTCCACAGCCGAACAGCCCTGAAGGTAAAAGAGCTATTATAAAACTTGTCTTGGTCTAACTCTATCTTTAATGGCGACTCTGGAAACGTACAGTTGTAGTTTTGTTACTTTTTGTTTATCGATTTCGTCTGTCCTACAGGTGAACACGGTGACTCGTCCTTACACTTTCATTGAATTCGACACGTGGATGCAACGAGCAAGGCGCCAGTACAGCGAGGTAAATAAATATGGAATTTTACGCGAAACTGCGTAGGGGGCGCCACTACCACAATCTGAGGGTCTATCGCAGGTACCAATTAATTTCTTCAGGGGTCCGGTTCTTAAAATAAAATAACCATCGCAGTTCGTTTCTCATCGAAATTATTAAATAAGCAATGCGGACCGCGGTCCGCCATTTGGGGACCCCCGGTCTATCGCAAGGCAAGAAAATCGAAGTTTCGTTTATCTAACATCTCTGTCACTTGTATATTCGAGCGATAGAGAAGCAGATAGCGAAGTTACGGATTCGCGTTTCCCGGTAGGTCCTCTGTAAACAAACCGCCTTGATGCATCAATGTCATATTTTGTTGTCTGAAAACTTGTGAAAAACCTGTTAAAGACACAGTATGTATAAGTTACTCTATGTTTTACCAAAGATAGATATAACTCCGTAATAGATGGATACAGTCTAAGGAAAAAACGTGCCTCGAAAATCAAGAAAATTTGATTCTCGTTCAGAGGGCGCTACTAGTTTTGGCCTACAGTCGTATAGATGGCGTTGACGGTTTCGTTTGTTATTTAACAATTTTAACGCATATCAATGAAAGAACATGGGTCAAAATCATAAAAATAATTAATGCAAATAAAAAAAATCATTTATCTATATTTAAATACATTCTATCGTATTTTTATAAATCTTCATTTTTAGTTTTAAAGTGTGTCGACAGATGGCAGTGAATTTACTGGGGTTACAAAATTTACTATGACAGTACCGCTCTAGTATCAGTTACTCTATGGTTTTACTAAAGGCTAGTGCTGCACTCTGGTGGCAAAACATTGCAGTAAGTAAGTAAGTAAATATTCTTTATTGCACTAAAATTATACATTTTACATACATTGTAAAACTACGAAGAAATTTTTTAAGAAAAAAAAAAGAACCAGGTAACAACAGGCGGTCTTATCGCTAAAAGCGATCTCTTCCAGACAACCTTTGGGTAGCAGGATATGTAGAACATACAAAAGTCAACGGGTAGTGCAAGGAGCTAAATATGGAGACTATTATACACAAACACACATACTACAATTACTACTTATACATATAAGTATTAAAACAAAACCTAACACACAAATAACTATACATTACATATACATATAATGCAGTAATATCCCCTATCCATACTAATATTATAAATGCGAAAGTCTGGCTGTCTGTCTGTGTGTTACCTCTTCACGCTTAAACCGCTGAACCGATTTAGATGAAATTTGGCATAGAGATAGGTTGAGTCCCTGAGAAGGACATAAGATAGTTTTTATCCCGAAAATCATCCCTTAAGAAAGTAAAAAGCGGGGTGGAATTGAGATAATCAATGAAGTGCCTGCTAATTTGTGTGCATAATATGCTCAAATTTAGATTGCTATGAGATATTTTCCAGGCGCTATTCTTACCCTAGCTGCGGTTACTAAGTTCACGCAGACGAAGTTGCGGGCAAAAGCTAGTTGAAAATAAATTACATTTAGACATGTTTTTGTGAGTTTTTTCTATCGTGCCAACATTAACCTTTCAAGGTTTTGCTTAGTCTGTGCCCTCGCGAATATGGTCTAGTATCCCAGTGGTTTTTTTAATGGCATTTGGCTTAATTATACCGTGTAAAAATCGTCGTCGTCGTATCGTTGTAGTGTATAACTAGCCTTATGAACCGATTTTGCATGTACAACCAGCCTTAAAGTTTATGGTCTATGATTGTTCATTATTTTAGTATGTGGGTTTTTTTACACTTTGTAATTTTTCCTCAGTCACCCGTTGACCGCGAACGCTGTAAAGGATTCGAAACGTCGGGATGTATTATAAATTCAATATACGCGATATAATCCGTTTTCAGTTTTATTTCACGTGTAAAAATCACTACATAGTATAAAACAAAGTCGCTTCCTGCTGTCTGTCCCTATGTATGCTTAGATCTTTAAAACTACGCAACGGATTTTGATGCGGTTTCTTTAAACAGATAGAGTTATTCAAGAGGAAGGTATATACAGTACCGGCCAATAATATATCACCTCCATGTTTTTACGGTATAACTTTATTTATTTATTTGTGAGTGACTTCCACCTCACTGCTTTAGGTAGTCTAGTAGTATTCATTTGTACGGGCGATGAGAAAAATTGGTCTCATGTAATGGTTTTTTCATAGAGGTTTTTTTTAAATGCATTGTTAACTTCTTTTTTTTTACTAGAAGTTTTTTTAGTAATATGCTGTATCCTATTGTAATTCACAGTATTGCATTGCAATATTCATCATATATTTGTATAAAATGATTAGTAAAATATGCAATTTAAACTATATTGTTTACTCTATACAAGCTCATACAAAAACACTCAAAAGGTGATATATTATTGGCCGGTACTATATGTATAATCAAAGAGGATATAATGAGATAGAGCGGTACTGTCATAGTAAATTTTGTAACCACTGTAAATTCACTGCCATCTATCGACATACTATACAACTAAAAATGAAGATTTATAAAAATACGTTAAAATGTATTTAAATATGGATAAATGATTTTTTTTATTTGCATTAATTATTTTTATCATTTTGACCCATGCTCTTTAACGGATATGCGTTAAAATTATAAATAACAAACGAAACCGTCAACGCCCTCTATACGACAGTAGGCCAAAGCTAGTAGCGCCCTCTGATCGAGAATCAAATTTTGTTGATTTTCGAGGCACGTTTTTTCCTTAGACTGTATCCATCTATTACGGAGTTATATCTATCTTTGGTATAATACATCAGCATTGCACCCGTTAGCATGCTCTGAATCTTTGTTTGCTTGCAGGGCGGGACTCGCGCGCGCCGCACGGGCGCCGCGGCCGCCCTCGGCGGGCAGCTCGGCGACGTCCAGCGCATCATGATGCAAAATATCGACGACGTGTTGCAGCGGGGCGCCGTGCTCTCCGGTCAGTAATTATTGATGGCCCTCATTTACTGATCGCTTACATTCTTTATTGATCACAGCGGGCAGAACATCGACGTGTAGCAGCGAGGCGCCGTGCTCTCCGGTCAGTATTTATTGATGGCCCTCATTTATTGATCGCTTACATTCTTTATTGATCACACCGGGCAGAATATCGACGTGTAGCAGCGAGGCGCCGTGCTCTCCGGTCAGTATTTAGTGATGGCCCTCATTTATTGATCGCTTACATTCTTTATTGCTCACAGCGGGCAGAACATCGACGACGTGATGCAGCGAGGCGCCGTGCTCTCCGGTCAGTATTTATTGATGGCCCCATTTATTGATCACAGCGGGCAGAACATCGACGTGTAGCAGCGAGGCGCCGTGCTCTCCGGTCAGTATTTATTGATGGCCCTCATTTATTGATCGCTTACATTCTTTATTGATCATAGCGGGCAGAACATCGACGTGGTGCAGCGGGGCGCCGTGCTCTCCGGTCAGTACTTATTGATGGCCCTCATTTATTGATCGCTTACATTCTTTATTGATCACAGCGGGCAGAACATCGACGTGATGCAGCGGGGCGCCGTGCTCTCCGGTCAGTATTTATTGATGGCCCTCATTTATTGATCGCTTACATTCTTTATTGATCACAGCGGGCAGAATATTGACGTGTAGCAGCGAGGCGCCGTGCTCTCCGGTCAGTATTTATTGATGTACCTCATTTATTGATCGCTATCATTCTTTATTGATCATATGGTTGTCACCTTAGCCGAAGCCGTGCGCAATGTCGTTGCCAGCGCGTAAGTCTGCGCGTCATCGTGAACGTTGTCGGTGTGGACGAAGATTGATTATAGTCACAGTATAAGTAATAGTATTATCATACAGAACGGCCACGCACCGCCCCGCTCCGACTTAAATGACCTCGCCCCGCGACACCAGATTGACGACCTTTTGCCGACCGCTCAGTACTGTTTTTAAGCAACTTACTCACACATTGACGCATGCCGCGTGTACCTACAGACGTGCCGTTCACACATAGAAACGCAAGTGATTTTTAGGGTTCCGTACCCAAAGGGTAAAAACGGGACCCTATTACTAAGACTTCGCTGTCCGTCTGTCACCAGGCTGTATCTTGTGATCTGTGATAGCTAGACAGCTGAAATTTTCACAGATGATGTATTTCGGTTGCCGCTATAACAACAAATACTAAAAACAGAATAAAATAGAGGTTTATAGGGCTCCCATACAACA
Organism: Cydia strobilella; assembly: GCF_947568885.1. Taxonomy (NCBI): domain Eukaryota; kingdom Metazoa; phylum Arthropoda; class Insecta; order Lepidoptera; family Tortricidae; genus Cydia; species Cydia strobilella. The sequence continues at coordinate 59,952,466 of NC_086068.1, forward strand.
AACGTGATTTTTGACCGAAGTTAAGCAACGTCGGGCGGGGTCAGTACTTGGATGGGTGACCGTTTTTAAAGATAATGGTACGGAACCCTTCGTGTGCGAGTCCGACTCGCACTTGGCCGGTTTTTTTTTATGTATAGCGTGTCCACCCTGTGTTATTGGGCTGGGCCTCTGGGATTAATAATAGCAAAGATAGATATAACTCCGTAATAGATGGATACAGTCTAAGGAAAAAACGTGCCTCGAAAATCAAGAGATTTGATTCTTGTTCAGAGGGCGCTACTAGTTTTGGCCTACAGTCGTATAGATGGCGTTGACGGTTTCGTTTGTTATTTAACAATATTAACGCATATCAGTGAAAGAACATGGGTCAAAATAATAAAAATAATTAATGCAAATAAAATAAAAAACATTTATCCATAATACATTTTATCGTATTTTTATAAATCTTCATTTTTAGTTATAAAGTGTGTCGATAGATGGCAGTGAATTTACTGTAGTTACAAAATTTACTATGACAGTACCGCTCTAGTATAAGTTACTCTATGATAATAAGTTCTTATTATAAGAATTATTGCAAGCGAATGAAAGATATGCCAATGTAATACTAATAAGCGAATGTACTTATATTAGTGCTTTCAACTCTAAGGAAGAAATTGGCATGGTACAGTCGCTATCAGATATATCGGAGCGGCCGAGGCGCTCACAAGTATCTGAACACGCCTCTATTGTTATGGCGCTAGGTGCGGGTTCAGATATTTTTGAGCACTTCGAAAGCTCCGATATATCTGAGTGAAGGTACTACTATTGAATTCGACCGCTTTTTGAAATTGACATGTTTGCGATGCGAATTGTTATTACATTTAATTAATTAAATAATACGTAAGCGTAATTTAGTGCAGAGATATTTTGGGTCTTTTGAGTGAGCGTGTTGAATGCCTATTATTACTTACTTATGTATTACTCTCTCTTTTTTTTTCTTGCCTCTTAGTCTTCATCGCTAAGTTAATTTGTATTTTGGTTAATCCCTTATTAGTTATCATTTGTATACGCTCTGTTCACATATGTGGCTGCGATAGTGCGCAACCTTAGTGTAGTACCTATTAGTTTAGTATCATGTCACTACCTGTTACTACATATAATTGGCTTCCTGTATCAACTATAATTTTTATGTTAATGTCACAGCTGTTGGATCTCCAAATAAATAAAATAAATAAATAATATTACAAAAGCGAATGCATTATATTTTATGTTTAATAGCTTGCGCGAGGTTATAGAGGTAGCTTGGAAAATTAAATAATGCAAATTGGTAACTTTACACCCTAATTTTTACCCATTTCCCGAAACTTCGAGTAAAAGATAGTACGGCTGTGCGTTTGTTTGTTTTTAGGGTTCCGTATACCCAAAGGGTAAAAAACCGGCCAAGTGCGAGTCGGACTCGCGCACCGAGGGTTCCGTACTTTTTAGTATTTGTTGTTATAGCGGCAACAGAAATACATCATCTGTGAAAATTTCAACTGTCTAGCTATCACAGTTCATGAGATGTATCTCAGGCTGTAGCCTGGTGACAGACGGACAGACGGAAAGCGGAGTCTTAGTAATAGGGTCCCGTTTTTACCCTTTGGGTACGGAACTCTAAAAACGGGTCCCTATTACTAAGACTCCGCTGTCCGTCTGCCTGTCCGTCTGTCACCAGGCTACAGCGTGAGATACATCTCATGAACCGTGATAGCTAGTCAGTTGAAGTTTTCACAGATGATGTATTTCTGTTGCCGACATAACAACAAATACTAACAACCTGATAAAAATAATATTTTACTGGGGTCCCGTACAACAAACGTGTTTGTTTTGCTGTTTTATGCGTAATGGTACGGAACCCTTCATTTCTGTAATTAGTTTATGTAGCTTCAGGTACCGTAGTTAAATAAATACAGCGAATTTAAGTTTTGACAAAACATGTTTTTGTTTTATTTCGTTTGTTTTATAAACTGGAGCTATATGTGCCATTCTCAACCAAAAGATAAAGATAAAAAAAGATAAAAAATGTTTTATGGCACAGAGCGAATACAATTGTAGTACATAGTAAGTACATATCACAAGTTACAGAAAAGAGTTGGTGCATAACTGAATTGACATTCGGAGGTTCCAGGAGTCCCCGCACTAGGCTAGGCCTGTATCGCGGGAGACCAGATGTACATTTTTATGTCATGCGAGTTAACTAGAATAATATAATAGAAGAAGAAAAGGGTACTTATTGTCGGCTGTCAATAAGGCGCTATTTCCATATAGCTTCAATTTGAAATAAACCTTATCGATTAGCGACAATGTGGTACCTTTTGGTTGAGAACGTCACATATAAGCTCCCTGCCCGCGTCTGCCTCGCACTATACGCGTTCGAAAATTATTTGAATTTAAAATCGGAATTCTTTCGTTTTCTGTTTTTTTCTTTATTTATTATGTAACATTTAGATGAGATACATTTTTGTTGAATATATTTTGATTTAGACAATTGATGTCTAAATGGGGTTGGCCGGTCGAAATAATTAGCAGATGGCGCCAGCATAGCTTGCCCTGTCAATCCCTAGAATTGTGTCAAATTTTTGTTTTTTTAATGCCCTGGATGCCAGCCCTTCAAGCCAAATCTCATAGAAAAAGGGGCAAGCTATGATGGCGCCATCTCTGCAAACCTTTGACAGTTGCCATCCCCGTTGTTTGGTCGACTTGGAGGGGGCACTGCCGCGCGAAACACTCGTATCGTTGGTTGTTGGTTGGTTAGATCTTTAACAATCTATATGTGTACGCCCCACGCATGTCCACTGATGTTTTAATGTCGTGAGATCTATTGTGTGGTGATCTATAACTTTCCGCCCATGCCAGGTGCAACAGGCGCCGTGACCTTTGCACTTTACATTCAAATGCACCACGCATGCCCACTGATATGTTGTAAATTTCGTGAGATCTATTGTGTGGTGATCTATAACTTTCCGCCCACGCCAGGTGCAACATGCGCCGTGACCTTTGCACTTTACATTCAAATGCACCACGCATGCCCACTGATATGTTGTAAATTTCGTGAGATCTATTGTGTGGTGATCTATAACTTTCCGCCCACGCCAGGTGCAACAGGCGCCGTGACCTTTGCACTTTACATTCAAATACACCACGCATGCCCACTGATATGTTGTAAATTTCGTGAGATCTATTGTGTGGTGATCTATGACTTTCCGCCCACGCCAGGTGCAACAGGCGCCGTGACCTTTGCACTTTACATTCAAATGCACCACGCATGCCCACTGATATGTTGTAAATTTCGTGAGATCTATTGTGTGGTGATCTATAACTTTCCGCCCACGCCAGGTGCAACAGGCGCCGTGACCTTTGCACTTTACATTCAAATGCACCACGCATGTCCACTGGATATGTAATAAATATCGCGAGATCTATTGTGTGGTGATCTATAACTTTTTTCCTACGCCAGTACCAACAGGCGCCGTGACCTTTGCACTTTACATTCAAATGCACCACGCATGTCCACTGATATGTTGTAAATTTCGTGAGATCTATTGTGTGGTGATCTATAACTTTCCGCCCACGCCAGGTGCAACAGGCGCCGTGACCTTTGCACATTACATTATTATGACCTTTTAGTATGTAAATCGTATCTTCTGTTGGTGATCCTAATAAACAAATAAATAAATTAATTATAGGGATGATGACACATGTTGGATTTTATAACAAAATCTAGTAAAATAGATAGCAATGGAGCAGTTTATTACAACAATGTTTATATTAAAATAATTCATAGAAATAATACAAAAATACAGAACCTGAAAGTTTCAAAATTTAAGTTATTTTTAACTTCCAAAAAGAAAAAGAGTAAGGGTACCCTTCGATTCCTTACATTTTATTCAACAAAAGATTGTATGGCAACTATATACATAAACGCAATATTTCACCGACAAAAACGCAATTTTCTTGTTTTGTCCATACTTCAAGATGGGCTCTCAGTGACCTTGACGTCACGTTCACTTGTTTTCTTAGGAGCGTTTCGCGAGTGAAGTACGACTGTCGGACTTTGACTGTCATTTCTGACTTTTGTATTGCTTTAATGCAATGTGTCCCGTAGACATTTGACCCTAAGAACAAACCTGATCGATTGATACTATTAAAGGAAATTTGTCAACATGCCAGTTGTTATTTGTCTTTTTTTTTTTTAATAACCTGTAGTGTCCCACTGCTGGGCAAAGGCCTCTCCCTTTGATTTCCATGACTCCCGTTGTTGAGCTGTTTCCGGCCAGTTGAATGAAGGTGTCTAAGTCGTCCCGCCATCTCCGCCTGGGCCTGCCACGTCCGCGCTTCTTTTGCGGCATCCACTTGGTGGCTATACTAACCCACCTATCCGGATGCATGCGGCAGACGTGACCCGCCCAGTCCCACTTCAGCCTAGCGGTCTTCACCCCTACGTCAGCTATGCCTGTTCTGGAGCGCAGTGTTGTGTCATTTGTCATTACCTATACTTATTGAATATTTCTTATACCGTGATAAAGGCAAGAAAGAAACGCGAGGTATTTTTCACCACACCAGCTGGCTCTCTTGATTGTTAAAAAACGAATGAGAAAGTTTTATCCACACGTGTGGAAAAGTAAACGAATGCAACTTAGAATAGAATTGACTTTTAAATGGGTAATTTTCTATGAAAAGGGACCTTATTGATTGTCGATGGCGCTTACGCCGCACAGCGTCGCGCGGCTTTGTATGTATATCGGAGCATCGTTAATAATGGCGTAAGTACCATCGACAATAAGGTCCCTTTTTATAGAAAATACCACAAATTATGAATTTGAATCACTAGTTTCGAAAAGCTCATTGGTACGAGCCGGGGGACCCGCGACCTTCGGATTGAAAGTCGCACGCTCTTAACGCAAGGCCACCCTTATCCATATTAATATTATAAATGCGAAAGTCTGTCTGTCTGTGTGTTCCCTCTTCACGCTTAAACCGCTGAATCGATTTAGATGAAATTTGGCATAGAGATAGATTGAGTCCCTGAGAAGGACATAGGATAGTTTATATCATCCCTTAAGAAAGTAAAAAGCGGGGTGGAATTGAGATAATTAATGAAGTGTCTGCTAATTTGTGTGCATAATATGCTCATATTGAATACTTGCTATAAGACTTTCTCCAGGCGCTATTCTTACTCTAGCTGGGGTTACTAAGTCCACGCAGACGAAGTCGCGGGCAAAAGCTAGTAATATTATATTACTACATAGTACACACACACACACAAAACACATACAAACACACACAGACACATGCTCACTGCTCTGTCTAGTAGTTGAGGTCTGTGCCGTCACCTTTGCACTTTGCACCACGCATGCCCGATCGATTGCACTTACGTCACGCCTATTTTTAGAGCACATTGTCCTGCCCGGGGATTTCGGTGCTAGTTTGACGTCAATATATTAAAGCGGTCTACTCACAGCAAAGCGATGTCTTCCAGCTGGCTGCGGATGCTTAACAGTCCTATCGCGAAACACTAATTTTGTGTAATTTCGTTTTGATGCTTGGATGGCCTTTACACCTCCAAATCTTATTATTTTATCTGACATTGGGGACCTTTTACATCTCCAAGTTTAATGTATTATTGTAGTAATTATTTATTTTAAGATTATTATAATGTAATATTTATCCAGGTACAGATGTAGTGAATAATCTTTTACCATCGTATTTTCACGGAAACGCCCGAACGTACTGAGTACGCAGTACTGAGGTTGACTGAAGTAGCATGACAACTACGAAAAGACCGGCCAAGTGCGAGTCGGACTCACGCACGAAGGGTTCCGTACCATTACGCAAAAAACAGCAAAAAAATCACGTTTGTTGCATGGGAAAATTCAATTGTCTAGCTATCACGGTTCATGAGATACAGCCTGGTGATAGACGGACAGACAGACAGCGGAGTCTTTAATAGGGTCACGTTTTTACCCTTTGGGTACGGAACCCTAAAAATACCGAGAAAATACGATGGCAAATACAAGTGTTGCTATGTATTTTACAATGCATATGCTCGAAAAGTGCGTTTTCTGCGGAGCCACTAGTGCGGAAAAGAGCACTTTTCCGCACTAGTGTTTTTTGTTTTCAATTTTTTAATAATTAAACTTATTTGCCATGATATGTTTTTTTATTTACTCGCACAATGCATAGTAAAACATTGTAACGATGCACTTGCGTAACGATGATTTCCGCACTTGTTGCATAAATAGCTATTTTATGTCACTATAAATGATGTCACTGTAGCCCCTTACAGATTTGTTTATACCTTTCTGTAAATAAAAACCAATTTAACCATTGTTTACCCTTTTCAGAGCTCGACACAAAGACGCAGTCCCTGTCCATGATGTCGCAAAAATACAAGAAGGACGCCACCTACCTGAACACCAAATCCATGCTCATCAAAGTAACAGCTGTCGCCGTCATACTGTTGGTGTTTGTGCTCTACTTCTGGATCCTGTAAACCTGGTACCTCTGTCAAATTAGGGCTACCGTTTTTGTGCTCACCAGTTGGCGCCACTGTAGATTTAGTTCCAGAAAAACATCTCAAAATTCTTCTACGCTTATTTTTATAAAATCAATACGTTTTAATTTACACAAAAGTTTTATAACGTCTAAATGTGCCATTTTTTTCAACCTGTTTAATTTTGCATGTATTTTAAATGGCACTTTTTTTAAACCTCTAACATTTATTGAGCTATTTATTGTTTACCATGATTAATCAAAGGACAAAGATTTATCACAATTATGAATGAGGAGTAATAATTCCCGATAAAAAAGCTATCTACACTAGCGCCCCTAGCGGCGAAATTAAACGCGGTAGCCCTCATTAGGGCGGCCATTTTGTTGTTTTGGCGGACATTTTGAATAGTCACTACATAGTATAAAACAAAGTCGCTTCCTCCTGTCTGTCTGTCCCTATGTATGCTTAGATCTTTAAAACTACGCAACGGATTTTGATGCGGGTTTTTTTAATAGATAGAATGATTCAAGAGGAAGCTTATATGTACAATAGATCAGTACGAGTCGCTTGGAAATAAAGGGCGATCCTGGATTAGGTTTAGACATATTATATGGATCATATAAGACGGGCGGTATTTACAATATTTACTTATGCTCCCCCCCTCCACCTTATTCATAAAACTTAGCAACCTCTTACAAACCTTTTATCTCTACCTACAAACAGAAATGTCAAATGGGATAGGGAACGTTCTCAGGATTAGTCAAAATTATTAACACAATTATAACACATAGCTTTTGGGATCTTCTTGAATAACTTTATCTGTAACCTTTATTTCAGTAAAGTTAACTTATTATCAAAGCGCTGGTGGCCTAGCGGTAAGAGCGTGCGACTTTCAATCCGGAGGTCGCGGGTTCAAACCCCCGGCTCGTACCAATGAGTTTTTCGGAACGTAATGTACGAAATATCATTTGATATTTATACCAGTCGCTTTTCGGTGAAGGAAAACATCGTGAGGAAACCGGACTAATCCTAACAAAGGCCTAGTTTCCCCTTCTGGGTTGGAAGGTCAGATGGCAATCGCTTTCGTAAAAACTAGTGCCTACGTCAATTCTTAGGATTTGTTGTCAAGCGGACCCCAGGCTCCCATGAGCCGTGGCAAAATGCCGGGATAACGCGAGGAAGATGATGTTAACTTATTATCAAATCTAGTGTCTAAAATATCAAAATGGCCGTATTATTAACTGTCTAATATCGAATTCCTCCCTATTGAACCCCGAACCACAAATACAATGTAAATATATGTGTTTACAATATTAATATATATCTATTCGATATCGTGCAACGGTAGGAACACAATTATATGTGACCTTTTCAACCAATAGGTACCACATTGTCGCTTGTCGATAAGGCAAATTGAAACTATATGGAAATATCGCCTTATTGACAACCGACAATAAGTACCCTTTTGGTTGAGAATGGCACATATATTGTCTAAAATATTATGAAAATGATTGTTAGAGATGAAACGGATAGTTGTTTGGCCGGATACCGGATATTCGGCCTGACCGTCGGCCGCGTATTCGGCCAGCGGAACATTTTGAGTTTTGCAGGTGCGCGTCGTGCAAGTTTTAAACTGTATCGAAACGAAGTTTTATCATGTTATTACATCCATGCCTTCAAAATATTAACTTCTTGGGCTCATTTTACTCAGAATCATTAGTACATTCACGCCTCATACATGAAAAAATGTGTCCCAAAATTTTGTATGAAAAAATATTTTTTCCAGTGCGTCACGTAATCACGTTCGTACAAATAAATAAATTATTCATACAAAAATGTGACGATCTGAAAAGGAGATCGTGGGACACATTTTTTTATACTATATGAGGCGTGAATGTACAAATGTTTTTGAATAAAATGAGCCCAAGAAGTCAATATTTTTAAGACATGAATGAAATGTAATATTTTTTTTTGAAAACGCTCATAATAAACAAATAATACGTTGGACTTGTTACGTAACATTTGCATTTGATTTCAAAATGATAAACGCTTTCGTATATGACCATGACAGATTCAATTTGTTTACCTCAAAATCAAGCAAAGTTACTATCCGGTATCCGGCCGGATAGTACGTCACTATTCCGTATCCGGCCGGATAGTAATCGAATACCCGGTGCATCTCTAAAGTTTGTAATAAACATCGACTTATAAAAATATAATTGTAATAATCTTGGCCGGTACTTTATCCCTTTGAATGCCACGCGTATCGCGGCGTCATAGTGAACCTTGTGGGAATGCACGCGGCGCGTCATAGTGAACCTTGTGGGATGCACGCGGCGTGTCATAGTGAACCTTGTGGGATGCACGCGGTGCGTCATGGTGAACCTTGTGGGAATGCGCGCGGCGCGTCATAGTGAACCTTGTGGGAATGCGCGCGGCGCGTCATAGTGAACCTTGTGGGAATGCACGAAGGTTGATATTGGACTGTGGCCGCGCTCGTCATTTGACGTCTTTGGCGGTCAAGGGGCGTTCAAATATTATGGAACGCAATTTGGAGGGGGGGGGGGTCTTATAAAACGTCACGATATGTTACAGGGGCGGAAGGGGGTGTTGGAACAAGGCGTTACGTAACAATGTTTTTTTAAATACATACATACATATAATCACGCCTATTTCCCGGAGGGTTAGGCAGAGACCACGGATTTCCACTTGCTACGATTCTGACATACCTCTTTCGCATAACATTCCTCATACACGCTCGCCCATTTCTTAAATTTTATGTTTATACTTTGCTAAACATAATTGTTATTTTTAGGTAATAATTGTCACTTTGGTGTTGGTAATTGATAATTCATTTATTGCATTTATAATCATGTGTTTACATAAGGTCTTACAAAGAGCATTTTACAGCTAAAGTGTTCACATGAACCCTGTTAGGGTATATAGCAATGTACAGTCAACAATACTATTCGCTTAGCACCTTTGCATACAAACTTCTATGCAGGGGTGGTTCCTTTTATCTGCAGCTGACTGTACTTATTAACTAAAACTTAACACTAAATACTAAAGCAATAATATTTCAACATTTATTTTTATTTATATATATATATTGCATGCAACACGTCAAAAATACATATTTTTCATTTTAACTAGATTAGGAACCATTTAACGTCGACAATAAAATGATTAAATACATATATAAAATTAAAATTCCACTTTTAATATTTTACATAATTGCTTAAAATCTAAATTGATTCAACGTACAAGAAAATATGATTTACATTTTATTAACATTTACATATATATATATTTTAATTCGATAAGGTTGTATCATTAAAAAATTAATCAATAGAGTAGTAGGTAGGGTGAGGGGGTTACACGAAAAGGTTAAGGCGCGTTACACGCGAGGGAGGGGGGGGTCAAAAATCTTCATAAATTGCATTACGTAATATTTGAACGTCCCCCCAAAGGGATAAACAGTTAGTGTAAATTGTTAGTAGCTTAAATCCTACAAATTCATGTAAGTTTCGTTCTTCGCTCTGAAATCTATGATATGATTTCTGTGTTGTATTTTTCACATTTTTGTCACACTGATTTTCATACAAAACTGTATTGCACGTGAACATATTTGAGAGAAATTGAGACTTGCGTGCATTAGAATTAAGTTCACATTTCCAAGTTGCTTTTGCGCGAGGTCCGATATCTGAGCGCAGCGAGTGCCTACAAAGGATCTCCGTTATCTGAGGCCTATTCACATTTATATTTTGACATCGAAATGATGTTATTTTTTTGTCACTCGTGCTTCTCGCTCTCGCAAATACAGCATTTATACGTCACTATGACGTCAGCGACGTCATTATGTCTTCATAATGACGTCGCTGACGTCACTGCTCCCTGGGAGGCGTGGCTCACTCCGCGATTTCGTCGCGTCGCTACAAGTACAAGCGGCCAACACCAATTTTGGTGTCTAGACATAGTGGTTGCCGCGCACCGCTACGGAACGGACGCCTGCTCGCACTGGCGCCACCTAGCGGTCATATCTGTCGTAATAGAATGAAACTTCTGTTAGAATGAAACTTCTGTACCAAGTACTATTACCTAATTCTGTGCCAATACGAACAAGTGCGAGCGATAACTAAATGGAATCATTTTGATATAATAACATTTTGATGAACGCTCTAATTGGCCACCTTGTTATACGGCTTGAGGATTACCCAGGTAGCATTTAGACGTCATTATGACGTATAAATGACGTCATTATGATGTCACTTGTACGTCGCTGACGTCACTTTGCTACCTAGGTAAAAAGTATGTAAATGTTATTTTCCTTTGTAGGCACCTTCTTTTTTTCGAAAATCTATCAACTTTTGGGTTGTTTCTACTCAGAATCACGAGAACTATCGATTTAAAAAGAAAAAAAAAATTGTAACGCATTTTCACATACATTTTGTATGGACCGTTACAAAACTGACACCCAAAATTTGTATGAAAAACTGGGGATACTTTTTTTCTTTGTCTTATTCAATAGTACTCGTGATTCTGAGTCTAAAAAACCCAAATGTTGGTTTCTCAAAAAAAAGTTTATGGTACCATTTTTCTGAAAACCCCCATATACAGGGCGTTAATTCCGAATGAAGTATTTTCGCTACGTACTGTACTATTTCTAAATTATCGCTTCTCGCTTAACGTAGCCTGTCTGGCAGTAGCATTAGGCAACATATTTGTACATTGTTAAATGTATTCATCAACTTGCAAATCATATAAACAAACCATTTTACCTTCACTTCTTAATCTCGCTCTTTAAAAGTACAATCATGACCTTATCAACAGTCTATATACTCAAACAGTTTATTTATGTAAATTTTTAGTTAAATTAAATGTTAATTATTAAAATTTCAGGGAAAACAACCTTCGTAAAAATGTTAGGTTATGTGTCAAACGCTAACAAAATCTGTCATATTTGTGTACATTATTTGCAAGTTCTGACGACTTTTATGTCATTATTAAGCGAGGTTTAGACTAGCAAGAACTTGCATGTAATTTACGGTACATTGCTGACTAGTAAGGTAAACTGCATTCAAAAGTTTGATCAGATACCGCAATATAACGTAAATGCCTAGACTTGCTAGTCTAAAGTTACCAAGGCCTTTAATTTTATTATGAGCTTGTAGTTTTGTCTATGGTACTATAGTTTGTCAAAGGACTGTCTCATTTCAAACATAGACAGAGAGAATCATACTATCTTTGTCTTATACTAGTACTAGCACCCAAAAGAAAAGAATGTAGTTTTTTTTGTTCTTATTTACTTACAATTTGGTTTGACAAACTATAGTTAGCAAGCTTAAGAAAAAGAACCTTCTTTTGTACCTTAGTTACCTTACCTTCACCTATACCTTAGCTAGGTCTACCACAAAATATTTATTAAAATATTTAGTAAATATAATTTGTTCCATGTATTGAAACTGGCTTGTCTGTCCTATCTTTCCCTGGTAGTGGGAATATTTGGGTCAAAATTATTTTCGTTGTCTTGTTTTTTAAACATGTCACGGAGCGGAGCTTTTCTCGTGTGAATTATAATGTACAGCTAGAAAGACATGCAATACCACGCTTTTTTTATTTGATAAAAGACAAAAATACAAGCGTGAGAGATTGGACAGAAACAAAACGAAAATTATTTTGACCCATTTAATGTAAGTATGTATGTAGTGTTTTTTATTTATTGCGTTTAGGGTTGGACTGGATATATTTGTAAATATAAAATACATATTCATAATGTTGTTTTATTTTAGTTCTGACCGTTTACATTTACCCAAAGCAAACGGCACTCCGGCATCGCTTCATGGTAGGAACTCCAAAAATACGCACAAGCGTTTTGCTTCCACATTTCTAATGCGAACTGCCAAGTGGAACGCCCTGCCCGAGTCTGTGTTTCCGCATGAGTACAATCTGGGCTATCAAGGCAAGAGTTAATAGGTATCTCATAGGTAAGCGTGCTCCACCTTAGACCGCATCATCACTTACCATCAGGTGGGATCGTGGTCAAACGCCTGCCTATACATCATTTAAAAAAAGATTACGTCGGAATAACAGAAAAATACAAGTAGGTAGAGAACCCTGTGCTCCAAGTTCGTATACGTGATCACGTTTAGAGACAAAAATATCGTATCTTCAATTGTGGTATTTTCTATAAAAAGGGACCTTATTGTCAATGGCGCTTACGCTATTATAAACGATGCTCCGAAATAAATACAATGCCGCGCGACCCTGTGCGGCGTAAGCGCCATCGACAATAAGGTCCCTTTTCATAGAAAATGCCCCATTTGGCCTAGTTTTAGACTTTAATCATTGAACTATTTATTACTAACGATAGAACCGGCACAGAGAACCAGTATTTTGCGCTATGAGTTGATGTTTTAACAGCCATAGAAGCGGAGCGTGAATCTCGCGACCTAAACGCGTAAGCGCCATGAATTTTTACGTCGCTTACGACGTTTTGGTCGCTTGGTACAGGTTATTGCGACAATTTCATTATTTGGTATGGCGTCTATAGTAACATCTCAATGCGATTAGGTATATAAGATGCGCAGTCTAGGTCTCTATTGTTTCCCATATAGTTTTAAGTCATAATGTATTGTTTTTCCACATTTTCGTTAGTCATAATTTGGCTTATCTGAGAAACGCGTAACTTTTCAGGATTGCCATAAAACAAACCTAACCTAACCTATCTATAGGATAACCTGAGGAAAATCCTGAATAGTTAACGGTTTCAGGATTAACTAATCATAATATGACGATGATTACATTATGACTCAATAATTATGTCAAACAAAGGGACCCCGCAAAGTCTAATATAATATTAGTTTATCTAAACAAAATGATTAAAAGAAAGAAACCTGTCAACACAATCATTTATTTAACATTCAGAATTGTCAAGTTTACATTTTTGCCATTATGTATGTACAACAACAACAACAACATTTAACACTGAAACGTTTCTTTATCTGTCATTTTGACATGTTTTTGTAATGTAGTTTTATGAATAATTTTGTATTACAAAGAGGCAAAGTTTAACTCCTCGTGCTACTGCTAATATAGATACCCGAGCAAGCGAGAGATTCCAAAATTGAACCACGAGGGTAGTGGCAAAGATAGACATAACTCCGTAATAGATGGATACAGTCTAAGGAAAAAACGTGCCTCGAAAATCAAGATAATTTGTGTCTCGTTCAGAGGGCGCTACTAGCTTTGGCCTACTATCGTATAGATGGCGTTGACGGTTTCGTTTGTTATTTAACAATTTTAACGCATATCAGTGAAAGAACATGGGTCAAAATCATAAAAATAATTAATGCAAATAAAAAAAATCATTTATCTATATTTAAATACATTTTATCGTATTTTTATAAATCTTAATTTTTAGTTTTAAAGTGTGTCGACAGATGGCAGTGAATTTACTGGGGTTACAAAATTTACTATGACAGTACCGCTCTAGTATAAGTTACTCTATGGTAGTGGTTCGAAAAGTGGAATCTTGAGCGTTGCGAGGGTTTCAAAGCAATAGGGTTAAACAAGCTTTGGTTTGCTTTTCTAGATTAAACTCTTATGATTCGTTTTGACGAGTTAAAATCTTTGGGGCATTAAGTACTGTCAGATTTTTTTTTTGCCGAAACTATTACATAACTTTATATAATGTACTTTTTATCGTGTAAAACACGAACAAATTATATATATCTGGACTTTTATTAACATCTAAGTACTTATTAGCAATATATATATATAATAAAGTTGGAGTTGAAACTCTAGGTCCATGGGGTCCCAGCGCGCATAAGTTGTTTGCAGAAATCGCGAAGCGTCTGGTTGACGTAACTGGTGACCGAAGAGCTGGCGGCTTTCTCGCACAACGTCAGCATTGCGATACAGCGGGGAAATGCCGCCAGCATCCTTGGTACTTGGTACAATGCCTCAAGGGCCTATTTTAGATTTAAGCTAGTTATTAATTTCGTTTACGTAGTACCACTGTATATATCTTGTATGTAAATAAATTTGTTATAATAAAGTCAGTTAAGTATGTATACACAAAAGTAGGCGGATTTGGCCTCACATACCATAATGAGTTAAAGTGTTCTTATATTATTATTAAAAAATACTTATATTTTTATATATTGTCATAATAAAGTCAGAAAAACTTCTTTAACAATTTAACTACATATGTATAATAAGAGCTTACGTATCGTTTCACAAAATACATCAAAATATAATGATTCGTCCTAATGTATTTAATTCTTGAAATTTTTCAAATAACAGAAAAATACAAGTAGGTACCGAACCCTGTGCTCCCAGAGTGAAAAGTAGGCCAATTACGTATACGTGATCACATTTATTAGAGACTAAAAGAGTTAAATTCTTACACATAAGTATAACGTCTTCATTTGGCCTAGTTTTAGACTTAATCATTAAATGTGGTATTTTCTATAAAAAGGGACCTTATTGTCGATGGCGCTTACGCCATTATTAACGTGACTTCAAATCGGTAATACAAAAACAATGTTTTACATACATCTTCCCTAAGCTAAGCCCCTCAATTAAGTGTCATGCTTTTAACCTTTTGGACGCCAATGACCGATATATCGGCAGCGTAGGTCTGACGTCAAAGACCGATTAATCCGTCACAAACCACAGAGCAATATAGACCTACGTGCATTCGCATAAAGTTCAATTTCAGTTTTGACACTTCGGTGACGGAGTCTGGATGACAGCTTTTGTGTTTGACACGTCGTCGAAAAGGTTAAAATAATCAAAAGTATTTTAAGTTTTAATGTATGGAGTTGGGCGGGACATGTTGCTAGGCAGTGTGATGTCAGGTGGACTAAAATGTTAACGGAATGGTGGCCGCTTTCGAATGAAAGAAGCCCCTGGCGTCCGTTGCCACGTTGGGTGGACGACATCCGGAAGATTGCGGGTCACTTCTGGATGAGATTAGCTCAGGACCGAGACAAGTTGCGTACTGGAAGAGAGGCCTATGCTCAGCAGTGGGCGATAAAGGGCTGATATGAAGTGCATCCCATTTTTTTATCCTGACAATGATTAACAAAGAGATTTAAATAATTTCAAATGAACGCTTTCCTCTTTGGTTATCAATCTCCTGTCACAGTATTTATGAAGTAAACATGTTTTATTTATTAATTTTAAAAATTTATTTTAGGCAACAAGGCCCATATTACATATACCTTATAGACATATAGACATAGACTAACATACATATAAATTTCATAACCTTAAATTCTTGAAATTTTACAAATAACAGTAAAATATAAGTAGGTAGAGAACCCTGTGCTCCCAGAGTGAAAATAAATAATTAAATATTATAGGACATTCTTACACAGATTGACTAAGTCCCACAGTAAGCCCAAGGAGGCTTGTGTTATGGGTACTCAGACAACGATATATATAATATATAAATACATAGAGAAAACACCCATGACTCAGGAACAAATATCTGTGCTCATCACACAAATAAATGCCCTTACCGGGATTCGAACCCAGGACCATCGGCTTCACAGGCAGGGTCACTACCCACTACGCCAGACCGGTCGTCAAAAAGTAGGCCAAGTTCGTATTTGCAAGTTTTGCTTATTTATTAAAATTAAAAAATAGGCAATAAGGCCCATGTTACATATACCTTATAGACACACTAACATACAAGCTTAAAAACTAAACGCTATTTTGGCGATAGAACGGCGTGGCTCCGTTGAATCGTCTGCTCTTCGGATTCGGCAGTTTGCCCCGGAACCTCCGACACCCTTCGGCAAGGAGTCGGCGCACTCGATGGTCCCCTGCAGCGGTCGCAGCACGCGCACCACAAAAGACTTGAAGTGCACGTAGTGGCGCGACCGAAGCTGGAACACCCTTAGCAGCAGCCGTGACGGTGCAGCAAGCGCGATACGTACACTACCGCTCATAACTATTTACGCACTCGTAACTTTTTCCATACAATTGTATACAAAATCGACTTTCAGAATTATACCGCTAAGTCGCAGTCAGGTAACAGTTTTTTGTGCAGTTTACTTTTTGAATTTAACAGACATATCGAGCTTCAAAATGATGTGCAGAATATTCGTGTACATTGCCTATTTACCAAATGGCAAGCGTAAAAACATTCATAAATCGTTTTCAGTACAAAATCGTTTTATTTTGTATGAACTAGTACATAAGGGTTTTTTTTAATTTGAAATTTTAAAGGATGTCTTTGGCAACAATTTGAGGTTCAATATATTTACGTAAATAAAAATTCAATCCAACATGTAAGAGAGTCATTTGCCTGCGATCGAACAGTATAATTTTGAAAATAACTTTTGTACAATTGTATGGTGAAAATTGCGGGTGCCTAAATACTTTTGCAAAACTATTAGCCCAACAGTCTTGCGTACATTTTTGTATGCAAAGGTGCTAAGCTAATCGTTTTGCTGACTGTATTATTATACATGTATAATGTATAATAAGGGTTCGTGGATGTAAGGAACATGAAGTTAGTTGGGGTGACAGGAGGCCGCTGGAGGCCTGTGTGGGCCTGCTTGCTGACGAGTATGACGATACTCATCACTAATCCTGATGAATTTTATTTGTCCTGAAAATGTACAAATGTTATTATTTCATTAACAGGACTCTAAGAGCTTTCGATTTTGGAGGAAAAATTTAAAATTTAGATTAGTCGTTGAAATTATATACGTTTTATTGTCTTCGGTTACCGCGATAGTTACTCATGAAATAAAATTATGAAAACGGATTATATCGCGTATATTGAATTTATAATACATCCCGACGGGTGACTGGTGTCACCCGTTGACCACGAACGCTGTAAAGAGTCCGAAACGTCGGGATGTATTATAAATTCAATATACGCGATATAATCCGTTTTCATAGTTTTATTTCATATATACGTTTTGTTACATAATATCTAAATAACAAGTATTGGTTTCTATTAGCACGTCTTCTTATCTTGCCTTTTAATAATGAGGTCGCGAGCGTGCGTCACCGGTAATATATGAAGCAAAGGGGCAGTTTCTAAAAATTTTTCAAAAACTTATGGTGGTAAATTTTTCTGGAGAAAATTGAATTCGTTTAACTTTCATTTCCTCGAACTCTTAAGTCATATAACAAAAATGTAATCTGATAAAGGTCAAGTACAGAATATATATAATACAAATACAAATTTACCGTTTTTAGCAGTCCAAACTTTACGAAATTTACAAAAAAGAGCGACAAAATCAGTGCATTACGCGCGTTTACCTAAACGTCCATCAGAAAAAAAATCATTACTAATTTGGTGTCTGTTTTCAAAAAATTGATCTGATAAAAGGTAAGATAAGAAGACGTGCTAATAGAAACCAGAACTTGTTATTTCAATTAGGTAACAAAAGGTGTACAATTTCACCGACTAAATCTATCAATTTTACATTTATGCGACTAGAATCGACACCGGCTTCTTAAGGTTATGTAAGATAAACAATTGAAGCAAAATAAACTATGTTTTTCCATGGAAAGCGCTAGTGGCCTAGCGGTAATCCGGAGGTCGCGGGTTCAAACCCCGGCTCGCATAGTCTGCATCATCTCAAATGATATTTTCGCCTAAGACGGTTAGGCCACCAGCGTTTTCCATGGCATCGCATTGCATGAAAACAAACTTATATGACAATAAAAAACTGTGATTGTGTGTGCGATGGACTTTTTTTACTACTTATTGACACTTAGAAAAGAAAATAGACAGCAGTAATAGTACAACAGAAAAAATACATCATCTGTGAAAATTACAACTATTACTAAGACTCCACCGTCCGTCTGTCTGTCACCAGGCTGTATCTCATGAATAGTGATAGCTGGACAGTTGAAAATTTCACAGATGATGTATTTCTGTTGCCGCTATAACGACAAACACTAAAAAAAAAAAAAATATTAAAGCTCGCAGAACTGATGGCCAGTGGGGCCGGAAGGTTCTGGAGTGGCGTCCGCGTACCGGAAGACGAACTGCCGGTAGGCCTCCAACGAGATGGAGCGACGACCTGGTGAAGGTCGCGGGAATTCGGTGGTTGCGAGCGGCACAGGATCGGTCGGAGTGGCGAGCCTTGGGGGAGGCCTATGTCCAGCAGTGGACGTCTATCGGCTGACATGATGATGATGATGATGATGAAATATTAAAGTGGCGCTCCGTGAAACGGCAAAAAAATCACAACAAACTTGATTTTATTGCCGTTTTTTGCGTAATGCTACGGAACCCTTCGTGCGCGAGTCCGACTCGCACTTGGACGGTTTTTTTACAATACATTAGTATGTTTAAATACATAGGGTATATTTTTAATATTTTAGAGTTGCCTAAAGTAAATAATTGGTTACCAATATACTATAAATAATAGAAACATGAGATTTTAAAGCAAACAACACTGTTTCCATCCTTTTGGCCTAGGGGGGTAGATAACGAAATATCAAAATACCATGCGTATTCCGAATCATCGCAGTACCTACAAATTAAATACAAAGCGCAGCACATCGATTACAAGTAAATTAAATCATATGAAGTAACCTGATTCGAAACCAAATAGAGAAAACAAGTAGTAAAACATATCGAACAATACTAAAAAACTAAGCCATAACAACACAACAATTAAGTTTTCATCCATACCCGTACAGATAACATTTCTCCCCTTTGTGTTTCGCCAAACTCCTTATTAGTATTGACATTAGTCTTTTGTGACGTGCTATTTAAGGCATAGGCAGAACGATTTAAAGGTTCACTGTTCGCTAGCATAGTTTGTTCGTTGGTAGCATACGTTCCAAAGCGTTGCCCGGTAGAATCGTATTCACTGTAGGCAATGCTCGCATGTATATAGTTTTGTTCGGACATACGTAAGCGCTGCTCACAGTCAGTGCCACAGGCTGTTTTTGAGCTATTTAAGTGATTTGGATTAAGAGGTTCGGCTGTACGTTCTTGAATATCACTTGGACGTTCTTCGAATGGACTTTCTTTAGGATATTTTACAGTTTGAATGAAATTATAATTGCACCAAAGGCAGACCCCCGGAACGGACATTGGTAACGAGGTGAGAAACTTCCTCATCGGGTCAGTTGGCCACATATGAACACCCGCCCAAATATCATTCGTTCGCACAGTTTCTACTTGAATCCCGTGCTCAACTGCCCCGATCTGATCTATTTGCCCCGTGTCTTGGTTTGACTCCATCTCTACCAGAATCGGCATAGCCTGTTCAGTTTCGCACATAAGCGCGGATGCCTCGATCTGCTCGCATGTCATTTGATCTATCGCGATTGGTCCGAACTGCTCCATCTGTACCTGTAGTACAACTTGGTCATTTGGCTCGATAACCTTCGTTTCTCCTTGGTCCGGTGCCACCATTTGCACATTTTCCCCCGCACTTGCCCCTGTCACAGTTTCTGCTGGCCGCCTCTGAGGATTAATAGCGAATTTTCGCTGTTACGCCGGCACATTTGTCGAGTAAAATTTATCCATTTGAGCGCCACGCCCATCTTTTACGGCGCGTCGTGTGTGTGTGTGTGTGTGTGTGTGTGTGTGTGTGTGTGTGTGTGTGTGTGTGTGTGTGTGTGTGTGTGTGTGTGTGTGTGTGTGTTGGATGAGGCCTGAGTGGACGCTCGCTCGGCGGGGCGTGCAGCGTGCTCTAAGGCCGCTCCTATACGTTTTAGACAGCGAGCCAGGCGCAAATATCGTCAGTCATCGCCTCCCGGGCGAAAACTCGTATAGCGGATAACGGCTATGTATGATGAACCCTCGTGAACGTCAGCTGCCGCTCCGTTGGTGGGTTGAGGAATGGCAGCCACCGAAACGCGTAACACGGTCTTTCCACCGCGATACAACCGGCTGACGATTTGTTTTATTAACAATACCATCTAAACTATCACCTGACAAAGTATCAAACCGGAGGCGATGACGCCGATGACTGAAAAGAATTTTCTTTTTTACATGTTCATGTGACCAGCTGACGGTCTTTCCACAGCACAGCGGTACAATCGGCTGACGATTTTGTTTATTAACAATAGCATCTAAACTATCATCTGACATAGTATCAAACGGGAGGCGATGACAAAAAAAATATAGACTTTATTTGCTGCCATTCCTCAACCCACCAACGGAGCGGCAGCTGACGTTCACGAGGGTTCATCATACATTGCCGTTAACCACTATACGAGAGCCCGGGAGGCGATTGGTCATGGAAATCTGTTCCTGGCCCGCGGTCTTGCATTTGTTTAACATGCACGCCGCACGCGTCGCCCCAACGCACGCACAACTCGAGCGTCCACTTAGGCCTTACACTTAGAATGCTTACGTCCCTATAGCTAGGAAGCTAGGACGTAGCATTTGGCATGAAACTTAGCTTTGTCCGGCTACTCGTTTTTTCGGAGCAAGAATGAAGGAGAAAGTATTAGTCATTAGATTTACCTTTCTCTTTCTTTCCGACTTTAGCACCGCATGGTTGTTGACTATCCATTCCATTGTGCTAAACAGTTTTTGAGCGAGAGGCGGAAAGACGTCCTGGAAAACAAAACAACATTCGGAATAGTTATCAAACTATGGATTCAAAATAATAAATGTGCCATTTTCAACCAAAAGGTACCACATTGTCGCTTGTCGATAAGGTTGATTTCTAATTGAAGATATATGGAAATAGCGCCTTACTGACAAACGACAATAAGTACCCTTTTGGTTGAAAATGGCACAAATAAACATTCTTACACAAATTGACTAAGTCCCACGGTAAGCCCAAGGAGGCTTGTGTTATGGGTACTCAGACAACGATATATATATAATATATAAATACTTAAATACATAAAAAACACACATGATTTAGGAACAAATATCTGTGCTCATCACACAAATAAATGACCTTACCGGGATTCGAACCCAGGACCATCGGCTTCACAGGCAGGGTCACTACCCACTAGGCCAGACCGGTCGTTAAAATAAGTAGTAAGCTCCAAATGTGGTTAGAAATGTTAAAATAGTTTTTTCACTTCTCATGCTCGTAAAGTTGGACTTTAAGTCGTGCGTAGACGACATAAAGTTGCTTATTATGTTCTAGAGCATAAAGTAAAGTCATCTATTACGACCCTTAATGACTTGATTGAGCAATAAAGTCCAAAATCTGCCATACAAACTGCCAGCTCTGCCGGCGCGCTCCCGACCGGCGCACTCCCGATAAAACCGAGTACAATTTACTGTCTTGAATAAATACGGTAAAATAACCTAAAATATTGGATATTTTTGTATACTTTACTCCCACTCGAAGTGAAAAGCAGTGTATAACTCAGGCATAAATGTCCATTTTTATCCTCGACTATATTGGTCCTCGCTGCGCTCGAACCAATAAATTGCCCCGCATTAAAATGGATCGCTTTATGCCCTTGTTGTACAATCTACTATTGTTTTTACAAATTTTTTGGCTAGCTTAAAACATTCCCGCACCCAAAACCCCGGCGTACGATTGTTTTAAAACGCGTCTTGTATCTTGCCTATGGACATTGTTGACAGATAGTGCGCAACCTTAGTATAGTACCTATTAGTTTGTATCATGTCACTACCTGTGAGTTCCTATAATTGACTTCCTGTATCAACTATAATTTTTATGTTAATGTCACAGCTGTTGGATCTCCAGATAAAAAAAGAAAAAAAAAATGCTCACCTTGACAAAGATGGCGTATAAAACGGGCGCACCGAAAGAACTATGGACGAAGCCAAGTATATGCGCAGTGAAAGGTCTCCCCGCGTACGGGACACTCGCTTTCATGTAGCGCAAGGACACGCGGATCTCTATGGAGCTGTCGTCAATCTAAAAAAAAGATACAGAAATGTACAATTCACAAAAAACAGGTTACAAATAAATGAGGAATCCGCACGGTAACGCAGCAGCACGCAGGGTAACGTTGGCGTAACTGCGCAGCGACGCCATTTTCCATAGTGCCGGCTAGACGCCGTGGCACAGATTATATAATAGTTCTTACGAACAGATACTTATCTCTCAAAGAAAACGCAAATACCTACAGTTTTGATACCTACACAAAAATACAATGGAGTGACCTTCGGCGGTCCGCTCCCCGCACCGCGCGCACCGGCACAACGCTAGGGTTGCCAAAGCTTAGAAATGATAAACACCAATAGGTATTTATCATGAGAATCATTAGAAATGATAAATACCAACAGGTATTTATCATTTCTAACAGCGGAGTGAAATAAAATGAAATCTAAATCTTAATTTATGTATTTTAGTCATTCATTCATTCATTTACAACTGTTTTACTTTGTAACTATAAATTTGTCGTAATACATACATGTTTAATGAAAGAAATTCAATAGTAAGTACCTACGTAGCTTGTAACTATCGTAAACATTGCAAGTGCGGCGCACGGTGACGTGCGTGCGTGAGCGCGTGTGGCAACCAACTTTGCTTGCTTTTCTACCGTGAACGGGAGGCGATTCGTAGGTATAAATCCGAGCTCGCGCGGAGAGTTCCATAGGCCTGGCCGTGGCCCTTACGGACCGTAAGGCAGCGAGACACAGCGATCGGCCCTTTCGTTCCGACCTATGGCCGCCGCTCGCCGCTGCCGCCGCCGCGCGATGTCATGGCCGGGCTGTTAGAGACAAAACTAAGATGGACCTATATTGTGCTTGGAGGATTGAGATAAAAGTTAAAAACCCGCGCGGTGGGCATATCTTCCGTCCCAAGTTCCGCGGCGAGCCATATCTTTTGTTTCCTGCTAATTTCCTGGTGTTACTTACGTTGTTACGCCCACTCAAAAACTGGTCGTTGTACATATTAGGGATTATTATAGCCTTCAGTTGGCGGTCCCTAGCTGTGAATATCAGGTATAGCAGTTCTAGTGGGATTTGTCGCCCACACATAGGATATTACATTACAATTCCAAGTAATAAAATAAAAAAGCCCTTTATTCTTTGTAAAACAGTTACATATAAACATACAAATAAAACTTATAATTATTAACAAGCAGAAACGTCTGCGAACGATGCTATTAAGCTTAGAATAAATTTAAAAGTGGAAAAATTACCAATAATCAATGAAATGGGTGTTTCCAATATGACTTAGAACTCCGGTGGCCGTTTAAGAAGTGTAACGCTCTTACGGTAGATAACGCTAGGGTCCCCTAGACCCATATAGTGGGAAGATTTGCTGACTATGGATGAGGTCTTAGTGGCTCGGTTGGCGGAGCGCTGGAGTGTCGATCCGGAGGCCGTGATTTCGGGTCTCACCCAAGGCAGTAATTTTTCCCCTTTTAAACTTATTCTAAGCTTATAATTATTGTTTTATTTCTTCCTATCTATCTATCCCTAGGGTGGGTAAAGGCCTCCGTTGCTATCCATTTGTCCCTGTCCTGTGCTACTGTCATCCAGCCTGTACTGGCTGTTCTCTTTATATCTTCGTCCTGGTCTGCCATGGCCTATTTTGCCAAGTGGGCCTCTCCATTTTGCCAAGTGGGCCTCTCCATTTTTCCCTGTCCTGTGCTACTGTCATCCAGTCTGTACAGGCTGTTCTCTTTATATCTTCGTCCCAACACATCAGTGGTCTGCCATGGCCTCTTTCGCCAAATGGGCCTCTCCATTTTGTGACTTTAAATGTCCATCTCTGATCTGTTAGTCTTGCTGTATGACCTGAGCACTTCCACTTTAGTTTTTTTGCATAGCGCAGGGCGTCCGTTGCCCCTGTTTTTTCTCTTAGATTAGTGTCTTATTTTTTCTATTTTTCTTATATTGAGCATGCTTCTTTTCAAATTCCAAGAATAGAATAGACTCATTAGTGCAGTCTCAAATTTCAACCCACAGAATTATCCACAGATGCATAGCTACATAGACGCCATATCTTAACGTTACTGCTTTTAGACATAAGCTCGTAAGACCCAATATGCACCAAATAAACTAGAAATTCTTTTGTTTCATGCGAAACAAACGAAACTCATCAGCATTTTACTATACAACAAGGTTCAAATTAAAATAGGATAATTTTGTGGGCCTTAAGAGGATAATGAAACTAAAAGGAAAATGTTATTCATCGGTGCCCTAACACAAGTATCTGACGTGGGTAGTTAAGTTGGGACACTTGGAACACTTACTGAGTTGTATATTGAAATAGGGATGATGACACATGTTGAATTTTATAACAAAATCTAAATAGATAGCAAATGAGCAAATTATCACAATAATGTGGATATTAAAATAATTAATGGAAATAATACAAAAATACAGGACCTGAAAGTTTCAAACATAAGTATTTTTTTACTTCCAAAAAGGAAAGAAGTAAGGGTACAATTCGATTCCTTACATTTGATCCAACAAAAGATTGTATATCAACTATATACATAAACGCAATATTTCACCGATAAAAACGCAATTTTCTCGTTTTGTCCATACTTCGAGAAGGGTTCTCAGTGACCTTGACGTCACGTTCACTTCTCGTTTTCTTAACAGCGTTTCGCGAGTGAAGCGACTGTCGGAGTTTGACTGTCATTTCTGAGTTGATCAAATAGACATTTGATAGACAAACCTAATCGATTGATACCATCAATGAAAATTTGTCATCTAGCCTATTGGTTGGTAATTAACTATTTACAGTGATATGCAAAATCCTGCCGTTTAAGAGGCCGTAGTCGATTTTGGAGCAAAAATGTAAAATTGATAGATTTAGTCGTTGAAATTATACACGTTTTGTTACGTAGTACCTAAATAACAAGTATTGATTTCTATTAGCACGTCTTCTCATCTTGCTTTTTAATAATGAGGTCGCGAGCGTGCGTCACCGGTAATGCATGAAGAGAAGGGGCAGTTTTTAAAAATTCATCTAAAAATCATGGTGGTAAATTATACAAATTGATGTATAAGAATAGTTTCAGCAAATGTTGTAGATTGTTTTAGTATCAAAATTACGTTGAAATTAAGTCGATTTTTAGAGAAATTGTCACTTGTTTTGAAGTAATTTCTGAAGAAAATTGATTTCGTCTAACTTTCATTTACACTACTTCAAAGTCATAATAATAAAAATGTAGTCTGATAAACGTCAAGTACAAGATATGTGTAATACAAAATTACCATGTTTAGCAGTCCCAACTTTACGAAATTTACAAATAAGAGCGACAAAATCAGTGCTTTACGCGCGTTTACCTAAACGTCCATCAGAAAAGCAAACATTACTAATTTAGTGAGTTTGTTTTCAAAAAATTTATCTGATAAAAGGTAAGATAAGAAGACGTGCTAATAGAAACCAGTACTTGTTATTTCAATTAGGTAACAAAAGGTGTAAAATTTCACGGACTAAATCTATCAATTTTACATTTTTGCGACTAAAATCGACACCGGCCTCTTAATGCAAAATTTTACGATTTTTTTTTTCTTAAATCATAGTTTCATAACAATTTAAAACAAACTAACAGGGGCCCATTTCTCGAACGGTATTAGACAGATATTATTAGTGTGTTGGCATGGAGACTAATACGATTTGACAGTTCTGGAACTAATAATATTAGTCTAATACCGTTCGAGAAATGGGCCCGAAAAGGTCAAAAATAACAACTATTTTTGAAAGAAAGAAAATACATTTATTTAACGCCACAACAGATTACATATATGAAAAAAAGGAAACATACAGACAAAAAACATTGGACGCTAAAATAGGACCACACTCAGCATAATGCCGCGGTAATCCGCGGCGCTGGTTTTCATTGGGGACCTGACTTAAAACTATGAGTTGGTGGCGACACATACGCATATAGGCATATATTTGCATGGCTAAGTGAATTGTCATCATCAAGTTTGCGTGGTCTACTGTCATATAAATATCTGTCACACACCCCCGCAAAAAACGGTACCGAGAAATCTAGACACAATAGGTATTGTAATTAATCAATACGAATACTGCAGTGTAGTGTAGCTTATTTTAGCCGCCCACCACGTCCACATCTTTATCCACTCCCTTCAGAGGTACCGCGATATTGTAGTTAGGATAGGTATTAGAAATATTAGAATAGGGTTTTCTACAATTTTTTATTAATGGTATCAGTTGATCAGATTTGTTCTGAGGTCTTGGGGACCCTTTGTCTCAAGGCCGTTCCATCGGTTTGCCGCTGTCACTGCCACATTTCGCAAGAAAGAACGGGAAAGATCATGCGCGCCAAGTGTCCATTTTGATCGAATTTTGTCGATTTTTATTTATTTTAAAAATGTTCTTACAATATCGAAATTCGAAAGCTATGAAATTACTATTTAAGTTATGATTGTTTTTTCATCTTTTTTTGTCTATAGTATCACATAATAAATAACCGAGTAAAGTTGGATTAAAAGTCCGAGTTAGAGGTTACTTTGGGAATTCATTGTATCGAGCGAAGTGTCATAATTTGTGTATCGGAAGCTATGTTGTTAAAGATAATATAGTCAAGAACTACATATATTTTTTTCCACGTCTACGAATATCAACGCCTCTTAGAAAAACATGATCATATAAGGAGACTTTTCGCCTTCTGGCTCAAAGCAATAGGGACCGTGCGCGTTGGAGGGTCGGCCATCTTGTGGCCTGATTCGGAAACATAGAATAGAATTTGTTTATTAATTATAAAAAACAATACTTTAAATAATATTATTCAAGTATTTTAAATAATTATCGTCGAACATCATAATATTCATAATTATATACATATGTACATTACAATTTATTTGAAACATAAACCAAAGATAGATAATCCGTAATAAATGTATGCAGTCCAAGGAAAACTTCGAATATCACGAAAATTTGGTTCTCGATCAGATGGCGCCACTACCTTTGGCCTACTCTCGTATAGAGGGCGTTGACGGTTTCGTTTGTTATTTGACAATTTTAACGCATATCAGTGAAAAAGCATGGGTCAAAATCGTAAAAAAATAATTAATGCAAAAAAAAAACATTTATCCATATATAAATACATTTTATGGTATTTACATACATCCTCATTTTTAGTTTTGAAGTGTGTCGATGGATGGCAGTGAATTTACTGTGGTTACAAAATTTACTATGACAGTACCGCTCTATCTTATTATATCCTCTTTGCTTAAACTATGGACAAATTATATTTCCATTATTTTTTATTTAAATTGACGTTAAATTTAGAGTAGTAATTTGTGAGGTATTCTTTAATGCTATACAGTGTGCGAGATAATAGCGTTTTCAGGCGTATAAAGAAAGATTCACTTTCGATATTCTTCACATGGTAAGGTAGTTTATTAGGGTTCCGTACCCAAAGGGTAAAAACGGGACCCTATTACTAAGACTCCGCTGTCCGTCCGTGTGTCCGTCTGTCTGTCTGTCACCAGGCTGTATCTCATGAACCGTGATAGCTAGACAGTTGAAATTTTCACAGATGATGTATTTCTGTTGCCGCTATAACAACAAATACTAAAAACAGAATAATATAAATATTTAAATGGGGCTCCCATACAACAAACGTGATTTTTTTGCTGTTTTTTTTCGTAATGGTACGGAACCCTTCGTGCGCGAGTCCGACTCGCACTTGGCCGGTTTTTGTAAAGTTCGCAGCCCATTGCATTTGGCAAGCGTTTTGCAAGTTTCAGCCTATACGCATTCGGTACTATATCAAGGGATCTCAGTGGCGTAACTAGGGTGGGGGGCAGAGGGGGCAAGTACCCCGGGTGCCATCCAAGGGGGGGGGGAGAAGGGGCAAGTACCAAAATGGGCAAAAATGACTGCCCCGGGCGCCATATACTCTAGCTACGCCCCTGAGGTATCTTTTGGTATGGCGAGGGGTGCATTGAGACCGTGTTTTGAATTCGTGGATGTTCTTTCTCATATACATGATTACCTCCATTATGTAAACTGGGATAGATGTTAAAATACTCAATGTTATAAAGTGCTCTCTACAAGAATATCTAAACTAAAACATGTTTGTCAAAGCAAGTGCTGCCATCTGCCGTTCCCGTACGTTTTGTTGTGCGTAGTAGGTTCCGCCATCTTGTGGGCTACATCGGAAGCATAAACTTCACATTTACGCCTCGCGGCAAAAATCTGACGGCTCCTGTGCTGCCCCCTATAGTTCATGAATGGTACCATTATTTTTTTCTTATTTGGAAGGTTTTTTTTTTAACTGAAGTCTTGTATTTATTAATTATTCCCATATATTTTTTAAGTTTCCAATTTATTGTTATAAATTGCTCATTTACTATTTAACTAGATTTTGTTATAATTATATAACATTGTGTGACCAGTGGACAGGGACAGCATGATGGTATTGATAGTGTTTTATTATGTCGTCCCTGTCACACCATGTTATATAACATTTAAAAACAGCTATGAGCCATCCATAAATTACATCACACGAATTTCATGATTCTTTGACCCCTCCCCCCTCCTTGTCACACCTAGCCACATTTGGCAGCCCCACTGAATTATTTATTTTATTCTTTTTTTAGTATTTGTTGTTATGGCGGCAACATCATCTGTGAAAATTTCAATTCTCTAGCTATCACGGTTTATGAGATACAGCCTGGTGACAGACGGACTGACAGACAGAGACAGACAGCGGAGTCTTAGTAATAGGGTCCCATTTTTACCCTTTGGGTACGGAACCCTAAAAACCTGGTTAGCTCTCTAGATAGTCTCAAAAATAGTTTTATTTTTAATCTCAAGGACAGCTGACAAGATATAGTGTATTCTTATTTGTCCCCGCCCGACAAGACCGCCACCACGCATGAGGCATTTGTCCCCAAATGGGATATAGCCGGGTCCACACATAGCGAGCAGCCTCGCGAGGCAATTTCCCCGTGCACAAAAGGGCCAGTGTAGACGTGCCTCGGCCGAGACGGCGCGCGCGAGGCACGTCAAAAAATGTTGATACAATACGCGCGCCTGTATATGAAAACACCTAAGGCACAGATAAGCCGGAGGGGACAAATGGGACACACCCATGATATTAGATCAGTGGGATTCTAAAGGTATATATACATTGAGAAAAATTAAAGAAACTTACATCATGCAAAGTGTAGCCCTGGCCCTGGCTGGAGAGGATCCCAATGGACCTGCACCGGAAGATGGAGTGCTGGTGCTTGGCATTCTTCGCTATCAGCTTCTTCAGTGACAAAAACTCGTGGTAATCATCCTGTAGATAATGGACCATAGACATAATCACGCAACTAAAATTTACTTTTCAGCTTATTTTGAAAAGTTATAACGCGCGCGCGCGCTATTTACCAAGGACTATAGACTAATGAATGATAATTGAGCCGGCCCGGGCCGCGCAGGTGCAGCGCACGGCCCACACTTGACCTTGTTTACAAATGCATCAATACATGCACTGTTGACAGCATTGCAACGAACAAGCTTAATCAATACAAGTGTAACTACTTCATTTAGCATCATTCAGGGCACTTACGTTGGCGATTTCTGAAGAATTCGGCCATTCGCGATACGATAAGTCCTTTACGAACGGCATAGCGATATTTTTCAGACGGCGAATGCACTCAAATTACAGTATAATGGAAAATGACAATTCGCGCCAGTTTTCATAAATTTCGAGGTTACGTTTTGTTTTGACATATAATGAGTTTTTTTTTTACAAATATGGCCTGGATACAAGTCCTTCGAGCCAATCAACATTGATCTTTGATATTGATCAATACGGCGTGTTTGCGTTTTAATTGTTTAAACTACAAATATGTTGATTGATAAGCGCGGGAAACGTGAAACGTGGCGGTAAACTTTTATAAGGCCTTAAAGTGTGTGCTAGACGGTCGCTGACAAGCCTTCAGACCGTCTGACCTAGGTCTGACCTTGGTAATGTTTGTATGAAATTTTGTTGGAAACAACTGTCTACACGGTACGTCCAGAGCTCATGAGAGGGAAAAGCCTTGATTGTTGAGGTCGCCGTCATCGAAATCGGTGTGAAGGACTATACGTCCAGACCAAGGCCACGCGGTCCGAGGGGCTTGTCGGCGACCGTCTAGCAAGGCTTAAGTTGAAACGTCAATAATGACGCGTGGTCTGGTCCGATCAGCAGTGACCAGTGACAGACAGATGTGCAAACAATCGGCATTTCAGCTACATTTATTTTAACGAGAAAACTATCGCAATGCCTTCGAGTTTAGTTGACCTGCGCCCGGACCGTCGTCTGTTGGACCACGAGTTCGAAGGTTACAAGCTTAACCTGCAGGCGTTACCCCACTACAGTCACGAGCTAACGTCGCGCGTAGACCGTGTTTTCCCCGACGACGTCCAGTACTCTTTCATTCACGCGAAGCTCTTCGCACTTCATAATCACCTGGTAGCAGACAAGTGGGATTACACGCACAGCTTCTACTACATAGATGAGAAACAGCAAGTTAGGCACGTTAGTTTCGATAACGCTAATCTAACGTTTCTAAACAACGTTGTTTACGATGTCCCGGCTCATGTCGAGCGGAAATCTGGTCATTTTAACCTGTGCCTGTCGTTCCCTTCGAGTACTTTGGCTTTGGTGAGTGACGGGACCGGGTACTTGCATATAGTTGACACGCGCGCTCGCAGCAGACCGGCCGAACGCAATGCGCAATGGCAAACGCAGCAGTCCAGTCTCATCTTGGGCGAAAATAAGTATTTCATAATTGTAGACTCTAGAATTGTAGAGAAAAACAATACGGAAATATTACACTGTCTCTTACTGTCTGTAGAGCAGAATGAAGCTCAGTTTGACTCTGTTTTAACATGGGTCACTTTTAAGTTTGACGAAATTAATTCAACCTGGTGTCAAATGAGCTTTAGACAAGTGCAAGGCAAAGGCATTGTACATTATGCCGCATTGGAGAGTTTCTGTTCCGCTATCTACATAGCTTCAGATCATCCATTCAAATTTACAAAAGACTCGGAAAAGGAAATAGTAGAAAAAAAGGAAGAGATCAAGACAATATTGTATACGTGGCTGCAAACATCAGAAGACATAACTATTACGTTGAAATTGGAAGAAAACTTTGACAAGAACCTTTTCCTAGTGGACGTTGGTCCGTTGGAAGTTAAAATAAGCTACGGGGGTAAAGTGTTTGTAAGTGGCCGACTACGGAACAGAGTGGATAGCGAGTTGACTACCTGGAATGTACAAGATAACGGTCAAGTTAATGTACTGTTGACAAAGTCTGACAGCATGCTGTGGGACAACCTCATTGAGGGTGAGTATATGTTAAACTGTGAGCTAACACTGATTTGTGACCCACCATAGAAAGTTTTCACAGTAAGTGTAATAATATTTCTACTTTTTAAATCAACATATTGGATTTAGTAATTGTGGAAAATATGAAAATTTCAGTGGATCAGGAATCAAGTTGTATTATTGTATAGCCTGTTCGCTTTTCTAAGATCATGTGCATAGTAAGACTGTAGCGAACTTAATCTTAGAAATCGGACAGACTGGTTGTGAGCAGCCAGTATTGTGATGCGTCACAGGTTGTTGTTATATTTTATCATGAAGTTAAATGTATACTGTACTGTACAGTATTTATGTACATATTATACATATACAACACATACCTAGTTATTATCAAGGCTCGGAACCGGTTTTTTCTTCATTCAAAAAATACCGGTATTATTTTCTTTTTCCTTCTTTCGTTAATTATTTAATATTTAATGAGACAATCTAATAAATACGAAGTTTTTACCTTTAGTCCTACGTAAAGAGCATAACATTATTAAAAATATTGGGCTATTTTGGGTTTTACAAAAAAAACAGTTCCGAGCTTTGGTTTGTATCTCATACTGTACTGTTTCTTTACAATTTAAATATATCGACAGGTGGTGATAATAAGGGTGAACAGATTATGGATGAGAGTCTGATCGAGGAGGCGCATCGCAAACTGTCACATCTGTGCTCCGAGACGGAGGTGACATCCGTAGAACAGTCCGCTCCAGGGCTCTCCACGCAAGAGTTAGAGGAGTGTGATGCAGCATCCGAGGAGGACACAGTGCTAGGTGAGATATTCACACAGAGAGTCTGATCGCAGAGGCACATCGCCGAGTGTCACATCTGAACTCTGGGATGGAGGTGACATCCGTTGAACAGTCCGGACTTGTGTTTAGTAAAATTACAGCCAATTTATAGGGTTCCGTATCCAAAGGGTAAAAACGGGACCCTATTAGTAAGACTCCGCTGTCTGTCTATCTGTCCGTCTGTCACCAGGCATCAGTCATGCATCAGTGCAGCATTAGCCCCTTTAGTAAACCATAGAGTAACATAAACACACTGTATCTTAAACAGATTTTTGACAAGTTTTCAGAGATAATAAAATATGACATTGATGCAAAATACCTCGGCAGAAATGAGTGCCTTTCACCCGAGTTAAACATTCTACTCATGGATCCTTTTCATTTCGAATACGAGGAAATTAAAATGCCTGTTTTCTTTAAAACATGACCAAGTATAAATTTTTATAGTATTTCTTAAGGGTACTTTCAGTTAACAATTTAGGCAAAAATATCGTTATTTATGGAATGGAGAGTCAAATATCAGAATGGAAATTGTATAACAAATCCATTTAAACTCAAATTTCAATTGCTTATCGTGAAAAAATTACAAAAATCTTACTTCAAACGTAAAAATGCTCTAGTGCAGACACGTATCATATTCTGCACATCTTTTAGAACAACCCTCTTTCAGAGCATGAGAAATGAAAAGTAACTTTTTATTTCCAGTTCGCTTACAAACCAACCACGAGACAACCCACCGCGTGCCGCTGAGCGTCAACCGCTACCTGTTCAGTCTCACCATCGACCCCCAACAGTCACCCGCCATCGTCCTACGCCACGACGTTGACGCATGCATCTGGCAACCTTACCCTACCGACAACCGACCTTTTCTGACCCACGAGGGAACTCTGATGGCCTTCGGATACATACAGTCTTCCAAAACGAATAGAAAATTCATCACTTGCCCTCCTAATTTATCTTATGGGGTTGTTTGCGAGAGTTCGAGACATATTTTCGTGTATCGCCATAGGAATAGTGGGCAGTTGAGGAATAGGAGCGGGGGGGTGAATAGGTTGGTGAAAGTGGGGCAGCAGAATGTGTTCAATGTGGAGAGGTTTGGTGAGGTGGTGGGGATAGAGGCGACGAATGATTATTTGTTTGTTTTGACTGAGAGTGCTTTGGTGGCTATTGGTATTCAATAGGGCATGAATGACGGAATGTCGGACCGATTTTTACGATATCTTAATACCGGATTTGATGAGTATGAATATTGGAATTGTTTGGTTTCTTTTGTAAAGAAATTAAATAAAATTTAAACCAGTGACCGGCCCGCTATCCCTTATCGGGGTTTTATAAGGGTATTGCATAAGGCTTAACTCACCAAACCCTTTGCCAGACAAAACCCTTTGTTTTGCTTTTAAAAACACTTATATAAAGCTACCACACTCGAGTAATCGGTAGCCCAAATAACCTTACAAAACCCTTATCATCCGCTCACCAACACCTTGCATATTGCTTATAAGGGTTAGCCTTATAAAGGGCTTCCCTTTTAGCATATAAGCGCGCTAATTTAAGTTGTCTACCTTGTTCATAAAGCACACATTACTTCGAATCCGAGCGATCGTTGGCGGCGACGGCGGCGTTCTTTGACTAGGCACGTATTTTCTTTTCTTTTCATACACTACCATAGATATATACTAATCCTGTCTCTTTCACGCAAAGGGGAAACCTTTATAAAAAGCGCTTAAAGATAAGGGTAACCCTTATTAAGAGCTAGCCTTATTTTTGGTTAGCTTTTCGGTAAGGGTTAGTCAAAAGTAAGGGTATGAATAGGCTTGCAGTTTAAAAGGGAAAGTCTTTCAATGTGTTAGCCGTGTTTAAGTGTCGCCCATTGAAAGGGTTTTATCGCGGAAAGGGTTGTCCGGTCCCTGATTTAAACAAGTGCGAGTCTTGCGTACGAAGGGTTCTCCAGGGCATAAATATATATACATTCCCAAAGTTTCAAAAATATGGGGCATTTTCTATAAAAAGGGACCTTATTGTCGATGGCGCTTACGCCGCACAGCGTCGCGCGGCATTGTATTTATATCGGAGCATCGTTTATAATGGCGTAAACGCCATCAACAATGAGGTCCCTTTTTATAGAAAATACCACATATTTGTACGCTCTTACACCTTAGACAATAAAGTCGATTTTTGAGCCATTTGTCTGGATCGATATTTTTGCTAAAAACAGAATAAAATAAATATTTAACTGTACCATTTACGCAAAAAAACGGCAAAAAGATCACGTTTGTTGTATGGGAGCCCCACTTAAATATTTATTTTATTCCGTTTTTAATATTTGTTGTTATAGCGGCAACAGAAACTACCCAGGAAGCTCTGGAAGAGAAGTTTTTTTACCATTGTTAATATTTTGACATAGGTAGGTAATTTTTTGACATCCCAGCTGAAATCAACCAATAGAATTGGTTCTCTCCTCCGCTCCGCACGTCTCCTTTCATCTCCGCTCTATTGAAATCCGAAAGTGGCCCTCAAATCCCAGTAGTATAATCCTAAAACCTCCCTGGCAACGGGAATGCACTTATTTTTTAACCACCCTGTATAGGATGAATTAATTAATTAAGCTACACTAGTGATGAATGCTATAAAATAAAACATGTTTTATCAACATTTTTTTTATTTCCGTATATTGCTGTAATGTTTAAGAGCCCCGTGCTCACTAGCGCCACTGCTAAATGCAGAGACTCACGGCTTAAAATATAACGTAAATAAAAGTAAATATATGGTCTTTGGGGTCGGCCGTGGCAGAACAGCCGAAGTGACACCCATCAAACTAAACGGGGCAGACCTAGAAAGGGTGGACATGTTTAAATATCTTGGGCATATAGTCACGGCAGACCTCAAAAGATGATAAAGACATAGAGAGAGAAAGGAGGGCCCTGTCGGCCCGGGCGAATATGATTGCTCGCAAATTTGTGCGCTGTACCAGGGAGGTGAAAGTGACACTTTAGAGCTTACTGCACCTAACTGCACTCGTGCACTTTGTGGCTTTCATATACGAAACGGGCCTACGATGCCCTCCGCGTCCAGTATAATAACGCGTTCCGGGTGTTGATGGGGCTGCCGCGTTTCTGTAGCGCATCAGGGATGTTCGCTGAAGCCAGGGTCGATTGTTTCTATGCCACTATCCGTAAGAGGGCCGCATCCCTGGTGCGCCGGGTGCGCGCCAGCCCCAACATCATCATGAAGATGATAGGGGACAGGCTGGACTCCCCCTATTTACTATGCTGCAGTCGGCTACATGTGCCGTACTCAGCTGACAACAAAAATAGTTTATAGATATAGATGTATCCCTAGGTTTAAGAAATACTAATACATAATTTAGAATTAAGTTTTACTAACCACATTATGAGTGTAACTTGCAATAAATGAATTATATTATATAAATAATTGTGATTATTTAAAAACGATAGATATTTAAAAAAAGGGGGCCGCTACGTACTGTATTTTGAATACATCAAACTAGTTTTTACGTGGCTGGATTCGTCGATCTATGAACTCTAAACAAAAACGGCCGTTTTAACTTTGGACGCATAGATTGACGAATCCAGCAACGTAAAATTATAATGTATTCAAAAGGGACTCAAATACAAAATACAGTACGTAGCGGATTTTTTAAATATCTATAGTTAAATTTAAATAATCACAATTATTTAGCAGTGGCGCTAGTGAGACCGTTGATGGGCTCGTTAAACGATTTACAGATCATAAGTTAGCTAATAACTTATACTTATAGACATTACAATAAAGCAGGAATACTTAAACATTTACCGGCCAATAATATATCACCTTTAAGTGTTTTTAATTGTAAAAAACTGAAATGGAGATGGGCTGGTCATGTAACAGAAATGGACATACAAAGTGACTACTTGGCCAGGACCACAAAATAAACGACAAACAGGAAGACCAAGGCAGAGATGGATAGATGAAATAAATAGAGTAGCTAGCAAAGACTGGATGTCCAAAGCTAACGATAGAGATGTATGGAATAATATGGAGGAGGTCTTCACTCGAAGAGAGTTCCTTAATTCAAACTTAGTACATAAATAATTTAATTAAACTGCACCACATAAGTATATTGAACAATAAAAAAAACAAAATGTATATTTTAAATCTTATCATAATCGTATTTAATTGTTTAATATAGATTGATTAAAATTATAGATAATAATTAAATTATTATTTAATATACTTAATGTTAAAATGAATTATGAAATTGAAATTGCTATTCTAAACTATTTTGCACGTGAAATTATTTACGAATTGTTATGTATATTTTTATTATTGTAATGTATTTTTAAATTAAGGAATAAATGAGGCTATAATAATAATAAGCCCGCAGGGCAGCTTGTGGCGAGCTGTTGGGGAGTGACGACCCCACGGACCCGAGTGCTCCAGAGAGTCGGTCAGGGTCTCCGTCTCCGGCGTGTCTTCGTCAGTCGGAGTGGACCCGCAGGACTCTCAGCTCTGGCTTGCCTTCATTGGCTGTCCAGAGGGGAGTCGTAAGAGCTATATGCTCCAGGGGTGGAAGTGTTAAAGGGCATAACGCCGCGAGTAACTTCGGAGAAAGCGCAGCACACCTCTCGACACCCCTGAGCCGCTCGTTGCGCCTGGCCGTCTTTACGATGGCGAATCAGGTGTCCATCTAACGAATGGCGAGTCACCGCCTGCCTCGATAACTTGTGCAAGCAATGTTATGGCAGGTGTCCGGACTTCTTTGCAATAGCCCAGTCTTTTTCCACCCAAACGTAAACCATAGACCAGTACTCTGTCCATATTCTCTACAATAGCTTCCAATGCCTGCTGAAACCGGTTCACGGGTATCTATTGATGTACCCATGAATGGGTTCCAGCAGGCGTTCTACACGACATTAAATCTCTTCAAACGGCCTCTACGTGTTGGATCTATATCCCCACGCACGCCTTATAAATGACCGGGCTCGAAAGACCCGAGTTTTAAAACGGAGATACACATAATAATGATAAGTAAGTAGTCCAGTAAGTACCTAGACTTGGCTCACGAGATAACAGCCATGTGGGATGTTGATTCGACGATCATTGTCCCGATAGTCGTTTCAGCGAACGGTCTCATAGCGAAGTCTCGACCAACACCTAGAGAGACTCGCTAGGTGGTTGGATCAAGGGTCAGATGCAGAAGGCGGTGATCATGGACACGGCGCGGATAGTCCGCCGGTTCCTCTCTCTGCGGCCCTGACCACCGGCAGCTTGGGCCCTGCCCTAGGCAGGTTAGGTTAGGTTTTTTATAATGTGTTTATATGTATTTTGCATTGTTTTTGTACGTGTTTTTATATTTTATTTTTATATCCATATTATAAAATAACCTAACCCAAGATATAAAAGGAATAAATGAAATAATAATAATAAGTGTTTTTGTATGAGCTTGCATAGAGAAAACAATATAGGTTAGTTTGTAGAATAGAATACCACATATGGGTATAGATAGCCCCATATAGGTATAGAATGCCACATATGGGTATGTAATGGACAGACAGATATGAAAATCACTATTTTTGTACGAATTATAAATAATTAAAGGCAATTTTCATGAAAATCACTATTTTTGTACGAATTAGAAATAATTAAAGGCAATTTTATAATTAGATAAACCAGTAAGGTTCTTTTTGTTACCGTACTTTTAACGATAGATGTTGAACAATTAAATGTTAGGTTTAATTTATATGAATACCAGAAAAGAACATGCACACTGCAGCCGGAGCAAGGATTGTTTGCCTCGTATGTTACTATACTACCCCGCTTAGTTTTCGGCTTTCTTTGCAGTGTTGTACTATAAACAAAGAGCCCCGAGGCCAACGGGCAAGAGACCTGACGGCTGCATTCTCGTGCCACGGACCCTGGGTCGCTCCTTGGCGTGGGACGCTACCTGCGTGGACACGCTGGCCCCGTCCCACGTGGAGGGGTCTGCTCGGAAGCCTGGGACGGCCGCGGACCAGGCACAGACACTGAAGCGCCGCAAGTATGCGTTCTTAACGAACGAATACGATTTTGCGGCGCTTGCGGTGGAAACGTTGACCGTCAACCGACACCAAAAAGTTTGTTAAAGAGGTGTCGGTTCGACTAGTAGGTGTCTCAGGCGACCATAGGGCGGGCTCCTTCTTTGCGCAGAGGCTGGGCCTGGCGATTCAGAGGGGGAATGCCGCCAGCATTTTAGGGAGTTTCCCGGAAGCGGGGGACTTAAGGGAAATTTTCTATATTTAGTTTTTAATTTGTATTGTTTTAGTTTTAGCTTGTCTAGGTTTGCTGGGACGTCAGTTAGCCGCGACCACGACCAGTAAAACCTGTGACGAAACGTCGGTAAATAAAGGTAAAAAAAAAAAAAAAAACGCGATAGACCCGTTTCTAAATGTGATTTAATATGTCTAGGTTTAATTAGTAATAATTCGTTTTAAGTTTTTTTTTTATGTATTGTACTTTATTAATGTGTGTTGACTAAATAAATATAAACCGATTTAAGAAATAAGTCTAAACATAAATGAGGCTGTTATTGTTATTATTTATGCTGCGTGCTTCTTCACCACTCTGCGCAGGCGGTGCGCGTCCTTGCTCTGCAGAGTGCGTGCTAGCCCCAACACCATCTTGAACATGATCTCCAGCAGGTTTGACTGCCCTTACATGAACCACTGCATGTCAATACATATACGCAATAATGTAAAGTAAGGACTAACTATTAGGTTTAAAGAAAATGTATATTTTTTATTCTAGATATGATTGTATGTTTTGAAAATGCTGACATTTTTAATTATCATTTTTAACTTATTTATATTTTAATTTTTATAAATCAATGATTTTACAATGAATTTTATTTTTTAACAACATTAAGTTTTTATTTTAATGATTTTATAAATGTCATCAACGTCCAAATATTCTTTATAAATTGCTGTTCTGTTTTAATTTAATTTATTTAATTTTAATTATGATTTTTTACATTGTTATGTTGTCTTTTAAATAAACGGATTTATTAATTATTATTATTTATTTATAAGCGCTACTGACAATTAGCTTGAACCATCTAACCGCTAATCTGCAACGGCCGCCCCCCTGGGACCTGCTTTACGCCAACGATATAGCACTCGTCAGCGAAAATGCAGAAGACCTACAACACACACTGGAGCAATGGAGAGTCGCGCTAGAGGAAGCCGGACTGCGAATCAGCAAACAAAAGACCGAATACGTACACTGCAATTTCAGCGGCAAAAGCAACAGTAACACCATCAGTCTTGAAGGCACACCCCTGAATAGGGTCGCCTGTTTCAAATATCTAGGCTCAATCATTTCCACCGATGCAACTGTCGACACAGACATAACGTATTAACACATGATGGGTGAAATGGAAAGAGCTAACAGGAGTACTGTGCGACAAGAGAATGCCTGTAGGCAAAGTCTATAAAACCGCCGTACGACCAGCTCTAACGTATGGCGCCGAGTGCTGGCCCCTCAAAAACAACAAGAGGAGATATATATATATATATACATGCCGCTGAGATGAGGATGTTGCGCTGGGCTGGAAGTGTAACGCTGCTAGATCTCATCCGAAATACCCTCATCCGTGACAGCTTCAGGGTAAAACCAACCCAAGAGAAGCTAGTGGAAGGTCGACTTCGATGGTACGGGCATGTAATGCGTCGCCCACCCGAACACATGACCCGACGAGTGCTCGAAATGTTTCCGGCGCCAAAAAGAGGAAGACCCCTCCAAACATGGATAGCTACTATAAACAAGGACATGAAAGATGCAAATGTCACATCTGAGACAACCCGGGACAGAGCGTCCTGGCGAAGAAGGACTAGGAGAGCCGACCCCAAATGATGGGATAAGGCTAGGCAGAGAGAGAGAGAGCTACTGACAATTAGCTTCCTTGCTTTGTTCTGTAAGAGAGAGATAATTTATTAAATGTAATATACGAAGGAAAACAGTAGTTGAAGGATGTGTTTCTACTTGAAATAACAAATTAAAATATATTCAAAAATGGTTTAATTTGTTTCTATATTACCAAGGAGTTCCTAGCGTCGTTACGCCTGGCGACGCGTGTCGCGTACTTCTACTAAACAAGGCAGGGCCCGTACAAGCTGGCTAACATAATTTCGTATGTTAGTCTATGAAAATGAAGAATGCATATTTTACTAGTCATTTTATACAAATATATGACGAATATTGCAATGAAATACTGTGAATTGCAATAGGATACTCAAAAATGAAGTTAACAGTTTTTTTTTTTAACTATGAAAAAACCATTACATGAGACCAATTTTTCTCATAGCCCTTACAAAGGAAAACTACTAGACTACCTAAAGCAGTGAGGTGGAAGTCACTCGCAAAATATTAAAAAAAGTTATACCGTAAAAACAAGGAGGTGATATATTATTGGCCGGTACTGTACATATATACGAGGTTTTTAAAACCGCTTTTTATTTCTAGTACACATAACACATGCCTTTAGGGTGATTTCAGACTAGCTCATTTTTGGGTTATTCCCACTAGTTACCACCAAGTTTAGTTGCTAACAGTGGTAACTAGTGGGATTTTTTCCCCAGTAGTTACAAGTGGTAATGGTTCATCAATTAATTAGCTCCATGCATGAATTTATTTTTATTTTTGGATTCATAATTTATATCGTTGGAACACCGGAAATGATAAAAATACTTTTGTAAACCTTAACATTATTTTATTAAAAAATATTTAAAATGTTGAAATTTTTTGAGCGGTTGAAACGCTCATAATTTTTGGCGCGAATTCGACAGAGCGTGATGACGTCACACGTTGGGCGGCCCAACTGACGTTTGCTACTAATGACACTAATCTGTCGAACGCGTGACGTCACGTGGCGTTTTGCTCACTAGCTTTTCGCGGGCAAATTTTTGTACTTTTTATTTATAATTTTAAGCAATTAAATGGTAATTTAAAACCGGAAATGCATTTGTAACATGATATAACGGTAACAAACATCAGAATAAAACATATTTCGTTCAAATATAAACTTCATGCATGAGGCTAATTACGTCACACGAATTTCAAGGTTGTATATTTTTTTCTCTTCATATTGGTCGAATGCCTAACATTATAATAATAGCATTTTTTTTTCTTAACATAACATACATAATGATAACAGTATGATCGTTTTGTCGCCGAAACCGGCACTAACTATTCATTGATAGATACTCTATTAAATATATAGCTGCAAATCAGTCTAAATCATATTTGATTTACCTGAACATTTGAAATTTAATTAAGGAAGCGTAGCGCTACCTTAATTAAATTTATAGATTCAAGTAAAGTTAAGAAAATTTACGTATTTTTATGTTACATGCACCTACTTTCATAGCATTCTCCAGAATTTTATCGGCGACATCAATTTTGTATACTTTCAACAACTCCCATTGCCAAAATGCGGATAACTGATTGGGATCAAACTTTTTAGAATTAGTGTCTTTAAAAGAAAAACAAAAATCATTTTTTGAGCAATGCAACGACAACACTAATTCTATAATCTTTAGTATCTTGTTTAAGCTTTAGCCTAAACTTGATGAGACAATTAAAATGTTCAGGTAAATCTTCATTCAACTCCAATAACTGTAAGCTGTGGATGAGCAAGACTTCTAAAATACCGGAATGGCGCCAATGTTTTGGTATTAGGCAACTGAAGGCTATCTAATAATATGTATGCAGGTTGTCGCAGCTCATCGGTGTGATTATTTGAAGCAAAAGCACTGTGCGAGTTGGTCATGGGCGAGTGAACTGCCGGGCTAGCACATGATTGGCGCGACAGTATCTCGCCGCGACATAGACTACCCGTCCCCCTTTAATTCATACAGTAAATAAAAGACCGGTAGTCTATCTCGCGGCGAGATACTCTCGCGCCAATCATGTGCTTGGCCTACTGGTCAAGAAGATGCGTTATGGAAGTTACATATAAGTTATTGACGTACAAGATCCACTGGGCGCCTGGAAGTTTAGGAGGAAGACACTTGCCTCCTGGAACAACACTTCAAGCACTTTATCGAAGTCCCACATTTTAAAATGTATACGTTTACCAGCTAAATCGTACAGTTACTTTTAGATTTAATAAGTAAAAACAGAAAATTTGAGGAATTAACACGAAAT
Source organism: Cydia strobilella (assembly GCF_947568885.1). Lineage (NCBI taxonomy): Eukaryota > Metazoa > Arthropoda > Insecta > Lepidoptera > Tortricidae > Cydia > Cydia strobilella. The sequence continues at coordinate 59,995,171 of NC_086068.1, forward strand.
AAAATTGAAATTCACTCAGTTAAATGGTACAACCGTCTCCCTCCGCAGTTTTTTTTTAAATATAGGTATTGCCAGTCTTATAAAATACTACCCAACCATAGACATAGTATATACAAGTATAGTTGGTCAAACCAATTTGTCAGTCAGTAAAAACCTGCTTCGAGCTACAGGGCGTCTGAGAACAGTTCCCCGTCGCATGGCACTTTCAAGGAAGAACCCTCGAGTCATTGGCCCAACTTACTACGAACAACTACCTGCTAACCTAAAGGGCCCTACACACTCATGCGCGAATCACGGTGCGAAGCCGCGAACGCGAGTCTGGAGCCTAGTTCGCTAAAAGTTAACACACTTAGATTTTCAAGTCCACTATTTAAAAAAAATATTTCGCTCCCGATACAAACTTTATTCATACAAACTTTTCAAACACGGTGCAATCAGTTTTCGTCTATTTTAATATATTGCCCTTTTATCAAGTTTCATGTTTCTAGCTTAAACGAAAACTTGTACTACATATAAACTTACATCCCCCCTTTTTCTGTTTTGTATAAGATATGTAAAATACTTCCTATACATCAAAAGGTGCAATATAGGATAGCAGTAGAAAATTGTTTTGATGATAAATTTAAGGTGCTGAAACAAAGTAGATATAGAACAAAGAGCATAAGGCTTAAACAAAGCCGTGCAGGCGCACCGTGATACAGGCCGGCGGCAGACACACCCAATCTTTACTTATCTCCCTCACGTCAGACAAGGGAACTATTCCAATGTTCCCGTAGTCCACGTAGTGAACTTAACTAGATTTTTCGGTTCACTGTAGTATAGATGCCCTGTACCAGTGGTCTTCGAAGAGCGCGATGCACGGTTTGTTCTCGTATATACCGTCTAACGGCGGCATATTCTTTCCCATTTCTTTCACAATATCTAAAAGTGCTTCATATGTCACATGGCTATCCGCATCTTGAACGATCATTAATTCCAAAGAGTTTGCGTCGTTTATCACGGGTATGTTACAGCTAAATTCTCGATCCTCTTGTCGCAGATACGAGACTAAGTTAGAGCTGTCTTTCTCGCTCGCACAGCCGTTTTGATCAACTAGCGTGCTCATTTTGAAGGACTCCGGCGAGCCTGACGCTTGTGATGAGTTTATATCCTCCTAAACAATGTAATCGGGTTCGGAACCACTGTTTATTTCAATAACATTCGTCTCTGTTTCAGTTCTTTTGATTTTTACTGTTGTACTTGAAGCGTGTTTAGATTTATTTATAAACTTGCGTTCTATAGGCTTGGAGCCGTCAATGTATTCAGCCAAGTCGAACTCGACTAGGTGGTCATTAATCCAGAGTTTGTCATACTTGACGAAGCATTTCTTCTCGACGATGGCCTTGTGTATGTAGTCGAGGACGGTTTGGTCCCACTGCTCACCGACGGGCTTGATGCGGGCGAGCGAGACCTTGTGGGATTGGATGGGGATCTGGTGTAGAGCAACGCGTTTCCTCAGGTCGGTAAAGGCGCAGAGCTCGGCGCCGTAGTCGACGTATCGAACGAGGCAGTTGCCCTGGGCGGGGTTGACCTCGAGCACCGTCCCGCGGTAGAACTTCGAGTCGAGGTAATATCGCGCCACGCAAAGCTCCCCGACGCGCCACGAGCAGTACGGCGCCATGAGGTCCTCCTCTTTGAACACCATTTCGAGCGTGTCGCGGATGAACTCCAAGTCGTCCTCCTGCGAGACGTCGTGCAAGTAGATGATGCCATCGTTGTCTATGTATGTGGGCAGGGCGGTGAACTGTTGGGCTCGCAGCGGCGGCGGCAGCAGCCACTCCTTCACCGAGCCGCGCACGTTCAGGAAACGCAGCGAGTCTTTCTTTTCTTGATGGACTTGAGGGCGGTGTTGCCCGTAGCCAATGTCACGTAAAAGGGTAGGAACAAAATAAATGCTCTTAGAGCACGACGCTGTTCGGTGGTTGTTGTAGTTGTCTCGTAAAACCGATAGCTGGATTTTACGAGAAGCACTTGGACTACCGGCCGTTGACTCCAAAATGGTGGTTAAACACGCTTTGAGATTAATTCTCCATTCACTGCACACTACCACATTAGATTATTGTATAATAAAGCTATCGATATTACACTTTAAACAATATTAATGAGCAAAAAACAAAGGAATTAATCACGAGGCTACTATCAAGATGGCGTTCGAACCGGAAGTCCATGCAGCGAGTCGTCTGGTCCAGAGGTGGCGCCCTCAATCTGACGAGTATCGATGGCGAGGCCGCGGCTCGCCAGCTCGGCGTTGAGGCAGCGCCACTCGGACTCGTTGGGCTCGAGCGCGCTGTGGGCACACCCACAGCTGAACCGGCATGCTCTTGTCCTCGAACTCGCCGACTTTTGTCACGAACACGCGTTTGTACTCCTCCAGTTTGTCTTTCAGGAACTCCTTGGTGAGCGAGGGCCACTCCCCGTCCGCCGGTAGCAACCCCGCTAGATGACACTTTATAGCCGCGTCTCCTATGACTTCAAAATCGGGATGCAACTTTTTCAAGTTCGATATCGAAACGGTCTCGGTTTGAGCGAAATCTGTAAAAAATACGACGACTTGGTCCTTTTCAGTTTTGAGGACGGTAGCTCGACGCCATGTCCGTGACTCCATGCAAAATGCGCAGCATCTATCGTTCACTTCCCATCTTCCGTGGCGCGGAAGCGCTTCAAGTAGAATTTATCCATATCTTCAAACAGCTCGTTGAATGTTCTCTGCTGGTGTACCAATGAGATGTATATCAATGATGGGGACTCGCAGAGAAGGATCTTCGCTTCCAATCGGAGCGTTTCTTTTGAGCCGGGTGGGAACCCATCCTGATACCTTCTTGCCATTGTTTTATAATTTGTGCATGTGGCGTTTTTACTATTTACGTGTGATCGGTTTTTTCTCAGTAGAATCGTATCCCGCAGTGAGGACTTCAAAGTCAATGGACGTAAAAAAACAGGGAGTAGGTGTATGCTTTTAATACTGGTATCAATTGGTACAGGTTGATTCACGAAAGCTGACATGAATGGAATTAACGAAACTTTCATTGTATGCCTGATTAGTTAATGTGATTACACACAGATATTTTCATTTTCATTCTCTTTCATTCCTTTCGTGCCAGCTCTTGTGAATCGACCTGTAGGTACTAGCATGATTGAGCAAAGATCGACTCGTCATAATGAAGAACTTTCGTTACGAAAATTTTAGATTTCGTCGTACACACGTATCGACACGTGGAAAGAATGCTAACAGAAAGAGTGTATAAGGGAGAGGTAGAAAGTTGAAACGGGAGTCGGAAGGGGCAGAACTCGGCGGACTTTCTCTGATCAGATCGGGGAAATCCTAAAGAAAGGCCGGGTCGAGAGCATCCTAAACCGGCGAGCGCGTATTAGGAATTTTCGATATCGACACCAAGTATTATTAATATTTTATCAATATATTTTTGACAAAAGGAATATTAGTAATTTTATAACCCAAAACAGATTAGGAAAGATTATTGAACGATTAAAAACAATTATCGTGTGTACAGCGAATAAAATAATTTAAATAAGTTAAAGTGACGTCACAAAGTTTGTGACTCCCCCCTTCCCCTTGTCACAACACGTCACATTTTCTTGCCCCCTACCCCCTTAAACGTGTGATGTAATTAATGGATGACCCCTAAAAGGTGGGAAAAAATTCCAAGTAACCACTGGTAACAATAACCCGTATTTTTCTGCGCGTATACGCTCGTTTCGGCTTAAAACGTTAGTCTAAAAACCGCCCCTAGGCACAGATTAAATAATAGTACAAAGTAGTAGGTACAAAAGGTTCACTCACTAACAAAACGCTTCTATATATGTACATACGCTAAGGGCCTGACACTCTTTGATAGAGAAAGATAGTCTTATTGCGATTCCTATAGGAGGAAAGAGAAAATAGTGTCATGCTTTGTCCTTATCACCGACCGGGTGGCATCATAGGTAGGAGTCGATGGCGAAATAACGAAATTTATAAGAGTGAAAGAGAAAAAATCCTATGCTGGCCAAATTTTATATGAATATTCTTTCTCTTACCCCCGGTCTCGATGGCGCGTCTATAACTACTTGTATATACTATGTCTATAATTGGCGCGAAGTATGGATGGTATAGAAAGGATGCCAATCTCTTATGGCAGAATTGTTGCAAAAGTGACCGCTTTCAGCAATAAATAATAGTTCCTAATCTCTCCAGTGGCGCTAGGTAGGCTCTGAGACCAAAGAGTATTGTAATATATAGGACACTCTATCACATGAACCATAGAGGTATAATAATGTAGATATGAAATAGGGAAGGGGCAGCAAATAACCCGACCAAATTACGTAGGTTGTTTCTGGTATCTTGTCAGGAATGTTAAAACGTGTTTTTAATTTTGTCGCATTGCGTATGTTCTGACCCTCACGGTCGCACGGGTGCACATCTATATAAAATACTATGTGTATGGTCTAGGTACTTCAGTGTATGGTGGCGCCGCCTATTTACTGTTTTTTTACGGTCACTTTTTGATACATGAAGATTCATTTCCTTACCTCTACCTTCCATAGCGCGAAGCTTCTATTATTTGAAGTTTCCATTTTTAGATTTATGCCACTAGATGGCAAACTACGCGAAATAGAGTGTGAGACTGAAGTGTAGGGGGCAGCACCTGCATGGAAGCGTGAATGGGCTTGGCAACTGTCAAAGGTTTGCGTAGATGGCGCTATCATAGCTTGCAGATGTTTAAAGGGCTCCAGCCAGGACATAAAATTATCCAGGGTATATAATTACATTAAAAAAAAAAAAAAAAAAAAATTGACAACTAGGGATTCACAAGGCAAGCTATGCTGGCGCCATCTGTTAAATACTTCGACCGGCCAACCCTATTGCTATTGTTTTCGCTTTCGATTCAGGTCACGAGATGGCACATTCCAACACGCAAAGTTTCTAGGTATAAATGTTCACTTGTTACTTTCATCCTCACTAACGTCTAAACTCTCCTCGGAGGAGTACCCCGTCGTGAAAAGCAGATTCTTAGGCTTCTTCTTTTTCTCTTCTTTGATCTCCTGCTGTATCTCCTTCTGTTTCTCCAGCGCCACTTTCTCGGTAAGCAGGGGCCTCTTTCTCTTCTTGGCCTCGATTTGTGCGGGAGGTTCTTTCGCGATCGGTTGTTCCTCTTCAAATTCGTCTTCTGCAAAAATAAAAACATTTCTTGCTTATTAAACACTAAAAACCGGCCAAGTGCGAGTCGGATTCGCGCACGAAGGATCCGTACCATTACGCAAAAAACTGCAATAAAAATTACGTTTGTTGTATGAGAGCCCCAATTAAATATTTATTTTATTCTGTATTTAGTAAATAAATAAATAAATAAATATTATAGGACATTATTACACAGATTGACTAAGTCCCACGGTAAGCCCAAGGAGGCTTGTGTTACGGGCTTCACGGGCAGGGTCACTACCTGACCAGACATGGTCTAGACAGATCTTCGTATGTCTTATAGTTTCAGACTTTCCCATACTGACCGATTTAAATGAGACACCCTGCATATTAAATCTGTGGAAAACACTTCCGAGATGAGTAACAAACGTGAAGTCATATTTACCTGGAGTGATGATATCGAAATTGTAGGCGTGGTCCTTCAGCACGACGAACACAAGCGGGAACTCAACTATGCACTTTCCAGAGAGGTTCTCTGCTAAAGTCTCGCTCGGGTCCAGCTCGAAGAACTTGCGAGCACATCCTTTAACTTTTTCAGCTGAAACAGTGTTATTACGATACAAATAATAGTTGAGTAGTTTTAGTTGGTCATTTTTTCCTTATTTTATTTCGTTTAATGTTAAATGGTTAATGGTACATACTATTCGACTCCTTACTTTTAATTTTAAAAATATTGTATAGCGATTTAGCGATCACATTTTCTTTGTTTTCCATACATCGAAACGGCTTCTAAGCAAAAGCGTCGTTACATGGTGACGTCACGATGTGTTGCCATATTAAATTTGATCCTCAAAACAAGCCTGATCGACTTTTTTATGTGATTTGTTCTATATGTTACATTAAATTTTTATATTCTATCTTTGTCGTATGGCAACTTAGTTTTAGATTAATTATGTTTTTTTTAAATGTTGCCACGCCCTAGTAAGGTCCATGTATGTACTTTCTAATAAAATAACCAACACCTTGTAATACCATGGTTGCAATTAACGATTATGATTTATAGTTTAAATAGTAGAGTGAGTACTTGTACAACACAAATTAGAATATTTTCATATTTTTTTTTATATTTTCTTGGTGGCTCAGATGGTAGAGTACTGTCAAGCCGATGACGCAAAAATGACGTATTTTAACATACAAGCAGTTTTTTTATAACACTACAATTTTTGATAACTAACTTATTGAGGCGTCGAAAAAAAAATACTTGTTACGTAAAATTCACTATCATAAATCAAAAATAGTTATAGTATTACTAACAATCTATTATTTAATCGAGTGACAATGATGAAAGTCAGTTAGACGTTTCTGTACTGATTGTCAAGTATCTATATGTGTCGTTTTCAAGCAAAAGGTACCACTTTCTCGCTTGCCATTAGGACGCTCTGACAGGTTTTTCGTATAAACATACAAGCAATTTTCTTCCTTATGGTAAGCGACAATGTGGTACCTTTTGATTGAAAACGTCACATATAAAGAGATTGAATTGAATAATTATTACGAAAAGACTAATTGAAATCATACTCTATGTATTTTTTTTTTATTTTTTTTATTTTTTTTTTCACTATGTAGCGTGACGTTATTTTTTCGTCAACGGCATGACATGTAAGGGCCCTGCTGATGACTGATGACCTCGTTTTCTTTGTAAATGCATCCTAATGTTAAACTAAACTAAACTAAACTGATCTCAACATATCAGCATTGCGATACAGCGAGGAAATGCCGCCAGCATCCTTGGTAGAATGCCTCAAGGGCCTATTTTAGATTTAAGCTAGTTCTTAATTTCGTTTACGTAGTACCACTGTGCTGTGGCTGCCGCATGCACCCTAAAAGGTGGGCTAAAATGGTTACCGAGTGGGACCCACGGAACACCATAGATGGTGCTGGCCGGGGTGCAGGCAGGCCGAAAAGGAGATGGCGGGACGACTTGGACGCATTTTATCCGGATTGGCGGGACACTACAAACGACAGGGTCGAGTGGAGGAAACGAGGGGAGGCCTTTGCCCAGCAGTGGGACACTAAATTAGGCTATTAAAAAAAAAAAGTATCACTGTATATATCTTGTATGTAAATAAAGAGAATTAACTAAAGTTTAAATTAATCAATCATACGTACCTCTCAACAGCACTTTGACTCCGTTAAACCCGACAGACTTATAATAAGTCAGAGCCTTCGATCCTTCAAACGGCTCCGCATTGACATCCAGGTACTTATCCAACAGCTCCGAAAGCCTTTTAGTCTCCAAGCATTTCTCGTCTACAAATTTCACCATATTCGGTTCAGCATTGGGGAAGATCCACTCCACCCGCCAACTAATTAGGTTTGTTTTGTAATTGTAACGAGTTGTGTTTACGAAGTGCCTTGAGAAGTTTTGCGCGAGGAACTGCAGGGCTATGCCGCAGTCTCTGGCCGCTATCTTCAGTTTGAAGAGATGCTGTTGGAGGAGCATATAATTCTGTCAGTACAGAAATTTATTTCGCCAATTAAGAGCAAATGAACAAATAATATATAGTTTGCACAAATCCGTAATCAGTGCGCCTTCAGTTAACTCCTTTAAAAACAGACTCAACAAACATTTTACGAATGGACAAAACACAAGTGCAGGACATTAATATGCACGTATCAGATATTTTGAGCTGCCTGTGCATTTGTATATAATAATAATATTACTCTACTACTAATAGAGCAAATACTAATACAATATTGATTTTGATAATTTACTATTGTAAAATTAAATTAATGCATGTTAAGTTTGTGCTTAGGTTTCAAATTCGCATTGTTTAGTTCTATAGGACTTCAGTAGTGGAAACTATTTTGGCTTTTGTATGTATTTAAGTGTTATTATTGAACTTGATATGATTTTAACTATATTCGACAATGGCGACTACAAATGTGGTCGGATAGTCGCCGACTATTCGGTACATCCCTAATCACGCGGTATCTTCTGCACAAAAGATCCCTATGGGTCGAAGTGTATCCGCAAGGGCCCCCGAATCTATAAGATATAATCACGAGGTATAATGGTTACTTGTAAACTATAAGATATAATCACGAGGTATAATGGTTACTTGGAGGCTTGTGTCGTACATGTACTAAAATCAAAAAAACACGATTCCCTCCACTGTACTAGACCGAACTATTCCCTAATGATTCTGCTCTTAGTACACTACACGCGAACGAAACAGAATGGGAGCGAGGACCGAGGAGTGACAATGACAGCAATGCGATCCGAGTGATCACTCATCTGACCAAACTAAAACTAAACAACGACTCTCTGTGTACTACTGTACTAAAAGACCGAAATAGTACAGTTTGGGGAATTGTACCAGTTGGGAGCCATCTTTTCAGTGAACGAGCATGCATAACTCTAGTTACTTGAACTTACTACTGGCAGATCCTTGTCTATCCTAGTGAACCTCTTCTTTTCGTCACGTTTCACTCCATGCACGAACCTGGCACACTCTTCCAACAGCCTGTAGTCGCTCAACAAGTCTCTATCGGTGAAATCTCTGATGCGAACAAATTTAGTCCTGTCCCGTGTACCGTCGCAGTTTAGCTCCATTTTGTGGATCCTAACGCAGTTTAAACAACATGTCTTTACTTCGCATTTAGGGCACGTGTATTGTGCTTCCTTTGAGGCACATACTTCACAAGGGCCGAGTCTGAAAGAAAGATATAAATGAGATTTTGTAATATATCCTCCTAAGTCCCAAGTGCATGCTAAAAGAACAAAATGGCGTTCATAATTGAGTCCTGGGTATTGCTACACAGAAGATGTCACTATAACAGAATATCCTTTAAAAAGATCAAAAGTATAGTCATTGAGTCCTGAACTTATAGCAGCAATTTAATCTGTTTCAAACCCGACTACGATTTTTGCTAGAACAAACATTATTCAGTACCAAAGTAACTTTTTTTTGCACTAAGTCAAGTTTTGTTCTTTTTAAAGAACTCTCGTGCTTAGTATGTAGTAGTTAATGTAATAATGATAGGTAAACAGCATGGGTAATTGGTTATTTACTTTTATTTTCTTGACAAAATCAGAAATTCACCACGCGTACGCACAAAGCTTCGCTTCTCAACTCCTCAACCTTGAGTCCTGGCCCAACGGTTGCTGGTAGAAGGGTAATCAGCCTCATTTTCCGAGTCAGAAGAATATTTATTTTCTGAGCTACGGACTCAGCATCAATAATCAAGGTTCGACTTGTTAAGACTCTGAAATAGACGTAGTTTCTGGTCAACGTAGCGATGACCAGAAAATTCAACGCGTGTGACACGGAAAAATATATAAACACTAAGATAATTGCGTTTAGGTCTAAAATATCGCAATAAAGGGACTTAACAATGGTTGCCATTTTGTTCTATTAAAAGCTAGTTCGGTCTTTCTAACAAGTAATATTTTAAAAGCCCGGGTCTTAGGAGAATAAACCGACTATCCAAGTACTTCGGGGGTGGTTTTTACCTTGGCGCGGGTCCCCTTGTCTCCGGCTCGCTATCTGACGACGACGACATGTGTTATAAGCAAAGAGCATATTGGTTATATTGGTTATAAGCAAAGCATTGGCGCATTGGCGTATTTTTTTTTAACAATTACGGCCTGGATGCGAGCATTGGCGTAATTCTTGAGGCGTTTTTTATACCCGAAAACGAATTGAAAACACATATTCTATAGTTGGTCAAACCAAATTGTCAGTAAATAAGAACAAAAAAAACTATACTCATCCTTTTCTATTGGGTGCTAGTACTAGTGTAAGACAAAGATAGTACGACTACGATTCTCTCTCTCTATGTTTGAAATGACAGTCCTTTGACAAACTATAGTCCCATTTTCCTCTGGATATTGACATTATGGAAAATAATTTTACAAAATTCGATGTATATTACCATAGCTATGTCCCTTCGTTTGACTTTTTAAAAATTAGGAGCGAAAAACAAATTCCATCAGACAAACAATACATTATGGGTCGCGTGCGGATGTGCCGAGCTCCAGATGGTGGAACAATACAAGTACTTGGGCTTGCTTATATAGTTTGTCAAAAGACTATCTCATTTCAAACATAGACAGAGAGAATCATACTATCTTTGTCTTACACTAGTACTAGCGCCCAAAAGAAAGGGATGAGTATAATTTTCCTGGTTGTTACTGACTGACAAATTGGTTTGACCAACTATAGGTTATAAGTTCTCGTGGGAGCCACATGTAAATGGCTTATGCAATAAATTAAGAGCAGTACTTGCAAAATTCCACCATCTGAAGTTCGTTTTAAATAGGGCTACTATGTATGCAGTGTACTATGCTCTAGTGGACTCACTTTTGTCGTATGGGCTGTCAAGCTACGGCCGTATATTTAAAACGTATCTAGAAAAGATAAAGGCATTGCAGATTAGATTCATGAAATTAATGGTTGACGAAAAAACTAAATTTAAATGTAAAAGTACTACCTATGAACAACTCTTCTTAGAATGTAAAATTTTAACAATCCATGAACAAGTCACATTATTATTAGCTTTGGAACAAATGTGGAATGATGAGTTTAAAATACCTATTATCATCCAAAGGTTAACGAGAAACAGAGATAGTAATAAATTGCTGGTACCTAGTTTTACGAATTTCTTTGGTCAAAGATGTAGAAAATATTTAGTCCCTATTATCTATAACGAGTTGCCGTCGGATTTAAAAACCACAAGGATGACAAAACAAACATTACACAAACGCAAAGGAGCCTCGTCTGCCAGTGCCAACCAACCACTGTGTGGTTTGGCAGAAGAAAATATGTATTTAGTTGTAAGTAAGATCTTTGAATAAACGTTTATTTTTTATTTTTTATGACAAAACTTTATGGGAAACAATGTCATTTATCTAATCTGGAAAAGTACAAGATAATCCCGTAATTTATGCCTTAATTTAATACCTACAATTTAGTACGAGAGTACAAAGAATGTGGGGGTGGTAGGGGTGGGGGGTGGCGGCAACTTAATGACTTTTATGCGGACGAAGTTGTGGGCAGATGCTAAAAATAGTTAGCTCATAAAATATTGATAGTTCGCTTATTATAAAAACTCATTCATTTTTAGGGTTCCGTACCCAAAGGGTAAAAGCGGGACCGTATTACTTAGACTCCACTGTCCGTCTGTCTGTCTGTCACCAGGCTGTATCTCATGAACCGTGATAGCTAGACAGTTGAAATGTTCACAGATGATATATTTCTGTTGCCGCTATAACAACAAATGCTAAAAACAGAATAATAGTTATTTGTTATACAAGGGTGCAAAGTTGTATTTTACCCGCGAGTGTAGAATTGAAACACGAGCAAGCGAAAGGATTCTATAGTTGAACCACGAGCGAAGCGAGTGGTTCTAAAATAGAATCCTGAGCGTACGAGTATTTCAACACACGAGAAGTAAAATACATTTGCACCCGTATGTAACACAAAACTTTTCCCCTCACTATAGCGAGGAAAGTGCAACATCCACAGGCGTTTCTTTAGATCATCTTCATCACTGGAAGCACTCATTTTTAGGGTTCCGTACCCAAAGGGTAAAAACGGGACCCTATTACTAAGACTCCGCTGTCCGTCTGTCCGTCTGTCTGTCACCGGGCTGTATCTCATGAACCGTGATAGCTAGACAGTTGAAATTTTCGCAGATGATTTATGATGAACAGATGATATTTCTGTTGCCGCTGTAACAACAAATACTAAAAAGTACGGAACCCTTGTTGCGCGAGTTCATGAGACTGAAGTTTACAAACATTTTACAAACATTCATGGGGGCCACTTTTGGGGGGTAAATGAGAAAAATATAAAAATAAAGTTTTTCAAACTAGATCGTGTTAAATATCAAAGGAAAGAGCTCATTGTGAGAATCTCAAATATATAGGTATATACGCAACAAACGTGATTTTTTTGCTGTTTTTTTCCTTAATGGTACGGAACCCTTCGTGCGCGAGTCCGACTCGCACTTTTTTTTACGATATTATTAGAGAAAACCCTGGAAGTTGTGTATTTTTACGTGAGTCGGAGTCGGTGAGGACCAAGTGAGAACTTTTAAAGTAAAATTTTTGTTGACACTTGACAATGTTGACGTTTCTGACGATGCGTTTTGAAATTGCATCAACTCAACTTGTGCGTTCAGTTATATGCAACATCATTATAAAAAAACAAATATTTTTTATGGAATTTTAAGGTTTATGACTTAAAACCATTAAATAAAGCTACCTACATTTGCTATTTTTTATTAAATTCTCAAACCATATATTTAATCATTTAGGTTATATCGAACGAACCATTATTATGAACGTTTTTCGTTTTGTTATCTGTCAAAAGCTACTTAAACACGCCATCCAAGGTCAAATAACTTTCCCCACTAGTGGATAAAATGCGTTTTTCCCCGCTTGTTTTAAAGGATAAAAGACGGCTTTCCGAGCTAGTGAGGGGAAAAATATTATTTTTTGCCGTTTTTTGCGTAATGGTACGGAAACCTTCGTGCGCGAGTCCGACTCGCACTTGGCCGTTTTTTTTGCACATGATTCTACTGCGCAGACAGCCTCAGCCCTGAGACCAGCCCGGACAATATTGATTTTCCATCGAATTGAAATGATGTATGTTGTGTTTTAAGTACAGCCGGGGTTGCATTCTATAGTGCAAGCTGTACGCATAAGAAAACCGCAAATCGATGTACAGTTTAGCCATTAGCCGTTTGGCACACGCATACTAGAGGTCAAAACAAAATGTTTGACCGGCAGTTCCTAAAAAAAATTCTGGGGTGCTGTCATTTTTTTGTATGACAGAAAATTTTATTTTTTTAAAACGTGTCATGTGTGGTATCATTGTACCAAGCAAGCCCAAACATGATGGCTATTTAGATATATAACAAGCTTTCAGATAAAATAAAGAACGAAACATCTGAAAAAAAATTCATACATAAAGTCAAACAATTTCTAATAAATAAAAACTACTATAGCCTGAAAGAATTTATTGATGATATCGAAAAACATAACAAATAAAAATCTTCGGTCTGCTTCTATTCACACTATTCACAGCAATGTAATGCGCATAATAAAATCCAATAATACATAATATTATTATTTTAGCTAAGTATGTAGTAATGTTATGATTATGACACTGATGAAACTAGAATTTTACATTGCAATTTGACAATTTTTTACCATTAGCCTACTTATGATTATAACATAACCTACACAATAAGAAACGACATCAATAAATTAAAATAATAACTATTAATAATAAACTGACAAATCAATTCAATTAATCAATTACCAATATAATTATTTTTGACGATATATTCTTAGATTTAGTTTTAAGATTTGCCGTCATTTATTTTATTTTAATTTTAATTGATTACTAATAAGTGAATGTAATTAGCCTAGAATAGCCTAGAATAATATTACTATTGTGTGCCCTTACAGGGTGTCATGATCTGACTTTATATAATCTAACACCTATTATGTACAGTCGCCATCAGATATATCGGAGCGGCCGAGGTGCTCAAAAATATCTGAACACGCACTCTAACGCCTTGACAATAGACGTGTTCAGATATTTGTGAGCACCTCGGCCGCTCCGATATATCTGATGGAGACTGTACATGACAATACAATAAATAAATGATAAATTATCATATGAAAGGGCTTTGTGAGGCGATTCTAAAAATATACCACATCAATACATGTCAGCCATTTTTTTTTTCAAATTAAAACAAAAGTAATTTTCAAACCATACCAAGTTTGGGCTCCTCCAGATACGATATGGCAGATTTTTTTTTGTACAATATACTACAAGTGATACGTGATATCCTCATATCTAACCCCAAGAAAGCAATTTTGAAAATATTTTATTTAGTTTTATTTTTTAATATTACAAAGCGACACAGTTCTACTTCAATGCTGTAAAGTCGGATTAGAAATGAACTACACAAAAACAAAAATTATGACTAACGGAGCCCCTACAAAAATACACATACAAGGCAAAGAACTTGAATATGTAGACAATTACATATACTTGGGCAAGAGAATATCTTTCGACACTGACAGCAACAGTCAGGAGATAGACCGCAGAATCCATAACAGCTGGAGGAAGTACTGGAGTTTTAAAGAGCTTCTAGAAGGAAATTACAATCTAAAACATAAGAAAACAGTAATGGACACGTGCATTTTACCATGCCTTACATACGGTTCTCAAACTTGGGTGCACACAAACAAGAACAAATTAAAGATAAGAACCTGCCAAAGAGCCATGGAAAGGAGCATTCTCAGTATAAAACTAAAGGACAAGGTTAACAGCAAGTACATACGATCCAAAACAAACATCATAGATGCCCTCGAGTTTGTGCTGAAACAGAAATGGAGATGGGCCGGCTACATAGGAAGATTGACAGGTGACAGATGGACCAACAAGGCACAAAGTGGACCCCATGGTAAAAGGAAGGCGGGAAAACCCATAACACGGTGGTCCAAGGATAGTATAGCCACAGCCGGAGAAAATTGGCTAATCAAGGCAAAAGACCGAGAAAGATGGAAAGATATGGAGGAGGCCTATACCCAACAGGGGTCCTTAAAATAGTAAAAATGGAAAACAATAATATTAGAAAACTTTTTTTTATCATGTAAAACTATTTAAGGAAAAATAAAGGCTTAAATAAATAAAAAATAACCCATTTTACTAGACTTATGGGACTGTACTGCAGATACGGTACATATTAATCATAAAATGATACGTAATATCCATATACCCAACGGGGAATACCTCTTCTTTAACTGCATCTTTTCATCAGTTGGTATAGTTTGTTTAGTTTTGTGGTAGATACTGACTGAAAAATGGCTTAAAGCTGAATGAAAGATGTTTATTCCTGTTGTTTTTATTTAATAATTATTGACTATAGATTTGGCTTTAAAAAAAATTAAAACATTTTCGTTTTTCTTTATATTTCTTCCTCTCCGTCTTGTATATACGTATTGTTGGAAATAAAAAAGCGGTATGTATAAATGAATTCCCTTGTCTACATAAAAGGCGTAAATTAAGAAAATAATAGCGCACCCATAGCGCACCTCGTGTTATGGCAATCACCGTGGCAAAATCTCGCCGTGGTATTGAAGTAGAACATTGTCACTTTGTAATATAAAAAAAAAACTAAATGAAATAATTTTCAAAATTGCTTTCTTGGGGTTAGATACGTGATAACGTATCATTTGTGGTATATTGTACAATAAAAATCAACCATATCGTATCTGGAGGAGCCCAAACTTGGTATGTTTTGAAAATTATTTTTGTTTTAATTTAAAAAAAATGGCTGCAATGTATTGATGTTGTATATTTTTAGAATCGCCTCAAAAAGCCCTGTCATATGATACCACACAAGATAGGTTTTAAAAAAAACCATACAAAAAAAAATGATAGCACCCCTAAAGGAAATTTGTTTAGAAACTGCGGGTCAAAAACTTGGTTTTGACCTCTAGTATACGTGTGCCAAATGGTTAAACTATACATCGATTTGCGGTTTTTCTTTAAAATAGGGCTTGTACGGCTTCCACTACTAGGTTTGCAACTAAATACTATGCAAATAATGCAACAAGTATATCGTCTTCCATTTCTCATCCGGCAGCCGGGTGCAACCAATCAGAGCCTTTTGCTCGCGTGTTTTACCCAATCACCGTATTCGTGTTTGCGCACGCTGGTTTAAAAGTTGAAAGACGCCTTTAGGCGAAAAAAAAAAAACTTGTTTTGTACACAATGTAATGTAATTGTAAATTCATTTCATTATTTCGCCGATCTTTAATGGAGTCGGCAGTGTATGCGCGCGGAGTAACTTTACTTAACTTAAAGATGTTGCGAAAAGATCTGGAAATAGCACTCATGCCAGCAGGCTGTGCAATAGCTTTTCCTAAGAGGTATGAAAGACACAACAAAGTTTTGGAGAACGAATACAATTCAGACATTACCCTTGGTATCGGTGCACTCCAAGTCTGCCCTTCAGGTTGGGATGTGGCCCTCAACGAACTACCTAAGAGTAAGGTACGCACTGATCCTCGTTCTATGTCAAAATGCAGAAAACGTTACAAAAGTCCTAGTTTAGTATTGGACAATGGTCAGGAGGATCCGAATAAGAAGAAGAAGTACGATGATTCGGTGGAAAAGAGTCAGGAGTCCCGGATATTCAGAAACAGCCGGATGAAAAAGTTTAAGAAAAAGAAACTGGCAAAGGATGATGAGACAGTTGACTCCGCCATGAGTCCTGATAAGGAAAAAATAAAATTGAAGCGAAAGGCAGAAAAATGTTGCCCACATGCAGCTGAAGAAACCATTGGCTTTATTGATGTTCAGAATGATGATAAAAAAGTCAACAACCCATCTAAGAAGCGTCGTTCAAGGCAGACCAGGAAAAATAAAGAAAAAAAATCCCGTGAGGAAAGATCTTTGGAAGATGACTTAATGTTTGAGTTACAAAACTTTCACATCGGATCAAATTCAAACATTTCAACTGAGACACAGTCGGCTGCTCCAAAAAATCTAAAGGGAAAGCACAGGAATGCAACACAAACAACTGGTTCGGACATCTTGGATGTGAATCGGAGCACTCTGAACTTAAAAAAGCTGGTTAAGTGGACAAAGAGGCGCTGGAACAAAGATCAGAAGGGTGCAACGCTGGCTAGCAGCCTGTACTTGGTTGAGGTCCACAACCTGCCGGCTGTCATGAGTTTGGTGTTCCAGGCGCCACTGTTCGAAGTATTTGAGAAGTACGGGCGCATCAAACGCATTGGGTAAGTTCTTTTGATGACTATGACAAGTATATTTGAAGTTATTCGCAATATTGCAATATCGTGACTGGAAACATGCAATTGTCTGCTCTGCGGTTACAATTTATGATGTTATCACATTTAAATTTATAATATTTTCTGCGCTCGATTATTTTCCCTTCTTTGGACACTTTTACACATTTAAACAGCTCATGCAATTTTTATAACAGAAAGATTCACTATCTCGCGCACAGTGCCTGAGATATTGTCACGTCACGGCAATTATTATTTTATTATTGGGGCGTTGTGAGCCTTTGAGTGTCACGTCGACCAAACAGTGATCTATTGTGACGGCCCTTTAAAGCTCATTACTAATGCCCCTTGAGTCCAGAAAATTCCAGATTCTTTGGGCCGAAATGTTCTGTACCTCATAGGGTTGCAGTACATGCAGCCCTAAGTAGGTACTTCTTTTTGACATTAGTACGTCACGGTAAGCCTACTGTGCTTAATTCCGCCGTTAATTATGAACATAGAGTAACTTATACTAGAGCGGTACTGTCATAGTAAATTTTGTAACCCCAGTAAATTCACTGCCATCTGTCGACACACTTTAAAACTAAAAATGAAGATTTATAAAAATAGGATAAAATGTACTTAAATATGGATAAATGATTTTTTTTATTTGCATTAATTATTTTTATAATTTTGACCCATGTTCTTTCACTGATATGCGTTTAAATTGTTAAATAACAAACGAAACCGTCAACGCCATCTATACGACAGTAGGCCAAAGCTAGTAGCGCCCTCTGAACGAGAATCAAATTTTCTTGATTTTCGAGGCACGTTTTTTCCTTAGACTGTATCCATCTATTACGGATTATCTATCTTTGATTATGAACTTTATCGCCCTAGCCAGTAGATTCAAAGTGAAATGACATCCATAATGATTTAATTTTATTTTTATGTATTAGCTTATAATTTTGCCATAGGCCTGCTATAATGCACCCATCTGCGGAGGGCGAGTGTACATTCAGCACCACCATCTGCTTTGAGACGGAGACTGCTGCTACTAAGGTAACACACATTTGTAGAATTTCCTATAAAAAGGGACCTTATTGTCGATGGCGCTTACGCCATTATAAACGATGCTCCGATATAAATACAATGCCGCGCGACGCTGTGCGGCGTAAGCGCCATCGACAATAAGGTCCCTTTTCATAGAAAATGCCTCATTTTCATCACATATGCATAACTTACCAATCTTATGACTAGTGTGAAATTAAAAACTGTAATAGAAAGAAAAAGTGACGAAGCCCTCCAGTGGTGAAGGCCGGATTCGAACCGGCGTCTTTAGCTATCGCGGCTAACGCCATGAACCCCTAGGCCACCCCGCCACGGCGGTGCCCATCCGAAATTCTCGACTATATGCCATCTTAGTAAGACTAGGCGTCTTTGACCAGCTCTAAGGGCAAGCAGTGCGCGCTTGCACCTCCTAAACGAACTCCTTACGGATTTACGTTGTAGCGAAATATTTAATAAAATAATTTGATTTGTTCCCAAACTTGTTCATAGTGTGAAATTGTTGATTTTTATTATTTTATTTTTATAGTCTGGAGGCTTAAGCCAAATCTCATAGAACCAAACTAGAGACAGGTAAACCTATGCTGGCGCCATCTTTAGAAACCGTTTACAGTTGTCCCCATTTCTCGTTTCACAAGGACACAATGGGAAACCCTTTTACGTGAAAGGATTTCACTTGGGGAGTAATGGGTTTATTTATTTTTAGGGAAGAATGGGCATTGAAATAAACATAACAGAGCGTTTCCACATTGTCCGAAATCCGATCCTCGATTTTTTTTTATTTTTTTTTATAAACTGATCGGCGATTGGCCCTAGTCACACCTGATGGAAAGTGAAGACAGGGCCTAAGATGGAGCTCACGTTCAGTAACAGCCTATTCACTCTTGCTTTAAAGAGACCGAGGTCATATTGATCAGGGAATACAGATGGCGGGAGCGCATTCCATTCCTTAGCCTCTGCGAACAAATGGAACGTGGAACGTGGACCACGAACGGGTGCATTCGCTCCCCGCGCCTTGTTTTTTTTTTATTAATCGAGAATGTATGCGTCTTTATGAATTCTAGACGTGGGCTTGATATATTGATTAGAACATGGACGCGAAACGCCAGCTCGTCACGTATACAAACAAAAATTCCGACCGTGCGAGATATTTAAGAAGCTACAACATTTAGATATTAATGTAAGGGTCATACGGACCATTAGGCAATATAAAAAAAAAGGATCTTCGAGAATCAGACCCAAACCTGGTCGATAACCATCTGTTCGGGCAAAAATATAAGTAATTAAAAGCGTTCGTGGGCGTATTCGGCGAAAACTAGCCCAAAGTGCAAGTGAACTCGCTAAAGATATGAAAATATCCTGACGATCAATGAATCGTATATTACGACATGATCATGGATTGAAGGCCTACAAAAAACAAAAAATAAAACCGGCCAAGTGCGAGTCGGACTCGCGCACGAAGGGTTCCGTACCATTACGGAAAAAAACAGCAAAAAAATCACGTTTGTTGTATGGGAGCCCCATTTAAATATTTATATTATTCTGTTTTTAGTATTTGTTGTAATAGCGGCAACAGAAATACATCATCTGTGGAAATTTCAACTGTCTAGCTATCACGGTTCATGAAGCCTGGTGACAGACAGACAGACGGACAGCGGAGTCTTAGTAATAATCCCGTTTTTACCCTTAGGGTACGGAACCCTAGAAAATATTGATGAGCTTGGCATGAGGGCGATTTTTTTCCGACAAAAAGATGTTTCAATTGCAAGATAGCCACAATCAACAAAATGACCGTGTTTACGGTGCTTCATTGGGGGATATTCCAGTAGACAAATTAGCCGTACGGCGGTTTCAAAGTGCGTCGGCCCTCATGGTATGGGGTGCCATACCACCTAGGGGCAAACTACCACTGCTGTTCATAGATCGGGGAGTAAAAATTTACCAAGACAATTATATTCAGAACGTGTTGTATCATATGCTAGAAAATATCCGAAAGTTGTATGCGGGACTATTATTGCTTTCAACAAGACAGTGCCCCGTCTCACAAAGCTAAACGTACGCATGACTGGTGTCGAACATTCAGATTTTATACCGTGGCAAGAATGGCCTGCATCTTCACCGGACTTGAATCCGTTGTACTTTTCTATATGGGGATACATGCTCAGCGGGATTGGGAGCACGCAGGGAATGACTTTTAATTCATTCAAGCACCGGTTGGTCAAGATATGGGACGATATACCAGATGAGGTAGTGCGTGCCACGTGCAACACATTCTATGGTAGAAGCGTAAAGTTATACAGGTTAAAGCGATTTGAGCTAATGAATTAATTTTGTAAATGGGCGATTCAACTTTTTCTTGTCACTCGTTGCCAATGTTGCCATGGTTACGTTCTCCTGGTTTTATGGTAATTAAATTAACCAAATATTATGCATTTTTGTGGTACATATATGGTGGCCTTTCCACTGAGTAATAAGCACGTTTGTGGATCTCTATATAACATTCCATCTAACAAACTGTGCTAATATTGTCCCCTGGCTGACAGGACACAATAACAACAAGAAATAGTTTAATCATACAAATATAAAGTATACTTCAAATAAAAACAAGTTTAATTTTTTTTATACCACGTCGGTGGCAATCAAGCATACGGCCCGCCTGATGGTAAGCAGTTACCGTAGCCTATGGACGCCTGCAACACCGGAGATATTACACGCGCGTTGCCGACCCTAACACTCCTCTCCCTCGTTGAGCTCTGGCAACCTTACTTACCGGCAGGAACACAACACTATGAGTAGGGTCTAGTGTTATTTGGCTGCGGTTTTCTGTAAGGTGGAGGTACTTCCCCAGTTGGGCTCTGCTCTAGATCTGGAATGACATCCGCTGTCCTGTGCCCTACCACACAATTTAATATTGAAATTTGAAGTTTTGTTTTAATTTTATGGCTATTTTAAACTAGGACGCTTAATCTGCCCAATCCTGTATGTATGTTAGTTAGTATGCGGGTGCCATTGTAGGTAAAATCCGTTATCGTTGCTCATACTATTCATTACATATCAGGACGCCCTAACACGCCTTTAACCTGTCGGTAACAGGCTCTCGAAGAAGACCACACACGCTTCGGCGGCTCCGAGATCCGGGTGCTCCGCCCCTCCACTGTCGACCGTTGCAACATGCCCGAGGATATTGGCGAGTCCGGTGGCCCCGGGCCCGAGTGCCGCGGTAGTATGGGTGAGGTTTTTTTTTAATATATATATTATATTTATTACTTTCAAATTGGTATTACAGATGTTCTTAATCGATAATGTCACATGATACCCTGTAAGGGTATTGCAATTTTATCTATCTACTCTAAACTAACACTTCTTCTTCTTCCTAGCCTTATATCCCATTCACTTGGGGTCGGCTCTCCTTATACGGCGTCGCCAGGAGCGTCTGTCCTGGGTAGTCTCTGGTGGTAATCTTTTTTCTATATGGTTCTTTTTTACAAGACCTATCCATGTTATCTTGGGCCTTCCGCGACCCCTAGGCTTTTCACTCATCTCTAGCACCTTTCTCGTCATGTGGTCTGGTGGGCGCCTCATGACGTGGCCATACCATCGTAGTCGATTTTCGGTGAGCTTTTCTTCGTTTGGCCTTACTCTGAAACTGCCTCTAACGTGGATATTCTAAACTAACACTATAATATGTACTTAAATTAAACACAGAGATAACATTACACAAAAGATATACCTACCTAAGTTCTATGTAAGTATTACTTATATGTCTATCTATGGTATTTATTACCAATCAAAATATTCTTGTATAGAATAAAAACAATTACTTGTTAAATAATTTTTCAAGCAGTTACCAAACGGTTTTTTTTTAAATAAAGAACATCCACATCATACATATTATTACTTACACTAACAACATTTTAAAAGGTAATAATGACTGATATATATGACAATTATGTAGTGCATAACATTGACTAATAGCATCGCAGTGAAATCAAACTTAACCTAAAGCTAATTAAATCTGAAATCTAAAATTAGAGGCTTTTCATGTTGTCATACGTTTTTATGTCTAAGTCACACCGAAACTGAAAATAATCACACCGAAGCTAATAGACTATATGTGTCGTTTTCAAGCAAAAGGTACCACATTGTCGCTTGCCATAAGGACGCTCTGACAGGTTATTCGTATAAAGATATAAGCAAATTTCGTCCTTATGGTAAGCGACAATGTGGTACCTTTTGCTTGAAAACGACACATAATAGCGAGGGCAGACGCTAACCAAAACATTAAAAGATTAAAATTGACTTGTAAGGAAAAAAACCGGCCAAGTGCGAGTCGGACCGGACCATTTCGCAAAAACGGCAAAAAAATCACGTTTGTTGTATGGGAGCCCCACTTAAATACTTATTTTATTCTGTTTTTAGTATTTGTTGTTATAGCGGCAACAGATATACATCATCTGTGAAAATTTCATCTGTTTAGCGATCACGGTTCATGAGATACAGCCTGGTGACAGACAGACAGACAGTGGAGTCTTAATAATAGGGTCCCGTTTTTACCCTTTGGGTACGGAACCCTAAAAATCACGAAAACATGTCTAAATTTGCGGGAGAGGTTAATGACTTATCTTGGAAGAGAGGTTATGACCTTATGGCTTATCTTGGAGGAGAGGTTATGACCTTATGACTTATTTTGGGGGAGAGGTTATGACCTTATGACTTATTCTGGGGGAGAGGTTATGACCTTATGACTTATTGTGGGGGAGAGGTTGTGACCTTATGACTTATTTTGGGGGAGTGTTACTTGGAGTCTGCCCTTGCAAATATGTGACGTTTTCAACCAAAAGGTACCACACCGTCGCTTGTCGATAAAGTTGATTTCTGATTGAAGCTATATGGAAATAGCGCCTTACTGACAATACTGACAAGCGACAATAAGTACCCTTTTGGTTGAAAATAGCACATATAGTCTAGTTTCCGTTGGATTTTTTTCACGGCATTTGCCCTTGATTAAAAGCCCCCTACTAACTATTGTCCACAGGAGTGACAACTTGTTTTAAAATCTGTGTGTGACCGAGGTATGACCTAATAGTATCAACAAGATAAGTAGGCAGATAATTGTAGGAAATGCTTCGTTTTAGTATTGATTTTACGCTACCCCAGATTTCCAGGAATTCTAAATAGGACAACCTGGGACCTATTGCATAATAATCTAGGCTTTGCACGGGTGCAATGCTGGTGTTTTATACATATAAACCTTACTCATGAATAACTTTTTAGGGTTCCGTACCTAAAAAGGAAAAAACGGAACCCTTATAGGATCACTCGTGCGTCTGTCTGTCCGTCTGTCACAGCCCATTTTCTAAAAGAGCTCATTTTGAGTATCTCAAATATATTTTTTTTGGAATTTTAGAATAAATAGTTTAGGTTATTTAAAAAAAAATGCCAGAAAAAATGACCATTCCCCCCCCTTTATCTCCGAAACTACTGGGTCTAAAATTTTGAAAAAAAATACACAAAATAATTCTTTACCTATAGATGACCAGAAAACCTATTAGAAATGTGTAGTCAAGCGTGAGTCGGACTTAATTACTTAGTTTTGATCCGAACCTACGGGTTTTTAAAAACTCACGTTTCACATAAAAAAATACATTGTTAAAATTGTGTAATGTACGGAACCCTTGGAACGCGAGTCCGACTCGCACTTGGCCGGTTTTTTAAAAACGCATCAAAATCCGTTGCGTAGTTTTAAAGATCTAAGCATACATAGGGACAGACAGACAGACAGCAGGAAGCGACTTTGTTTTATACTATGCAGTGACAAGCTAATACTATGAGTGATGGAGCTTTTATACTTTCACGTGCGCTGCGAAGCTCTTCTGTGTGTGCGTGCTTGCGGGGAGGGAAGAAGCTATCGGGCGTGGTTTACAAACTGTCATTCGCCGCTGCAGTAGCCCCTTAACATTCAAAATCACTAATAGTATTAGCTCGTATTATATTATGCAATAGGCCCCTGGGTTTGTTATCCGTCTACATCAAGGATCTGACACTTTGATAGAGAAAGATAGTCTTATTGCGATTCTTTGTCTTGTCTTTATCACCGACCAGGCATTTTTTCATGGTCGGGTTATGGCATCATGTGGGCATCACAGCAAGGAGGCTATGGCGAAATACATGCAAACCGGATAAATTGCGTAGTATACATTTTATATAGATATTCTTTCTCTTACCCCCGGTCGCTCGGTGGCGCGCTTTGTATATACTATGTCAATGGTCTACATATATTATAAGCTATGAGGAAGGTGTGTTGCGATATTTAATTTGCCATTTTGTTCGTCACTATTGATCCTTGTACAATGCTTGATGTTATATTAACCTAGTTTTTCTGCGAAATAAAATAGGAGACTGATAAAATTTGATCATGATAGAGTTTTAAGGGGTCCACTAACTATCAGTCCACCGGACGATATCGGTCTGTCAGTTAGAACAAAAATTTGACAGTTCCGAACAACTGACAGGCTGATATCGTCCGGCGGACTGATAGTCAGTGGGCCCCTTTAGGGGCCCATTGACTCAGCCGGACGATATCGGCCTGTCAGTTAGAACAAAAACTTGACAGTTCCGAACAACTGGGTCCCTTTAGACGCAATTATTGTCTGTTTTTTTATTATTATTTAGAGATTTACAGACATGTAGCTGAAGATGAACAGACATCGCAACTCGCAAGTCGATTTTTTATGTACAGTCCCCCAAAGTTTCAAAAATATAAAGTCGTGTTCCCATATTTTTGAGCCCTTTGTCTGGATCGATATTTTTGCATTCGACTGTAATCAATTATGTTTATGCCTACTATTAGTATAATAGATTTTTTGTAATTTATTACTAACACTATTCAACTTTTTCGCGGCAGATGGATGAAGGTAAGATTATATATTAATTGTAGGTATACCCTCGCAGCGCTCAAGATTCCACTTTTAGCACCACTCGCTACGCTTGTGGTTTGATCGAAAGAGCTCGTGATTCTGAGTAGACATAACCAAAGAGAATTAAGGGGTCAGATCAAAAACTAAGTAATTAAGTCCGACTCACGCTTGACTGCACATTTATAATAGGTTTTCCGGTCATCTATAGGTAAAGAACTATTTTGTGTATTTTTTTTCAAAACTTTTGACCCAGTAGTTTCGTAGAAAAAGGGGGGAGGGGGGGGGGTTATGATATTTTCTTTAACAACTTCTAATATATTCATTTTAAAATTACAAATAATATGTATTTGAGATTCTTAAAGTAAGGTATTTCATTTGACATGTAACACGATATAGTTTGTAAAACTTTATTTTTTAATTTTCTCATTTACCCCCAAAAGTGGCCCCCATGTTCAAAATAGATAGTATGATTCTATGTTTGAAATGAGACAGTCCTTTGACAAACTATAAAATTCCCCAGCAACGCCCGGCCCCTTTCCCTACTGATGCGTTGCGCACTGAAAATCAGGAAACGGGACTCGACCTTCGGTGCAACGATCAATAATGCACAAATCCTGATGCTATTGTTACCAGGCTCCGTACCGCAATCGTAAATTAACAAATTCTATGTTCATCTCTATCGCTCTTAACTAGTGTAACTGGGACGCGTGATTTTCGAATTGTAATTCGCTGTGGCCGCCCAGACATGCGCCTGTTGAGCTTTTACCCGTCGGTCGGGACGCGAGCAAGTCGTAATGCAACAAGTTATACAAGTTACCGGTGGCCGTTGAAGCAAGTCGAGCATAAGCCTATGGTGAATCTAACCGTAAAAATTTGAATTCCGAACCGCGCGTATTTTTTTTAAACAATTATGGCCTGGATGCCGAACCGCGCGTAGATTGAGGCGTTTTCTGAGGTCAGTCTTTTTTACCTTATTCCCAAATTATTGTTTTTGTTCAATAATAATATTAATTAATTAGCATATTTAAATTTCTGACAAACCAATTTCGTTAGTAGTAAAAGGAGTAAAAAAAAAAGTGTAGGTACGCGCAGAGCTGAAGTGTAAGTATAGAATATTAGGTAAGGATTCAAATAACACGCAATTAGATCCTTACCTAATATTCTATACCTAAACTTCAGAACCTCGAGGTCCCTTATACTTTTTAAATTCGCGCCTTTTCCTACTGGCAAATAAGTTCGCGTGGGACCGTGCATGATGATAGCGCCACACAGCGGTTGCAACTATAGGCTTGTATTTTGTCAAAATGATTAAGCAAGAAGTAAGTAAATCGTAATAATTTCAGTGAAAACCACGGATTTTTATGCGGTTTTCACCTATGAATAGAGTGATTCTTGAGGAAGGTTAAGGCGTATAATTTGTTAAGGTTTTGTGTAAATTGTTTGAAATATGACGATATTTGGTAATGAAGTCAGAAAAAAATCACGCTGGCTAAGAGGTTTAATCGAAAACGCTGCCTAAAAAGATTTCATAGTATGTGGTATTTGCAAAGCGATTTACACGAATACAGTAATTAATAATTATTAAATTAAATACGTTAGTTATATTAAGCATTTCATACAGATTACAATGGTCCCTTACACCATACAATTTAAATGAATAACTCAGGAGTAATCGTAATTTAAAGTTCCATTTCGACCCATATAACTTGTATGAAATGTTAAAGACGCTAATCCGTTAGTTGTCAATTTTTACCACCTTATGCGCTGCGATCGTTTTACTTACCCCCACCATGTACTTCGCACGGTGCCATATTGGGACCGTGCACGACGACAGGCAGCGCCACACAGCGGTTGCAACTATAGGCTCGTATTTTGTCGAAACTATTAAGCGAGAAGTAAGTAAACCGTAATAATTTCAATGAAAACTACTGAACGGATTTTTATGCGGCTTTCACCTACGAATAGAGTGATTCTTGAGGAAGGTTAAGGCGTATAATTTGTTAAGGTTTTGTGTAAATTGGTTGAAATATGACTATATTTGCTAATGATCTCAGAAAAAAATCACGATGGCTAAGAGCTTTAATCGAAAACGCTGCCTAATCCGTTTAAGATATAACAACAGAATGTAGGGTGAAAAATCTCTTTTCATTGGTCTACAAAAAAGTCCGCGATGCGATGGTCTATGTCTTACTTTTAAAGATAACTAACTTTACCCATTCTTATCTTCTACAAAAATATTTCATAATATGTGGTATTTGCAAAGCTATTTACACGGATACAGTATTAATAATTATCATATAGTTATATTAAGCATTTCATACAGTACCTTACACCATATTTAAATGAATATCACAGGAGTAATCGTAAATTAAAGTTCCATTTCGAGCCATATAACTTGCATGAAATGTTAAAGACGCTAATTCCCGTTAGTGCCAATTTTTACCACATGCGCTGCGATCGCTTTACTTACCCCCACCATGTACTTCGGACGGTGCCAATTAGCACGTATTCTCATCTTGCCGTTTTACAGATCAATTTTTTGAAAACAGAATCACTAAATTAGTAATGTTTTTTTTCTTCTGATGGACGGTTAGGTAAACGCGCGTAAAGCACTGATTTTGTCGCTCTTATTTGTAAATTTCGTAAAGTTTGGACGGCTAAAAATAGTAATTTTGTATTACACATATCCTGTACCTATTCGACCTTTTTTATTATTATGTTATGACTGAAGAAGTGTAAATGAAAGTTAGACGAAATCAATTTTCTCCAGAAATTACTTCAAAACAAGTGACAATTTCTCTGAGAATCGACTTAATTTCAACGTAATTTTGATACTTAAATAAATAAATAAAATAAATAAATATTATAGGACATTCTAACATAGATTGACTAAGTCCCACGGTAAGCCCAAGGAGGCTTGTGTTATGGGTACTCAGACAACGATATATATAACATATAAATACTTAAATACATAGAAAACACCCATGACTCAGGAACAAATATCTGTGCTCATCACACAAATAAATGCGCTTACCGGGATTCGAACCCAGGACCATCGGCTTCACAGGCAGGCATACTTAAACAATCTATTCGGTGGATGCGAGCGGCACAGGATCGGACGGAGTGGCGAGCCTTGGGGTAGGCCTATGTCCAGCAGTGGACGTCTATCGGCTGACATGATGATGATGATGAAACAATCTACAACATGTGCTGAAACTGTTCTTATACATCATTTTGTATAATTAACCACCATAATTATAATGAATTTTAAAAAACTGCCTCTTCTCTTCATATATTACCGTTGACGCACGCTCGCGACCTCATTATTAAAAGGCAAGATGAGAAGACGTGCTAAAAGAAACCAATTCTTGTTATTTAGATATTACGTAACAAAACGTGTATAATTTCAACGATTAAATCTATCAATTTTACATTTTTGCTCCAAAATCGTTAACGGGCTCTAGGTATGTCGCATAGCGAGATACAAATAGAGCAAGCCGGGAAACATTTCAGTATTTTCGATTGCTTTGCGATCATACCAGCAACCTGTGCGCGGCCATGTCAAAAATGTGTGGCCATAATAGCCGGGCCATACTTAAAATATGATCGTATGTTGCGTAGTATGGCTGCAAATGCCGGCAATGTTGTCACACACTTTTTCAGCCATATATTTTGGTAAACATATAGCCCGTCTAGAAGCACTTTTACAGAAGACTGGCTAGCCAGACTAATTTGTTTTTTTTTTTCACAGCCGTGACGGTTTTCGAGCAGGACGGGCCGACGGCCACGCACCGCGCTCTGGCCTTGTCCGGGAAAACCATAATCAACTGCGAACCTTCACCGGTTAGCCAGTTACGATTAAGAAAAATATACTATATCAGTTATACTTTAACATCTAGAAAAACCTAAAAACGCACCTCTTCCAACTTTTTAATTTCAAAGATCATTTAAACGTAGGTACGGATTATTTTTGAATATCCGTATGATGTGTGCTATTTTGTTTAGAATTGTTATTGGTTTTAGAAATACCGACGTCGAATTTGTTATTTTCTTTCGTATTGTTGTTGTTAATAAATTGATTAGAATTAAAGGGATGTTTAACGCAAGACTCATTCAAGACGATTTTTAGGGATCAGTTTTTACCTACCTCGTTATTTTTTAGGTACTTACTTATTTTGTGATTAGGTACGTGAACGATTTTTTTCGTGTGCATAACTATTATTGCTATTGCAATAATAGTCTTTTTCAATTATATATTATAACTTGCCATTTAAAAGAGTATGGAAGGAGCACGTTTCGCATTCAGAATTAGAATATTATTTCTTTACGTTTTGATTTCTTCATTTATCTTGCTACTATTTTATTTTAGGTCTCAAATGGATCTACACATTTTCGGCAACGTACGCGTAAAAATACCTAAATCTCTTCATAAAAAATGTTAGCAAGTCCATTAGCCTCAGAACCTGCAAAACAACCGCCAGATATTCTCGAAAAAAAAAATTTAATATAAAATATAGAACAATCTAAAGTAAAAACTGTGTGAGGAAAAAATGGTAGCTTTATTTTACTGGACAATAATCATAATAGTAATTTACGTATATTTTTTATATTTCACCTATCAAACAATAAAGATAACTATAACTATACCCTAAAATCTAATTTAATTGAATTTGCTCCTTAATAAGGCTCTGGTGCACCGTTGGATTTAAGGTAATGGAAAAGGAAGAGAATAAAAGATTGAAAATGTGATCCTAGTTACTTGCAAATGAACAATAATGTTATATTGATTGAAATAAGTATTAATTGTATTAGTATAAGTAGGTGTCGTATGTGTGATCTCTATGCTATATTCAGATCTTAACGATCATTAGTTACCAATTAGTTTATGTACCAAAAAATTAGGAAATCGCTATATTTCCACCTTTAACACTTGGTCTTTGGAACAGGGTTCTCAATTCAATACTTTACTATTGTTGATGGTATCCCCCTAAATAATAATCAAATATTCTAAATTATTAAGACTTCAGTATACGATAAGATGTAATCGTGTCACATATTATGTAATTTATGTAGCTACGTAGTACACAATAAAGTAGATTGTCTTAGATTTATATTTAGCAGGTTATTTTTTTGAGTAAAAAATAATCTGATCTATTAATTCTATTGTACTACATGTGTGTGTACACATTTTGTTATGTATATTAATATTATAACGAAGCCTTCGCGGTGGATCCTGAAGGTATGCTGTTATTATTATGTTTTTTTTTTTATAATAAACTTTTCCATTAAACTACACAGTCGTGTGGAGTTGACTACAGGTATTTACTTTTTATTTTGCCACTTATATTTTTATTTTTTTATTTTAGCGTCCGAACATCGGATAAGCCTAAGTTGAGGGCTAACGCGTATGAATTCGCCGCTAGGGGCGCTAGTGTAGATGGTGGTCTTTTCCATAGTTCGAAATGTCACTTGTCACTTAAATGACTGACAGCTGTTCTTTAGTCTTTTGGACCACCATCAACAGAGGCGCCAACTGGTGAGCAAAAAAACGATAGCCCTCATTATCAATAGTCAATTGTCTATTACTTTTTATACATGTTTAGCATTAGTACATAATATATGCAAATGGTTAAGACCATCTACACCGGACGACGAGAGATCGAATTTACTTATTTTATTCGCGAAGCGAACAAATTGGTGCAATGGAAATATATCCTTCCTCGTCTGAGTAACTTTAAGTACACGTCTCAAAGATAACCCAATAACGTAGAAACTATATGTGATGATTGTGATTAAATTAAGCCATTAACTTTAAACAAATAGCTGTTATACACTTATGCTACGTCATATTTGATAATTAGTTTGGCTAACCATTGCTGGTACTAAAAAAAAGGAAATTAAAAAAATGCGTAAATGCGTTCCCGCCTTATTCTAGTGTCAGCAAATGATGTCAAGACTAGCATCTCACATCGATAATGACGAGCACACATATGTGGCCAACGTAGGCCAATCTAAGGACTTGGGCGTTAGAAGGAGCAAGCGATATTGCTAGTCTAGTAAGAAAAAGGCGGCAAATTTTAAAAATATAGGCACGAACGATAGAAAGCTCACACAACACAACTTATCTTTATTTACTTTAATTTATGTTGTCTACTTTATAATACTGTTTTTTCCTCAACAGTTCTGCTACACTTTTTCAAAAGCTGTTTAAAGGTAGCCGTCGAATTTCCGGCAGCAACTTGTTAAAAAAAATTATACACAAATTTAAAAGTGGAAAAAATACTGCCTTGGGTGAGACTTGAACTCACGGCCTCTGGATTATATGATGGATTATATCTGGTAAAAAATAATTTAAAATTATACACATTATACATATAGCAATGCTTTGAGAAAAACAAAGTCCTTGGAACGGTATCGTGTGCCAGCCTTTCGGGGTTTCTAGTGTTTCGAGGTCTTTAGCTGTTTTAAAAAGATTTATGTGTTTTTTAACAATATATAACCTCTAAAATATATAAACAAGGCAGGGGCAATATATTTAGTTATACAAAAATGGGTTTACAAGATTCATCTGGGGCACACCACATATTCATACATTTCTTTTGGGCTATGAACGCCCTTTCAAAGTTTGTACAGTTGCCCCACAGAATTATTCCGTATCTTAGTTGAGAGCTAACATAACCATGGTAAGCAGCCAAGGTCGCTTCCAGTGTGGCAGTGCGTCTTAACCTACTTAGCACATACACAACTCTATTGACTTTGCTACAAACGCTATCAATCAAAGTGGGTTTGCCAGAGTAGCTACATCTCATTCCTCCGTATAGCTGCGTCCTTTAGATTGGCCTATGTTGGCTCAATATGTGTACTAAAAGGTTTATCATGCTTGCCAAAATACGGTCGTTTTGTTGCTATACTATTTTAAAATAAATATTGATGTTAACAGATAAGACAAGAAACATAAAAGTACTACTCTGTAGAGTCAGACCAAGAAAAGTAAAAAAAAAAAACAAATTAAAAAAAAAAACAAAAAAATATTGATGTTATATAGATGTTGTAGTGATGATCTCTGTAGGAGGACCTCTTTCTTGTCTGTAAAAGCATGTTATATGAAAATTTGCCTAAGGTTATAATATACCTTGTTAAATCTTTGTTAACTTGGTTTAAAATGAGTAGCTATATAGATGGTCAAGCAAATCTAGTCAGTAAAAAAAGGCGGCAAATTTAAAAATGGGCGCGAAGGGATATCGTCCCATAGATTTTAATTTCAAGCCTTTTTCCACTGACAAGATTTGCTTGCCTATATTAAAATTATGTTCTCTTTTTTTTATATTAACTTTTTTTTTTGTTTAATACCGAATGAATACAGGGTTTTTTTAGCTCAATAAATGTGATGTAGATGTAAACGCAGTGTTATTTATTTTACTTGCCCTGTTTAAAGTTTCCATATGTAGTCTGGCAAAATATTACCTACTCTGAGACAAGTGGGAACAAAAGGTTATTCCCAGCCTGGGAATACCATCCCAGGAGTTACCACCAAGTTGTTACCAGTGGTAACAAGTCGAGTTTTTTTTTCTTACCCGTCCCCAGTGACTACCAGGGACCGGCCCGCTATCCCTTATCGGGGTTTTATAAGGGTATTGCATAAGGCTTAACTCACCATACCCTTTGCCAGACGAAACCCTTTGTTTTGGTTTTAAAAACCCTTATATAAAGCTACCACATTTGAGTAATCGGTAGCCCAAATACCCTTACAAAACCCTTATCATCCGCTCACCAACACCTTGCATATTGCTTATAAGGGTTAGCCTTATAAAGGGCTTCCCTTTTAGCATATAAGCGTGCTAATTTAAGTCGTCTACCTTGTTCATAAAGCACACATTACTTTGAATCCGAGCGATCGTCGGCGGCGACGGCGGCGTTCTTTGACTAGACACGTATTTTCTTTCCTTTTCATACACTACCGTAGATATATACTAATCCTGTCTCTTTCACGCAAAGGGAAACCTTTATAAAAAGCGCTTAAAGATAAGGGTAACCCTTATTAAGAGCTAGCCTTATTTTTGGTTAGCTCTTCGGTAAGGGTTAGTCAAAGGTAAGGGTATGAATGGGCTTGCAGTTCAATAGGGAAAGTCTTTCAATGTGTTAGCCGTGTTTAAGTGTCGCCCATTGAAAGGGTTTTATCGCGGAAAGGGTTGTCCGGTCCCTGGTGACTACTGAGAAAAATATTATATTTAATTTCCAATACTCACAAAAGTACCTAGGGGATATTACTGCAATGTTCTGCCACCAGAGTGCAGCACTAGCGTTTTTAGTAAATCATAGAGTAACATACATACTGTGCCCTTCACAGGTTTTTGACAAGTATTCAGAGATTATAATATATGACATTGATGCATCAAGGCGGTTTGTATACAGAGGACCTACCGGGAAACGCGAATCCGAAATGTCGCTATCTGCCTTTTTATCGCTCGAATATGCAAGAGTGACAAAGATGTTAGATAACGAAATTTAGATTTTCTTGTTTTACAGACCCTCAGATTGTGGTAATAACGCAGAGTTTCGTGTAAAATTCCCTATTATAAGACTTATTATGTACCTACCTTAGTATATATAAATTTAGATGGTTTTTTTTTTCGCTCCTATTATACATCGAATTATGTAAAATTATTTTCCATAATGTCAATATCCAGAGGAAAATGGGACTATATAATATAATATATGTATAGGGCCTTCCACACTCATGCGCGAATCAAGCCGCGAACGTAAGTGTTCCGTCGATTTCGCAGATTGTTCACGCCTTCGCGCCTAGTTCCCCGTTTTTTGTCGGTTTATTAGCCCGCGTCAAAGGAGGCGCGAAGCAAGACACCACATTACACACTATTTTGACTCATGTGGCAAGATAAATAATAATCCATACTAATATTATAAATGCGAAAGTCTGTCTGTCTGTCTGTGTGTTCCCTCTTCACGCTTAAACCGCTGAATCGATTTAGATGAAATTTGGCATAGAGGTAGGTTGAGTCCCTAAGAAGGACATAGGATAGTTTTTATCCCGAAAATCATCCCTTAAGAAAGTAAAAAGCGGGGTGGAATTGAGATAATTAATGAAGTGTCTGCTAATTTGTGTGCATAATATGCTCAAATTGAATAATTGCTATAAGACTTTCTCCAGGCGCTATTCTTACTCTAGCTGGGGTTACTAAGTCCACGCAGACGAAGTCGCGGGCAAAAGCTAGTATTATATAAAACGGCTATATTTTACGGTTTTACAAGAAAACAAAATGGAAAAATAGCTAAATAGATATATAGTCATAGATAACTAGCAGTTAAACCAGGGACCGGACAACCCTTTCCGCGATAAAACCCTTTCAATGGGCGACACTTAAACACGGCTAACACATTGAAAGACTTTCCCTTTTAAACTGCAAGCCCATTCATACCCTTACCTTTGACTAACCCTTATTGAAAAGCTAACCAAATATAAGGCTAGCCCTTAATAAGGGTTACCCTTATCTTTAAGCGCTTTTTATAAAGGTTTCCCTTTGCGTGAAAGAGACAGGATTAGTATATATCTACGGTAGTGTATGAAAAGGAAAGAAAATACGTGCCTAGTCAAAGAACGCCGCCGTCGCCGCCGACGATCGCTCGGATTCGAAGTAATGTGTGCTTTATGAACAAGGTAGACGACTTAAATTAGCACGCTTATATCCTAAAAGGGAAGCCCTTTATAAGGCTAACCCTTATAAGCAATATGCAAGGTGTTGGTGAGCGGATGATAAGGGTTTTGTAAGGGTATTTGGGCTACCGATTACTCAAATGTGGTAGCTTTATATAAGGGTTTTTAAAACCAAAACAAAGGGTTTCGTCTGGCAAAGGGTATGGTGAGTTAAGCCTTATGCAATACCCTTATAAAACCCCGATAAGGGATAGCGGGCCGGTCCCTGAGTTAAACTCGATCAGCTGATGCTTTTCCGCCAACTTGGCGCGAACCAAACTGCGAAATCGCCGTGATGTTTGCGAGGGTGGAGTCATACGTCAACGTCGCGACATGTTCTCTCCGTAAAGTCGCGCCGCGATTTACGCGCACATAGTCTGGAGGGGGCTTAAGGAGACGACAAGTGGTTGTCCTCTTTCTCTGAGGCTAGCCGTTAAACATGCCTTATGATTGATACAATGCAAAGATAGATATAACTCCGTAATAGATGGATACAGTCTAAGGAAAAAACGTGACTCGAAAATCAAGAAAATTTGATTCTCGTTCAGAGGGCGCTACTAGCTTTGGCCTACTGTCGTATAGATGGCGTTGACGGTTTCGTTTGTTATTTAACAATTTTAACGCATATCAGTGAATGAACATGGGTCAAAATCATAAAAATAATTAATGCAAAAAAAAAAAACATTTATCCATATTTAAATACATTTTATCTTATTTTTATAAATCTTCATTTTTAGTTTTAAAGTGTGTCGACAGATGGCAGTGAATTTACTGGGGTTACAAAATTTACTATGACAGTACCGCTCTAGTATAAGTTACTCTATGATACATTGATAGTATTGATACAATGGTGGTGTTTGAAAATGAAACCAATCAGAGATTAAATAGATTAAATTTAATAACTACAACTTTATATTTATAATCTAACTACATATCTACAACAGAAGCAAGAATGCTTAAACAGCTAAATGGTTCGTGGTGTACGAGAAAAAAAATTACAAATGCTCCTTCCCTACTATTTTTCAGTCTAAAAACTCCAAATCTGATACATTGGTTTAAAATTGTTTTATTTTTCATAGTCTATGTTCTATAGTTAGTCAAGCAAATCTCGTCAGTAGGAAAAGGCGGCAAATTTAAAAAAATTAGGCGCGAAGGGTTATCGTCCCATAGACAATTTGAATTTCGCGCCTTTTTTTACTGTCAAGATTTGCTTGACCAACTATAGATTGGTCTCAAATCGTTATTTTTTTAAATTTTTTAGTCGCCATCAGACATAGTGGAGCGACCGAGGTGCTCAAAATTCTCAAAAACATCATCGCCTTGAGAAAATAGGCGTGTTTAGATATTTGTGAGCACCTCGGCCGCTCCGATATATCTGATGGCGACTGTTCATTGTTCAATCCTCAATAATAAATGAAATTGTTTCTGTGAAGCTTGTTTTTTAACGTTTTGCTGGTTACAACACCCTCGGTAAGAAAACGGTCCACAACCTCCCTTTGTATGGAAAGTTTTCCTGACCTCTCTACCTTCTTTTGTTTGTTACCTGTATTGTTTTTTATTTTTATTTATCCTTAAAAAAGTGGGACTGGGCAGGTCATGTTTACCGCATGCCGAATGACTTGTGGGCAAAGACAACCACGGAGTGGGTGCCCCGTGAGTCAAACCGGAGACACAGGGCGGACTCCATTTAAACCTTAATGTGTGTCTCCTGTACTTCTTTGGACTTGTGGGTGCCATCGCAGAACGGCCGGTTCTTGGTCTGCTTGCAGTTGCACAGCCAGTAATCTTTTGTCTTCTCAACGGTGAACCTTATCGGTCTGGAATAAAGAATGTTTTTGTGATTACTTTATAACCAAACCCCGGTTTGACTGGAGAAAAAATGCACTTCTGCTAGTTAAATGTTGTCTCCTCCGTCAATATACGAAAGATTTTTGAACGGTCTTAATTATAAAATGAGCTCAATTCTATATGGGAACTTTACCTATGAGATTTAGGTACTTGAAAAGAAAATGAGAGACGTTAACATTAAATTTATAAAGTTTTACGGACTTTTTGTTACAATATGTCGATTTTGTAACAAAAAGTCCTTTGCTGGCAGAACGATGAATTCTTAGTGTTTCTGTTTTGAAAGTTTCATCTGATATATTATGTATTTGTATGTATGTATATTGTATGTATTTATATGAATATTATATGTATATACAGATGTATGTCTATGCCTATGCATTATTTAACTATACTTGTATATATGTAATCATTATGTTGCACCGCCTACAAATTCTCTGCTTTGCCCGAAGGTTGACTGGTAGAGAATGCCTCAAGTCCGCCTTTTGTACGATTGTATTTTCTTTTGTGCAATAAAGATTAAATAAATAAATAAAATAAGCATAAATGAAAGAGGTTTGCAAGTAATGGGAAAAGTACCTATATAGAATTGACACTGTTATTTTATAATTACGATCATTCAAAGATTGCTTCATATGGATGTCGATAGAAGAGTCAATAATTAATCAACCACAAAAAAGTCTGCTAATTTGTGCAGGGGAGAGGAACATCAAATGTACACGTAACGTTAAAATAGCCATGTCAGGTAAACGTCAGTCCATACATTGTGTATGACAATTGGCTGTCTTTTTTTTTTTCGACAGAGGGGAACGCCTATTAATGGCTACTCCGTTTGATTATATCCTCTAAGATATACACTGCAAAGTGGAACTATTAAACCAGCATAGTTTTATTGATCTGTAATGTACGGATAGGGATTGTGTTGTTGCTCCATGAAGAGGATCCTCGTAAATTGGATCGAAACATGTCAAGCTATTCGAATGAATAATACGTGAGTGACCCGTTTTAAAATAATTTTAATATGTTTGAGTCACCCGGGAGTTCTATAGTTAAAACTGTAATATATGGCTAGCTAGTTTGTCATACACAATGGCATACCTACCTTTATATTAGTCATGTAAGCCTGACCTGGGGCCCGTTTCTCAAAACCTTTTTTTTTCCTATCTGGCTTTTACTCCCTGCAATTTTGCACAGGGTGAATTTGCCAATGTCGGTTTTTGACTTTCACATGTGAGGAGAATGTTCTGTATTCTTGGATGTGTTGGGAAAACCTAAAAGCTTGTAACTTGTAATACGAGCAGTGCCCTGTTTATCAAAAGCTTGTAACTTGTAATACAAGCGGATGTCACTTTTTGACAGCTTTTGTTAGAAAGGGACTTCCACTTGTATTACAAGTTACAAGCTTATGATAAACAGGGCACTGTAATTTGTATTACCAATAAAGTATGAATATGAGTACCTTTGTGTTATCTTCAGATACACGTCCTTGTGGGTGCCGTCGCACAGCGGCTGCGACTTGGAGCGCCCGCAGAGGCACCAGTGGTACGTCTTGCCTTCCTGCAGCGTAACCTTAAACGGCTTCCTGTCGTAAACAATGCCATTACTCTTCTGCGCCGAAGCCGAGTACACCTCGGCCATGGGGTTCTTAGGAATCTCGGGCTTGGGTGCCTTTGTGACGTAATAAGCCTAAAATGAACATGAAATTAGATATTGAAATGCAAAAATATAACCTATTTATTTCCCTTCGGACTCACTTTGCAGCTTTGCGTGTACAACCGCAGAGGAAGTTTTCTGAAAATCATTCTGTATGGTATTAGATATTAAATTAGGGTGCCAATAACATTCATTAGCTACTTTCGCCAAATATAGAGATCTACGACCTACTGTTTCGACTTTAACTATGTTGTTTTTTATGAATTACCCAATTTATAGGTTATATTATATGATCGTTTGACAGAAAACTGAAAACTCCAGTCTCCACAGATGATTGACAGCGAAACTTTCGTTTCACGCAGTATAGATAAATATTAACTTAATTATCGTCGTTTCATTTGTAGGAGGTATCAAAAGGTATTCTAAAGTTATAAATATTAGTATAAATGCCAACATTAAATTTATGGTAAATTCTCATAAATTCTTAACTTTTCTATACGATTTGATCTTTGATCGAAATGAAACAAGTATTGACTTGACAAAAATGACAAAATCAATTATATTATAAACACTATAAATACTTAGATAATTATTTATTTTACAGTATATAATAATATATTCTCTTAGTAGTAGAATCAATTTTTAATCCTAGTGAAATTGTAGTCACAGACTACTTCTTTGCTCTACCTTGATATATATAACAAACGTCAACTCAAAGTACAAGCAGGTAGAGTCAAAAGTAGAGAGAAATAGTAGAAAGCCACCGCGGCTTAGCCATCGCCGTCGCGACGGCGATTAATGAATTTAATTTATTTATCTTAAGTTTATGCCTTTAATTTTACATGAACCTTAGCTTTTAGTTTTATCTTTAACTGTCTACGTAATAAGTTAGAGCCGTTACCGTATTATGTCTAGAATTAGGGGAATCGAAGCCAAAGTGAAAAAAGAAATTTCGCATTCAGCGAAAAATAAAAATGGACCAGACACAGCCTGCGAAAAGGATGACGTGGAGAGTAAGCAATTTTTGTGTTTTCTAGAAGTTAAAGAACGTTACGACCTACATTCGATGCATATAAAATTCATCTACGTTCATGTAAATTTTTGTTGTTTTAGGTTATGTTGCTTTTTGTTTTTGTGTTGGATCTGAGTTGTGTTGCTTGGCGGTGTCGAATGTTTGCGTTGTCGATTGCGAGGCGCGTGAGGACTCGACGACGACAGTTGTTTATATGAATACCGTGTGGGTAGATGCGATTTTGTTCCACTTTGATGTTACGGTCTGAGCGTGTTCCGCTGAGCAACCCGTCCTCTGAGCGTCCGCAGCGGCCACCTCCCATAGCGCGCACCGTAACATTTACTTTAATATTCTTGTAATAAACTGATGTTCTAACCTTACAATGGCATTAGTCGCTTGATTTCTTAGATACAATCTACCTTCTTTTGTTCTACATTTTGCAACCAGGTCGATGAGTAAATGAATAGAAGTGCCGCTTTTTTACTAGCTATTTAAATTCCATGTGTGTTGTGTTATTAATTTAAGCAAAGAGGATATAATAAGATAGAGCGGTACTGTCATAGTAAATTTTGTAACCACAGTAAATTCACTGCCATCTATCGACACACTTTAAAACTAAAAATGAAGATATATAAAAATACGATAAAATGTATTTAAATATGGATAAATGATTTTTTTTATTTGCATTAATAATTTTTATGATTTTGACCCATGTTCTTTCACTGATATGCATTAAAATTGTTAAATAACAAACGAAACCGTCAACACTCTCTATACGAGAGTAGGCCAAAGGTAGTAGCGCCATCTGATCGAGAATCAAATTTTCGTGATTTTCGAGGCACGTTTTTTCCTTAGACGGTATCCATCTATTACGGAGTTATATCTATCTTTGATTTAAGTATACTTGCAAAGCAACACTTTATTCCTATGGCAGAAGTTATAGCTAATTTCTAACTATCGCTAGCTGGGACACTGTTTACAGATTTGTGCCAGTTATAACAAGTCTTTATGAATGCGTGTTAATCTACTATTACTACTGAATTTGGCTTCTGTGGTTATGAAGAGCAAACAAAACATAATTTTTACCCCAATTTACTTAAAGTAAATGTGAGGAAGAATGTCTAGGTAAAGCCCGGTTCACATTTGTCTGTCGTGTCGTGTTCTGTTCTGACACATATCGGTTTCATACATTTAATATGATTGCGTGCACATTTGTCTGACGCAACCATAATCAGACTAATGTGAACGCAACCATATTAAATTTATAAAACCGATATGCGTCACGACACGTCAGACAAATGTGAACCGGGCTTAAGACCTCCTACAAGCTCTTATGTCACTTCTAACTTTTGCATTTTTACACATACTCCTCTTACAGAATGGTAGAGCGCAGCTCTTCCTTTCTTACGTGTCTAGGCAAAGTATGAATACAAATAAGAAATTTCTTGCCCTGTAACAGTATTCCTAACCAAACATTTTATATGTTGGTCTTCCCCACATTGACTTTAAACTTTTTTACTAAGACTCCTCTGTCCGTCTGTCTGTCTGTTACCAGGCTGTATCTCATGAATCGTGATAGCTAGACAGTTGAAATTTTCACAGATGATGTATTTCTGTTGCCGCTATAACAACAAATACTAAAAAGTACGGAACCCTCAGTGCCCGAGTTCGACTCGCACTTGGTCGGTTTTTTGTCATTAGTGTAGCTCCTTATAAGCGTTTTAGGGATTCGTAGCCAAAATGGCTAAAACGGAATCCTACCGGAAGACCAAGATAAGTCTACAACGATTTTGCTAGCACGCAGTACAAGTGTTGTTTAAAATATCAAAATTGTATGAAATTATGACGTATAAAGAACACTTGCAGTGCGTATGCTGTCCAAATCGTTGCAAACTTTTCTTGGTCTAACTCTAGTTACGTCTGTCTGTCCGTATGTCCAAAGATAGATATAACTCCGTAATAGATGGATACAGTCTAAGGAAAAAACGTGCCTCGAGAATCAAGAAAATTTGATTCTCGTTCAGAGGACGCTACTAGCTTTGGCCTACTGTCGTATAGATGGCGTTGACGGTTTCGTTTGTTATTTAAAATATTTAACAATTTTGACGCATATCAGTGAAAGAACATGGGTCAAAATCATAAAAATAATAAATGCAAATAAAAAAAAACATTTATCCATATTTAAATACATTTTATCGTATTTTTATAAATCTTCATTTTTATTTTTAAAGTGTGTCGACGGATGGCAGTGAATTTACTGGGGTTACAAAATTTACTATGACAGTACCGCTCTAGTATGTCACAGCCATTTTACTCAGAAACTATATTTTAACACAATTTGTAACATATGTGTATTTATTACTGTCCGCGCGCCAATTCCGTGCATTCGGAGGTCGAGGAAGTGGGAGGGTGTGCGCCGCGCCCGTACGTACTTACAAAATGACACCACTCTGTCATGACGCCCAACATTCCTAACATTCCTCAGCCGTGCACGGAATTTGCGCGCGGACAGTACAATGTACATAGTACTAAATAGTAAATATAATGCGAAAGTTAGTACACATAAATTAATGCACTTTTTGACAAACTATGAAAATGAGCTACCTTACTTACAAGAAAATCTTGATTGAGCTTTTGCAATTTAATGGAATAGGGTATTTGACTACTAGTCAAATCAGTTTCTTTTTTCGAACTGTCAAAACCATTTTGCTACTATTGAATTTATATGAAACACTAGCATGTGACGTCACAATCAAATTACCCTACTCTTTATAGTTTTGTACGAGTTTTAAAATAGAAATTGTCTCTAAAAATAACTCCTGTCTGCATTTCTCTATTAATCTTTTGGTGCTTTATTTCATGCATGATGTAAAATAATTTATTTTAAATACAATTAAATACCCTTTATTATTTATCTCCACGGGACTTAATCGCGTAAAATAGTTTTAAAATGTACCTCCGACGTTTCGAGGACGGCGTTGTCCCCGTGGTCTCGGAGAAGACTGTAAGACACGGGGACAACGCCGTCCTCGAAACGTCGGAGGTACATTTTAAAACTATTTTACGCGATTAAGTCCCGTGGAGATAAATAATAATGAGTAAAAATCGTGAAAGTTTAAATTAAATACCCTATTGGGTAGCTACAGCGAATTGGAATGTTTAATATATTATTCAAAGTTGCTGCGAAAAAACATTATATTTATAACATTGTCACTTTTGTAAAAGGACCTAGCATTACATAGATCAGTGCCCTGTTTATCAAAAGCTTGTAGCTTGTAATACAAGTGGAACTAACTTTTTGACAGCTTTTGTTAGAAAGGGACTTCCGCTTGTATTACAAGCTACAAGCTTTTGATAAACAGGGCACAGCTATACGCGTGCGCCCGTGATGGACAAAACATATACGAAATGCGACAATATGATTGGTCGAGAAGATTTGTAGCCCACCATAAACCATACTAAATTTACGGTGGGGAAAAAAAAAGTGAGACTGTGACAAGGACAAACAATAACAGCGCTTTCTCTGCTACTCCTACTGAAAGATACATAAGAGTGATAAGACTATCCCGTTCGGTCATTTCCCCCCACCCCTCATGACCGATCCAGTTATACTAGATTCATGATAAGGACCGTACACTTTGAAGGGTCTGCCGTCTTGTGGACTAAATCGGACATTTTGTTTTGCGCCAATAAAGAAGGGACTACTGCGCTGCCCCCTACACTTCATACACGCTCCCTTTTACCCGGATGTTTCCTCTCGAGGTATATAGGTATAATAGTATTATCATACAGAACGGCCACGCACCGCCCCGCCCCGACTCGAATTACCTCGCCCCGCGACAGCAGATTGAC
Organism: Cydia strobilella; assembly: GCF_947568885.1. NCBI lineage: Eukaryota > Metazoa > Arthropoda > Insecta > Lepidoptera > Tortricidae > Cydia > Cydia strobilella. Next base: position 60,038,224 of record NC_086068.1, read on the forward strand.
GGCCGTTTGCCGGCCGCTCAGTACTGTTTTTAAGCAACTTACTCACAACATGACGCGTGTACAGACGTGCCGTTCACACATAGAAACGCAATTTCTGATGTATAGCGTGTCCGCCCTGTGCTTTCGTATCGATTTCTGAGGCGCTTATCCTTCCAAGTATTTAACAGAGGACCAGGTGAAGGAGCTGCTGGCGAAAATACCCGTTCTGGCGAAGACCTTCGAGATCCACCGGAAGATTGGCGAGGGCACGTTCAGCTCCGTCTACCTTGGCTCCATGAGGCAGGAGGCGAGCGTGGCCGATGGAGATAAGAGGTGGGTCTTCCTTAGTGTAAGGCCTGAGTGGACGCTCGAAGTGGAGCGTTCGGCGGAGCGTGCAGCGTGGCGTCGGGCGTCCAAGGGGTTTGAGTTAGGATAAGTTTGCATTTGTTTAACATGCACGCAGGTCGTCCCGCTCCGCTGCACGCCCAACTAGAGCGTCCACTCAGGCCTTACACTGAGGCCTGAGTGGACGCACGCTCGGCTCGGCGTGCAGCGTGGCGTCGGGCTCACAAGTGATGTGAGCAGCGTGCACTAAGGCCGCTCCTATTGGGACCGTGCACGATGACAGCGCCACACAGCGGTTGCAACTATAGGCTCGTATTTTGTCAAAACTATTAAGCGAGAAGTAAGTAAATCGTAATAATTTAAGTGAAAACTACTGAACGGATTTTTATGCGGTTTTCACCTATGAATAGAGTGGTTTTTGAGGAAGGTGAAGGCGTATAATTTGTTAAGGTTTTGTGTAAATTGGTTGAAATATGACGATATTTGGTAATGAAGTCAGAAAAAAAACCACGCTGGCTAAGAGGTTTAATCGAAAACGCTGCCCTAGACCGCTATCGTAGGAAACCAGTAATTTAGATTACGATTTTCGTTTTTTTGGGGTTCCGTACCCAAAGGGTAGAAACGGGACCCTATTACTAAGACTCCGCTGTCCGTCCGTCTGTCTGTCTGTTTGTCTGTCTGTCTGTCTGTCCGTCTGTCACTAGGCTGTATCTCATGAACCTTGATAGCTAGACAGTTGAAATTTTCACAGATGTATTTCTGTTGCCGCTATAACAAAAAATACTAAAAACAGGACAAAATAAATATTTAAGTGGGGCTCCCATACAATAAACGTGATTTTTAGGGTTCCGTACCCAAAGGGTAAAAACGGGACCCTATTACTAAGACTCCTCTGTCTGTCTGTCTGTCCGTCTGTCACCAGGTTGTATCTCATGAACCGTGATAGCTAGACAGTTGAAATTTTCACAGATGATGTATATCTGTTGCCACTACAACAACAAATACTAAATTCAGAACAAAATAAATATTTAAGTGGGGCTCCCATACAATAAACGGGATTTTTTTGCCGTTTTTTTGCGTAATGGTACGGAACCCTTCTTGCGGTTTTTTACGGTCCGGTTTTTTTTTATTCCGCCCTGTGCTGGAAGCGTGATTGTTTTACACAAAATTAAAAAAATAATATTTTTTTCAGATGGTTTGCTGTCAAACATTTAGTGCCGACCACGCATCCCACAAGAGTAGCGCACGAACTGCGTTGTCTAAGAGACATCGGGTAAGCGCATTCAGTAGGGTGTAATACATAAGTGCGACGACGAGTGTGCGATGCACGATTGTGCGACATATTTCTTCTTTTTTTTTTTTTTTTTTTTTATTTACTGAGAAACAAACAGTCTTAAAATAAACATAAGCAACTTAGCTAATAGCTACAAATAGATTTTTTATAGACCTATAGTTTCCTAATTCACATATCGAGGTACAATTAAAAAGTAATGATAAATAGTGCAAACTTGTAGTACCTAGTAGTTGTACATAATCAAAACAATAGTATACCTACTAATAACAATAGCATATAAATGTATAAAAAAGAGAAAAGACTTATACTTATACTTTTCACTTAGACTTAAATTACTAAAATTACAAGTACTTACTATCGGGTTGCTTGCAACATTTCACCCTTATTTTAATAAAGAATATACAGTTCTTTTAAACAAGCCTAATGAACTGCTAAACAAATCTGCGTCCATACATTTTTCATTGTACTGCCTACACGCGCGCCCAAAATACGATTATTTTTAACGCCCAATTTCTTTTAACGACACTGCAATTCTGCGAAGTGATAGGGTGCGATATATCACTATTCGACGACACTATAGTCCGGCAGTATCTTTGAACGAAGTTAAATTGTGTGACATATATGTACGGCTCGACAATACTTCTGAAAGCAAAAAGCGTAGGCAGGTAGGTAGGTTAGGTTCGTTAGGTAGCTTCAGACGCCCGAAGGGCAAACCGCCCTGAAATAGGAGCCCCGCGAAGCGGGGCTCCGTCTATTTAAGTTGTGAAATAAAAAATGTTTTTGGAAAATGGGACCACGGTTAAAACGCGAATATTTCGCACAAACGATGGTTCGGTCAAACGGCACATCGTATAGTCGTGCATCGCCTTATAATTTTTCGCACGAACAATAGTTCCCACAAATGACATGTCGAACAATCGTACATCGCCTAATCATACTTCGCACTAATAATACTTCGCACGAGCGTGTGTCGCACTCCAGTAGTAAACCCCATTCAGTAGGGGGTATTACTGCAATGTTCTGCCACCAGAGTGCAGCACTAGCCTTTTTAGTAAACCATAGAGTAACTTATGCATACTGTACCTTTAACAGGTTTTTGACAATTTTTCAGAGATAATAAAATATGACATTGATGCATCAAGGCGGTTTGCTTACAGAGGACCTACCGGGAAACGCGAATCCGAAAATTCGCTATCTGCCTCTTTATCCCTCGAATATGCAAGAGTAACAGAGATGTTAGATAAAGAAATTTTATTGTTTCACGAATTTCACGATAGATCGCCCTGGCGCCCCCTACGCAGAGTTTCGCGTAATATTCCCTCTTCGTAAGGGATAAATTCCGTGATTAGAACTATCCTGTCATTTCTAGGGGCTCAATCCATCTCCATATTTCCATACCAAATTTCATCAAAATCGGTTCAACCTCAACGGTTTAAGATTGAAGAGGTAACCGACAGAAAAAGTTACATACATTTATGACATAGTTGGGAAGTATTATACGTATTTTTTTTTAAGTTTTTGGTTTTGATCCCAAACTTCATCATCTTCCTCGCGTTGTCCCGGCATTTTGCCACGGCTCATGGGAGCCTGGGGTCCGATTGCCAACTAATCCCAAGAATTGACGTAGGCACTAGTTTTTACGAAAGCTACTGCCATCTGACCTTCCAACCCAGAGGGTAAACTAGTCCTTATTGGGTTTCCTCACGATGTTTTCCTTCACCGATAAGCGACTGGTAAAATATCAGATATTTCGTACATAAGTTCCGAAAAACTCATTGGTACGAGCCGGGGTTTGAACCCGCGACCTCCGGATTGCAAGTCGCACGCTCTTACCACTAAGCCACCAGCGCTTGTATAACCGTCGGAGACAACTTCGTCTGAGACATAAATACATAGCTTAATTGAAATTGAAATTGAAAATCTTTATTTCAGGTCTGTCCCATGTTTTGTTAGTTTACAGTTCTTAAAAATATATTAGTAAACACACATAAATTGTGAAATAAATAAATTAAAATTATAAATAAATTAGCTTCAATTCAATAAACACAGAACGTTCAAAAATATCTCAGTTATCACCCCATTACATTACCTCCATTACAAACTCTGTAACCTATTACTCGTGAGGAAATTGCCGCGCGAAGCAGCTCGGTCGGCGGACACGTACATTGCTCGAGGCAAAGAGGATATAGGTGGTGGTAGTGGTGATATGTTAGATTTATAAGGCTCATCCGGTGTGTCCTAGCCCTAAGCATAGAGTAACTTATACTAGAGCGGTACTCTCATAGTAAATTTTGTAACCCCAGTAAATTCACTGCCATCTGTCGACACAATTTAAAACTAAAAATGAAGATTTATAAAAATACGATAAAATGTATTTAAATATGGATAAATGATTTTTTTTATTTGCATTAATTATTTTTATGATTTTGACCCATGTTCTTTCACTGATATGCGTTAAAATTGTTAAATTACAAACGAAACCGTCAACACCATCTATACGACAGTAGGCCAAAGCTAGTAGCGCCCTCTGAACGAGAATCAAATTTTCTTGATTCTCGAGGCACGTTTTTTCCTTAGACTGTATCCATCTATTACGGAGTTATATCTATCTTTGCCCTAAGTTAGCTCCTAGTCATTAGTTAATTTGCATGTTAAGTTGTTTTGTAATTGCACTAACATTATTTTTATAGCTATGTAAGTTACTAACACATATGGGTGTATTAGGCCTGAAATAAATGACAATTTAATTTAATTTTAATTTATAGGATAGAGCGGTACTGTCATAGTAAATTTTGTTGCCACAGTAAATTCACTGCCATCTATCGACACACGATTAAAACTAAAAATGAAGATTTTTAAAAATACCATAAAATTTATTTATATATGGATGTGATTTTTTAAGGTTCCGTACCCAAAGCGTAAAAACGTATTACTAAGACTCCGCTGTCCGTCTGTCTGTCACCAGGCTGCATCTCATGAATCGTGATAGCTAGGTAGCTGAAATTTTCACAGATAATGTATTTCTGTTGCCGCTATAACAACAAATACTAAAAAGTACGAACCCTCGGTGAGCGAGTCCGACTCGCATTTGGCCGGTTTTTTTATTTGCATTAATTATTTTTATACGATTTTGACCCATGTTATTTCACTGATATCCGTTAAAATTGTTAAATAACAAACGAAACCGTCAACGCCCGGGAGTAGGCCAAAGGTAGTGGCGCCATCTGTTTGAGAATAAAATTATCTTGATTTTCGTGGCACGTTCGTATCCATCGATTACGGAGTTATATCTTTAGGATTATTTTCCATGGTGAATTCCTTAGACTGTATCCATATATTACGGAGTTATATCTATCTTTGTTCGAGGCAATGCGTCCGAGGCGCGTCTACACAGGCCGAGCTGCTTTGCGCGGCGATTTCCTCGCGAGGCGGCTCGTTATGTGTGCACCCGCCTATTCGAGTGATTGTTTCAGCGGTAAACACAATGTGATCGGTGTGGAGCTGTGCCTTCGCAACCTGGATCACGTCGTCTTCATCATGCCCTACATACCGCACAAGAAGTTCTCTGTGAGTCTTTGGCTTTGTTTATTTTTTCCTTCGTATATGACATTTATTTCAGTTTATAGTTTAAATCATAGTTTCCCAAAGTGGTCCATACCGCCCCCAGTGGGCGCTGAGGGACTCCAGGGGGGCGGTAGGGGCCTCGGAAGGAACTGGGGGGCGTACATGCTGCCCAGGGGTGCGCTCCCACATGATAGAAAAAACCTAAAATTTTAATTTGTTTTTTTTTTTCAAGTAGACACACTACTATTTAAACTTTAAATAGTAGTGTGTCTACTTGAAAAAAAAAACACAAATTAAAATATTTTCATAGAAAATAATTTAATTTGTTCAGTATTAATGGCAGCGCCATCTCTCTTCGCTAGCCCGTAATCACCCGAGTTGTTTCAGTTAGAAGGTCGAACCATACTGTTCTACCTTAGAGATTTCCAGGGGGCGTCACAAGCCTTCGGGAAATTGTCATATACTTGGAAATTTCGACCCATGCCACCGTGACCGGATAGCCGAGCGGTTCAGGCACCTGTCCGGGGAGGCTGGTTCGATTCCAGCTCTGGACACTGGGTACACTTAGATATTACTAGCTTATACCCGCGACTTCGTCTGCGTGGAAACAGTAACAGCGGCTATAGATTAAGTTTAGCAAAGTGTAATTAGTTAATTATTAGCAGTCATTCAATTTGAGCATAAGCTTAATTTTATTGCTTGACATCAACATAGAGTAACTTATACTAGAGCGGTACTGTCTTAGTAAATTTTGTAATCCCAGTAAATTCACTGCCATCTGTTGACACACTTTAAAACTAAAAATGAAGATTTATAAAAATACGATAAAATGTATTTAGATATGGATAAATGATTTTTCTTATTTGCATTAATTATTTTTATGATTTTGACCCATGTTCTTTCACTGATATGCGTTAAAATTGTTCAATAACAAACGAAACCGTCAACGCCATCTATACGACAGTTGGCCAAAGCTAGTAGCGCCCTCTGAACGAGAATCAAATTTTCTTGATTTTCGAGGCACGTTTTTTCCTTAGACTGTATCTATCTATTACGGAGTTATATCTATCTTTGATATCAATTATCAGGCAATTCATTAAATCTCTCAATTTCACCCCCCTTTTCACTCTTAAAGGGTTAAAAGGGGAGGAAGTCACGTGATCGCTTCTCCACACAAACGTAGTCCCCATTTTCCTCTCTGGATATTAACATTATACAAAATATTTTTACGCAATTTGATGTATATTAACCATACCTATGCCCTTTCATATGACTTTTTTCGATATTTTGATTATTATAAGAATTAGGATCGAAAAACAAATTCTATACAAATTTTTAAAAGCTATACCTAAGTAACTAAGAATTTTTTGCAACAGGAATACGTTCGTGATATGGACGCGAACGAGCTGCGGCAATACATGCGCGCACTCTTAACCGCACTACGACACGTGCACACTTTCGGCGTCATACACCGGGACGTGAAGCCGAGCAACTTCTTGTACGACCGCGAGCGGCGGCGGTGAGTATCACTGCGGACTGTTATACACGCGCGCACTCTCACCCGCACAACAAACCGTTCGCCGTCATACGTCGGGGCGTGGAGCCGAGCAAGTCGATTTGTAGCTGGCCCCGAACGGCTTATCCATCCAAACACTAGCATGTGACGTCATAATCAAATTACCTACTTTTTATAGTTTTATACGAGTTTTAATAAATGGGGCATTTTCTAAGAAAAGCGACCTTATTGTCTGGCGCTTACGCCGCACAGCGTCGCGCGGCATTGTATTCATATCGGAGCATCGTTTATAATGGCGTAAGCGCCATCGACAATAAGGTTCCTTTTTATAGAAAATATCACAAATTGTGTCTAAAAATAAATGCTGTTTACGTTTTTCTATTAATCTTCTGGTGCTTTATAATTTATTTTAAAATACAGTACCCTAACTATACTATGACATGTTGTTGTTGTAAGTTGTCTTGAAAATTGACAAAGCATTTCTAGAGGTAAAATTTGACATAACATATTAAATCTCTTCAAAACTTTGTTATAACTGCCGTACTTTTCGATACGGTTCTTATCACTTACGCTGTGACATAGTTAGCTCGATCTATCTCGGATGTGGCGCCATCTCTCGACAGTTCCCTGTACTACGTGCGTATGTGTTGCAGCATAGAGTAACTTATACTAGAGCGGTACTGTCATAGTAAATTTTGTAACCCCAGTAAATTCACTGCCACACGGGACGGGACGACACACGGTTTAACCGATTTAGTTGAAATTTGGTATAGAAGTAGTTTGAGTCCCGGGGAAGGACATAGGGCAGTTTTTATCCCAGAAGTACTTTAAGGGGGTTTAAAGGGGGGTTGGAAGTTTGTATGCTAATAAGCAGATTGAGACACGCTTTAAAACTAAAAATGAAGATTTATAAAAATACGATAAAATGTATTTAAATATGGATAAATGATTTTTTTTAATTTGCATTAATTATTTTTATGATTTTGACCCATGTTCTTTCACTGATATGCGTTAAAATTGTTAAATAACAAACGAAACCGTCAACGCCTCTATACGACAGTAGGCCCCTCTATACGACAGTAGGCCAAAGCTAATGGCGCCTTCTGAACGAGAATCAAATTTTCTTGAATTTCGAGGCACGTTTTTTCCTTAGACTGTATCCATCTATTACGGAGTTATATCTATCTTTGGTTGGCAGCTACGCGCTGGTGGACTTCGGACTGGCGCAGCACATGGCGGGGCCTGCGCAGCCGCCCCCCGCGCATCAGCCGCTCAAACGGACACGAGACGAAGTCAGTATATTCTACAACTTACTATTGCTTTGGTTTCATGGTATCTTAATTTATTGTACCCATCCATACTATCCATACTTTACTGCGATCTTTGTGGCAGAAAGTGTCGTGCTGCGATTGGACTTTACAGCCATAGGAAGAGATGTGCCGCACCTCCGATCTCCGACGGCGCACAGAACTCTTCTTCATAATAAACTGTCGCTGCAACAATCATCTGTCAAGATGCTGTGGCCAATGATGATGACTATCCGCCACCAGCGGGAGGGACGGAGACGAATTCAGCGCGCGCCCTGCGTGCGAAGGTGAGAGCTGCGCCTGTGAAGACGGCCGCGCCGATACCGCGAAAGTCCTTGTCTCTCAGACCGGAGTTGCCAACTGCATCTACATCTGTCGCACCACTCGCACCACTGCGTAAGTGTTCCCCGCAGCGGACCATCGCAGCTGCAGCGCCGAACGCCTCCGATATAACGCCGAGCGATGACATCAGCGTCCCACCGTGTGTGGCCACAACACCCGCGGAGCAAGACACAAAGACAACAGAGCACGACCTAGGCTGGAAGAAGGTATCCTATAAGCGCAATAAATCATCGCGGAAAAACATCATTGTAGGAACAGGTAGCGAACATGCCGACATCAAAGCAATTGAAAAGGTTAAATACTTGCAGGCTTGGTCTTTTAGACCAGAGACAACGACCGAAAACATTTTAAGCTTTTTAAGAAAAACTATTGACTCAGACGATTATGTCGTATCTAAAAGAGAGATTAGAACGAGCGAGCACGCTGCATTTCTGATTGGAATTCCAGAAAGACACTTTGACACATTTAATACGCCAACGGTATGGCCACCGCGTGTTAAATTCACACAGTGGTTTCGGAGCCACCCCCGCGCTGCGCGGGGAGCCGCTTCCATCGCTGCTGCGCGCCAGTAGCGAATCTAAACTACCCACCACTGTCGCTCTCAAAAACAAAATAAAAACAGATCTTCAACCTGTTTCGCACGATGTAGTATTACGCATATGTCATCAAAATATCCGAGCGTTAGACAACAAAACGCAAAAATTAGAGCTCCTGCTGCAAAATGAGATGGCTTGTGATGTACTGGGTTTAACTGAGCATTGGCTAACCGAACCAAAGTTGCGATGCGTTAATATAGATGGCTTCAAACGGATATCAAGCTACTGCAGGGCGGAGAATGAACACGGCGGATCATGTTTATATGTGCGTGACCAAATACTAGCTACCGAGAACTTAGAATTAACTTCATTATCTGCGGAACGCTATTGTGAAATCTCGGCTATAGATCTCTTAGAATTTAATTTAACTATTGTTTGTGTGTACAGATCTAACTGTCAAATAACTAATAACGAGTTCCTATGGTACCTAGAACGCCTGCTCGAAAAATTGTCTAATGTCGAGAGAGATTGTGTTATTATAGGGGACACCAACATAGACGACTTAGATCATTCAAAACCGGTCTATAAAAGGTTACACGACCTTCTTCGGGCCCATGACTATGAAAACATTGTAAGTTTTCCCACAAGGATCACGGCAACGACTGCGACCAGTCTGGATCACATGTACTGGAACGGGGAGCGTAATGCACTGCGTGCGACTCCCGTGACCACCAATCTGAGTGACCACCTCGCCGTGCGCGCCGCGCTGGTGCGTCCGCGCCGCGTGCCTCTGCCTCTCACGCGACGCGCTCGTGTCTACTCGCCTCGTAACTATACCTATTTTGGCGCAGCTATAGAGAGCGTGGACTGGCAACAAATTATGGACAGACACAACATGTCCGTGCAAAACCTGATCATATCCATCAACAATATAATTAGAAACAAATTTGAAATTTGTTTTCCGCTTACCACGGTAAATAATCGTAAGAGGAACTCATGGGTAACTAGTGACATATATGAATTTAAGAAATTATTATTTGACATAATAGACATTGGAAAACTTATGCCCAGTAATACGACGATCTCGAATTTAATAACCGACATGAATAATAAATACACCTTAATGCTTAATTTAAAAAAATCGTCCTTTTATACAAATAAATTATACAAGAGTACTAACACAATCCGGTCGATGTGGACAATAATAAATCAGGAGAGAGGCAGATCGGTCAATGACTCGTTAGAGTTCACGGATATGATCAGGGATTGTAACGGTGATCACTTTAGATGTAAAAAAGATGCCGCCAATGCTATGAATCGCGGACTAGCCGGAGCAGCGGCGGCGTGCGGCGCGCGGCCCGCCTTGCGCTCGGCCGCGCTCGCCGCACTGCACGCCGCGCGCCCGCCCGCCGACAGGTGCATCAGACTGAGGCTTTTCACGCCAGACGAAGTGTACAGGATTATTACATCCGGGATTGCTAGGAAGACGACAAGAGATATTTTCGATATCTCGGTAGTCTTACTCAGTTCTGCAGCACCGCATCTGTCACCCATACTGGCGGCCGCATACAATCAGTGTATCCGTGAGGGAGTATTCCCGGATGCTTTGAAAAAAAGTCGTATAGCTCCACTATATAAGGGCAAGGGCAAAAGAGAAGCCATCGGCGGATACAGGCCGGTCGCTATCATCCCGGTTCTCGCCAAGGTGTTCGAGTACGGCCTTAGTGCGAGAATAACAGACCACCTCATGGCAACAAACTCGCTATCCGACCGGCAATATGCATATCGCAAGGGCCGTTCGACTACATCTTTGGCACGTCGCGTAGTACGTCAAATACTAGAGGCTCGAGAGTGCAAAAAACAAGTCGCAGTTATATGCTGTGACCTGTCTAAAGCATTTGACGTAGCGGACCATGACGTGTTAGAAGACAAACTGCGCCACTATGGCTTTGCTAATCGAACTCTCGACCTCATGATGGACATGCTGCGTGACAGGTCTCAGGTGGTGGTCGCGGACAGTGGCCGCGTGCGGTCGGACGCGGTGCATACCAGCATGGGCGTAGCGCAGGGATCATCCGTCTCGAACATCTTGTTCTCCCTTCTGCTTAATGATCTACCCGACGCTATTCATACAGGTGAGATATTCATGTATGCGGATGACGTTGCGGTGGTCGTTTGTGCTCCGACCTGTGACGAACTGGAGGCGCGGCTAAATGCGACTGCCGGATGCCTATCCGATTGGTTCCGAACTAACGGTCTCATTTTGAATATAAAAAAAACTCACTTCATTCACTTCGACCTTTCGGGTAGGCAGATGGAGTCACTGTCAGTAAACGCGAACGGAATTAATATAGATCAAGTCACAAGGACGACCTTCCTGGGTTTTGAATTGGACAGGGGACTGTCTTGGGCGGCCCATATCGATAAGGTGTGTGGTAGACTATCAGCGTCCTGTTTCGCTTTAAAACGGCTGGCTCGAATCCTTCCCCGCGATATGGTGCGAAATTGCTATTTCGCATCAGTGCACGCACATCTGCAGTACGGAGTAGATCTGTGGGCTAGTGCTGCGGATTGGGAAAGGCTGTTTCGGCTTCAAAAACGTGCCGTACGAGCCATAGTTCGCATCTCACAGACCGAGTCGGCGAAGCCTCACTTCAAGTCTTTGGGCATATTAACCCTGCCATCGCTGCTGATACTACAAGCGGCAGTGCACGCGCGAGAACAGTTGGATAGCACACCTTTGAGTGAGAAGAGCGAAACCACTCGCCGCTATGCGGTGCGTTCCACCCGAGTTGAGAGAAGACTCCCGGCCGTTTCACACAAGCTGGCCAAGTCAGCCAAACTTGTGCACGTCATGGGCCCAAAGGTATACAATCATCTACCCAACGAAATAGTTAACTCACACAGCAACCCAGTCTTTAAAACAAAACTGAAGAATTGGCTAATCGAGCAGGCTTTCTACGACCATAAAGAATTCTACTGCCATAATCCTACAAAATCAGATATGTGATATAATAACTTACCTATGTTAAAATCTACTACACTTTGTAAGTGTTCATTATGTTTATATTTTCCTATAACGTATAGGCAATAACTCGAATGACCTGTAACTTTTGTTATTAATAAATGATTATGATTATGATTATGATTATGATTATGATTATCCATACTAATATTATAAATGCGAAAGTCTGTCTGTCTGTCTTTCTGTCTGTATGTTCCCTCTTCACGTTGAATCGATTTAGATGAAATTTGGCATAGAAATAGGTTGAGTCCCTGAGAAGGACATAGGATAGTTTTTATTCCGAAAATCATCCCTTAAGAAAGTAAAAAGCGGGGTGGAATTGAGATAATTAATGAAGTGCCTGCTAATTTGTGTGCATAATATGCTCAAATTGAATAATTGCTATAAGACTTTCTCCAGGCGCTATTCTTACTCTAGCTGTGGTTACTAAGTCCACACAGACGAAGTCGCGGGCAAAAGCTAGCAATATTATAAATGCGAAAGTGTGCCTGTCTGTCTGTTACCTCTTCACGCTTAAACCGTTCAACCGATTTAGTTGAAATTTGGTATAGAAGTAGTTTGAGTCCCGGGGAAGGACATAGGGCAGTTTTTATCCCAGAAGTCCTTTAAGGGGGTTTAAAGGGGGGTTGGAAGTTTGTATGCTAATAAGCAGATTGGATAAAAAATAAGCTACGAAAATTACTAACTCCACGCAGACGAAGTCGCGGGCAAAAGCTAGTTTATAATAATTCTTTGATATCAAAATGAAATTGTGTCATAATACTCGAATTCCAGAGGCAAATTAATCAGAGAGACAAATAAAAATAAAAAACTGCAGAATGGCTAAACTTCGAATCGATATCAATCAATCAATCAAATGTTTTATTCGTGATAAACTTAAAACTAAAATTACATACAAAAGTATAACTAAAACTATAAGCGTTTATAAAATAGGTAGGAGTTAAAGTTTACCACGAAAATGGTCTCGCCTCAGCATAATGCTGACCCGAAGGTCAGCGCTGATCTTCCGGCGAGACCATTTTGGGCCACGATCGCAGCCGTACGACACGGCCCAACCGTAAGCTGAACGCAGCCTTTGCAGCAGCGACCAGCGCCATCTTGTCTACTGTCTATGGCAGTACTTGACAATGTCATTATTGACAACAACAAGTGTATAAGAATAAGAAATGGCTATGCCGTACAACGCGATAATAGTACATTATTGTCGAGGCTCGGAAGTAGCTACTTGCTGGCTGAGGATTCGTTTTAAACGGACGACCTTGGGAGTCCGTTTAATTGAATCCGAAACCAGCAAGTAGCCTTCCAGCCGAGTCATATATAGTGCTTTTCTCAAAAATGTGGCAATAAATACAAATATAATAGAAATATTTTACAGAAGCAACGTTCTTATGTATATATTTTCACAGAAAAAAGTAAAAAGATTTGCTTTGCCGCCTTTTTATTTTTTAAATTAAAAATAGAAGTGTATTTTTCTGCTGAAAATACGCCAACCTATTTGAGACACCCAAATAGTCGCGGTACCAACATTATAATAATAAGTACTGATCATCTGTTTGGCTCTTTAATGGACCCATGCCTTCATTTGATATGGCCACTTCAACTTTTAAAAAGTTTGGAACTCGACAAATAATGGAATTTGTATGCAACATTGCAGTCCCGAAATCGAGACTGCAATGTTTTTAACTTTTAATAGTACATTACTACAGAGGCCGGGAACTAAGGGGTTGCCGGCCGAATGCATATATACGGCCGAACGTAGTGAGGCCGGATAGTTATGAGGCCGACAACCCCTTTTCACGCCGATGTATGTATAGTGCTTTTCTCAAACATGCAATGAAATAAATAAAGAAATCTCCACGAAATCAAAGTTTTTATTCTAAAGAAACTAAAAGTAAACTAGGCACAAAATATAACTACCACCTACCTATCTATATCACACGTGTCGTATATTTTACACATGTAGTTAATCAATTTATTACACAAATGTTCAAAGGTATATTTATGTATCTTTGATTTTTCGCCTTGCATCCTTCTGACTGTAGTGTTAGTAGCCACATAACTAAGATTACATAGTTTTTTATGTTGATATTATGCTTCACATACATCGTTGCCATGGAGTATAATTAACAGGTATTCATTTAATATTTTCGTCGGAACTCATATTATACAATAAACAACGCACAATAAATCCAATAAAATAGAATTACAGATACACAATGAAAAATGTTCAACTTTACCTCCAAAACGATTAAAAAAACACCAACGCGTGTTTGAGTAGACATTTTTACTGCTAATATTTAAATGAAATATAGTTTATCAAAGGACTGTCTCATTTCAAACATAGACAGAGATAATCATACTATCTTTGTCTTACACTGGTACTAGCACCCAAAAGAAAAGGATGACTATAGTTTTTTTGTTCTTTTTTACTGACAAACTGGTTTGACCAACTATATTTTAAATCCGTATTTGTAGGTAAATTTGCAATTCAATATTATTGGAATTTGTTAATAATGTTTTATTTATATATTTTTGTAAATTCGATACAAATAAAACTGCAAAATATATTAATTATCGTTTATTGTTTTTTTTAAAGGGGTATTGGCAGAATGTAATTCCGAACCATAAGCAAATATTGGTTATAGTTTTTTTTTTGGCTGAATGCCATGATGCTGTGTCACAAATATATGTGAAATGGAAATTAAAAAAGAGCCACTTCCCGGCCTAGGCCTGCAACTTTGTATGAAATTTCATTACAGGCCCCTCGTCTAGCCGCGCCGGAGTCGTGATACTTCCCAGCCTAATATAAAGAACGTAATATCAATATTACATAGCATGTTTGAGAAAATTTTTTGACTGACCATAAACTACGCACTTCGCGACCTACTTTTTAATCGGCAACGTCGACTTTGCCGTCCATTTTTGAGAAAAATATATTGATATGGTGTCACAATAAGTAAAACCTTTACCTACATTAATGACTGCTGTGTTATCTTGACTTCTTTAATACTATTATACAATTAAAAACGTTGACGCAGGTAGCTTATATCATTTTTCATCACACTAGCTCAGTAAATGTGGAATTGCACGCAGGCTTAGCGGGAACTATAGAAAAGCGTTTTCCCTAGGGAGTTATGAATAAATAAATAAATAAATATTATAGGACATTCTTACACAGATTGGTCCCACGGTAAGCCCAAGGAGGCTTGTGTTATGGGTAGACAACGATATATATATATATTATATAAATACTTAAATACATAGAAAACAACCATGACTCAGGAGCAAATATCTGTGCTCATCACACAAATAAATGCCCTTACCCGGATTCGAACCCAGGACCATCGGCTTCACAGGCAGGGTTACTACCCACTAGGCCAGACCGGTCTTCACACGGTCGTTATGAAGTTTCTAGTATTATAATTAACATCAGTTTTTTTGTCTTTATACTTCATTTTTGTATCGCAAGTGTGATGAAAAACATTGTGTGTAACTCGGGGCGTAATAATATTGCAAACTCGAGTCTATAAATCGCTCTGGCGAGCCGTCGCGATTTAACTATACTCTCGTTTGTAATATTTAACTTACGCTTCATGTAGCACAATGTACTATAGTGTTACAAATAAATGTGTCGTTTTCAATCAAAAGGTACAATATTGTCGCTTGCCATAAGGACGCTCTGTCAGGTTTTTTGTATAAAGATATAATTAATTTTCGGCTTTATTCAATTCAATCCAATTATTTATTTCAGGCAAATGCCCATATAATTTGTTAGTAATACAATTGAATTAATCTTACTATGCTAATGTTAGTAAACACACATTAAATTACAAATAAAAATATTATTATTTATCTCCACGGGACTTAATCGCGTAACATAGTTTTAAAATTACCTCCGACGTTTCGAGGACGGCGTTGTCCCCGTGGTCTCGGAGAAGACTGGCTAAAGTTGACATCAACATCTTCTAGGCGCGCGAGTTTTTCGAACTACCCGCACTTGGTCTTATAATGAGTAAAAATCGTGAAAGTTTAAATAAAAATATATATCACATTTAACTATTTACATAATGAAGACTGTACTTTATGTTAAGCGACAATGTGGTATATTTTAATTGAAAACGTCACAAATGTAATAAACAGCTCACCACCCGCCGCCACTGACCGGTTGACTGCTTGTTTGCAGGACTCTCTCCTCCCGGGCGCCAAGCGCATGGCGCTCGACCTGTGCGTGCGGCGTGCGGCCCGCTCGCCCGCGACCGCACCCGCACCCGCGCCCGCACCCGCACCCCCGCGCGTCTGCGCGTGCTCCGGCGCGGGCGGCGTGTGCGGCGAGTGCGCCGTGTGGGCGCCGCCGCGCGCCAACCGCGCCGGCACGCAGGGCTTCCGCCCGCCCGAGGTACCATCACAGAATAAGTAATAGTATTATCAAAGATAGATATAACTCCGTAACAGATGGATACAGTCTAAGGAAAAAACGTGCCTCGAAAATCAACAAAATTTGATTCTCGTTCTGAGGGCGCTACTAGCTTTGGCTTACTGTCATATAGATAGCGTTGACGGTTTCGTTTGTTATTTAACAATTTTAACGCATATCAGTGAAAGAACATATGTCAAAATCATAAAAATAATTAATGCAAATAAAAAAATCATTTATCCATATTTAAATACATTTTATCGTATTTTTATAAATATTTATTTTTAGTTTTAAAGTGTGTCGACAGATGGCAGTGAATTTACTGGGGTTACAAAATTTACTATAACAGTACCGCTCTAGTATAAGTTACTCTATGGTATTATCATACAGAACGGCCACGCACCGCCCCGCCCCGACTCGAATTACCTCACCCCGCGACACCAGATTGACGGCAGTTTGCCGGCCGCTCAGTACTATTTTTAAGCAACTTACTCATACAATGACGCATGACACGTGTACAGACGTGCCGTTCACACATAGAAAAGCAAGTGATTTTTAGGGTTCCGTACCCAAGGGGTAAAAACGGGACCTTATTACTAAGACTCCGCTGTCCGTCTGTTTGTGACCAGGCTGTATCTCATGAACCTTGATAGCTAGGTAGCTGAAATTTATAAGTCATTAACCTCTCCCCCAAATTTAGACATGTTTTCGTGATTTTTAGGGTTCCGTACCCAAAGGGTAAAAACGGGACCCTATTATTAAGACTCCGCTGTCTGTCTGTCTATCCGTCTGTCACCAGGCTGTATCTCATGAACCGTGATAGCTAGACAGTTGAAATTTTCACAGATGATGTATTTCTGTTGCCGCTATAACAACGAATACTAAAAAGTACGGAACCCTCTGTGCGCGAGTCCGACTCGCACTTGGCCGGATCTTTTCTTTCTACTGACGATGAAATTCGATTTCGAGGGGCCAGGATGTTAAGTTATAAAACGCTTGCAGGTGTTCTTCAAATACCCCCACCAGAGCACGGCGGTGGACATGTGGGCCGCCGGCGTCATACTGGCCAGCGTGCTGTCCGGCAGATACCCGTTCTTTCGCGCCACAGACGACCTGACCGCCTTGGCCGAGATCACCGAGCTACTGGGCACTGCGGCGCTACAGCGGACCGCGCAGGCGCTAGGTAACTACACTATAACACCACATGTAATCATACATGGACACGTGGGCCGCCGGCGTCATACTGGCCAGCGTGCTGTCCGGCAGATACCCGTTCTTCCGCGCCACAGACGACCTGACCGCCTTGGCCGAGATCACCGAGCTACTGGGCACTGCGGCGCTACAGCGGACCGCGCAGGCGCTAGGTAACTACACTATAACACCACATGTAATCATACATGGACACGTGGGCCGCCGGCGTCATACTGGCCAGCGTGCTGTCCGGCAGATACCCGTTCTTCCGCGCCACAGACGACCTGACCGCCTTGGCCGAGATCACCGAGCTACTGGGCACTGCGGCGCTACAGCGGACCGCGCAGGCGCTAGGTAACTACACTATAACACCACATGTAATCATACATGGACACGTGGGCCGCCGGCGTCATACTGGCCAGCGTGCTGTCCGGCAGATACCCGTTCTTCCGCGCCACAGACGACCTGACCGCCTTGGCCGAGATCACCGAGCTACTGGGCACTGCGGCGCTACAGCGGACCGCGCAGGCGCTAGGTAACTACACTATAACACCACATGTAATCATACATGGACACGTGGGCCGCCGGCGTCATACTGGCCAGCGTGCTGTCCGGCAGATACCCGTTCTTCCGCGCCACAGACGACCTGACCGCCTTGGCCGAGATCACCGAGCTACTGGGCACTGCGGCGCTACAGCGGACCGCGCAGGCGCTAGGTAACTACACTATAACACCACATGTAATCATACATGGACACGTGGGCCGCCGGCGTCATACTGGCCAGCGTGCTGTCCGGCAGATACCCGTTCTTCCGCGCCACAGACGACCTGACCGCCTTGGCCGAGATCACCGAGCTACTGGGCACTGCGGCGCTACAGCGGACCGCGCAGGCGCTAGGTAACTACACTATAACACCACATGTAATCATACATGGACACGTGGGCCGCCGGCGTCATACTGGCCAGCGTGCTGTCCGGCAGATACCCGTTCTTCCGCGCCACAGACGACCTGACCGCCTTGGCCGAGATCACCGAGCTACTGGGCACTGCGGCGCTACAGCGGACCGCGCAGGCGCTAGGTAACTACACTATAACACCACATGTAATCATACATGGACACGTGGGCCGCCGGCGTCATACTGGCCAGCGTGCTGTCCGGCAGATACCCGTTCTTCCGCGCCACAGACGACCTGACCGCCTTGGCCGAGATCACCGAGCTACTGGGCACTGCGGCGCTACAGCGGACCGCGCAGGCGCTAGGTAACTACACTATAACACCACATGTAATCATACATGGACACGTGGGCCGCCGGCGTCATACTGGCCAGCGTGCTGTCCGGCAGATACCCGTTCTTCCGCGCCACAGACGACCTGACCGCCTTGGCCGAGATCACCGAGCTACTGGGCACTGCGGCGCTACAGCGGACCGCGCAGGCGCTAGGTAACTACACTATAACACCACATGTAATCATACATGGACACGTGGGCCGCCGGCGTCATACTGGCCAGCGTGCTGTCCGGCAGATACCCGTTCTTCCGCGCCACAGACGACCTGACCGCCTTGGCCGAGATCACCGAGCTACTGGGCACTGCGGCGCTACAGCGGACCGCGCAGGCGCTAGGTAACTACACTATAACACCACATGTAATCATACATGGACACGTGGGCCGCCGGCGTCATACTGGCCAGCGTGCTGTCCGGCAGATACCCGTTCTTCCGCGCCACAGACGACCTGACCGCCTTGGCCGAGATCACCGAGCTACTGGGCACTGCGGCGCTACAGCGGACCGCGCAGGCGCTAGGTAACTACACTATAACACCACATGTAATCATACATGGACACGTGGGCCGCCGGCGTCATACTGGCCAGCGTGCTGTCCGGCAGATACCCGTTCTTCCGCGCCACAGACGACCTGACCGCCTTGGCCGAGATCACCGAGCTACTGGGCACTGCGGCGCTACAGCGGACCGCGCAGGCGCTTGGTAACTACACTATAACACCACATGTAATCATACATGGACACGTGGGCCGCCGGCGTCATACTGGCCAGCGTGCTGTCCGGCAGATACCCGTTCTTCCGCGCCACAGACGACCTGACCGCCTTGGCCGAGATCACCGAGCTACTGGGCACTGCGGCGCTACAGCGGACCGCGCAGGCGCTAGGTAACTACACTATAACACCACATGTAATCATACATGGACACGTGGGCCGCCGGCGTCATACTGGCCAGCGTGCTGTCCGGCAGATACCCGTTCTTCCGCGCCACAGACGACCTGACCGCCTTGGCCGAGATCACCGAGCTACTGGGCACTGCGGCGCTACAGCGGACCGCGCAGGCGCTAGGTAACTACACTATAACACCACATGTAATCATACATGGACACGTGGGCCGCCGGCGTCATACTGGCCAGCGTGCTGTCCGGCAGATACCCGTTCTTCCGCGCCACAGACGACCTGACCGCCTTGGCCGAGATCACCGAGCTACTGGGCACTGCGGCGCTACAGCGGACCGCGCAGGCGCTAGGTAACTACACTATAACACCACATGTAATCATACATGGACACGTGGGCCGCCGGCGTCATACTGGCCAGCGTGCTGTCCGGCAGATACCCGTTCTTCCGCGCTAATATTGCTTTTGTCAAAAATATTTAATTCGATTTACCGATTTCATTGAAAAAATGTGACGTCACACCAGGGGCGGAGGGGGGGGGGGGTTGCCAAATGTGACCAAGTGTGACAAGAGCGGTCAAAAAACCTCGATTTTTGTGTGACGCAATTAATGGGTGAACCCTATTGAAAGTTTGTCATCTAGCTTATAGTGTACTATTTCATCGCACTTGCTCGAAAAAGATCTTATTTCATGCAGGTGTACTGAAGGAAAAGGCCTTTATTGTTCCCGCGTGAGTTATGGATTCTGAGCAAAAAAGCTATAACTCACTCGTGCGGTATAGCTTTCTTTTTTAATTTTATGTCACTAATTCATACGAACCAAGTAGGTATAAATGAGTTTTACTTTGAAAATACTGACGTTTACAAATTGTTAATTTTTTGTTTATGCTTTAAAATATTTAATTTGATTAATATAAATTTAAATTTCAAATATTTTTACTTTTACACATTTTTAAATTGTGGCTAAATGCCGATGGGTCTGTGTCTCCGATGCCTGAACTGCCAAAAAATTTCAAAATGGCGGACGAACGTTTGAAATGTCACCGTATTTAAGAATTATTTCGTTTAGTTTTTTTTCGCAAGTGTGATGAAAAACATTGTGTGTAACTCCGGGGGTAAGAATATTGTCACTCGAGTCTTTAATTCACTCTTGTACAATATTTCACTTACCCCCCACGTTGCACAATGTACCTATTTGACGACCGGTCTGTCCTAGTGGGTAGCGAGTAGCGACCCTGCCTGCGAAGCCGATGGTCCTGGGTTCGAATCCCGGTAAGGGCATTTATTTGTGTGATGAGCACAGATATTTGTTCCTGAGTCATGGGTGTTTTCTATGTATTTGAGTATTTATGTTATATATATATATATACACGGTGTAACATGAGGAAACCGAATAATTTTAACAGCATATTCCTGATCATATTTAAACACTAAAATGTCCTATAAACTTTTCTGTAATTCTCCTAGTTTCAGAGTTAATACCAATTTCAGAGTTAATTTAATTTCGTGTAAGATAAAATGTAGATTTTTGACGATGCAAAAGCGATCCAGCAGATCCTACTTGAATAAATTGATTTTTATCTTATCTTTATCTTTTTTTTTAAACCGGCCAAGTGCGAGTCGGACTCGCTTTCCAAGGGTTCCGTACATTACACAATTTAAACAATGTATCTTTTATGTGAAATGTCTTGAAAAAGCCCCTAGGGGTCGGATCAAAAACTAAGTAATTAAGTCCGACTCACGCTTGACATAACAATATACTAATCTATGAGCTTGACTGCACATTTCTAATAGGTTTTCCGGTGATCTATAGGTAAAGATCTATTTTGTGTATTTTTTTCAAAAAAAATTACCCAGTAGATTCGGAGATAAGGGGGGGGAATGGTAATTTTTGCCTATTTTCTTGAATAACTTCTAAACTGTTTATCTTAAAATTATAAAAAAAAAATTTGAGATTCTCACAATAAGCTCTTTCATTTGATATGTAACACGATATAGTTTGACAAACTTTATTTTTTAATTTTCTTATTTACCCCCCAAAAGTGGGCCCCATGTTTAAAATTAATATGTTTACGTTACATGTCAATCTTTGGGTCACAAACATACATACGTGTACCAAATTTCAACTTAATTGGTTTAGTAGTTTCAGAGAAAATAGGCTGTGACAGACAGACAGACGCACGAGTGATTCTATAAGGGTTCCGTTTTTTCCTTTTGAGGTACGGAACCCTAAAAAAACAAGTTTTTATTGTTACATTGTGCAAACGCATTTTTGATGGCGATGTTGCCACTATGGGACGTAGTGTAAGTATCCTTAATTATTGATAGATATCAAAAAGTGACAAGTCGTAACACTGTAAAAACTAGGTTTTACGAAAAAAAAAGTAAAAGTCCATTTTAAGTCACAAGTTTACCAATAACATTTACTATTTATGTATAAATACATTTAAAAAAATCAAAAAAAAAACCAAAAAATTTTTTTTTTTGCGAATTTCACCTAAACTCTTATTACATTTTTTCCTTCTTTTGGCCTCAGAATGGCGTGGTTAAAATCTTTCGGTTTCCTCGTGAACACCTTGTATACATATATATCGTTGTCTGAGTACTCACAACACAAGCCTTCTTTACCTTACTGTGGGACTTAGTCAATTTGTAAATTTTATATTAAAGGAAGAAATGGAAAAAGTTACACTTCCGGCAGGATTTGAACCCGCAACCTCCGCAATCCGTGCGTTGCTCTCCGTGCGCAATCCTGCCGAAAGTGTAACTTTTTCCATTTTTTCCTTTAAGGTGGTTCGACTAGGTTACCCAAAGCTTAAACCCCGCTAGATGGCGTCACTTTCGCAAATTTTCAGGTTTTATTTTTTTGTGGAATAGTGTTGGTATCTGTATACTTAAAAGTATGTTTAGCGCACTCTTTACATAAATATTGAACTATTATAATAAACATTGAATACTTCATTAGTGCAAAAAACACTTTTAAAGTCGACAGAGTGTTTCTGTCATGCTATTTCCTACTATTACTCACACATGCAAACAGTGTTTCCGTGATGCTTGTAGTAGACAATTTCATGCAGTGTAAGTATGCTGCAATGGCGTTGCGGTATGTTCGTGGAAATACGTGCAAGAGGATTCGGGTTCGAGACTGGTACGTCAGGGGTACTTTTTTTTGTCCTTTTTGTGTTATGTTTCTTATACCTTTTAGTCTTCGAATTCTTGTCCGATTCCGATATAACCGAAATATATTTCAGTGATATCGGAAACGGCTCTAACGATTTCGATGAAATTTGCTGTAAGGGGTTCGATCTAGCTAGGTCTTATCTCTGGGGAAACGAGCATTTTTGAGTTTTTACTTATGTTTTCTTTTTCTCCCAGATATTCAGTATTATTAATAAATTAGTTTATAACGTTTTATAAAAATATGTGACGTTTTGAACTGAAAGGTACCACATTGTCGGTTGTCGATTAGGTTGATTTCATTTTGAAGCTTTATGGAAATATGACAACAATAAGTAGGTACCCGTTTGGTTGAAAACGCCACATATATTGAAAACCTGACTTTCACAAATCTCACCTTTTTGGGTTCTTCCAACTCAGAAAGGATGGAGAATACTGACGATTCTTAGTAGCACTAGCCCAAGGAAGTCCAGGTTTGTAAGTGTCAGGTATCAGTTTTTTTTTAAAGCGCTAAATATAGTTCTACAAGTAAAGCAATCCCTTACTGCCCAGCCTCTATAGTATTTTTCAAACTGGAAGGGTACGATGATAGATTTCATCTCCATACAATTTATAACCTAATAATGCCAAATGTTGCAAAATTATATTGAATTGAGATCTATCATCGTACCCTTGCAGTTTGAAATAGTTATTTACGATACAAGTGCGGAAAAGAGAAAATTCGAAACGAGTGGCGACAGATTAAAACACGACCGCAGAGAGTGTTTTAAATCGACACGAGTTGCGAATTACCTATTCGCACGTGTATCGTACAACGTTTTACAGTACATATGGCCCTTTAAACTTTCGACATATGCATGAAAAGTGCTCTTTACGCACTAGGGCGAGAAAGTTGCACCATATGTACTGTAAAATACTTTTTAGTACATATAGTGCTACATATACGTTACCGCCCTAGTGCGGTAATTAGTACAATACGTGCATATGTCGAAAATGTAAAGGGTCATAATTATGTACTGTAAAACGTTGTACAATACACGTGCGAAAAGGTAATTCGCAACTTGTGTCGATTAAAACACTTCCTTCGGTCGTGTTTCAATTTATCGCCACTCGTTGCCAATTTCCTACTTTTCGCACTTGTATCGTAATGTACTAATAATAAAGTAGTAATTGTAAAATAAAATTAAAACTTTTTTTATATATTTTTTTTGGATTCAAGTAGGTACAGTGAGTAACAACATTGCATGGCCTTCTAATTATAACTATTATAGAAAACGGGATATTAATCATGTTTATTTATATTATTTATTTCTCGATATTTTGGCCGGTCTTGCAAGACCAGTCGTTGTGGAGATCCCTGGGGAGGCCTATGTCCAGCAGTGGATGTCTTGTTGGTGTAGATGGATTCACACAACAAATGAAATAACATTTTTTCATATTTGTTATCCGTAGTTGTCCCTGTACCTGAAAGAAAAATAATATCATGATAGCACAAATTCTCTAATGTTATAGGAAGAAAGATGATGCAACAATATGGATTCGAATAAAGTTATCATTTACTTACCTAGTAATAATTGTGTTTTTCATTCATAGACAAAATTCCATAATTTCCATCCCCAGGAAATGTTTTATTTTACTTTATTGCAGTGAGGATGTCCTGATTTTTTCTGGCTAATGAAGGAAAACATTTTATTTCCAAGAATGCCTCTTCATTTTGCACAATACCTAAAAAAACCTAGAGTTAGTGACACATTGACTATTCGGCAACCAAAACAGTAATAATTACATTATATAGGTATTGTTCACTGCTTATATCTACCATTACGGAAGAAGTGAGAATTATTTTCTAAAAAGATCGGCACGAGAAAATTACAATGTACAATGAAGGAATGAAACTGTACCTACCTTACGAAACTTCACCATCATGAATTCCGCTTCAAATAGAGTCTGAATTTTTCTGGATTTTCGCGGACCAGAACACCGATGATTTTTGTAACTTGATTTAGACGTTGCTATCATTTTCAATTTATACAAACAAATTGATGTCACAATAAACATGACCCTATGTGTCAGTGTCAACACTGTCAAATAAAAATGCACTAAACATGACGGCACTGCAAATCCTGCCAGGTCGGCCAGGCAACGTCGCCAACGTCATAGAGTGGCAACGCCGCACGCAACGTATTTGTACACGACATTTGTGACACACACATACGTAAAATTGATGAAAAAATTACGTTGATTTATGTATGATTTCTGTATGAAACAAAGTTTTTCTATTAATTTAGCGCAAACGAATATTCGAAAGTAGATAAATGAGCAAATATTTCTGTAGTAATAGTGTGTAGTGCCTTAATTAAAGCAGATTGAATTTTGTATGAAAATCGAACCACCTTAATATAAAATTTGGACTATCGTATCTGCATGTTAAAAAATTGATTTTAGTCAATGTGTGTTAAAATGTCCTTATAATATTTATTTATTTATCAGGGTGCCGGCTGGTGACGTCGACACGCCGCCACGGGCTGTGTCTGCGCAAGCTGTCCGCACACCTGCGCGGTGCGCGCGGTGCCGGCGCCGGCCCCGGCCCCGGACCCGGACCGGTCGCGCGCGACGCGCCCGCGTGCGCCAAGTGCGGCCTGCGGAGCCCGAGCTGCGTGTGTCTAGACGACACGCCGGTAACACATGTCTTTTTTTTAGGGTTCCGTACCTCAAAAGAGAAAAACGGAACCCTTATAGGATCACTCGTGCGTCTGTCTGTCTGTCCGTCTGTCACAGCCTATTTTCTCCGAAACTACTGGACCAATTAAGTTGAAATTTGGTACACAAATGTATGTTTATGACCCACAAACGGACATGTAACGTAAACAAATGAGTTTTAAACATGGGGGCCACTTTTGGGGGGTAAATGAGAAAATTAAAAAATAAAGTTTTTTAATCTATATTGTGTTACATATCAAATGAAAGAAATCATTGTGAAGATCTCAATTTTTTTATTTTTATTATTTTAGGATAAACAGTTTAGAAGTTATTCAAGAAAATAGGCAAATAATTACCATTCCCCCATTTATCTCCGAAACTACTGAATCAAAATTTTTGAAAAAGTACAAAAAATAGTTCTTTCCCTATAGGGATCTATAGATCACAGGAAAACCTATTAGAAATGTGCAGTCAAGCGTGAGTCGGACTTAATTACTTACTTTTTGATCCGACCCCTACGGGTTTTTAAAGGCAATTTTCACTCACGATTCACATAAAAATTCATTGTTTAAATTGTATTATGTACGGAACCCTTGAAACGCGAGTCCGACTCGCACTTGGCCGGTTTTTTTTCTTTATTTAGAAACAAACAGTCTTTTATATTAATAAGTTGTTACAATATAGGATAAAACTTATAGACCTACAGTTTCCTAAATAAGAATATGAAAACCATCTGACTTATATAAATACTAAATTAAACTAGAAATAGAAATTCTAAGTTGTCAAATCAATGTTACAAAAATACTCTTTCATTTTAATAAAAATAAAACAAGAATGGAAGAATAACACAAAAATGGATATATTTTTTTATACTACGTCGGTGGCAAACAAGCATACGGCCCGCCTGATGTTAAGCCGACAAATAAAATAAATAACAGATAAATTAAAATAATAATAAAAATAATAATAATAATAATAGCAGATAAATTGCAAAAACAGACAAAAAGTGATGAGATGAATAATGTAGATGTGTGATTAAAATAATATATGGAAATAATACAAAAATACATCACATGAAAGTTTGAAAAAAATTTAAGTTTTTTTAACTTCCAAAAAGAAAAAGTAAGGGTACCATTTGATTCCTTACATAAACTATATACATAAACGCAATATTTCACCGACAAAATCGCATTTTTACTTACTTTATATACAAGATGGGCTCTCAGTGACCTTGACGTCACGTTCACATATCGTTTTGTTAGAAGCGTTTCGCGAGTGAAGTACGTCTGTCGGACTTTGACTATCATTTCTGACTTTTGTATTGATTTAATACAATGGGTCCCATATAGACATTTGATCCTAAAACAAAGAACTTTTCTGTAATTCTCCTAGTTTCAGAGTTAATACCAATTTAAAAAAAAACAAGATTTTATTGTTACATAGTGCAAAACGCATTTTTGATGGCGATGTTGCCACTGGGACGTAGTCTAAGTAACCTTATTGATAGACTATGTCAAAAAGTGACAAGTCGTAACACCGTAAAAAAAAACAAAAAAATTCTTTTTTTTTTTGCGAATTTGACCTAAACTTTTATTACATTTTTTCCTTCTCTTGGCCTCAGAAAGGCGTGGTTAAAATCTTTCGGTTTCCTCGTGAACACCTGGTATAGGAAACTATAGGTCTATTACCAGAAAAATGTTACTTTATATGCTCATCTGTTTTATAAGACCGTTTGTTTCTTAATAAATAAATAATAGTACATTATTGTCGAGGCTCGGAAGTAGCTACTTGCTGGCTGAGGTTCGTTTTAAACGGACGACCTTGGGAGTCCGTTTAATTGAATCCGAAGCCAGCAAGTAGCCTTCCAGCCGAGTCATATATAGTGCTTTTCTCAAAAATGGCGCAATAAATACAAATATAATAGAAATATTTTACAGAAGCAACATTCTTATGTATATATTTTCACAGAAAAAAGTAAAAATATTTGCTTTGCCGCCGTTTTATTTTTTTAATTAAAAATGGAAGTGTATTTTTCTGCTGAAAATACGCCAACCTATTTGAGACACCTAAGTAGTCGCGGTACCAACATTATAATAATAAGTACTGATCATCTGTTTGGCTGTTTAATGGACCTATGCCTTCATTTGATATGGCCACTTCAACTTTTAAAAAGTTTGGAACTCGACAAATAATGGAATTTGTATGCAACATTGCAGTTCCGAAATCGAGACTGCAATGTTTTTAACTTTTTAATTTTTTGACTGACCATAAACTACGCACTTCGCGACCTACTTTTTAACCGGCAACGTCGACTTTGCCGTCCATTTTTGAGAAATAGTTATTTACGATACAAGTGCGGAAAAGAGGAAATTCGAAACGAGTGGCGATAAATTAAAACACGACCGCAGGGAGTGTTTTAAATCGACACGAGTTGCGAATTACCTTTTCGCACGTGTATCGTACAACGTTTTACAGTACATATGGTCCTTTAAACTTTCGACTTATGCACGAAAAGTGCTCTTTTACGCACTAGTGCGAGAAAGTAGCATCATATGTACTGTAATAGTACATTTTACAACTAGTGTGAAAAGACATTTCACACGTGTTGTAAACGACGTTTTTTAATACAATTGCGAAAAAATAATAAATTAATATATCATTAGTAGAATCATACCACCAAACCAAACCAAAACCAAAAGTACGTATACAGCCCTTGATAGTTGAGCTGCCGCAGCCCGCGATACCTTCATACTCGTGCGCGCCCCGGCCGCGGCCGCCGCGGGCCCGGCGCGGGTTGCTCAACGACACCGAGGAGTAACGAGTGAGGCCCCAGTACCTGCTCAAGCTAAATTACATAAAAACTGCGTTTCGAAACTATAGTTTGGAACTAAAAAGTAAAAAGCACTAGTTCGAGAAACTGAGCTTCTCGCACGCTACGCAGCCACAAAAAGTACCACTTTTTGAGCAACTGTATTAAAAAATATATATTGTGTTTGTTGCGCAGGCGTACACGCACGACCCCCTGCGCTCCTCGTGCGGGTTCCCGGACGCGGCGTTCGCGTTGGCCGCGCGGCTGCTGGAGCCCGACCCGCGCGCGCGCATCACCGCCGCCGAGGCGCTGCGGCACCCCTTCCTGGCGCAGCCCCTATAGCGTCAGTATACAACCTATACAAAATGAAATAAAACTATGAAAACGGATTATATCGCGTATATTGAATTTATAATACATCCCGACGTTTCGAACTCTTTACAGCGTTCGTGGTCAACGGGTGACTGAGGAAAAATTACAAAGTGCAAAAATACCCACATACTAAAATAATGAACAATCATAGACTACAAACTTTAAGGCTGGTTGTACATGCAAAATCGGTTCATAAGGCTAGTTATACACTATAATTATTTTTCAAGTAAAGATATATATATATACGCGATAGAAAACTATGCCGGCTCCAACCCTACACCACGGACCCGAGAAGATTTAATTCCCTCCTAAATTGTAGGAGGGTATCCCAATATGGGACCGGCAACAAACTCGGCGGGACACATCTTTTCAAAAACATCAGAATGTCCAGCATCATCCAACACTAAGGTCTCACAGTCTATGTCTCGCTCCGTTTTCATAGTTTTATTTCATGAGTAACTATCGCGGTAACCGAAGACAATATTAACCTATACAAAAGTCAGAAATGATAGTCAAAGTAGTAGTAACTACTTTGACTACTCTGACTTTTGTATAGGTTAAAAAAAATTATTAACCAAAAAAAAAACAAAAAGGCATACCATCAGATCCAAAGCGCAGGCTTCGTCACATTACAATAAGCTCATCCACCTTCACATTAACTAACAATAAAAACTTTTGTATTGCTTAACTAACAATAAAAAAAATTGTATTGCTCTTTTTTTTTTTTAAATATTATAGGGACATTCTTACACAAATTGACTAAGTCCCAGTAAGCTCAAGAAGGCTTGTGTTGTGGATACTCAGACAACGATAATATATATATAATACTTATACAAATACTTAAATACATGGAAAACATCCATAACTCAGGAACAAATATCTGTGTTCATCACACAAATAAATGCCCTTACCGGGATTCGAACCCAGGACCATCGGCTTCACAATCAGGGTCACTACCCACTAGGCCAGACCGGTCGTCTTGCTTTAATGTGTTAGATATAATTAGTAAATTGCTTCACCCTATCCGGGTCCATGTACCATAGTAATAAGTCCTAGACATAATTCATTGTACATGACTGCAATAAACCAATACGAATATGAATACAAAAAAAAAATTAATCTTCTTCTTCTTCCTCGCGTTATCCCGGCATTTTACCACGGCTCCTGGGAGCCTGGGGTCAGCTTGACAACTAATCCTAAGAATCGACGTAGGCACTAGTTTTTACGAAAGCGACTGCCATCTGACCTTTCAACCCAGAGGGGAAACTAGGCCTTGTTAGGATCAGTCCGGTTTCCTCACGATGTTTTCCTTCACCGAAAAGCGACTGATATTTCGTACATAAGTTCCGAAAAACTCATTGGTACGAGCCGGGGTTTGAACCCGCGACCTCCGGATTGAAAGTCGCACGCTCTTACCGCCAGGCCACCAGCGCAAAAAAAAATTAATCTGTTTATTTAATTAAAAAAACATGCAATATTTACAGAACTTAACTACTAATCTTGAATTAAAAAGATTTTACTACTACTAATACTAGAACTTTTATATAAATGTGAAGTTTTCAACCAAAAGGTACCACATTGTCGCGCTAGTCAATCTTGAATTAAAAAGATTTTACTACTACTACTAGGACTTTTATATAAATGTGACGTTTTCAACCAAAAGGTACCACATTGTCGCGCTAGTCGATAAGGTTCATTTCTAATTGAAGCTATATGGAAATAGCGACAATACCCTTTTGGTTGAAAATGGCACAAATTTAGCTACTGGTGAGAACCTGTAATTGGTTTTTAGGGTTACGTACCCAAAGGGTAAAAACGGGACCCTATTACTAAGACTCCGCTGTCCGTCTGTCACCAGGCTGTATATCATGAACCGTGATAGCTAGACAGTTGAAATTTTTCACAGATGATGTATTTCTGTTGCCGCTATAACAACAAATACTAAAAACAGAATACAATAAATATTTAAGTGGGGCTCCCATACAACAAACGTGATTTTTTTTGCCGTTTTTTGCGTAATGGTACGAAACCCTTCTTGCGCGAGTCTGACTCGCACTTGGCGGGTTTTTTATTTATTTTTTATTTTTATTTATTTATTTTTATGTTTTTTCTATCATATTTATAAAACCTATAGACATATTAACAGCTGTTGGATCTCCGAATAATAATAAATAAATAAATAACTCTTTTTTTTAGGGTTCCGTACCCAAAGGGTAAAAACCGGCCAACTGCGAGTCGGACTCGCGCACGAAGGGTTCCGTACCATTACGCGAAAAAACGGCAAAAAAATCACGTTTGTTGTATGGGAGCTCCACTTAAATATTTATTTTATTCTGTTTTTAGTATTTGTTGTTATAGCGGCAACAGAAATAAATCATCTGTGAAAATTTCAACTCTCTAGCTATCACGGTTTATGAGATACAGCCTGGTGACAGACAGACAGACGGACAGCGGAATCTTAGTAATAGAGTCCCGTTTTTACCCTTTGGATACGGAACCCTCAAAACGGGACCCTATTACTAAGACTTCGCTGTCTGTCTGTCTGTCCGTCTGTCACCAGGCTGTATCTCATGAACCGTGATAGCTAGACAGTTGAAATTTTCACAGATGATGTATTTCTGTTGCCGCTATAACAACAAATACTAAAAAGTACGGAACCCTCGGTGCGCGAGTCCGACTCGCACTTGGCTGATTTTTTTCATATCCGCTATTAGATCGGACAATGTGAAATCTTATTGAAAACGTTCATACATTTTATTAATTGTGTCATTCCGAAATACACCTTCACGCGTTAAAATAAGACTCACTAATGCTTGTTACAGATACGTCGGTAAAACACGGTCGCCAGACGAGGATGTGCATAGTAAAATGTGGTATTTTCTATAAAAAGGGACCTTATTGTCGATGGCGCTTACGCCGTTATAAACGATGCTCCGATATAAATACAATGCCGCGCGACGCTGAGCGGCGTAAGCGCCATCGACAATAAGGTCCCTTTTCATAGAAAATGCCCCATATAATATAAAGGTGAAACATATTAGTTAAATAATGTGTGAGTTCATTCACTCTAAAATACAATTTAAACCCTTTTTCGGGCATAGTACCGATTTATTGACTACATAAGCGCCAATAGAATTTCAAGTTTCAAATTAGATTTGACTTTCGGAAATAGGGTATT
Source organism: Cydia strobilella (assembly GCF_947568885.1). Classification (NCBI taxonomy): domain Eukaryota; kingdom Metazoa; phylum Arthropoda; class Insecta; order Lepidoptera; family Tortricidae; genus Cydia; species Cydia strobilella. The sequence goes on from NC_086068.1 coordinate 60,070,145, forward strand.
CCACAAATTTTTATTAAGGTATTAGTCGATCAGGTTTGTTTTAAGGATCAAATGCGTAAAAATAAAGTGCGGGTGTCAAACTTTGACCATCATTTGGGGCATTTTCTATGAAAAGGGACCTTATTGTCGATGGCGCTTACGCAGCACAGCGTCGCGCGGCATTGTGTTTATATCGGAGCATCGTTTATAATGGCGTAAGCGCCCTAAAAGGTTCCTTTTATAGAAAATACCACATTTGTGACTTTTGTATTGCTTTAAGACAATGGGACACAGACATTTGATCCTCAAAACAAACCTGATAGACTGATACTGTTAATAAATAAATGTCAAATACCCTATTGGAATATATTTGTTAGTTATTAGTTTCAATTATTACTTACATTATTATTTTTATTTTATTTATTTTTTACCAATTGACTGCATGACATACAAATTCTTAATCTTGACATTCTTGACATAACTATTAAATAAACAAATATTATATACCCTACATTTTCAATGTTAAATTTAATTGTTAATAATATCACCAAGACATTAATAAATTTGTTGCAATATAATTTTAAATTACAATATCTTAACCATTGTCATAAGACCTAGTTTATATAATGAATACATTAATACTAATACCTAGCATACTTTAGATTTAAGACTATTGCTGTGCCTATATCTTGTAGATTGGTGTGGCCTAGAAAAGGGTTGTGACAAAGTGTGGTTTAATAAATATACCATAGATGACGCAAATGCATCTACTTCGCGTCCTAACCCCGACCAAGCGTCGTGGTTGACCGTCGCTCTTTACAGTCCACGCGCGTCAGTTGTTGCGGCCGGACGTCCGTGTAAACTTAAAAAATGCTTCGTTGCATGATAATTAACTGCAACAGCACAATAATTGCGAGCACCCAAAGGCAAGAACATATCTCCTATCACAGATAAGTAATTTTTAAAATTATGTGTAAATTTTGTATGAAAAAGTCGGCACGCTTGGTTTCAATACAAATAGTGGTATTTGCGTCATCTAACGTATATATTAAATCTGTGGTTTTTCGACTAATACACGTATTATTTTTGTATAAATTTAACGTGTATGGGGACGTTTTCACATTCTGCCACTGTAAAGGGCCCACTGATTATCAGCCTGTCAGTTAGAACAAAAATTGGACAGTTCTGAATAACAGACAGGCCGATGTCCTCCGGCGGACTGGTAATGGGTGGGCCCTTTAAAGTTTATCAGTTAGCTTTTTACAAAAAAAAAAGATCCATCTAAATAAGTACATGGACCTCATTAAGTCCATATTGTAGTCCCTAAAAAGACGTGACCGAGAATAAGGCGATTCACACACTGCCGTGGTGAGCTGAGCGACAAATATCAAAGTTAATTTTTAACAAGCAGAAACGTCTGCGATCGATGCTATTAAGCTTTGAATAAATTTAAAAGTGGAAAAGTTACTGCCTTGGGTGAGACTTGAACTCACGGCCTCTGGATCGATACTCCAGCGCTCTGCCAAGTGTCAGTCTCACCCAAGGCAGTAATTTTTCCACTTTTAAATTTATTCTAAGCTTAAATATCAAAGTGTTACGTACGTGTTTTAACGAAAAATTGTATATAACCACAAAATAAATGATAGTACTAGGTACAGAAGGTTCACTCTCGAACAAAACGCGTCTATTACGACAGATATGACTGCTAGGCGGCGCAAGCGCGAGCAGTAGGGTGTCCCGAATATATTTTTTTAGTTTTCACTAACGCAAGACCTCTCAAAAGTTGCGTAATTAACCTTTGGTATGCGTAGTAGTAGATTTGCTCCATATATGTTCAACTTAAACATGAAGTTCTCTAGATTCCTATTTAAATGCCTTGTAGTATTAAGTCCGCCTTTTGTACATTTGTATTTTCTTTTGTGCAATAAAGATTAAATATATAAATAGCAATTTTTTGACAGCGCATACGAAAGGATAAATGTAAATTACAAAAGATTCTAGGCGTCCGTTCCATAGCGGTGCGCGGCAACTACTATGGCTAGACACCAAAATTGGTGTGGGCAGCATGTACTTGTAGCGACGCGACGAAATCGCGGAGTGAGCCACGCCTGATATAACGTAACTGCGCCGAAAACGCTCGGTTTTTAAGCTTGCCTAAACTTTCATTTCATAATTATATGTGTGACTCCGCTGTCCGTCTGTCACCAGGCTGTATCTCACGAACCGTGATAGCTAGACAGTTGAAATTTTCACAGATGATGTATTTCTGTTGCCGCTATAGAAACAAATACTAAAAACCGAATAAAATAAATATTTAAGTGGGGCTCCCATACAACAAACGTGATTTTTTTGCCGTTTTTTTTGCGTAATGTTACGGTACCCGTCGTGCGCGAGCCCGACTCGCACTTGGCCGTTTTTTCTAATACATGCACACTTTGATACACTATCGCTCCGCTTGCCTAGGTAGACTGCGCTGCCAGTGTGCCACAGCCTAATATTTGTTATTTTATGTTCATTAAAAACATGGCTGTTTTATTGTAGTAATATAGTTATTTATTAGCAATAATAATAAAATTATGTATGTACAAGTCCTTATACAGGTGGCCAAAAAATAAGAACATTCCAGTTGCCAGGGAGGTTTTGGAATTATACTGAGCAACTTTTACTATGGGACCAACCACGAAATCGCGAAAAAAAAAATTTACCCTCCCATAGAAAATGGACCAGCCGAAATGTATGAAACAGTCAAAAAAAATTTCGCGATTTCGGGGTTGGTCCCATAGTAAAAGTTGCTCAGTATAATCCCAAATACTCCCTGGCAACGGGAATACAATTATTTTTCGGCCACCGTGTATACAGGGCGATTGAGAAGACGTGAGCAGGATCGACACTGCGCATTTTGTATATTATAAGCAACTGCTTCGTTTTTTTTTTGTCGTAAAATTTTTTTTAATTTATTTACCACATGCATGGTCACCCTGCAATGTGGGCTTTAATTTCGCCGCTAGGGGCGCTAGTGTAGATGGAGGTCTTTCAAAATGTCAAATACATAGAAGTTTTGGGGCTTTCAAACTTTTTTATCGGGAATTTTCACTCCTTATTCATAATTGTGGTAAATCTTTGTCCATCTTTGATTAATCATGGTAAATAACAGCTATAGCTCAATAAATGTTAGTTGTTTAAAAAAAAGTGCCAAATAAAATATATGTAAAATTAAACATGTTGAAAAAATGACACATTTAGACGTTAAAATATCTTTGTGTATAATTCGAACGTACTGATTGTATAAAAATAAGCATAGAAGAATTGGAGATTTGTTTTTTTGGACCTACATCTACAGTGGCGCCAACTGGTGACCACAAAAACGGTAGCCCTCATTAGAATACATACGTCAAATACTGACACTCTGTGACAAGTGGCAAATTGAATGTCAATAGAGTCTGGTTACTTTTGAAAACTCGTATGACAGTTTATTATCTTCATAGTCAAAGTACTATAAGTTATTTATTAGGTGTACCGTGACCACGTTGTAAAGAATTACACCCCAGGCCAAAAGTATGGAAACAACGTTGTTTTCTTTAATATCTCATGTTTCTATCTTTGTTGTATATATTTGTAAACTAAGACTTACATTAGGCAAACCGAAAACATTAAAAATACACGCTTAATATCAAAACATCCTAAAATATTGTCAAAAAGCTAAATAAATAAAGTAGGAAAAATTTACATAATTATAACTACCCTTTAATTACATGACAAAATGTTGAATTGGCAACTATCACAGCCAGAGTAATTTACTTTTAAAATGTTCTATTATTATTTTTACCAAATTGTCAATGAGTAGTATAAAATCCATCGCTTAAAAGATCACACTTTTCTATTGAAATACAAGCTTGTTTCCATACTTTTGGCCTGGGGTGTAAGTAAGTCCTCACCAAAAAGTAAAAAAATAGGAAAATATGTGATTGTTTCGCGTAAGTACGATGGTAACCGATCAATTAGCCTCATGCATGAAGTTTATATTTGAACGAAATATGTTTTATTCGGATGTTTGTTACCGTTATATCATGTTACAAATGCATTTCCGTTTTTAAATTACCATTTAATTACTTAAAATTATAAATAAAAAGTACAAAAATTTGCCCGCGAAAAGCTAGTGAGCGAAACGCTCGAAACGCCACGTGACGTCACGCGTTCGACAGATTAGTGTCATTAGTAGCAAACGTCAGTTGGGCCGCCCAACGTGTGACGTCATCACGCTCTGTCGAATTCGCGCCAAAAATTATGAGCGTTTCAACCGCTCAAAAATTTTCAACATTTTAAATATTTTTTAATAAAATAATGTTAAGGTTTACAAAAGTATTTTTATCATTTCCGGTGTTCCAACGATATAAATTATGAATCCAAAAATAAAAATAAATTCATGCATGGAGCTAATTAACAGTCATTGAGTGTGCAGGGTTAGCCCTGCTCACGTCGCATGAATCACCCTGTATATACAATGTGCCGTTTTCAATCAAAAGGGTACTTATTGTCGCTTGTCAATAAGGCGCTATTTCTTTAAAGCTTCAATTTGAAATCAACCTTATCGACAACCGACAATGTGGTATCTTTTAGTTGAAAAGTCACAAATAGTAAAATCAACTTTTTCACATAAGAAATAATGAAATTGAAAAAAAAACTAGGAATTTTGTATTTATAATTTTAACAATGACTTTTAGGAAATGTACTGTAGATGATTTTTAGGGTTCCGTGCCCAAAGGGTAAAAACGGGATCCTATTACTAAGACTCCGCTGTCTGTCTCTCACCAGGCTGTATCTCATGAACCGTGATAGCTAGACAGTTGAAATTTTCACAGATGATGTATTTCTGTTGCCGCTATAACAAATACTAAAAGTACGGAACCCTCGGTGGGCGAGTACGACTCGCACTTGTCCGGTTTTTTATTGTTCCGTACCTTAAAAGGAAAAAAAAACGGAACCCTTATAGGATAATTTTGTTGTCCGTCCGTCTGTCTATCAAGACCCTTTGTCTTGGGAACGCGTGGAGGTATCGAGTTGAAATTAAAACCATATACTCAGGTCCCTTGAAGCTATGAAATTTCAGCTGTCTAGCTATCAAGGTTCATGAGATACAGCCCGGTGACAGACACACGGACAGCGGAGTCTTAGTAATAGGGTCCCGTTTTTACCCTTTGGGTACGGAACCCTAAAAACCGCCTAAGCGTGACGGTCCATTTTCCATGTGAACGTCACATGATTTAATGTATATAATTAAGTACCTAGCATTTTAATGGTATTTGTTGATTAGTTTTAACTTTTGACCATGATGACGTAGAACTCATGCGGTGTCACCCGCGCTAGTTGACATTGTTTTTGACACCTACCGACGTTTTAATCCATTTTGTACAACGTTTGAAATCTCCCAAGGCTCTTAATTATTCAAAACACCGCCATTTACTGTATGAAAATATGTGGTATTTTCTATAAAAAGGGACCTTATTGTTGATGGCGTTTACGCCATTATAAACGATGCTCCGATATAAATACAATGCCGCGCGACGCTGTACGGCGTAAGCGCCATCGACAATAAGGTCCCTTTTCATAGAAAATGCCCCATCTAACTGATGTCATTCAGTTATCGTGGGCGAATCCTCCTTCGCTCACGGCCTCGCACTTTGGGTATCTGCCTCTCTATCGCTCAAACATGCAAGAGCGATAGAGGCAGATAACGTTATTTCGTTTTTCCCGGTAGGCCTCTGGTCTCTCTTTGATATGACTACACTGTAAACCTCTCGCGTGTAATGATGATATTTCAATTGAAAATCCGTTTTTACTAAATTTTCTATTACAAATGTTACATTTCTAAATAAATTAATGTGCTAAACTTCTAAAAGATGTCTACAAACATTTTACGTGACAGCCACTCAGGGGCGTAGCTAGAGGATATGGCGCCCGGGGCAGTCACCAAATTTGCGTCCCCTGACGACTGACAAAAGTTTCCCTGCTGCTGCCTTTTGCCCATTTTGGCGCCCCCCCCCCCTTGGATGGCGCCCGGGGCACTTGCCCCTTCTGCCCCCCCCCCCCCCTAGTTACGCCACTGCAGCTACTCCATATAAAAATGAACTGATAGGGACCATCATGCGACGCGAGAGTTACCTATAATGTGGGATTCAATGAGGTTTCTTCAGTGGCGCGTAGCTTGAACTAATCTATAGTCTGTATCTTTGGGTAGTTAAATAAATGTAAACACTGTGTTTCCCCTGGGAGAGGCCTATGCCAAAAGCAACCAGACAAGACGTCTGCGGGGAAAGGCTAGCAGTAACCAGCAAGTAAACAATGGGTTTTTAGTTAACCAACCAAATAGAAAACTGCCTGAATCTGTTCCTCATCTGACTTTAACCTATTTCATTTAATCGTGTAATGTTTTCATCTACGTAGAAGTAATAGCATATATTACAAAACTAAATTACTATTGATTAAATATTTTTTTACCCAAAATATTCCTATTACCAAAATAGCACGATCATAGCAGCTTCGTCGTTACGCTGAGTCTGTAAGTTTTGACACATCGATTTAAATTAATTGACTTGAAGAATTTTCTTGTCCAATAAAATATATATTTGTGGTTTGTTTACATTGTTTTAAATACCTAAAGATACAGACTATAGCCGTGGGCGAAATCGCATCTGCGAATCCCCTTTCATTCACTGTGCCCCTTGGGGCACGAGGCCGTGGGCCACGGCCTCGCGCGGAGCCCCCCTTGGGGCGCGAGGCCGTAGGCTACGGCCCACTTCGCCCACGCCTATTTACGCCACTGTCTTCTTTACACTGAGCTGTACACTTCGATCGAAGATGTCTCAAATTGTCCTTTCCGAGTGACGTTTTAGTATAAATTTGTTTTATTTGTATCTGGCATAAATTTTTGCCTAGATCGATATAGCTAATTATTTTTATTAAGAGACATCCAAGCGTGTTTTTAGTGTTGTAACGTACAAAAATTGGATAATACTTAATTATTATATTCAATTCAATTAAAATAATTTTATTTCATAACCATAATTAATTAAATGAATTATTATATAACTGTATATGTCGTCTTTTCCTTTTCTTTTCTTTATTTAGGATTAACAACAGATAATACATTTTACATGCTCTTAAATCTATATAACGATTATGACTGATGTTTATCTAATTATAGGTAACCACATCTTATACAAACACGTTTTTAGGCTAATAAACCTAGATAATAAACCCGCGTGATTTTTTCATTATAATTAAAATTAAAACTGAAAAACTTATGAAACACGTGTGCTTTGGTCATTGCACACATCGGCTTTCTTATTGCGCGCTCGCTTGAGTGTAATGAAATGACGAACGTAGCACACCTGTATCATGTATTACAGCAGAATATTTATGTATAACTTATTTAAGTGTTCCTAATTGAATAATGAAACGAATGAAAATAGATAGAAAGGTAAGATAACGATCGATGTTAACGAGTAAAATTACTCGTAATATTAGAAATTTGTATAAGTTATTGGTTATTGTGACATTCCACGGCGAAAGGTACCTTATGGCGGCCGGCGCTTACGCTATTATAAGCGGCGCCCGCGACGTAAGCGCCGAACGCCATAAGATAGTACCTTTGTTTGCGGAACGTCACAATGTTTGTGTAAATATACCTACGTAAGTCTCGTTCCAATGTTCGACACGCTTAATGAAGTTACCAACTTCGGTGCAGTGTCGAGCACTGGTACTATTTTACCCTGGTCATATTGCGACCCAGACTTCCTAAACTTCCCAGGTAGCAGTGACGTCAGCGGCATCATAATGACGTAATTATGGCGTCGCTGACGTCATAATGACGTATAAATGCTGTTAGGGTTGTAAGGTCATTGATATAATCCTGTGATTCTAAATAATAAAGGGGAAGAGACGCGGTCGAACGATAGAAAGAGCACGTTGCATATTATTTTTAAGTCCTCTTTTAAGGTCTCCCTCTATTGTATAGCGGCGTCTCTTTCGACAGACCTGAGTGTGGTGCCTTATGTTGTGTTCAACTGAACAGTTGTTACCGTTTTGTAATTAAAGGAAAGTTATGATTTCAATGTGCAGTTTTATTTTTAAGCAAACTATTAAAATTTTATTTTACTTGATGGGGTTCTTCAAAAAAGGAGTGTACAGGCAAAGATAGATATAACTCCGTAATAGATGGATACAGTCTAAGGAAAAAACGTGCCTCGAAAATCACGAAAATTTGATTCTCGATCAGATGGCGCCACTAGTTTTGGCGTACTCTCGTATAGAGGGCGTTGACGGTTTCGTTTGTTATTTATAATTTTAACGCATATCAGTGAAAGAACATGGGTCAAAATCATATAAAAATAATTAATGCAAATAAAAAAATCATTTATCCATGTTTAAATACATTTTATCGTATTTTTATAAATCTCCATTTTTAGTTTTAAAGTATGTCAATAGATGGCAGTGAATTTACAGTGGTTACAAAATTTACTATGACAGTACCGCTCTATCTTATTATATCCTCTTTGGTACAGGTTTTTAAAGGGTCGGCAACGCGCATGTAATATCTCTGGTGTTGCAGGCGTCCATAGGCTACGGTGACTGCTTACCATCAGGCGGGTCGTATGTTTGTTTGCCACCGTCGTGGTATTAAAAAAAAACTTGATCAAGTGATCAACTTGTTATTCCTGTAAAATGGGGTTGGTCGTGGGATTTTTACGAAAGCTAATACGTTAGACAGGACAGCGATTGAGCGTATATGAACAGAAGAAACAATTAACTGAAAATAACAGGATTAGCCATTATTTTAATCAAAGAAATATACGAGGAAAGAGAAACGGGATTAAAAGAAAAGTTGACAAATGTGAGGCAAGAGACTGGAAAAGAAATAAATCTGATCAAAGGAAGATGTGTGCGGTCATATATTTTTCACCTCAGCAGCTCGAACAAGCCTGCTTTCGTCACTCCCTGGAGTGAGGAAAGTGCGACTTTCCTCACTCCAGGGAGTGAAACAATGTAGCTTTTTAATTTAGTGAAGGCCATGAACTTCATACTTTTATTACATTTTTTTTTATGGTACGGTACGGTACGGTCCGGTCCGGTCCGGTCCGGTCCGGTCTCGTCTCGTCTCGTATCGTATCGTACATATTATTATACTTTTTTTTTGTTTATTCTGTGTAATTCGAAATACATTTTAACCTTTAATATGTTCTCACTACTGAGGTGAAAAATTATGTGTGCAACACGAGAGCAAAGTTATTTTACATCTCGTGTTTTTGAGTCCCTCGCTACGCTCAAGATTCTACCTTAGGATCACTCGCTTCGCTCGTGATTCAATTATAGAATCTTTCGCTTTCTCGGGACTCAAAATAAACACTCGCAAGAAAAACCAACTTTCCTCTCTTGTTGCACAAATAACTATTGTATGGGAAGGTGCAATTTGGCCGAGCTTGACGGGGTCCCATGTACACAAATTATCAGGCACTTCAATAATTATTTCAATTCCACCCCGCTTTTGACTGTCAGGAATGATTTCCGGGATAAAAACTATCCTATGTCCTTCTGCGGAATTCAAACTATCTCTATGCCAAATTTCAACTAAATCGGTTCAGCGGTTTAATCGTGAAGAGGTAACACACAGACAGACAGACGGAGTTAATATGGATTTATACAATGTTCCATTATAATGAATGTATTGAACTGTTTTAAAAATCAAAAAATCGGACTCGCCAACCGAGAGTTCCGTACTTTTTAGTATTTGTTGTTATAGCGGCAACAGAAATACACCATCTGTGAAAATTTCAACTGTCTAGCTATCACGGTTCGCGAGATACAGCCTGGTGACAGACAGACGGACAGCGGAGTCTTAGTAATAGGGCCCCGTTTTTACCCTTTGGGTACGGAACCCTAAAAAGGGGGCCGCTACGTACTGTATTGGCTATTTAAGTACCTTTTGAATACATCAAACTAGTTTATATGTTGCTGGATCCGTCGATCTATGAACTCAAAAACAAAAACGGCCATTTTACCTTCGGACGCATAGATTGACGAATCCAGCAACATAATAGTACATTATGATACAAGTGTGCTAAGTTGGTCATTACACACGAAGCGATATTGTGCGCGCGAGCTGTAAGCGAGCGCGCAATAAGAAAGCCGATGTGTATAATGACCAATACACACGCGTTTCATACGACGTTTTTCGACACACTTGCGAGAAAAAAAAAGATACTCATATTAATCAAATTTTAATAGTTAGTGTTAAAACAGTTAGTATTGTGTGTTGCTTCTGTCACACCGCGAGGAGCGCGCCCGTGCCCGCCAGTCCGACCAATCAAGGAAGGCTTCCTTTCCATGCATATTATTAGCAATCAGTTACCTTCTTAACTCAGTCGGATAATATAATGAAAAAGCACGAGTGGAATAATACACTGAAAGAGCACGCGTGTTTAATATCTAGGATTATGAGCCAAAAATCGGTGGAATAAAAACGTCGTTTTGAGCAAGTGTGTTGAAAAAAACTATTATAATGTATTCAAAAGGTACTTATGTACAAAATACAGTACGTAGCGGCCCCCTTTTTTAAATATCTATCGTTAAATTTAAATAATCACAATTATTTACGTTTCATAATATCTCCAAGGGTTACTGCCGTACTAAGTTTCGATATCTTTTATTCAATGTGGGTTCCCATAATTTTAGGGGGGGGGGTACAATTAATAAAATAACCTTTTACATATAACCAAAGAAATGGCGATTTATTTAAGCCGAGTCATTGTCAAAAATTTCAAATAACACCTACTTATGAAATACTATACATTTTAGAATAAAAATACTTATTTCGAAACCGGACTTTCTACAGAAGTAAAATCATGAATACACAAACGGTAGACGAACGGACGACACAAACAATATTATAAATTAATAATTAATAACATTTCAATTATTATTATACAAAACTGACCTGTAACAACTCCGGTTTCGTATAAAAACTGCCAAAATGATAGTTAAATAAAAAATTACATTAATTTTATGGCATTTACAGCTAAATAATAAATATGTAGGATTGTATAGGTAATTGTACATCGAGGGTAAGCGAAATAGACACATCGAGTCATTATTACTATAGAGGAGCCAGATATATCGGAGCGGCCGAGACGCTCACAAATATCTGAACACGCCAATGAGGACTACCGTTTTAATGCTCACCAGTTGGCGCCACTGTAGATGTAGGTCCAGAAAAAAATATCTAAAAATTATTCTATACTTATTTTTATAAAATCAATACATTCTAATATAAACAAAGGTATTTTAAAGTCTAAATGTGCCATTTTTTCAACCTGTTTCATTTTGTATCTATTTCAGTTGACACTTTTTTTATACCAGACACATCTATTGTCTACCATGATTAGTCACAGATGGACAAAGATTTACCACAATTACGAATAAGGAGTGAAAATTCCCGATAAAAAAGCTTGAAACCCCCAAAACTACATTTTGAAAGACCTCCATCTACACTAGCGCCCCTAGCGGCGAAATTAAACGCGGTAGCCCTCATTGTCAAGGTTACATCTTTTGGAGCACCTCGGCCGCTCCGATATATCTGATGGAGACTGTACCACGCGTCGTAAGCGCCGCGAAACACATGGCGCTTACGAGTTTAGGTCGCGAGACTGACGCTGGTTCGATGTCAAAACAACATCAACTCACTGTTGTCAAAATACTATTTCTCTGTTCCGGTTATATACGTTAGTTTAGTAATAATAGTTCAATGGATAGGCACGACGTAGTGACCGCTCTATTAAATCACTGTTCGAACGACATCGATATCCAAAGTTTCGTCTATTTGCCTCTCTATCGCTCTAGAGGCTCTGAACGAGTGTGTACAGCTGACATTATGTACAGTTGCAAATATCCCGCTATATTATACAATCTCGTATTCAATACTGCATCACTTAGTTATATCGAAGAGAATTAAAAAGACAAAGTGCTCACTCCACGGTTTTGTTACCATAATAGTTATTTACGATACAAGTGCGGAAAAGAGGAAATTCGAAACGAGTGGCGATAAATTAACACACGATCGCAGGGAGTGTTTTAAATCGACACGAGTTGCGAATTACCTATTCGCACGTGTATCGTACAACGTTTTACGGCTCTTTAAACTTTCGACATGTGCACAAAAAGTGCTCTTTGACGCACTAGTGCGAGAAAGTAGCACCATATGTACTGTAAATATTATTATTTTCGTTGTCTACATCTAGTCTTGTCTCGATGAGTATTAGTTGCCTGCGGAAAGAAAAGTACAGTCAGCGATAAAAGCTTGTACCAAAAATGAAATTTTTACCAAATACTTATTGTTTGCCGTGACATCTAGTGTCGAGTAGCAGTACTGATAGTTCCGCTACTTGACGCTGGATGTAGACTACGAAAATAATAGTCTTTTTGGTAACAAAACCGATGTATGGAGTTATCACTCTACTTCCTCGCGTTATCCCGGCATTTTGCCACATTTTGCCATTGCCAAGAATTGACGTAAGCGACGTAAGGAGTGAGCACTCTATGTCTTCTTAATTCTCTTTGGTCAAATACAATAATACGCTTATAGATACGCGAATATAACGACAATAAATAGACAAATATCCGATAGTTTCTCACAGCTCTTAATTGTATAAGAAATTAAGAAAAATGCGGGTAGATGTAACATGAAAATGAAAGGTCACCTCATTTTGACAAAAAAATTGTTTTTTATACAGGGTGGCTAAAAAATAAGTGCATTACCGTTGCCAGGGAGGTTTTGGGATTATACTGAGCAACTTTTACTATGGGACCAACCACGAAATCGCGAAAAATTTTGCTGTTTCATGGTTGGTTTGCGATTTCGTGGTTGGTCCCATAGTAAAAGTTGCTCAGTATAATCCCAAAACCTCCCTGGCAACTGGAATGCACTTATTTTTTTGCAATTCTGTATATTATTATTTTACATAAGTAAATTCAGGATTGAATGCCCTATTGGCAACTAGTTTGTTTAAAAATATATATTATTTTTTATACAACATTTTTATATTTCTAATACATATTTGCGTATGGCGGTCTGATATTGTAAAATTACTATTTTATTATATGCGAGCGAGACAGCGCCATGCATATAGGAAAGTCCCGCTCGCACATAGGAGTTTTGCAAATCAAATGCAAGTTTGCAACTAGCTTCATAAATCGAGCCCTGGTAGTTAGGGGTTGTAATAAAATATATTATAGCAGGGTGGGGGGTTAAATCTACCCGCCATTTTCGAGTCTGCCAGGCGAAGAGATGCATTTTGCATTTTCACTCACCGCATAAAGCCACTCTTAGGCTGCGTTTCCACCGGCGATGTGCGAGGATTCGTAGCTATGGGCACAGAATAAATAATAGTACTAGGTACAGAAGGTTCACTCTCTAACAAAACGCGTGTATTACGACAAATATGACCGCTATGACAAGCGCGAGCAGACGTCCGTTCCGTAGCGGTGCGCGGCAACCACTATGTCTAGACACCAAAATTGGTGTGGACCGCGTGTACTTGTAGCGACGCGGCGAAATCGCGGAGTGAGCCACGCCTGCTATGGGTTTGTTAAGAACCAATACAATCACTTCATTGAGGGCTAACGCGTATGAATTCGCCGCTAGGGGCGCTAGTGTAGATGGTGGTCTTTTCCATAGTTAGAAATGTCAAATGTCACTTGTCACTTCAATGACTGACAACTGTTCTTTAGTCTTTTGGACCACCATCAACAGAGGCGCCAACTGGTGAGCAAAAAAACGATAGCCCTCTTTACATCTTCGTAACACATCGCCAAGCATCCTAGCACATCTCTGGTGGAAACGCACCCTAATACATAAACCGGTATTGTTTAACCGGTAACCTTAAACGAAAACGGTTTGAAAAATAGCTCTGATTTTATCTATGAACTGAAATGTCACAAGTGTTTGTGCGGTGAGAGTCTAATGCGATATCTATTAGGCCAAAGATACACTTACGTAAGTAGGGACAACGCTATTTGTTAGAACGAGATAAAGATATTAATCTCTCATTCTGTAGTATAGCTGTATCTCTTACGTAAGTCAAACTTACAAGCCTTGGCCTTAGTTATCCATCTGTCCAATATCTCCGTCCAATGTGCATTGAGTCTCTCTCATTAAGCAAAACGTGAGACGCAAATAAACATTGGACCAATATATTGGACAGATGAAATATCTCCTAGTCTACATAGCTGCCGACAGCCTCTCACTCCAGGTGCAGCGGAGTGGCCCCATACAGGGCAAAACATCTCGGATCCCCGAGAGACCTCCCCGAGGTCCTACTCAACATCAAAGGTTTGATAGGTTTCCTCGAGGAGCTGGGCTGGCAGGACTAGCCCACCCCCATGTCACGCAAAATAGGCGCCAGTCGTCGAGTTGCGGAAAATCGCCCGAACTACAATACAATACAATACAATAGCTGCCGACGTCAACGCTAGGGTTGTCACCGATTGCAGGAACACCCGATTGTTTACACAAATCATTTGTTTGGTCGAAATTTAACATTAAACAAAAAAAAACCATCATCATCATTCATCATTAAATTAAATTGTAATAAGTCGAATTAATTGGAACAATTATTAAAAAGAAAGTGGGGGACCCGCGCGAAATCGCCTTTTCATAAAAAAGTAGTCCTCGTTTTCCTCTCTGGATCACGTTATTAAAAAAAAAATTAATAAATTGAAAAATATAAACAAATGTGACATTTTCAACCAAAAGGTACCACATTGTCGCTTGTCAATAAGGTTGATTTCAAATTGAAGCTGTATGGAAATAGCGCTTTATTGACAAACGACAATAAATTGAGAATGGCACAAATCAGGAAGAAAACTATTAAGTTACTTGGGATCGAGACGATCTTAAGGGTTTTCGTTACTGTTCCTCGGATACATTTTTTTTTTTCAAAATGTTTGCCACAAACAACAGAATATTTTGACACAATTTGTTGTATATCAACCACGGCTATGCCTCGTTTGTTTTTTTTTTCGAATTTGGAATTATAATAAGTTTGCTCCCATTTTTTACAATAACCAAAAAATAAAAAAAAAGTCAAACGTAAGGTCATAGCTATGGTTAATATACATCAAATTATGTATATATATTTTCCACAATATCAATAGCCATAGAGTAAAATGGGGACTTTTAAATGCTCCTAGCATTTAAAAATTTGTATGAAATCTGTTTATCGGTCTTATTTTTTACAATAATCAAAAAATAGAAAAAAATTCTAACGTAGGTACGTTTGACTTTTTTTCATACAACTTTTTATGGATTTGCTGGCGTTTGACTTTTTTGCATACAACATTTCATACACATAGCTGTTAATAAACATCAAATTATGTAAAAATATTTTTCACAATATCAATAGCCATAGAGGAAAATTGGGACCACGTTTGTATGGAGAAACGGCTGTGCCCTTTTCCTCTTAAATAGTTCACTGACGTGCGACTGAAATTAATCAATTAAAAAAAATTATACCGGTCATTTGATGTACAGTTAACAAGTCAGTTTCAAATAGATAGAAACGGTCAAAGTGGGCTAATACCGGATCAAATTGACCAACATTTGTTCAGACAAAAAAAAGTTATATTTTGATTTTTAGCACACTTTAACACATTCACTGCCCCCAACGCACATGTGCGTTCACCGTACAAGTTATGTTACTGGCAGTTAATGCGTTAAAGTTTTTTTTTATACTACGTCGGTGGCAAACAAGTATACGGCCCGCCTGATGTTAAGCAGTCTCCGTAGCCTATGTACGCCTGCAACTCCAGAGGAGTTACATGCGCGTTGCCGACCCTAACACTCCTCTCCCTCGAGCTCTGGCAACCTTAATCACCGTCAGGAACACAACACTATGAGTAGGGTCTAGTGTTATTTGGCTGCGGTTTTCTGTAAGGTGGTGGTGGTATTCTAAGACGAAATTGCGAATTTTGTATGTCAGTAATGTTGGTCAGTTTGAGGAGTACAGCGTACAGTTTAATGTTATGCTCGTATTAAAAACACCCGGTATATCGAGACACATCCCTATTCCTATGGTAATAAAATAACTCGCAAAGATATTACGATATATTTGTGCTATTTCACCAAAAGGGTACTTATTGTCGCTTGTCATTAAGGCTTAGAAATCAACCTTTATCAACAAGCGACAATGCGGTACCTTTTGGTTGAAAACGTCACATTTAGCCACGTAGACCGTCACTATATTATTGACGCCGACTGTCCTTGTAATGGAAGTTTTTGTATAACATAACTGCCGACCCAATTTTTTCCTCCCGTGGCTAAATAGCATCAACTGACATTTATTTTTAAATACTAATATACGTCTCAAAATAGGAAGCATTTGTCAAAATTATTGATCTAAGGATGATGTCAATGCAATATACAAACATTTAGGAACAACATATAGGTATACACCCCAGTCCAAAAGTATGGAAACAAGCTTGTATTTCAATAGAAAAGTGTGATCTTTTAAACGATGGATTTTATACTACTCATTGACAATTTGGTAAAAATAATAATAGAACATTTTAAAAGTAAATTACTCTGGCTGTGATAGTTGACAATTCAACATTTTGTCATGTAATTAAAGAGTAGGTATAATTATGTAACTTTTTCCTACTTTATTTATTTAGCTTTTTGACAATATTTTAGGATGTTTTGATATTAAGCGTGTATTTTTAATATTTTGGGTTTGCCTAATGTAAGTGTTAGTTTACAAATATATACAACAAAGATAGAAACATAAGTTATTAAAGAAAACAACGTTGTTTCCATACTTTTGGCCTGGGGTGTATATTACAGTCGGTTTAGGTAATTATTAGGGCGATTATCAAATTCATTGTAGATTTTGTCTTTCAGAAAATGCATAAGTAATAAGGCCAATACGGGTGAGTGTGGCTGGCCTTCACGTCCCACTCTCTCATTAAGCAAAACGGGAGACGCAAATACATATTGGACCAATATATTGGACAGATAGAATATCTCCTAATCTACGCTTAAGCGATACATAGCTACCGACGGTAACGCTAGTGTGGTCACCGATTGCAGAAACACCCGTTTATCTACACAAATCATTTGTAACATTTTTGTTCAAATATGTTTGCCAAAAACAACAGAATATTTATGTGAAGTCTAAGTTTCTCTGTTAATCGCACCATTTCCAGCCATTGCAAGTCAGGATCTTTGGAATAATAAAATCCATCTTCCTCGCGTTGTCCCGGCATTTTGCCACGGCTCATGGGAGCCTGGGGTCCGCTTGGCAACTAATCCCAAGAATTGGCGTAGGCACTAGTTTTTACGAAAGCGACTGCCATCTGACCTTCCAACCCAGAGGGGAAACTAGGCCTTGTTGGGATTAGTCCGGTTTCCTCACGATGTTTTCCTTCACCGAAAAGCGACTGGTAAATATCAAATGATATTTCGTACATAAGTTCCGAAAAACTCATTGGTACGAGCCAGGGTTTGAACCTGCGACCTTCGGATTGCAAGTCGCACGCTCTTACCGCTAGGCCACCAGCGCGGTTCGCTAGGAATAATAAAATAAGGAGCGAAAAACAGATTTCATAAAAGTTTTTAAATGTTATTAAGTTTTATAATAATTAAAAATACGAAAAAAATCTAGGCATAGCACAAATTCTGTCAAAATATTTTCAATAATGTTAATTATCCAGAGGAAAATGAGTACTACGATTGAATGAAAAGGCGATATCGCGCGGGTCCTCCACTTTCGTCTTAAGAACTAAGTAACTCAAGTTTAATATTAATCAGAGCTATTTGCCTTATAATAAGTAAAGCATGTCAAATATAAATATAATTATAAGGTAAATAGCTCAATCTCGCCGATTATAATACTGTTTGAAACCGTATGACACTTTTCTGGTTCTGACTTCGTCATACAACGAATTTGATAACCCATTTTACCCATTTGTTATTAAAGTCAGCTTCGCATATTCATTAAACCCAATGTCTTAATATAATGGAAGCTATTAACAGGAGATCCTGTTTTAGTTAATGTTTAACCTATTTAGCGCCAACGGGTTATTTGGACCAATAACGTGTACCAAACCACAGAATAAATAGTAATAGGTATAGAAGGCTCACTCTCTATAACGCGTCTATTACGACAGATATGACCGCTGGGTGGCGCAAGCGCGAGCAGGCGTAAGTTTCGTAGCGGTGCGCGGCGACTATTATGGCTAGACACCAAAATTGGTGTAGGCCGCATATACTTTGTAACAACGCTAGGGATTAACCTGCGTTTGGCGCTAAAACGGTTAAAAATGTATATACATAGAAAAGCCAATAATCATTTTATCGAACATACCCGAAAAAAGGTTGTAAATATATGAACACAAGTATTATGGAAGTGATGAATCTATTGCGATGGAAGTATCGTGGCCGACCAAGTGTTCCCTGTGGGTCTGTTGCGGAAGTTGTCGGGTGTGGTCGGGTGTCGGCGTCGGGTCAGACCCGCGGCGGTCCGAGACCCACGTCGGCGTACACTCAGGCCGTAGGCTACCTGTTGGAGGAATAAAAAATTACAACACTCAAAACTTGCCTATATGTGCCATTTTCAACCAAAAGGGTACTTATTGTCGCTTGTCAGTAAGGCGCTATTTCCATATAGCTTCAATTAGAAATCAACCTTATCAACAAGCGACAATGTGGTACCTTTTGGTTGAAAACGTCACATACTTTTCATTTCTCATGCTCTGAAACTGTGTCGTTATTCTAAAAAGTGTGCAGAAAATGATACGTTTCTGCTCAAGAGCACTGTACTTTCTAAGTAAGTTTTTTTCGATAAACAATTAAAATTTTGCTTTTAAATGGATTTGTTGTACAATTTCCATTCTGGTAATTTTTTTTTTTTTTTTTTTTTTTTTTTTTTTTTTTTTTTTTTTTTTTATTTGGAAAGCAAACAGAAATAAGTGAGCAGGAGATGAGTTTACAAATACACATTAAGGACATTCACTTATTCCCTTAACAGCTCTCACTAAAACATGTAATGGAAATATACTACACTTAAACTACTCTTAGGGTACTAAATACAGTTACCAATTTACTAACACTAGGTGCAAGCTCATCAAACAAAATTATGACTATTAAGGGAGAAAGAGCCAAAGTAAAGAAAAAAAAAAACCAGAAACAAAAACAAAAACAAACTATTAACTCCCCATCACATAAATAACGATATTTTTACCTAAATTGTTAACTGAAAGTACCCTTGAAATTTATACTTCGCCGTGTTTTTTTTTAATGTTAAATTTTTACTTTCCTCGTCTTCGAAATGAAACATAGTGTTTAACTCGGATGAAAGGCACCATTTCAGTCTTGGACGATTGACGAACTACCTCGACAGAAATGGGTGCCTTTCATCCCATGGTTAACAATCTACTAATACACTCGCCTGACTCCATTCTACAACGGAAAGCTCACAAGGGTGCTCCTTCAACTAGGGAAGACCCGACTGAGCATGGTAACCAGTGTCATAACAGGTCATGGACTGTTTAACAAACATCTTTTTCTACTCGTCGAGTATAATCTGTGTATTACGACTTCATATGCAACATTACAACCTTACTCTTTTTAACGTTGTATAGTCTATGGCACTTCCGACTCAAGCATAAGAATTTTATCGATACGGTTTAGTCAATTATAAAAATTTTGAAAATAGAACTTCATACATTTCAGTAAAATATTTCTTGTTTAAGGAGACTCGTTTCAATGCAAATTAGCCTACTTAAACACGCTGCTGCGTCGCATCTGCTTTGTGATTGGTTGGCCAACAATTGCTTCATAAGTCATAAACGCGCATGTGACACCCTTCATATAGCAACATCCATATCCTACGATAACCGCTTAGCGTTGCTTGTTAGTCTCCATAGGCTACGGTGGCCACAATCGAGTAAAACAACTGTCTTAAAATTGAAGTTAACGCGGAGTAGGTACCAGGGCCTCATGAGTTACTCGGAGGTGTCGTTGACCAACCCGCCGGGGGCGCCGGGCCCGGCGGCCGGGGCGCGTACGAGTATGAAGGTATCGCGGGCTGCGGCAGCTCGCGTATCTTAGCTGTATACTTTTGATTTGTTTACCTAAGTATATGATTCTACTAGTTGAAAGTATTATTTTTTTGTCTCGTAGAAAAAGTATTGTATACAATAGTGATATAATCAAGCTTTTCAATCTCGTACCTTAACTTAAGCAACTCAGCAAGCTTCGTTGCTTAAATACGGTACTCGACTGAAAAGCTCTCTAGTATATCACGATTGTATAAAATACTATTTTATAACAGGTGTCACAGACAGTCTTCTCTATGCATGGAGACAGAAAAAACAGCCTCCCACGTGGTGCTGGAATACAGCGGAGTGGCCCCATACAGGGCAAAACATCTCGGATCCCCGAGAGACCTCCCCGAGGTCCTCAACATCAAAGGTTTGATAGCAACAATCTAGTATACATGGATCGGTCATGAGGGGCGGGGGGAAATGACCGAACGGGATAGTCTTTATGTATCTTTCAGTAGAGAGAGAAAGTGCTGTTATTGTTTGTCCTTGTCACAGTCTCACATTTTTTTTTATTCCCAACCGCTTTAGTATGGTTTATGGTGGGCTACAAATCTTCTCGACCAATCATATTGTCGCATTGCGTATGTTTTGTCCCTCATGGGCGCACGCGTATAGCTGATCTATGTATTGCTACAGTACCGGCCACGGAGTAGGATGGAGATGGCAAGTAGGCATAGACCTAGCATTACATAGACCAGCTATACGCGTGCGCCCGTAAGGGATAGACATAGATGACGTCATAAACGTGGGGATACCATATTGGTAAAAATTACCCCAATATTTGATATCACGTTGGGGCGATTACCCTGGAGGCAAAGTTAGCTTGTTTGACGGTATTAAAAAATTGTTAAATAAAATGACAATGGGCCGTTCTTTTTAGGCGTATAAACAATGAAATACCTCCTATAATTCGCGCAGGTGGTACAAAACTAAACATGTTTAGTAAATAAAACGTAAAATAAAATGTATTATGGGTTTTAATTTAAAGAAATCACAAATCGCAATCACACCAATTAATGTACACCATATTTAATCTCCACAACATTTGTTTATTTATTTTTTGGAATTAGAAGTACGAAAAAACTTTGAGGTCAAAATTACCCATAAAATTATGATATTTTCATCTGGTATCCCTAACATGATTGTTATGCAGCTAAATTAAGAAGAAGTTTAAAAATGGCTGACCTCAGACTCCTACCTACCTACGTAATTTGGGCGGATAATTTTACAAATAATGTTTTGTTAATTTGCGTAAATAATTGTGATATTTTTATTGAAATCGTTTGATTCTACATTGCTTTGAGTGTAACGTAATTTTACGATGTTATTCTCACATATTGCGTTAAGAGGAAGGTGTAAAATACCGTACTTACGTGTGAAAGGTTATGATCTCATATTTTTGCTCAGAGCGGCTATTACAGCCGATTACAGAACAATTCACCAGTATTTTATCAAAGTTCAAGCATTCGAAACGCTAACCATCACTATATTTCATATGAGAAAGCACAATTTCATACAAAACAACGATAATTAAACAAGCAACGAACAAACATGACATGACACGTACATATTTGTTTGCCACAACCTCGGTTGTGGCAGCGGTGGAAAAGTGAAACTATGACAAGGACAAACAATAACAGCGCTTTCTCTGCTACTCCTACTGAAAGATACATAAGACTATCCCGTTCGGTCATTTTCCCCCACTCCTCATGACCGATCCAGTTATACTAGATTCATGCAAGTAGGCGTTCCCGTCTATCCGACAGTTAGTAGCGACCGACTCACTTTATGCACAGACTATGCTCAGTTGTTGTGTAAACTTCATGCTCGAATGACATTCACGTCGTACGTACGCTCGTCTAACAAAAATTGATAATTAAATTTAAAATGCCGTATTGTGCAGTATTAAGCTGCAGAAATCACAGCGGTTTAAAAAATCTTTCACGTGGAGGTATTTCCTATCACCGGTGGTTATTTATTTAAATATAATCCGATAAATACGAAAAATCTGTTTCTTTTGCATTATTTACGAATGTTCGTTAAGTAAATCTATATTTTATCAGTTAGAACTTAGAGTTCACAATCCTTTGTCACTATTCTTTACGTTTATCTGGAATATTCGCTATCCTAAATGTCAAATAACTTCGCTACTCAGATGCTGCGCAATGTCGATATTTATATCGATAAAGTTAAAGTTACGATATTTCAAGTTTGATGTTTGGTAGTTCGGTAATAAATTATTATTTTAGACACGTTTCTAATTATTATTTGGGATAATCAATGTCTTAGTAAATATGGCAGCACTGGTCATCAAGCACTAAGTTAAGTCGGGGTCATTTCATCCTTTACATACGTTTTTGTTTTTTACACCCATCATATTTTCATCGTTAATATAATTAGACTAGGTACTTAATGCACTTATGCGTACAATGCATGCAATGTGCCATGAATAAACGTTTTATATTTTCTATTTCTTTATTATTAATTATTGTAGGTTACCACAAGATGCCGATATTAAAAATAAATGGATCGATGCTACTGGGCAAGAAAATTAGTTTCCGCAAAAATATAGCACCATTTGCTAGGAGCATTTCTTAGAGAAAGATTTCTGGGGATAAAATTGCCATACATCTCATCTAGCGTCCACACGCCTAAAACTTAGTTACTAATTTAGTAATTATTAGTGACATTCGGGCTCACTTAATTAATAAAAAGTGTTCCGTACCACGCAAACTAGCGTCAAATATTGGAATTTTGCCGCTCCCCTTCCTGATTTGATAGGTCACAATCTTACAATCAAATCAAGTGGGATCGATGAGCCTGTTTCATGTATGCTTTCACACCATACAATTAATTTGACAATTTAATCAGGTTGTCCCGTCTAGATTGGCCTTAAATGCTGCTACAAGTAAATATATTGTTAAAGACGAATACTTACCTATGTAAGTAATTGCAGATTTGTGATCACAAAATAACAGCAATATCGAGTTAATAGACCTTTAAAGAACTATGATTTTATCTGTTTGACTTTAAGATATATTTAATGTTCACATTAACAACCTAGTTGGTCAATTAATAAGAAACAAATTTCTAGTTAGATATTTGTTGTACTGTACTACATATTATTTTTCATACAATCACGATTATCACTACCTATATTATAATCATAAATAAAGTATCATCTAAATGTGTTAAAACATACGGTAATGAAATATCAATACCTAACTGAACACACAAATATCGATAAAACACTCCGATTACACTGTCCCCTCCCTATATCGTCGAATGGAAAGAAGTTCCAACGGTTAGCTACTCGCAGGCGTGTAGAGGTCTCGAAAACACCAGTGTAACGTGACCGTGAGATCCGTAACAAACCATGCGTAATTAGACCTTACTTATACTGGTTTTTTAGCCCTTTTCTCGCCTGTAATAAGTAGTGATTTTAAAATTATATAAAATAACGCCATCTGGTGTTGAGTAGTTGTATTAGGTGAACGTTGAGCGAGCTTTTGTGAGATGAATGAGATAATAAAAGAGTCGTATGTCATATAGCTTTGACATTATATTTTAAACCGTCACTCATGTAGCCTACAGTTGATATTCGTTCGAGAAATGTCCACCGGTAATAACTTTTTGGTATGGAAAGTTGCTACGAATCAGAGCAATTTTGTAAGTGTGTGGCGTATTTTAACGTGGCTATGAATGTGTGAGTTTAGCGACACTGGTTTTCATACTAAATAGGAGTCATTTCACATCCACTAGTTTATTAATTCGTGGTACCGGCCAATAATATATCACCTTTGAGTGTTTTTGTATGAGCTTGTATAGAGTAAACAATATAGGTTAGTTTGTAGATTGCATATTTTACTAGTCATTTTATACAAATATATGATGAATATTGCAATGAAATAACTGTGAATTATAATAGGATACCCAGCATATTAATAAACGATCTCTAGTAAAAAAATGAAGTTTATATTTAAAATAACCTCTATGAAAAAACCATTACATGAGACCAATTTTTCTCATCGCCCGTACAAAGGAATACTACTAGCAAAGATAGATATAACTCCGTAATAGATGGATACAGTCTCAGGAAAAAACGTGCCTCGAAAATCAAGAAAATTTGATTCTCGTTCAGAGGGCGCTACTAGCTTTGGCCTACTGTCGTATAGATGGCGTTGACGGTTTCGTTTGTTATTTAAAAAAATTAACGCATATCAGTGAAAGGACATGGGTCAAAATCATATAAAAAAAATTAATAAAAAAATTACGGAGTTATATCTATCTTTGAATGTAGCATAGAGTAACTTATACTAGAGCGGTACTGTCATAGTAAATTTTGTAACCCCAGTAAATTCACTGCCATCTGTCGACACACTTTAAAACTAAAAATGAAGATTTATAAAAATACGATAAAATGTATTTAAATATAGATAAATGATTTTTTTTATTTGCATTAATTATTTTTATGATTTTGATCCATGTTCTTTCACTGATATGCGTTAAAATTATTAAATAACAAACGAAACCGTCAACGCCCTCTATACGACAGTAGGCCAAAGCTAGTGGCGCGCTGTGATTGAGAATCAAATTTTCTTGATTTTCGAGTCACGTTTTTTCCCTAGACTGTATCCATCTATTACGGCAAAGATAGATATAACTCCGTAATAGATGGATACAGTCTAAGGAAAAAACGTGCCTCGAAATTCAAGAAAATTTGATTCTCGTTCAGAGGGCGCTACTAGTTTTGGCCTACAGTCGTATAGATGGCGTTGACGGTTTCGTTTGTTATTTAACAATTTTAACGCATATCATTGAAAGAACATGGGTCAAAATCATAAAAATAATTAATGCAAATAAAAAAAATCATTTATCTATATTTAAAGAAATTCTATTGTGTTTTTATAAATCTTCATTTTTAGTTTTAAAGTGTGTCGACAGATGGCAGTGAATTTACTGGGGTTACAAAATTTACTATGACAGTAACGCTCTAGTATAAGTTACTCTATGCTATAGTCCTTTACTGCAACTGTCCACAAGTTCAAAAGGAAATTATAAGTATCAATACCAAGGTTCCTGTTTATTTACTCCGATTTTCTTCCATATATAAACATACCTTCGCTTAGAACTACAAAAAATACAGTAAAAGACACACCTGAACCTGAACGAAAAAAATACAGTTGATTTTGGATAAGTTACTCTATTCGCACTTAAACTATCGTGAGACATATTTCAAAATATTTATCAGTACGGTTTTTACTCACTATTATTTAAAAAAAAAAAAAAAAAAAAAAAAAAAAAAAAAAAAAAAAAAAAAAAAAAAAAAAAAAAGTGAGTAAAAACCGTACTGATAAATATTTTGAAGTTACTCTATGATTACGGAGTTATATCTATCTTTGAATGTAAGTGATACACTCGCCTGCGCTCGTGCGGGTGTATAACGACGCGCTGGTAGTCTGGCCGCCGCTCCGTGCGCTGTCGCGAGCCCAGCTCCGCGGTGCCGTCGCGCGCTATGAATAGCTGAAGCCCGGACGCTGGAACAAACATTTTAAGAACCATTATTACGTACAAAACTTGTGTCAGACCCGTACTACTCTACGGCGCAGTGTTGGACAACAACTTGTGCGCACGAGACCAATATTCATGCCGCTGAGATGAAAATGCTCAGATGGGCAGGCGGCGTCACGAGGCTAGATAAAATTAGAAATGAATTAGAGGCAGTTTCAAAGTCACCACAATTCCAGACAAACTCCATGAAAGCCAACTCCGATGGATCACCCGGTAAAAATTGCACTAGAAATTGACACAGGCAAACAACTGCCAGGACGCCCAAAAGCCACCTGGTGGAGAAACCTAGAGAAGAAATCGCAAAAAATACCAGGAACCTACTTTGTCAGAGCCAAATGGCGAAAACATATTCAGAGGGTTGACCCCAAGTAAATGGGAAGTGGCACGGAGAAAGATTATTATGTACCTGTTGCACAAAATACTATTGTCACAGGGCGGACACGCTATACATCAAAAATCACTTGCGTCTCTATGTGTGTACACGTCTGTACACGTGTCATTGTGTAAGTTACTTAAAAACAGTACTGAGCGGCCGGCAAACGGCCGTCAATCTGGTGTCGCGGGGCGAGGTCATTCGAGACGGGGCGGGGCGGTGCGTGGCCGTTCTGTATGATAATACTATTACTTATTCCGTGGTCCGGGTCACACTGACGGATTGTGAACCTTAACACAAGGACGTAAGGTCGCTACTCACTCTCCGCGGAGTCGTCGACGGCTTGCTTGAGGTCGGTCTGCGCGAGCAGCTCGTCTATCAGCGAGTCAGGGTTCACGCGCGTGTTCTCCACCCGGCAGGACACCATATGCTGGAAATGAAAAGAAATATCGAGGTTTATTGTTTCAGTTTTACAGCAAACTGTGGGTGTATTAACTTTTTTTTTTGTAGCCACGGTTACAAGCTTTTTATGGTTTCGTATCCAAAGGGTAAAAACGGGACCCTCCGTCTGTCACCAGGCTGTATCTCATGATCCGTGATAGCTAGACAGTTGAAATTTTCACAGATGATGTATTTCTGTTGCCGCTATAACAACAAATACTAAAAACAGAATAAAATAAATTTTTAAGCGGGGCTTCCATACAACAAACGTGACTTTTGCAGTTTTTTTTTTGCGTAATAGTACGGAACCCTTCGAGCGCGAGTCCGATTCGCACTTGGCCGGTTTTTTGTACATCACTTGTTGTAATTGCTACGTATTATTAGCTGAGCGGAGGCTGCCGGGTCAGATTAGCAACAAAAAAAAACCGGCCAAGTGCGAGTCGGATTCGCACACGAAGGGTTCCGTACTATTACGCCAAAGATTAGGGCAAAAAAATCACGTTAATTGTATGGGAGCCCCACTTAAATATTTATTTTATTCTGTTTTTAGTATATGTTGTTATAGCGGCAACAGAAATACATCATCCGTGAAAATTCCAACTGTCTACCTATCATGGTTGATGAGATACAGCCTGGTGACAGACAAACGGACAGCGGAGTTAGTAATAGGGTCCCGTTTTCACCCTTCGGGTACGGAACCCTAAAGATCTGGGATATATTTTATTTAGATTTGTATTTCAAATGTCTCTGTCACATTATCGATTACTCGTATACACTTTGTATAAATTCCACAGTGAATAAAATAAAATAAAAAATACGTGCCATTCTCAATCAAAAGGGTACTTATTGTCGCTTGTCAGTAAGGCACTATTTCCATATAGCTACAATTAGAAATCAACCTTATCGACAAGCTACAATGTGGTACCTTTTGATTGAAAACGTGTAACGAAAACAGTGTAAACTCTATATAGCGACACAAGGGACCAGAGGTTTTTTTACGCTGTAGAGTTTTCGTTATATAGAGAGAAATTAATATGAAAGTAAAGCAACTATAGCCAACAATTGTCGACGTTATAGGGAGTGAATCGTTATATTGAGTGACGTTAAAATACGTCGAGTGAAATTAAAAAATCATTCATCTAACTATATCATCACTGAATTATCTGTTAATAAATTTAAAAAAATATGTAAAACGTAAACTTATCACTAAGCCTATTATTGCACACAAGACTACATGAATGATGAAACACCGTGGGATTGTGATTGAAAATAATTAATTATTTATTATTGTGTTAATAATGATGAAATTGATAATTCAATGAATACCTATATTAGGTAATCCGTATTTTTTGACATTTAGATTTTTATTCTAGAAAGTTTCTAGACTAGTATTTTTTATACAATTTCGGTGTCTGACGATCCTTTTGTGAATTCTTATTATTAAGTTTGACATATCTATAATAATTCAATGTTTTTAAGAATAATAATAACTGCATCAATAAATTGCTCTGATATTTAGATTAAGGTAATATTTAAAACTTGACAATTTAAAAGTGCTTGTTGCTAGGCCTATTTGAATAAAGAATATATTGAATTGAATTGAGTTATATCAAATAGATATAACTCCGTAATAGATGGATACAGTCTAAGGAAAAGACGTGCCTCGAAAATCACGAAAATTTGATTCTCGATCAGATGGCGCCACTAGTTTTGGCCTACACTCGTATAGAGGGCGCTGACTGTTTCGTTTGTTATTTATAATTTGCATACCAGTGAAAGAACATGGGTCAAAATCATATAAAAATAATTAATGCAAATAAAAAAATCATTTATCCATATGTAAATACATTTTATCGTATTTTTATAAATATTTATTTTTAGTTTTAAAGTGTCGTCGACAGATGGCAGTGAATTTACTGGGGTTACAAAATTTACTATGACAGTACCGCTCTAGTATAAGTTACTCTATGGTTATATGGAGCTGTATGTAGTTTCTCGCTCTGTCACCTGGTCGTCGTTCGGCGCGGGCTGGGGCTGGGGGGGTGCGCGTTGTCGGCGCGAGTAGGCGGCGCGCGCGCGGTCCAGCGAACCGCTCTCGGACGCGGACGCGGTCAGCGACCCGGACGAAGGGTTCCTGTTGCCATTAATACGTTAGCTTTCTATGTATACTTTGAATTTTTAATTTCATTTTCTATGAAAAGGGACCTTATTTTCGATGGCGCTTACGCCGCACAGCGTCGCGCGGGATTGTATTTATATCGGAGCATCGTTTATAATGGCGTAAGCGCCATCGACAATAAGGTCCCTTTTCATAGAAAATACCACAAATGTATCACTTTCTGCACACTTTTTACAACAACAATGACCCTCTTTCAGAGCATGATAAATGAGAGTCATTATTTATTTCCTGCGAGCGGTCAGCTCCAATTATGAGCGCGTGGCAAAAAAACAATGTCGTTTAAAAAGCTGCTGTATCGTATTGGTTTTAAGGTTCAAATCTATGTAATAATATGAGCGCTCGCCTGCATAGAGGCGGTCGATCGTCGTACATTACCAAAACATGTTAGATGTACATAGACTTGAACCTTAAAACCACCACGATACAGTTGCTTTTTAAAGGACATTTTTCCTTCGCCGCGTGGCTGATACGGGAGCTAACCGCTCGCACAATAGAAAC
Organism: Cydia strobilella; assembly: GCF_947568885.1. Taxonomy (NCBI): domain Eukaryota; kingdom Metazoa; phylum Arthropoda; class Insecta; order Lepidoptera; family Tortricidae; genus Cydia; species Cydia strobilella. Next base: position 60,099,337 of record NC_086068.1, read on the forward strand.
AATGGCTTTTGTTTAACAGATTAGACGTAAAAATCATAGAAAATTCATACTATAGCTTAGTGGGAAGATTTACTAGAAGCTAATTAACATTTTTTGCGCTAAAAAATGTATAAGCTTACACTCAAGTAAGCTTCTAAAAAAATTCAAAATCAAACTTGTAAATATGTATAATAAAATCCCAATTACAAAAGTAAACAGTAATATTGTTTCGTAACAGGATATTAATTTACTATATCACACAAAATCACTTCACACGACTCATACAAACATATAAACGGACGACATATCATCATTAGTACAACTATGTATTAATTATTTGTAACAAGTTCTAACTACCAATTATAATGCATAGAAAAATCGATGACATGCTTCAAAAATGGTATTATATGTTGTATAAGGTACATTTCCGACGACAAGACAAATCAATCATTTATAACAACCCTGTAAATATTTTTGTTTACCAACAATAAAAATTTTGAAAATATTTAATATATTAATAACGGGTCACTCACGTGTTTTAAGTCGAAAACGCTCTGCGCCGGTCCGTCACCGTCGACGCAAGCTCCTGATGACGCTCGGTACGGAGTGAAACATGTCGAGCGTTTTCGACTTAAAACAAGTGACCCGTTATTAATATATTTAATATGTCTATGTCTCACGGAAGTTTTGTTATTAAAATTTTGAAAATTTTTGAAGTTTGAAGTTTATAAAGAAAAATTCTGATACTTTCAATCTCAATATTCCTTCTAATCGGAGGAAAAGTACCTTAAGCATTAATAATTTATAATAATAATCACACACGACTAAAAAGCTACGTAAATATATATATACAATCAACATATTATGTCCACTACCTATAATTATTTTACAGTTTTTATATGTCGCCAAAGACATAAACTGACGCTCGCGGCTACAACCCAATTTCACAGGGCGGACCCAATATACATCAAAAATCACTTGCGTTTCTATGTGTGTACACGTCTGTACACGCGTCATGCGTCATAGTGTGAATAAGTTGCTTAAAAATAGTACTGAGAGTACGCCAGAAGTCCGCCAGATTTCTGTCGCGGAGCGAGGTAATTGGAGTCGGGGCGGGGCGGTGCGTGGCCGTTCTGTATGATAATACTATTACTTATTCAGTGCCAATATCAACGTTCGTGTATTCAGACAAGGTTCACTATGACGCGCCGCACAGGATAGGCGTTGGGTTATAAGGGTTTAATATCATATGTATATAGAAACAGGATGATAGAGGCTCATTATGATTTGAATTTGTTGCATTGCCGGCTTGAGGATTAATACCGCAATGTCACGAGACTATGTAGTATGCGAATTCAATGTTTATACACGGTGGCCAAAAAATAAGTGTATTCCCGTTGCCAGGGAGATTTATGGGTTATACTGAGCAACTTTTACTATGGGACCAACCCCGAAATCGCGAATTTTTTTTTACTATTCCATACATTTTATTTTGGCTGGTCCATTTTGTATTGGGGGAACGGGGGGGAGGTAAATTTTTTTTCGCAATTGCTTGGTTGGTCCCATAATAAAAGTTGCTCAGTATAATCCCAAAACCTCCCTGGCAACGAGAATGCATTTATTTTTGGCCACCGTGTAAGAAATTGCGACGTATTTATTTATTCTAAACTGATATTTTCGATTATAAATAGACTGGCAGTAAAATCGTGTTTATAATAAATTGTATTATATATAAAGCGCGTTTGCAATCAATAAGCGATATTGTGGAAAAAAGTTAAGAAATCATGCACAATAGAAAAGTTAAAAACCCTTAAGCGGAAGACGCCTTGTTACTTAAAAGTCTTAAAACATCTAAATAATTTAAAATTACTGACAATATATTAAATCACATTTACAAACGGGTCTATCGCGAATTTATTTTGTTACCTTTATTTACCGACGTTTCGACACAGGTTTCACTGGTCGTGGTCGCGGGTGGTTACTAACAATATTATTGTTTTAAATTGTTGCTTGCTTTCATGTTTGACTGTAGGCTTAAAGTACAGTTGTAATAAATAATCATTTATAATCGTATTTTCACGGAAACGCATGATCGTGCCATGCTATTTCAGTCAGTGTTAGCTTAGTACAAAAAGTACAGATTGACTGAAGTAGCACGACAAATACGAACGTTTCCGTGTACGATGGCAAAGGATTGTTCATTACACCTATGAAGATATGCAAAAAAACCTAAACAAACAAGCAATTTAACAAATATTTCGACTAATCCAGTTTTGTCTTCGGTTACCGCGATAATTACTCATGAAACAAAACTGAAAACCCGACCCGTTGACCACGAACGCTGTAAAGGGTTCGAAACGTCGGGATGTATTATAAATTCAATATACGCGATATAATCAGTTTTCATAGTTTTATTTCATAATCCAGTTTTATTTAAAAAAAACACTTGTATACAGTACAACTAGTACAAGTGTTATATTATTACTTATAGTTATATCTGATTTTTTTTTTAACTTACGAAGCGTTACGAACGAAAACAATCATACTTAAACAACTATAATCACGAATTACATTTAAAATTAACATTGGACGCCATTTTACGAAGTCCTTACGACATTTCACGCGTAATCAAACTAGTAACTTTTTATAAAATTTACTGATACATTTTTTACTTTTATTAAATGTAAAAAAAAAAACCAAGCCGTCGCCGATGAAATTTGACAATGTAACATTATCTATGTGTGCTTCTAGGTTTTTTTTGCTAGAAAAACAATTGTAAGAAAGATATTAGAGCGTATAAAAGTTTTACATACAAAACTTCTAGTCGATCTACATTCTTAGCGTAACTTTGATTATATGTGTCTAATTATCACTTATACAACAATGGAGGTACTTGCGGGTACTCTGATCTGACTGATCCTTCACGATGTGTCTTTGACTGCCTCGATCTAAGTGAACGAGTCTCACGAGCCAGTCCAACTGACTCCCGTGCCCCACTACCTAGCTACCTACCGTGTTGCCAGGTATTTTCCCAACTACCCCGTACTTATCGGGGTAACGCAATGATGTTGCCACATTATAATTAGCTCCATGCATGAATTTATTTTTATTTTTGGATTCATAATTTATGTCGTTGGAACACCGGAAATGATAAAAATACTTTTGTAAACCTTAACATTATTTTATTAAAAAATATTTAAAATGTTGAAAATTTTTGAGCGGTTGAAACGCTCATAATTTTTGGCGCGAATTCGGCAGAGCGTGATGACGTCACATGTTGGGCGGCCCAACTGACGTTTGCTACTAATGACACTAATCTGTCGAACGCGTGACGTCACGTGGCGTTTCGAGCATTTCGCTCACTAGCTTTTCGCGGGCAAATTTTTGTACTTTTTATTTATAATTTTAAGTAATTAAATGGTAATTTAAAAACGGAAATGCATTTGTAACATGATATAACGGTAACAAACATCCGAATAAAACATATTTCGTTCAAATATAAACTTCATGAATGAGGCTAATTATTATTCAACTGCTATCTGTCATGTAAACTGAAATAAATCATGACATATGAGAGCGGCATTTCGACGGCGGTTTCCTGTGACTTTAATGTGTCTTCAATACTTTATAATCCGTTTGCAACAAATCTTATGGCATCGATTTAGTGCCGTGCCATCTACATCATTCAAAACCAGGGGCCCACTAACTATCAGTCCGCCGGACGATATCGGCCTGTCTGTTAGAACAAAAATTTGACAGCTCCGAACAACTGACAGGCCGATATCGTCCGGCGGACTGATAGTCTGTGGGCCCCTTTTACGCCGTTTTTACGCCTCTCGCTTCGTACAGATTTAGTGAAACCGATTCAATCCTTTGCTATCGTATTTTCACGGAAACGTTCGTATTTGTCACGCTACTTCAGTCAACCTCAGTACTTTTATAAACTAAACCTACTTACTACTTACTAACGAAATCGCTGTATTCTGTTAAAGAATACATAAACTTGAAACGCGATTAAAATGTATAATATTTTTTCTATAATAATTTAATCTGACATTGTTATTTTTTATGTTCTATTGTTGTTTTTTTTTTATTTCTTATTGTTTTAGTTGTTAATTAGATATTTATTTTAATTTGACTTTGCAATACTATTATTAATTCTGACATTATATTAACTAGGATGCCCTAGCAATATATATATTTTGACCGCTTATTTATACTCTGAAGAGATAATTTTTGACATCGTATTTAGTATAACTATCATTACTTTCTGACATTTTATCTCACTGTATTTGACTTTTAATTTTTTTATTTTGTTATGATTTGTTTGTTTTTATTTTTTGTAATTATTTTACTGAATTATTATTTTTTTACAATTTGACGATCTTTTTGTGAGTTCATATTGTCAATGTATCTAATTGTGACTTTGTTAAATATCACGTAATTCCCAATAAGAAATAAATTAATCTAATGTAATCTAATCTTTTTTGTACTGAGACTGACTGAAATAGGATAACACGTTCGTGAGTTTCCGTGAAAACACGATGGCAAAGGATTGTTCACTAAATCTGTAACTTCGTAAGTTTCGTAACATGGCGCCCTAACAGCAAAAGCAGTTACTAGCTACATAATATCACGCACGACATCTACCACCCGTACACATAAGCAAGATTAATGTACCCCTGATACGGCTCGGTCCAACTAGAAATATGTAAGAAAATACATATAGGTACATATCGGAATAAGACTCATCATTCCAGATAAGTGTACATGACGCATTTTTTAAAGTTCTAATAAAGCTAAGAAGCTGATATTTGGTATGATAACGTTTGATAACTTAGCTTTTAATTCAACTGTATATAATAGCAGGTTATTAAGGTAGTAGCCACAGATTTAATATATACGCTAGATGACGCAAATACCACGATTTGTATTGAAACCAATCGTGCCGACTTTTTCATACAAAATTTTAAAATTACTTATCTGTGATAGGAGATATGTTCTTGCCTTTGGGTGCTCGCAATTATTGGGCTGTTGCAGTTAATTATCATGCAACGAAGCATTTTTTAAGTTTTCACGGACGTCCGGCCGCAACAACTGACGCGCGTGGACTGTAAAGAGCGACGGTCAACCTCGACGCTTGGTCGGGGTTCGGACACGCGAAGTAGATGCATTTGCGTCTTCTATGGTATATTTATTTCTGTGGTAGTAGCTGCCATACGGCTCACATCCCCGACAAATCCGGACAATTCCAATTGAGTTGGATCAGATTTGCGAACATTAATCTCGGCGTTATGTGCACAGGATGAAAATGCGTCAGTACGACGAGATGTGCTACCTTACACTTCTCGATAAAATATCGTGTCTATTCGGTTGGTTAAATATGTAAAATGGGGTGACTTGAAGAGGTAATAATAGACACGTGTCTGCTATAGTTATTGGCCACTTCATAGTAGTTGACCATTCTTAACAATAAGACTTGTACACACAACTTTGGAAACAAATCAAATTTTTTTTAAAAATATTTTTGATTTGTGTAAAAAAAAAAAGAAACACATCACAAATCCATACTAATATTATAAATGCGAAAGTCTGTCTGTCTGTCTGTGTGTTCCCTCTTCACGCTTAAACCGCTGAACCGATTTAGATGAAATTTGGCATAGAGATAGGTTGAGTCCCTGAGAAGGACATAGGATAGTTTTTATCCCGAAAATCATCCCTTAAGAAAGTAAAAAGCGGAGTGGAATTGAGATATTTAACGAAGTGCCTGCTAATTTGTGTGCATAATATGCTCAAATTTAGATTGCTATGAGTTTTTTTTCAGGCGCTATTCTTACTCTAGCTGCGGTTACTAAGTCCACGCAGACGAAGTCGCGGGCAAAAGCTAGTATTTAATAAAAGAATAATATGCATGGTACAGTCGCCATCAGATATATCGGAGCAGCCAAGGCGCTCACAAATATCTGAACAGGCCGTTATTGCCAAGGCGTTAGAGTGCGCGTCCAGATATTTTTGAGCACCTCGGCCGCTCCGATATATATGATGGCGACTGTACCATCCATATCAAATGCAACATAGTTTAGAGGCATTTCTATCTTAAAATGGAAAATTGGGATTCTCGCAAAAATATTTTATTGAGAAATTATAAATATTAAAAAATGGGAAGTAGCGATTTTTTCACTTAGTGTAAGGTAGCACACTGAATGCCACATGCCATCATGTCAAAATAATAAATTTCAAAATGGCATAGCACGCGGTTCGGTGTGGGCGAATCCTTGGGCAGGTCTAATTCTTAAATGAGATTTACGCGCGATATACCGTGGTATATTACGCATAGAATAAACTCGAAAAGAAAAACCGGTTTACTTAACCGGTAAATGTACTATTAGATTAGCACCCCTGCACCTGCAACTTGCATGGTACATTTTTGTATGCAGGATTGCTAAGCGAATAGTTTTGTTGACTGTACATAAATAATATGCTGACAATGAAAACCGGTTTTTTAATGAATTTACACTGAATATTTTTTTATGTTAACTAAAATAAAATAGTTTCGTCAATATAATAGTTTTTCTCAGTAATTACTGTTAATTTTTTAGGGTTCCGTACCCAAATGGTAAAAACGGGACCCTATTACTAAGACTCCGCTGTCCGTCTGTCTGTCTGTCACCAGGCTGTATCTCATGAACCGTGATAGCTAGACAGTTGAAATTTTTACAGATGATGTATTTCTGTTGCCGCTATAACAACAAATACTAAAAACAGAATAATATAAATATTTAAATGGGGCTCCCATACAAAAAACGTGATTTTTTTGCTGTTTTTTCCGTAATGGTACGGAACCCTTCGTGCGCGAGTCCGACTCGCACTTGGCCGGTTTTTTTAATTTAACAGCAAACAAACGCATTTTCTAGATTCAGTAATACAAGAACGCCCTCGTATCCGCCCGCACCGGCCGCGTGTGCGGTGCGTGTACTGACAGCGCGGAGCTCGGGCGGCGCGGCAGCGAGTCGCGGAGCGCCGCGCACGCGCTGCACTCGCCGTCGCCGCGTCTGGACACACACGTCTCTTTACACCAAAGATAGATATAACTCCGTAATAGATGGATACAGTCTAAGGAAAAAACGTGCCTCGAAAATCAAGAAAATTTGATTCTCGTTCAGAGGGCGCTACTAGTTTTGGCCTACAGTCGTATAGATGGCGTTGACGGTTTCGTTTGTTATTTAACAATTTTAACGCATATCAGTGAAAGAACATGGGTCAAAATCATAAAAATAATTAATGCACATAAAAAAAAAATCATTTATCTATATTTAAATACATTCTATCGTATTTTTATAAATCTTCATTTTTAGTTTTAAAGTGTGTCGACAGATGGCAGTGAATTTACTGGGGTTACAAAATTTACTATGACAGTACCGCTCTAGTATAAGTTACTCTATGCTTAACACTAACGGCAACAAGTCTTAACTCATAGGTGGACCTTATGCCTTATGAAACCAGTAACAGAAACCGGTACGTAACGCGTTTAACACATATACCGGTACGCAACACAACACTGGGATTGCCAACTGTCAAAGGTTTTCATAGATGGCGCCAGCATAGATTTTACCCGTCTCGTTTTGTTCTATGAGATCTAGTTTAAAGGACCAGGCCAATTTGACACTATTCGTAGGATCGACAGGTAAAATTTACGCTGGCGCCATATGTAAAATACTTCGGCCGGCCCATCCGCAAACGCTGCTATAGACATTGCTCTACACGTACGTACGTACGTACGTACGTAAAGACGTACGTCCTTGTATCTCCGTCTTAATTTGAGAAAGTAGTTTGAAAAGACAAAAAATAAGGTACGCATTTGTGAATGAATCTAGTCTCCTACCTAAAATATACGATGCTTCCTATTAGTCCTGGTTCAAAAATTTATTAACAATAATGAACACATCTTATTACAAGATGACCTTAAAACTAAACAAATTATTAACACATCACCCCTTAAAAAAAAAAACAAGTAAAAGAGACAGAATAAAAAACAAAAGGTAAGAGAAAGAGAAGCAGACAGTCCCGCTCGTGCCCTCAACCTAGTTAGTACGCTCAGACGTTACAGGAATGGAGGGAGGAATGGTCGTGTGTGGTCCGGTCGTCTGTTAACTTTATATTTAATTTATTAAAAAAAATACAATTAGGTCTTGGTGCAATCGCCATCAGATATATCGGAGCGGCCGAGATGCTCAAAAATATCTGAAGACGCTCTAACGCCTTGACAATAGAGGCGTGTTCAGATATTTGTAAGCATCTTGGCCGCTCCGATATATCTGATGGCGACTGTACCAAAGACTTGATGCATTAAACTGAAACACCACCCATTATAGCTAGATTAAATGAATAAAACTTTTATTATTTATTACATATTAAAATATTCGATTATACATACCGGTTTTTAGGGTTCCGTACCCAAAGGGTAAAAACGGGACCCTATTACTAAGACTCTGCTGTCCGTCTGTCCGTCCGTCTGTCTGTCACCAGGCTGTATCTCATGAACCGTGATAGCTAGACAGTTAAAATTTTCACAGATGATGTATTTCTGTTTCCGCTATAACAACAAATACTAAAAACAGAATAATATTAATATTTACATGGGGCTCCCATATAACAAACGTGATTTTTTTGCTGTTTTTCCGTAATGGTACGGAACCCTTCGTGCGCGAGTCCGACTCGCACTTGGCCGGTTTTATAATTTGTATAAGTTAAATATGTTTGATGGTAAACCGGTTTATTTCTAAGTCGGGACAGACTATGAACAAAATTAAAATTGTCCCCTTATTTCAGTTACGTCGACAATTAGGACAGGTACTCTCGGAGGATATAACCAAACGGAGTAGCCATTAACAGGCGTTCCCCTCTGTCGAAAATAGTCGGCCAATGGTCATACACAATGTATGGACTGACGTTTATCTGACATGGCTATTTTGACGTTACGTATACATTTGACGTGCCCCTCCCCCGCAAAAATTGGCAGACTTTTTTGTACAGAAAATTACAGACGTGGCGTCTACGTTTGGTTATATCCTCCTAGCAGGTACTCGTGTAAATTATATATATTTACAAAAAAAAAGCTTTAGGGGTGTACAGTGAGCTGCGAAATTGCATGGAGAAATTATGATTGAATTCATTGATAAAGACGCCATGCACTCACGGCTGATGGTACCTGGGCTATTATAATATAAAATTGTGTAAAATACAACTCGCTTGTGTCTCTCAAATTTTACTAGTGAAATGTGTCACGACATAAACACAAGAGGAGAGGTGCGGTGTCTGTGTAGTGTGACACAAACTTAGGACGATGGCAAATCAACAGGAAAATGATGTACGGACAAGCGACCGGACCACCAGACCACACTCGGGATCAAAGCAAGCCACACAGGACGCACTAACCTCGGGTCCGTGTAGCTGTGCCTCAGCACCTCCCCGCGCCGGCGCTCCGACAAGTAGTTACACCTCTGTATCACCGGCATTCTCTCTTTCGGCGTCGATGTGAATACATCCTTATCAATATTCTTGTTTGACAGACTCTTGAAACGATTGCGTACGTCGATAGATAACCCTTCAGTTTCCGGGTCAGAAGTGATGCTGTAGAACTCGTCCTCCATGCATCCCGATAGTCTGTTAGCGTCGGCGATCAGGGAACTCTTTCTATGCGCTAATGGTGTTAAGAATGGGAAATTGTTGAATAGCTCCTCGTTGCGTTTGTTCCTCTCTATCAGAGCCGGTATTGTGTTTAAAGATTTCTGCTTGAATATTTGGAAGTTCGTTAACGGCTGGACAGCGTTGCTTATCATTGTCGCCGCGGCCTTCTTTTTCTTATCGAAATATGTGGGCATAGCGAAATGTGTATTAGTTTCGTTAGTGAGTGTTGTGTTTGGTGTTTTGTAGTCCTCTGTCGCTGGGGACTGTATGGCGTGTCTTATGACGTCCGGCGGTCCGGTGAGGGTCGTGTTGGGCGTCAGGTAGACGTCCGAGTTGTCGGACGAGATTGATTTCTCGAGTAGGAGCTTCGTTAGCGTTTGTGCTCGCCCTGTGTGCTTGCACAAGCGACTGCGGGTGAGGGGACGAGAGAGAAACATAAAAAAATCTAAATTATTTAAGCTGACAATCGTCGGTTAGTTACTCGTGTCGAGGAGCGGGCACGGAGTGCTAGCGCGCGCACATTTAGCGGGACACAGCGCACGGAATGACTTCGTGGGTTAGACTTCTAAAGACAGTACCGTGAGCACGAACAATTTCATACATTCACCCGTTTTCCTATCTCTATCGCACGCGCCACGCGCCTAATTATATAATATAATAGGCTAGATGACAAATTTTAATTAATGGTACTAATCGACCCACACAAATATAAACAAATTTAAACGTAAAGGCATAGTGATCTCACATAATCTACGAAGTAATTCACACCGAGACCGTCTAGTTGCACCGCTTCACAAACTCTCAAGATCAGAGCAGTCGGTATACGTCATAGGCCCTGCGATATACAACCGCCTCCCAGATACCATAAGAGATGCACCGTCTCACCCATCCTTTAAAAGGAATTTAGAAGTGTGGCTGCTCACAAAAAACTTTTATACTGTTAATGAAATAATGGAACTGCCAATGACTTTATAATATAATAATTAATTATATAATTTTTTTTTGTAATTTATTATATTCTATTAATTATGAATTGATGACATTACAATGTTGTGTATATTTTCTGTCGAAATACTCTGTAATTGTGTCATCTCTATGTTTATTGTACAAAATTGTATTTGACGTGTACCTGTATTGTACCAATAAAGATTATCTTATCTATCTTATCTTATCTTCGATCAGGTGTATTTTTAGGATCTAATGTCTATATGGGACATAGGACCCATTGTATTAAAGCAATACAAAAGTCTTACCTCACTCGCGAAACGCGAGCGAACGTGACGTCAAGTTCACTGAGAGCCCATTTTGAATGTATGGACAAAACAAGAAAATTGCGTTTTTGTCGGTGAAATATTGCGTTTATGTATATAGTTGCCATACAATCTTCTTTTGGATAGAATGCAAGGAATCGAATGGTACCCTCACTTTTTACCTTTTTTGGAGTTTAAAGTTTCAGGTCCTGTATTTGTATTATTTCCATATATTATTTTAATAACCACATTATTGTGATAAATTGCTCATGATATTTTACTAGATTTTGTTATAAAATTAATCATCTCATTTATCAGTCATCTCTATTATGCGCGTGCGATAGATACGGAAACAGGCGGGTCATTGTCCGGAATTTTTCCGTGCTTAGAGTTCATACTTTAGTAAACACTACGTATGAAGCTTAATATGTGACGTTTTCAACCAAAAGGTACCACATTGTCGCTTGTCGATAAGGTTGATTTCTAATTGGAGCTATATGGAAATAGCGCCTTATTGACAACCGACAATAAGTACCCTTTAGAAAATGGCACATATTAATATAAACGTATAAGTCATCTTTTATGGTATATTTCTTAAAACTTACAAGTTCTCATGTTAACGACGTCACATTGCGTTCGCTGTGCGTCCTCGCAAGCTTTAAAGGGCCCACTGACTATCAGTCCGCCGGACGATATCGGCCTGTCAGTTAGAACAAAAATTTGACAGTTCCGAACAACTGACAGGCCGATATCGTCCGGCGGACTGATAGTCAGTGGGCCCCTTTAGATCCTCGGCCGATATTATAAGTGACTTAGGGTCGGTTGCACCAAACTGTTTGTCATCATTAAAGAGTTCGCTAAATTTTATTGTATGTAAAGTTTCATAGTAACCCTCGCGGCGCGCCGGGTGACGTTGATCAGTCTGTCAAGTGCGGGTGGTGCAACTGGCACTATGTTATTCGGTTTTTGATCATAACTTTCGGTCATTAATCAAATGTATCGGCTTGTAATAATCAAAAGTATCGGCCACAGGATATTTTAAAATATTCAGTTGAAAAAACGAAAAAAAAAAACAATAGAAATAAAACAATAAAGAGTAAAAAACAATAAATAAAAACACACCAAAACTGGTACCACGTTTTTTACACCCTCTTAACCATTTTCAGTCAATGAAGTATAGAAAAATAATAATAAAAATAATTTGTAAATGAATTAATTTTTAACAAGCAGAAACGTCTGCGATGCTTAGAATAAATTTAAAAGTGGAAAAATTACAAAACAATTACAATTATTATCCACAGGCCGTGAGTTCAAGTCTCACCCAAGGCAGTAATTTTTCCACTTTTAAATTTATTCTAAGCTTAATTTGTAAATGGTCCTAAATTAAGCAAAACGGTTAGCATATTTTTTTATACAGCAGTTACGTAACCTGATACCTAATGTAATATTTTTGCCTAATAGGGAATACTACGCGAAACTCTGCGTAGGGGGCGCCACTACCATAATCTGAGGGTCTATCGCGAAACAAGAAAATCGAAATTTCGTTATCTAACATCTGTGTCACTTGCATATTCGAGCGATGAAGAGGCAGATAGCGAAATTACGGATTCGCGTTTCCCGGTACGTCCTCTGTAAACAAACCGCCTTGATGCATCAATGTCATATTTTATTATCTCTGAAAACTTGTCATAAAACTGTCAAAAGCACAGTATGTATAAGTTACTCTATTGTTTGCTAAATGGGCTAGTGCTGCACTCTGGTGGCAGAACATTGCAGTAACACCCCCTATTACAATCACACGATGAATTAGTCGAAGTTATTTAAAGTCAATCATAAAATCTAAATGAACATAAACAAACATAAAAAAGAAAATCTAAATTTGAGTTGAGTCTACCACTTTTTTCTCTAACTAACACGATGAATCCCCACACAATAACATTTTACCTCTACGGAATTAAATTATCTTTTGCCGGAGAAACAAATAAGTAGAATATAGTTAGAAAAACCGGTTACATTGGGTAAAAAACCGGTTAACCCATACAATAAACTTAAATGCCTCCGATACCCGTTATTACCTGTACCGATACCCAGCAAGCATCTCCTCACACTTAATAATACATAAATCGCACTTAAACTATCGTGAGACATATTTCAAAATATTTATCAGTACGGTTTTTACTCACTATTATTTTTTGTCGCTTTTGTCGACATGTTTCGGATTAGAGTTTTGAATGATTCACGGTTAGTTTCACTAGACTTATATTGACCGGGATATAGACCGTGATTACCTTTTGTATTATTTGTGAGCTCCCGATATTTCGACGCAGTTACATGCATCATGTTCACGGGTGACTGAACAAAAGGTAATCACGGTCTATATCCCGGTCAATATAAGTCTATGTTTCGGATTCTTTGGGAATCCATCCTCAGGCACGAGTGTCCGCGGCGGTTGTACGTCGTGCACTGCCCGCGCCGCCCGCCTCATGTCGCCAAAAGCGACTAAAAATAATAGTGAGTAAAAACCGTACTGATAAATATTTTGAAAAACATATCTAACTGAAATGAACTCTTAATTATGCAATTTAAACCTAATAAGGGCTACCGTTTTTGTCATCACCAGTTGGCGCCACTGTAATTGTAGGTCCAGAAAAACAGATCTCAAAATTCTTCTATGCTTATTTTTATAAAATCAATACGTTCTAATATATAGGTACATACACAAAAGTATTTTAACTTTTAACGTTTAAATGTGTCATTTTTTCAACCTGTTTAATTTTGCATATATTTTAGTTTGCACTTTTTTTAAACCACTAACATTTATTGAGCTATATCTATTGTTTACCATGATTAATCAAAGATGGACAAAGATTTACCACAATTATGAATAAGGAGTGAAAATTCCCGATAAAAAAGCTTGAAACCCTCAAATCTTCTATGCGTTTGACATTTTGAAAGACCTCCATCTACACTAGTGCCCTAGCGGCGAAATTAAACGCGGTAGCCCTCATTAATGTACAGTCGCTATCATATATATCGGAGCGGCCAAAGTGCACAAATATCTGAACACGCCTCTATTGTAAAGGCGTTAGAGTGCATGTTCAGATATTTTTGAGCACCTCGGTCGCTCCGATATATCTGATGGCGACTGTACAATACAGCAGGATGCATTATTCAAATCATTAGTTATTTATGTTGAATCGATGTTGTCTTAAGATGCGTCCAAACCTGACTCGCTTGATTGAAGTAGACGCAATCGCGAGGCATTCGCTAGGACTAGACGCACCTTCAAGTCTTTACGGCCGAGTAGGCTAATACCTCCCCAATAACAACATATGCGAGATTTATACCAATAGGGAATATTACGCGAAACTCTGCGTAGGGGGCGCCACTACCACAATCTGAGGGTCTATCGCGAAACAAGAAAATCGAAATTTCGTTATCTAACATCTCCGTCACTTGCATGAAGAGGCAGATAGCGAAATTTCGGATTCGCGTTTCCCGGTAGGTCCCCTGTGAAACTATGGATGGTATAGAAAGGATGCCAATCTCTTATGGCAGAATTGTTGCAAAAGTGACCGCTTTCAGCTTTAAATAATAGTTCCTAATCTCTCCGGTGGCGCTAGTTAGGCTCTGGGACATGAGTATAACATGAACCATAAAATAAGGCAACAAATAACCCGACCAAATTACGTAGGTTGTTTTTGGTAGTATTTCGGTGTATGGTGGCGCCGCCTAATTACTGTTTTTTGATAGACACTTTTCATACATAGAGATTTGGCTCCTTTATATAGTCTACATGACGGCACCGTACCGGCGGTCTCGGGCATAGATTAGTATATGTTATTGTCTCGGGTGTCGGTCTCGCAACTCTCGTATTCTGTACATTGCAGGTGCGTACCTGTTGTGGTGGGGCTGGACGCGCGCGTCCGCGGAGTCGCCCTCGGAGCTCTGGCGCGAGTGCGCCGACACAGAACTGCCGTATCCTGACGCCTGAAACGTTACGGTACACATGTTATTGTATTTTCTCAAAAATGGACGGCAAAGTCGAAGTTGCCGGTTAAAAAGTAGGTCGCGAAGTGCGTTGTTTATGGTCAGTCAAAAAATTAAAAAGTTAAAAACATTGCAGTCTCGATTTCGGGACTGCAATGTTGCATACAAATTCCATTATTTGTCGAGTTCCAAACTTTTTATTAAAAGTTGAAGTGTCCATATCAAATGAAGGCATCGGTCCATTAAACAGCCAAACAGATGATCAGTTCTTAGTATTATAATGTTGGTACTGCGACTACTTAGCTGTCTCAAATAGGTTGGCGTATTTTCGGCAGAAAAATACACTTCGTTTTTCAATTAAAAAAATAAATAAAAGGCGGCAAAGCAAATCTTATCAATTGTTTTTACTTTTTTCTGTGAAAATATATACGTAAAAACGTTGCTTCTGTAAAATATTTCTATTATATTTGTATTTATTGCGCCATTTTTGAGAAAAGCACTATATATGACTCGGCAGGAAGGCTACTTGCTGGCTTCGGATTCAATTAAACGGACTCCTAAGGTCGTCCGTTTAAAACGAATCCTCAGCCAGCAAGTAGCTACTTCCGAGCCTCGACAATAATGTACTATTATTTCA